>NC_139680.1:113519538-114119538 GCF_964106915.1 Podarcis gaigeae
TGCGAATAGTAAAAAAAACAAAACGGTCCTAATGATATTTACTCAGGAGCAAGTCTCATTGCATTAAATGCAACTCCATGCAACCAGTCACTGTGATAACATTATAAAGCATGTTTGAGAACTTGGAAGTAATGTTCTCTGCGTTTCCACTTCAGTTTGCTTTTTTATTCAGTCCTCCTGAAAATTCATCAGTGTTTGAGTGTGAAATTTCTACAAATATGCACCCTTTTTTTGCGTGCATATCACCCTGTGAACATTTCTGCAAAGCAATTCTCCTTAATAGAGTGCATTTTTGTGTGCTGCTTACATGCACACTTTGCCCCTGAATATGCCATTTTCTACATATTGCTTGGCTGGAGAACTCCACTGCAAAACTCAAAGAAGTACACATTTTAGAGGATCTTCAATTTGGGAAAAGCACAAATTAGGCAAGTTTGCCTTTTGATGCAAACTTAATGAGGATTCTTCCCCACCTCCAAGTGAGAAGGAATAAGCAAACATGTTTGCAAGGTGTGCCTAAAGAAAACTGAGACAGCGAGGCTTTGTTTTGCTTTTTTGACGAGGCTAAAAATGTTCGTGAATAACTCTGGGCCATCTCAGCCGAGATGAGACAGACATCTGTCAGCAAAAAAGAGAGAGAGAGATCACACTCCCATTGCCAGAGTGAGCCTGAATAGCGGGCCATAAAGAGCGTTGCTTTTGCGTGTTGAGGATAATTGTCTTGGGACTCTTCCATGCGCACACAAAAAGAAAGAAAGCCCAGCCCAGCCCTTTTCGAGGAAAGATGAGTCACGAGGAAAAGAGCGGGGTCAATGGCCCTTCGTCAAGGTTAGGAGCCTACAAACACCTGCTTGTTCTCACACAACACCTGCTCGCAGGGACAACAAAACAGGTAGGGCTTTTTTGACCCGACGAGAGTCGCAACCTCATTCACGATTTTAACGAAAGGAAATGAAAGGGAGGCTCTCCCCCCTCCCGCCTCCAAGAGGCCCCCAAAGGTCAAGTTTCCTCCCCTCCCCCCTCCCAGCATTGTACTTCTGAAAATACTAATTGGGGCCTTCAAGAATCCCAGGTGTCCATTCACTCTGGCACTAATTGAAAGCCAAGGAAATGATGCCTAAAGTGAAGTTGGTCCTCGTAGAAGAAGCCAATCCCTTTTCTTCCTCTGCCTCCTTTTCTCCCGTCTTTCTCTCTCTCCCATTGTGTCCCTTTCGGCCAAAGGAATGGAATGAAATAATCTATAGATCAATAGATGTTCCTTCTCTCTCTCTCTCTCTCTCTCTCTCTCTCTCTCTCTCAGCTGCACACACACATGGAAAAGTTGTTAATTTTCTTTGGGATACAGTTTTCAGAGCACGCAACGTCCCCATTTAAACGTATGGCATCTTCTCCTAGCAAGGCGAATAACTGACCAGGATATATTTACGGTGACCCAGAAAAATGTAACCCTATCAGACCAATGTGGCTTCAGTTCCAGGTTTGTTTGTTTATCTGTTATGATCTTTTAAAGCATTTCAATTTAAGAGAGAGAGTCCAAGCGAGGTATGCAAAAATAACATGGGCAAATAAAACAGAATCGTGGCAGGGGGCGATTTGAAAGAAGACGAAACTGGGAACAGGTGGAAGCAGGAATTCAGAAATAAAAGGTGGGAGAGAAAGGTATTCAATGAAATGTAAATGATACAGAAATGGCAATTGCATAGCAGGGGTAAACATATGAATGAAGACTTATTGCATTCACTGGAGATGGAGTGGCGCAAAGGAGTTAAACAGTTACCGGAAAATGCAGCCCACTTTATGCGAAAGTGTAAACATTTTACAAACAGAAATTGTGAATAAACAAATTTTATATATGCATACATTTTTAAATCTATCAATGTTTAATTGTATTCTAATTATCCTTCTATGTTTTTAACTGTTCTTGTTTTTGCCAAGGCTCCACTGTTTGCTGACTTCAAAGTCTAAGGCTGTGTGGCTCAAGAGGTAGATTTGCTTAGAATTGAGTTGGTGTTCTTCATCATTGTTGGGGTCACCGAAGTCAGGGAGGACCATAGCTCAATGGCAGAGCACATGCATTGCATGCCGAAGACCCCACCTGTGACTCCCAGCATCTCCCCTGGCAGATGGCAGGAAAGTTATCTTGCCTGGGAACCTGGAGAGCTGATGCCAGTCAAAGTAGGCAATACTGGGCCAGGTGGGCAAATTGTTTGACCCAATAAAAGGCAGATTTATTTAGGCCATCTTGGCTGTGAGCCCTGGAAGACTTGCTCCCTGCCTTGCAGGCCTTTTCCCACCTGGCCTGGGAGAGCAGGGCCTGGACTGACTCCAACTACAAAAGCTGATGCTACTGAACTGACTTTTGGGCTAGAACTTCCTTTTGCCAACACTTTGCCTCAAGAATCTCTAGGGGGCAAAGTAAGTCCATGAGGATATTCTTCCCAAGTCCATCTAGCCAGCATCTGGATTCCCACAGAAGCTTCTGGAAAGCTTAGCAGCAGCTGGAACTAGCTGACCAACCACCATAATTTTGCTAGTTAACAAATGTTGCCTTTAATGTGGAGCCTCTAACCATTTCAGCATTAGCCAAGGGCCGGTTGCCTCTGCCTTTCCCCTTGATTAAGTTGCGCGGGAGGTCAGAATATTTCTGCAGACACTTAGAGGACGCCTCCAGTCGCAATGCGAAGCGCCGGTTGACCTCTGTGTCTCGCCCGCTGTAAGCGGCGAGTCTTGCCTGCCACTCAGTCCTGTCCTACCTGGTTATGTTTGAGGCAGATCAACAGTTTGCATAATGCGGTGCTAACTGCCGCTTGCAGAGGGAGATTTAAGGCCGCCTAAAATTGGGAGTGACAGCCTGATTTCAGCACAACCTGAGATGTGGCAACCTAGCATTGCTTGCGCATTGGAAATGGGGAGGAAGTTCCTGTTTGCTGATAGCAGGGCTCAAATATCACTCCGCCAGGAATGGGGAACCTAGAGGGGGTCGCATGCTGGTGATGGGAAGGCCCAGAACTAAAAATATTGGGCATGGCAATTATGGTTACTTCTGCGTTTTTACAGGAGGGGACACGGGTGGCGCTGTGGGTTAAACCACAGAGCCTAGGACTTGCTGATTAGAAGGTCGGCGGTTCGAATCCCCGTAATGGGGTGAGCTCCCGTTGCTCAGTCCCTGCTCCTGCCAACCTAGCAGTTCAAAAGCACGTCAAAGTGTAAGTAGATAAATAGGTACCGCTCCGGCGGAAAGGTAAACGGCATTTCCGTGCACTGCTCTGGTTAGCCAGAAGTGGCCACATGACCCAGAAGCTGTACGCGGGTTTCCTCAGCCAATAAAGCAAGTTGAACGCCGAAACCCCAGAGTCGTCCACGACTGGACCTAATGGTCAGGGGTCCCTTTACCTTTACCTTAACACTCCAGTCAGATGTCCATATCGGCAAGCAAGAAACTTTAATTCAAGGTGCTTGGGGTGGGACAGTCAAGGGTGTTGTCCAGAGAGAGGGGGGGGGTGACCTGAGGAAATTCTGGAGGGGTGGATGTTGTGGATGAGAGGGTCACACTGTCACAGCTTGAGGTTCCTTAACCCTGGTCTTGGGGATGGAGCCTGCCAGTATGGCAGGTAACTCTAGAACGCACAATAAAGCTGATCGCTGAAAGATTTAGGACATTCGGGGGGGAGCGTTTATTTGTAGAGCACATAACTTATGGAACTCACTGTGACAAGGTATAATGTTATGGAATATTGTGGAGGTTGTTGAGGACCGGGAAAGCAAGCTGGCACTCCTGCAAGTAGATTGGGTCTGCTCACCCTGGTGCATTGGATGGCATGAGAAGAACAGCCTCCTAGATCAGGCCAGTGGTCCTATCTAGTCCAACATCCTGCTCTCGCAGGAGCCAATCAGATGCTCCCAAGAAGCCTGCAAACAGGACCTGAGTGCAACAGCAACTCTCCCCACCAGTGATTCCCAGAAAGCCTCTCCTCTGTCCAGTAGCCATTTCCCGCGTCGGCAGGGGGCGTTCCGGCCTCTGCGTCTGCTGTCCCGGCTGCCACGCCGCGTCCCCTGGCAACCAACCAGTCGGGTAGAAGCTGAGGGGGTGGGGTTTAGCTGCTCAAATGTGGCACCGGCAGCATTGCCCTCTCATTGTGCTACTGG
Source organism: Podarcis gaigeae (assembly GCF_964106915.1). Taxonomy (NCBI): domain Eukaryota; kingdom Metazoa; phylum Chordata; class Lepidosauria; order Squamata; family Lacertidae; genus Podarcis; species Podarcis gaigeae. Next base: position 113,523,685 of record NC_139680.1, read on the forward strand.
GTTTTGTTGGATCACCAACCCACCCTCCCTTTAGTTCATTTCTGTTTTTGCCCTTGCTATGGACCTGTGGTTGGTCACCTTGGTTGTCCAAGAGGCCTGGTAGGAACTTTTATCCAACTGGAAAATTGGCACCAGCCACTTGGTTTTTTGCCTAAAGGTAAAGCGACCCCTGACCATTAGGTCCAGTTGTGGCCGACTCTGGGGTTGCGGCGCTCATCTTGCTTTATTGGCCAAGGGAGCCGGCGTACAGCTTCCAGGTGATGTAGCCAGCATGACTAAGCTGCTTCTGGCAAACCAGAGCAGTGCATGGAAATGCCATTTACCTTCATGCTGGAGCGGTACCAATTTATCTACTTGCACTCTGACGTGCTTTCGAACTGCTAGGTTGGCAGGAGCAGGGCAACCGGAGCTCAGCCCGTCGCAGGGATTTGAACCGCCGACCTTCTGATCAGCAAGTCTTTGGCTCTGTGGTTTAACCCACAGCGCCACCTGCGTCCCAGTTTTTCGCCTACCTTGTAGCAAATCATCACAACTTTTTGGGTATTGGCGGTTAGGCATTGGAATATGTTTGTGTATTGGAGGGCAGAGTGTGGCCATCGCCTACCCCTCCACTTTTGGGTATTCCGTTAAAGGAATCCGGCGGTCTTGGATCCTGTCCGACATCCTTGCTGATGGCTAGGGCCATGGCACGACCCCTGGTGACATCAGGGGGAGCTTCCAGTTATATTTGCATCAGCAAGCTCCTCCTACTGGTGGTTAACCCTTGATAGACTCATCCCTCCCCAAGGGGGTGGACTCAAGCCAATACCATTCACATGCTGTAATCAATAAAGTTGTGGCCTTTTTTTAGCCCATTAACCTAATATACTGCGTCCTTGTGTCTTTCTTATCCTCAAGCAGGTGGCAGGTCCTCAACTCACAAAGTGGTATTCTGGAACATTTGCTGCCTCCAACCATGGAATCAGTGTGAATGGGTGGAGATCCTTGACCGGCTGAGAAAGCCTAGCAGCCAGGTGATTGCAGAGATCCAATCCTGCGCCGCTGCTGGGTGTTGTCCCTGCTGGGCTCTGAGTTGACTGAGCCAACAGAGGGCAACCCTGTCCCGATCGCCAGCGACGCTCACGCAAGCAGCTGGCTCACATTAACAATGGTGAGTTCAGGAGAGGCGGCGGGGCGGAGGAATCGTCCTCCTGCTCCCAGCCATGCCCTTTCACACTGGAAAGTATGCAGAGCCGGCTTTCTATAGACACCACTCCAGCCTCTCCCAGGTGTCTCCATTTTACTCAGGCTTGCAGATCAAGTCTCCCCTGACATGTCTCAGCTGGCCCTGCCTCGCCAGACATGCCGATCAATTAACAAAGGGATTTTTTCCCCTTCCCCTTCTTGTCTTTCCTTCCCAGCCCTGCCCAGACTGCTCTTAGCCCGCTGTGGGTTTTCTTTGTCCAGGATGCTTCCAGTCCGACTGTGCTGAGTTTCCGATACGGCAGAATCCAATTCCTTAAATGCAATGAGTGCCAAGGCCCAGCAATTCTAAAAGAGGAGGCTGCCTTAGGCCAAGGCAGATGGCTGCAACTAGGTAAATAGTATACCTGAAGAAGCGTCTGCACCCCCATCGTTCTGCCCAGATGCTGAGGTCCAGCGCCGAGGGCCTTCTGGCGGTTCCCTCACTGCGAGAAGCAAAGCTACAGTGAACCAGGCATAGGGCCTTCTCGGTAGTGGCACCCGCCCTGTGGAACGCCCTCCCATAAGATGTCTAGGAGATAAACAACTACCTGACATTTAGAAGACATCTGAAAGCAGCCCTGTTTAGGGAATTTTTAATGTTTGATATTTTATTATGTTTTTAATATTCTGTTGGGAGCCACCCAAAGTAGCTGGGGAAACCCGGCCAGATGGGCGGGGTACAAATAATAAATAATAATAATAATAATAATAATTATAATTATAATTATAATTATAATTATATTATAATTATAATTATAATTATAATTATAATTATAATTATAATTATAATTATAATTATAATTATAAATACTGTTGACGTCAGATTTCCCCAGCCTGGCTCTAACCTCCAAGTATAGTTGGACTACAATTCCCATCATCCCCAGTTAGCAAGGCCAAGGATGATAGGAGTTGTCCAAAGGATCTGAAACATCCGGCCAATGGAGCAAGCTTGTTTTCTCCTGCTCTGGAGGGGAGGACTTGGACCAATGTTTTCAAGTTGCAAGAAAGGTGCTTTCCGCTCAACATCAGGAAGAACCTTCTGACAGTAAGAGCTGCTTGACGGGGAACTGGTCTCCTCGGAAAGTTGTGGACTCTCTTTCCTTGGAGGTTTTTAAGTGGAGATTGGATGACCGTCTGTCATGGATGCTTTGGTTGAGGTTCCTGCATTGCAGGGGGTTGGACTAGATGATCCTCAGGGTCCCTTCCAAGTCTATAATTCTATTTTAAATTTACATACTGCGCTTCATCCGAATACCTCAGGGTAGTTCATATCTCAGGGAGGTTCGTATTAAACATGGGGCCTTCTTCATGCAAACGAGACGCCTAGCCACTGGTTACAACTCTTCCCCAAAGGCATAGGAATACAGTGGTACCTTGGGTTAAGTACTTAATTCATTCCGGAGGTCCGTTCTTAACCTGAAACTGTTCTTAACCTGAAGCACCACTTTAGCTAATGGGGCCTCCTGCTGCTGTGCGATTTCTGTTCTCATCCTGAAGCAAAGTTCTTAACCCGAGGTACCATTTCTGGGATAGCGGAGTCTGTAACCTGAAGCGTATGTAACCCAAGGTACCACTGTATAGGCAGCTGTCTTACACCCAGGCAGACCATTGGCCCATTTAGGTCAGTATCGCCTATTCTGACTGGCAGCAGCTGTCCAGCATTTCAGACTGAGGGTTCTCCCAACCCTACTGGGCTCTGGCAGCAGTGGCAGATTTTGGGCTTTGAAATTTCAGCAGTGCCCTGTGCAATGCCAAAAATGGCCATGCTCTCTCCTCCCCCCCCCCCCCGTTTCTCACCTTCCATTGTTTGTCATTGTTGTGGCGCCCCCTGTGGTGACCGCCCAGCTCTGTGCCCAGTGCAGGTGAACTGGTCCCACTCCCTGAAATCCGCCTCTGCTGGCTGTGAGTTACAGTCCTTCCAATTATCCTGCCCATGTTTTACCTCACTCCCCCCCGCCCCTTCTTCCTTCACTGGATCCCAGCCACCATTTCCCTTCCTATTTTGTTGTGTACACGTAACCTAATTTTATCAAAATAGATTGTTCGCACCTATCCAGCCTAGAGGCTTCCATGGCAGCAAACAAAAAAACGTTTAAAATCACAAGGTAACAAAAATGAGTGCAATTTCATGGGGAAACAGTGTGGTTTTCTTAAAAATAAAAAACCCAATAATATTAAATAGTCTTCTATGTGTCAGCAATGAATCCTACTTGAAAATTTGCCAGGTTCTAAAATCTGCCTGTTGGGTGGTTGCATTTGCAAGGAGGAGGCAGGGAGAATCAGAGGAAATACTATTCAAAAAGTTAATAGAGAATGGTCAATCTTCAAAGAATATCTTAAAAATTATATGGGTAATGCTTGTAGAGTTAAGTTTGGAAACGAAGTATAAAGAGAAGACTGTGGTGTATAAGTCAGATATGTAGGTATGTAGGGTATGTATTATATGTAATGTATGTAATGTATTGTATTTGTTAAATTCTATGTAAATTCACCCGGTGCTATACCAGCCAAGATGTTCTAATGCTCTTATGCAAGTGTGAAATGTGCACTGTATGTGGGACTATCTTTGAGACTGACCCAGAAACTCCAGCAGGTGCAGAATGCCGCAGCGAGACTCCTTAGAAGGTCCTCATCATGGGATCACATTCCAACTAACTTAACCAACTAAGTTAGTTCTTGGTATGAGCTTTCGTGTGCATGCACACTTCTTCAGATGTATCTGAAGAAGTGTGCATGCACACGAAAGCTCATACCAAGAACTAACTTAGTTGGTCTTTAAGGTGCTACTGGAAGGAATTTTTTTTTTTTTTGGTTGAAAAGTCTGGTAGTTGTTGTTCTTTTTCGCATCTGGTGGGAGGGCGTTTCACAGGGAGGGTGCCACTACTGAGAAGACCCTCTGCCTGGTTTCCTGTAACTTGGCTTCTTGCAGTGAGGGAACCTCCAGAAGGTCTTCGGCGCTGGACTTCAGTGTCCAGGTAGAATGATGTGGGTGGAGACGCTCCTTCAGATATGCTGATATAGATATGTGCGGCGTCGCTACATGCAGCATATGCGTGCAACACCACACATGTGTTGTTGTTGTTTAGTCGTGTCCGACTCTTCGTGACCCCATGGACCAGAGCACGCCAGGCACTCCTGTTTTCCACTACCTCCCGCAGTTGGGTCAAACTCATGTTCGTAGCTTCAAGAGCACTGTCCAACCATCTCGTCCTCTGCCGTCCCCTTCTCCTTGTGCCCTCCATCTTTCCCAGCATCAGGGTCTTTTCCAGGGAGTCTTCTCTTCTCATGAGGTGGCCAAAGTATTGGAGCCTCAGCTTCAGGATCTGTCCTTCCCGTGAGCACTCAGGGCTGATTTCCTTAATAATGGATAGGTTTGATCTTCTTGCAGTCCATGGGACTCTCAAGAGTCTCCTCCAGCATGCGTTGTACATAGCGGTTTGCCACCAGCACCGCTTGAATGCCGTACGGATGGTGGCGGGATCCTCTGCTCACAGCTGCGGCTGCAAATGGAGGATCCTCCACAGGCAGCTGCAGCAGAGCAATGGCTGCTCACGCTGCTGCGCCCGAGGGAGGTGGGCCGAGCACCCCGTGGGGTGCCTTCTTGTCACCCCTCCAGGCATGGCATCCGGGGCACACCGCCCCCCCCTTGTGACGCCACTGCCGATGGCCATATTATATGCAACAAAGGCCGTTTCCCCATTTCAGTATCTGCAGTCCCAAAGTAAATGCCATTTCCTTTGTGTATGTTTTCCCTTTTCTACCAGTTTCAAAGAAATCCTTGTAACAAAGTGTTTGTGTGTGCGTGTGTTTATATATGCATGCCTTACCTAAATCAGCTGGACCTTCTCGTATTTAATAATTTGATTCAGAACGCAAGTCATATCAAAGAGCAAAATATTCAATATTGTTAATTCAGTTTTGCAAAATATATTCTTAATTTAAAAAATGATTTTGCTCCAAGTGGTAGTGTAGTAATAAAGCAGTTATTGACCAGCTCTTATTGATTGCTCAGCCCCGGGCAAAGTAAACTGACCTTGCTCACTCTCTTATTGCTTACATTTTCCCTGGCCTTCTTCATCTATGCCCGCTCAATAATATTATTATGAATGTATATTTTTAGCAAAAACTCTCTGTTACGAGGTTAGGACTTTGTAGTGATTTCCCTTTCTTTGCCCAGACCCTGTGTCATTCTCTGAGGTCCACAGCGAAGCTGTGGGAGAGGTGAATAGACCATGGCAAGGAGAATTCAACACTTTCCTGAGGACTACATCTTTCAAGTTTCTAGTCCCTCAGAAAGTTGCAGAGGGGAGGGCAATTCATGCTCCCACTTCCCCTTTTGGTGAATGCTGTTCCTCCTCCCTCTGTTCCGAGGGACTCCTGTTCCCTCAGAAATCACCAATTGCTCTCCCTAGCTACCCCTCAACCCTCCAACTGCTTCTCAGATGACCTAAATGGGGACAACCTCCCTCCCTCCCAAAACCTCCCACTTTCACAAAACCTTTAGTTGCACTCAGGAGCAGGGAACCTTCTTCCACTTGAGAGCCACATTCCACAAGCAAAACATGTGACTTTGGACAGGAGACTAGACAAATTCAGATGTCTAGACACATGGATGACCATTGCTGCTGCTGCACTGTGAGTTGGAGAAGGCAGCTCCCTCCTCAGGCTGATTCCACCTGGCCCAGGGGGCAGGGCCCAGACTGACTCACCACCGCACAGCTTAAGAGGCCTCATTGAGGCACTGGGACATCACTGCTGCTGCTGCTGCACCGTGGGGGTTGAGGAAGGCCGCTCCCTCCTGTAAGCCCACTCCACCAGGCCTAGGGGGCGGGGCCCACACTCGCCACCGCTACAGTTTTAAGGACAGTGGTGTTGCCGCAGCAAATGTTTATAATGTTTTTATATATTTTTAAGTGTTTTATAAGGGTTTTTACTTTTTACTTTGTTGTAGCACCGTGAACGGTGGTTTTTATTGATGTATTTTTATTTTGTTCCGTTTTATTTTGGTTTGGGGCTGGATATTGAGTGGGGTGGGGACTTGTTTTGTTGGTACAATTGTTTTTGGTTTGATTTGTTTTTCTATTTTGTAAATGGAGGTTGGCTTGAGGCTTGGGATTGCTACCGTAGTGGGGCGAGGGAGGTATGGCGGTGGGGGCAGATGTCATAGGCAAAGGGGATCGAGATACGGATATGCTCGTACCCCTTCCAATCTGCGCCCCATTCTGAGGGGCGAAGGTAGGGTGAGCAAGGATTACTCACCTCCGTGCCTGGTGTTGTGCAATGCCAGGTCTATAGGCAACAAAACCGCCACCCTGCGAGACTTCTTCACCTCGCACGGGGTTGACCTGGCTTGTGTGACGGAGACCTGGGTGCGCGAAGGGGAAACTGTTACCTTAAGAGAGATGGCGCCCCCGGGTTTCTCCGTCCTTCACCAGTCGCAAACTGTGGGCCGGGGGGAGGGGTGGCATTATTAATCCGAGAAGACTGTTCTTTCAGGGCTCTACCATCGCCATCAATCCCCGGCATTGAATGTGTAGGCCTAGTGTGGGGCTCCGAGGTGAGCCTGGCTGTCTGGCTGGTGTACCGGCCACCTAGCGCAGCAGCAGCCACCCTGTCAGGCCTGCTGGAGGCAGTGGCCGGCTGGGCCTTGGAGTTCCCTAACCTATTGGTATTGGGGGACTTCAACATCCATGCTGATGCCATTCCCTCCTCACAGGCTCTGGACCTGGTGTCTTCCATGGCGACACTAGGGCTCTCCCAGTTTGTTTCGGGCCCCACACATCAAGCAGGCCACACGCTGGATTTGATCTTTGGCGCTGGTATAGATGTGATCATGTCTCCTTCGATGAAGGTGCCATGGTCTCATCACTACGCGCTGAAAGCCAGGATTGATTTTCCACCCCCACCCTGCTTAGGTGGTGAGCCAATTTGGGCTCGCCCGCAGAGGCTGATGGACCCTGATAGATTCTGTCAGGCCTTGCGGGACCTTGCTCCCCCTGGCGACTCATTGACTGAGCTTGTTGAGGGCTGGAATATCCAGCTCCTAGCAGCCATCGATGAGATCGCACCTAGGCGCCCTCTGCGACCCCGCAGAAACCGGGCTCCCTGGTTTACCGAGGAGCTTCGGAAAATGAAGCGGGACCTCAGACGGCTAGAGCGAGTATGGCGGGGTGCCCGTGACGGAGCTTCAAGAACATCTTATAGGGTTTTTATGAAAACCTATGAGATGGCAGTGAAGGCCGCTAAGAAGTCCTACTTCTCGGCCTCCATTGCCTCCGCTAGCTCTCGCCCGGCGCAATTATTTAGTATAATTAGGTCTTTAACATCCCTTGAAGGACAGTCAAATTTAAATAACAATTCGACACACAGCTGTGAGGCATTTGCGAGCTTTTTTGCGGAGAAGGTCCTGTTGCTCCGCCATGACCTCCCTGCCAATTTGGATACAATAAAGGAACTGGAGGCCCCTCGACTGTCCTCGGGTCCAGTATTGGACCACTTTGACCGGATATCCCCAGCCGATGTGGACAGACCCCTCCAAGCTGGAAAGGCCACCACCTGTCCTCTTGACCTGTGCCTGTCTTGGCTGATTAGAGCATGTCCAGACAATGTGCGGGGCCCCCTGGGTGATATCATCAATTTGTCCCTTGGCACTGGGATATTCCCAGGGGAACTGAAGGGGGCAGTGGTGCGTCCGCTCTTAAAGAAAACATCATTAGATCCTTTAGATCTATCCAATTACCGCCCGGTTTCGAATCTTCCATTCCTGGGTAAGGTGATTGAGAGAGCGGTTGCTGAACAGCTTGGTAGGTTTCTGGATGAAACATCGGCTCTCGATCCATTCCAGTCCGGCTGGTCATGGGACCGAGACGGCTCTGGTCGCCCTAACAGATGATCTCCGCAGGCAGCTGGATCGAGGCGGGTCAGGGCTGCTGATTCTTCTAGACCTGTCAGCAGCCTTCGACATGGTCGATCACGAACTCCTGGACCACTGCCTTGCCGACGTGGGGATCCAGGGCACAGTCCTTCAATGGCTGCGCTCGTTTCTCTCTGGTCGGGGACAGAGGGTGGCACTTGGGGGGGAATTGTCATCGCGCCACTCCTTGGTGTGTGGAGTGCCTCAGGGTGCGATTCTCTCCCCGATGCTTTTTAACATCTTTATGCGCCCCCTCGCCCAGCTTGTCCGGAGTTTTGGGTTGGGTTGCCATCAGTATGCCGATGACACCCAACTCTATCTGTTGATGGACGGCCATCCTGATTCGGCCCCAGATACACTGACCAGATGTCTGGAAGCTGTGGCTGGATGGTTACGTGGGAGCCGGTTCGAAGACAGAGGTCCTCTGGCTGGGACGGAGCGATATGGGATTGAGGGGGCAACTCCCATCTCTTGCGGGGGTGCAATTAGTGCCAGCATCATCCATTAAGAGTTTGGGTGTAATCTTCGATACCTCCCTCTCTGGAGGCGCAGATTACAGCTATAACAAAGGCGGCATTTTTTCCTCTCTGCCAAGCTAAGCAGTTGGCTCCTTATCTCTCTTGTCCTGACCTAGCCACTGTGATCCACGTGACGGTCACCTCCAGACAGGATTATTGTAACTCGCTCTACATGGGGCTGCCCTTGAGACTGACCCAGAAACTCCAGCGGGTGCAGAATGCCGCGGCGAGACTCCTTATGGGGTCTTCGCTGCGAGATCATATTCATCCGGTACTATACCAGCTGCACTGGCTCCCGGTGGAGTACAGGATCAGGTTTAAGGTCTGGTTTTAACCTTTAAAGCCCTATACGGCCTAAGACCCTCGTACCTACGGGACCGTCTCTCCTGGTATGCCCCACAGAGAAATTTACGGTCTGCAAATAAAAAACATCCTAAAGATCCCAGGCCACAGAGAAGTTAGGCTGGCCTCAACTAGAGCCAGGGCTTTCTCGGCCGCAGCTCCAATCTGGTGGAACGCTCTGTCACAAGAGACTAGGGCCCTGCGGGACCTGACATCTTTCTGCAGGGCCTGCAAGACAGAGCTGTTCCACCAGGCCTTTGGTCAGGGCGCAGCCTGACCCCCTCCTATGGCAATCTGCACAGAATTTTGCTTGATGGTTGCCATTAATTTGATCTTAATTTGATTTTAATTAATTTTATAATGAATGTTTTTAGAATGTTGGATTGTTTTGATTGTTGTTAGCCGCCCTGAGCCCAGCTTCGGCTGGGGAGGGCGGGATATAAATAAAATTTATTATTATTATTATTATTATTTTGCCGCCTGGGGTGATATAGGAAGGGGCCACCCTGCAGCTGAAGACTCCCTTACCTGGGTCATAGAATCATAGAAATGTAGAGTTGGAATGGACCCCAAAGCTCATCTAGTACAACCCCTTGCAATGCAGGAATTACAGCTAAAACATCCCTGGGAGATGGCCACCCAACCTTTGCTTAAAGACTTCCAAGGAAGGAGAGTCCACAATCTCCTGACGGAGACTGTTCCACTGTCAAACAACTCTCACTATCATGGTTTTTCCGTATGTTTAGTCAGAATCTCCTTCCACATAACCTGAAGCCATTGGTTTGAGTCCTGCCCTCCAGAGCAGGAGAAAACAAGCTTGCTCCCTCTTGTCAGGAGTTCAGCCTACACTCGAGTAGGACCAAGGCAGAGACACATACCCGACTGGCATGTTCCCTCTCTCCTGGTTGATTGTTCGGGAGCTTCATAAGCTTTCTTCAGCCCGAACATCACAGCAACCGATGCCAACTGACACCAGCACACTTAGGGATCCTCAGAGTTTCTGCAACTTGCATGTGACAGACCTCAGCAACTTAGCATTTTGGCTAATCTACTTTATTTACATATAAACACACATGGAGCACTGCAACATGGCTCCCCCTCTCTCTAGCAGCAGACAGCAAAGAGAAAAAGAACAAAGGACAATAATCCCACTTCACGGAACACAGTAACACAAACATCCTGTTTCTGTCACTTCCCACTCTGTGGAGTCAAAACATATACCGTCATGTCATAGACAAAAATCCCATGACTGCAATCACGGAGCAAGAATTCTAACACCTCTTCCATGTGACAGCACTTGAGATATGTGAAGATGGCTATCACATCTCTTCTCAGTCTCCTCTTTTCCAGGCTAAATATACCTAGCTCCTTCGACTGTTCCTCATCAGGCTTGGTTTCCGGACTCTTGATCATCTTGGTTGCTCTCCTCTGCACCCATTCCAGCTTGTCAACATCCTTCTTAAATTGTGGTGCCCAGAATTGGACACCGTATTCCAAGTGTGGGCTAACTAAGGCAGAATAGAGTGGTCATGCGACAGTGACGTGTTCCGGTGAGATCTCGTGAGATTTAATGAGATCTCGCAAAGCGTGCAAGATCTCATGGGAACTGCCGCTGCTGCTGCTTCTCTACGGACAGCGGAGAAAGCAGAGTTGGTGACCAGCTGTCATCTCTTGGGGTTCTGCCACCTGAGGCAGCCACCTCAGCCTGCCTCACGGTCAGGCGGGTCATCTTTATGCACACATAATAACAAAATAAGAGTCCTGCTGGATCAGGCCAATGGCCTATCCAGTCCATCACCCTGTTCTCACAGCAGCCACCCAGATGCCTGTGAGAATACATCAAGCAGGATTTGAATGCAAGAACATGCTAACTCCTATGGTTTACTGGCAAAGGTCCGTATAGTTGAAGCTATGGTTTTCCCAGTAGAGATGTATGGAAGTGAGAGCTGGACCATAAAGAAGGCTGATTGCCGAAGAATTGATGCTTTTGAATTATGGTGCTGGAGGAGACTCTTGAGAGTCCCATGGACTGCAAGAAGATCAAACGTATCCATTCTTAAGGAAATCAGCCCTGAGTGCTCACTGGAGGGACAGATCCTGAAGCTGAGGCTCCAATACTTTGGCCACCTCATGAGAAGAGAAGACTCCCTGGAAAAGACCCTGATGTTGGGAAAGATGGAGGGCACAAGGAGAAGGGGACGGCAGAGGACGAGATGGTTGGGCAGTGTTCTCGAAGCTACCAGCATGAGTTTGATCAAACTGAGACTTCCGGGTCGGCGCCATCGCCGAATGGCGGACTCCCTCCGAGCTCCGGAGGGAGCCTGCTGGTTGACTTTGCTAACTCTGTGTAGTTCATCAACTTTTCTTACCATTGTGCTTTTGATGGTACTTCTCCTATCTTCCAATTTTGAGCTATTAAGATTCTTGCCGCTGTTGTAGCATACATGAATAATGTCCTTTTTTTCTTTCGACAACTCTTGTCCTAAAATTCCTAAGAAAAAAGCTTCTGGTTTTTTGACAAATATTATTTTAAACTTTTTTTTTTAATTCATTGTATATCATTTCCCAAATTTTTCAAATAATCTTGCACTCCCACCACATATGATAAAATGTACCTTCCCCTTCTTTACACCTCCAACAATTCTTTTGTTCTGTTCTATACATTTTTGCCAGTTTTCTGCATGGATACTTCTGGCCCAGAGATGAAAGGAAGACAAAGTCCCTCCCAGAGAAGAATGGTTAATAAAGACGATGGACTATGCCGAAATGGCAAAAATGACCAGGAAGATCAGAAACCAAGAAGATAATAAATTTAATAAAGAATGGGGGGAATTTATAAGTTACTTAGAACACTGGAACAATTAAAAACGTTGGCAGGGTTTTAATAACACTTGCAATGTAACAAGAACTATGGTAAGAGCTGAGTTTTATGGAAATATGGAAAACATGAAAGGCAGGGATCAGGTCCCACAGCCACAGCCAAGATGTTCTTGTTATGTACTGAAGTTCTCACCCTGGGCCAGCAGGGGGATACTGCAGATTGTTATGCAAATTAAGGATCTAAAGTGACGTTCAGTGATTGGATAGTTTTAGAAAGTTGTTACAGTAACGTTGTACTTGAGGTCTATATGAGCAGGCTGACTGAACCCTTCAGTTCAGTTCTGCTCTGACCTCTGAATAAACAAGAGCTGTTTGAAGAATCGCTGTGTCGTCTGATATGTTCACCCACAACTTAACAGTTCTAATGCTCTTATGCAAGTGTGAAATGTGCACTGTACATGGGGCTGACCCAGAAACTCCAGCAGGTGCAGAATGCAGCAGCAAGACTCCTTACGGGTCCTCGCCGCGGGATCACATTCACCCGGTGCTATACCAGCTGCACTGGCTCCCGGTGGAGTACAGGATCAGGTTTAAGGTGCTGGTTTTAACCTTTAAAGCCCTATACAGCCTAGGACCCTCGTACCTACGGGACCACCTCTCCTGATATGTTCCACGGAGGACCTTACGGTCTTCAAACAAAAACATCTTGGAGGTCCCGGGTCACAGGGAGGTTAGGCTGGCCTCACCCAGAGCCAGGGCTTTTTTGGCTGTGGCTCTGATTTGGTGAAACGCTGTGTCACAAGAGTCTAGGGCCTTGCCGGACTTGACATCTTTCCGCGGGTCCTGCAGGACAGAGTTGTTCCACCAGGCCTTTGGCCAGGGCACAGTCTGACCCCCTCTTTTGGCAATCTTCACAGAACTCTAGCCCAATGGTTGCCACTAATTGGATTTGAATTGATTTTAGAGTGAATTAATTTTAGAATGCTGTGTTGCTTTCGTTGTTGTTAGCCGCTCTGAGCCCAGCTTTGGCTGGGGAGGGTGGGATATAAATAAATTATATTATTATTATTATTATTATTATTATTATTATTATTATTATTACAGTGGTACCTCCGGTTAAGTACTTAACTTGTTCCGGAGGTCCGTTCTTAACTTGAAACTGTACTTAACCTGAAGCACCACTTTAGCTAATGGGGCCTCCTGCTGCCGCACTACTGGAGCACGATTTCTGTTCTCATCCTGAAGCAAAGTTCTTAACCTGAAGCACTATTTCTGGGTTAGCGGAGTATGTAACTTGAAGCGTATGTAACCTGAAGCATATGTAACCCGAGGTACCACTGTATTATTATTATTATTATTATTATTATTATTATTATTATTATTATTAACCACGCTCCCATGGCACCCACTTAACAAAGCTTTTCATGATTCTCTCTTGAAAGTTAGGAAGGGTGCCATATACTGGGTCAAAACATAGGTCCATCCACCTCCATTTTGTTTCCATTAATTGGCAGCAGCTTCCAAGGATCCCCCAAAGGGATCTCTCCCAGCCCTATGGGACCTTCTGCGCATGCATTGCAGGGGGTTGGACTAGATGATCCCCAGGGTCCCTTCCAACTCAACAATTCTACTACCCTATGTTTCGGGGATTCTGACTCTGAGCTGCAGCCTTTCTATCTTCCGGCTGAGGCACATGGAAGCTTATAACCTCCAGCCTCAGCCAGCTCTTTCTATGGAAATCTCGTAGCGAGCCCCTGGGTCCTCAGCGATGATATTGCAGAAATGATGCTATGAATAATAACAATAATTGTATCACATTGTTTTTGCTGGCCACCAAAGGGATCCTGGCTGGTGATATTATTACATGTTTAATAAAACAGTGTCAAATTTTGATTGCATCTTTTGAGCTCGGTCCTTTATCCCGTCGCCAGCTGGCTGATGACAAAAGCTCTCTCTTTTTTTGTTTAAAAGAAATTTCAATTATCAGTTTCTGGCTGGTGCTCACCCTCCCAAAACAAGGAGGGGGCAGAGAGTGCGGAAGTGGCACTATTACGACCAATCCGTCGAGTCAGTTTGTGTCAGAGGCTTTCAACCCGTCTTCCAGGATCAACCTGTCCGCCACGAGACATTCTTAATTAGACAAGGTAACCCAGACGTTGCCAACAAAGGTTCGTATAGTCAAAGCCATGGTTTTCCCAGTAGTGATGTATGGAAGTGAGAGCTGGACCATAAAGAAGGCTGATCGCCGAAGAATTGATGCTTTTGAATTATGGTGCTGGAGGAGACTCTTGAGAGTCCCATGGACTGCAAGAAGATCAAACCTCTCCATTCTGAAGGAAATTAGCCCTGAGTGCTCACTTGAAGGACAGATCCTGAAGCTGAGACTCCAGTACTTTGGCCACCTCATGAGAAGAGAAGACTCCCTGGAAAAGACCCTGATGTTGGGAAAGATGGAGGGCACAAGGAGAAGGGGACGACAGGACGAGATGGTTGGACAGTGTTCTCGAAGCTACAAACATTAGTCTGACCAAACTGACCAAACAGGGAAAAAAAATTCCTTCCAGTAGCACCTTAAAGACCAACTAAGTTAGTTCTTGGTATGAGCTTTCGTGTGCATGCACACTTCTTCAGATACTTGTGTGTTTGTGCTACAAACACGAGTCTGACCAAACTACGGGAGGCAGTGGAAGATAGGAGTGCCTGGCGTGCTCTGGTCCATGGGGTCACGAAGAGTCGGACACGACTAAATGACTAAACAACAACAACCCAGACGTTTGGAAATTTTGGATGAGTTTTCATTTCTATTGCGGTTCTAAGCTTCTGTACATTTTAAATTACGGTTGTAAATTTTTAGCAGTGATGTCATTGTTCTATGCTTTTGGTAAACTGCTTTGAGGGCACTTTTCCTACAATCGAGAGGTTTATAAATTGTATGAAATGAAATAAATAGTCCAGAATTTATTTCCTGCATTTATAGCCCATCTTTCTCAAGGCTGTGTCCATGCTCTCCCCCCTCCCCAATTTAATCCCCACAACATCCCTGGAGCAAATAGTTGTAGACCAAAGTTTATTGCACGACAGGTTCAATGAGGAATTTTGAACCCCAAGGATGGGGTGACAAAGACTTTAAAAACTTTCCCACCGTATCCCAGAATACAGTTTGTACAGCATCATTGCTACATCACTGACATGTCACAAAAGGGGAGGGGTAGACAGGGGTTACACTAGTTTAACCTTGGCAAACATGTCCAGACAGGTCCTTGGTACAAGATTAGCATAAGCAGACATATCAGGGCAAGACTCAGGTATAAGATTAGCATAGGCAAACACCTCTGAAGTCCCACCACCCAAAGTACAATAGAACTTCCTTCGCATGTCTGGACCCCTTGGCCAGTCTGGTGATGGGATTAGGCTTTCCTTGGCCAACAATCAGCTCAGCAGTTGTCACCTCTGGGAACTTCCTGGAGTCCTTTTTCAAGGGGAAAATAGCTTTGGAATGGAGGAAACTGGCAAAGGAGTTGATTTTATATTATTTTTAAAGCTAGGTAACTTCCCTGAGCTTTCAAGTTGAAAGGATACATTCAGGCATAATACTTGTAACATTTAACTTTAAAGATGTCCCCCACCCTAATTTCCGTAACAGTGTTTGTTTGCTTGCTTGCTTGCTTGCTTGCTTGCTTGCTTGCTTGCTTGCTTGCTTGTTATTAAGGAGCCCAAGACACCAAACAGACAAGCACTGAAACAATTAAAGCACCTTAAAAACAATTCCATGAAGATGAAGGCTGCAAAAGATCTCTACTTAACAGCCTTCTTGGAAGAGGAAGTGAAATATCCTCAGAGTCAAGTGTGGATTTCATGCTCTTTATTCAGCTCATAGTAGCGAGTGAATGAAAGTTCCCCCACAATATCTGCTTTATATACATTATTTACACAATGGGCCGCATGTGATTGGCTAATTCTGGGATTCTCCTGTAGGCCAATCAGGTTGCAGATTCACTTCCACCTGGAGCTGAATTGGGTGGCTCCTGCAGACCAATCATACTGCTGCATTATTCTAGGACCAATCAGACTGCTGCATTTTGGATCCTATTGTTCTAGGACCAATCAGACTGCTGCATTTTGGATCCTATTCACTCAGTACATAACAGGAAGGTTTTCAACATACACCGAAGAGAAAACAGAGGCAAAGCCTGTCTGATATGTCACAGCAGGGAGTTCCACAGTGGAGGTGCCCCCACACTAAGGACCCAATCCCTAACTTATACAGAAAGGAAGACTGTGTCTGCACGAGACCCCAACCCACAAAGTGCAGTGAATGACAGGACTGAGACGTTATTTCGGGCACCTTGAACCTACCTGGTAGCTACTTGGGGATCTGTCTGTGGGACAGAGCTTTATCTCATGTGCAGAGCCATCCACCTGCCCGTCTCCTGACATCGCGATGGCATCAGCCCATTGTTGGGTCTTGCAAAGTGCTATGTGAGGAGTTTTGCAAACCTCGGGGATCGAGAAGAGCCTTGTTGGGTGAGGCAAAAGACTCGTCTAGCCCAGCGTTGTGTTCCAGCAGTGGCCAATCAGATCCTTAAAAGCAGAGCAAGAGTGTATGATCTCCATGCGGACCAGGAAGTGACCTCTCCAGACAATGGAACAACTCGTCTTATCTGTGCAGCTGCGATCTCCTGGGTGACTTGGATGCTGTTAGGTCCTGGCATACACTGTTTTCCTCCCTTTTCCCTTCTCCGCATGGCCCCGGGCACTAGCAACCCATACTATGCCACTTGTATGTTCCATAAGCAGAAGCTTGGAAAGGTTTTCTGGAAAGATGTATATGTTAAGGCTTCTCTGTGTGTGTGTTTATATGCTCCCGTGAGCACGTATGTGTTGTTTCTGTTGATAAACTCTGATAAAACCCTGTTCTGTTTTCTGCTTTCAATTAGAGAGAGGGTAGAGGTAGCCTTTTGTGGCTGCATCAGTTTAGTCCATATTATTATGTCCAGATGTGCTCACTGAAGCTGCGCATTATCTCTTTGATAGTGCTAAGAACTTTACAGTGGGTCACGGAAGTGCAGCTCTCAGCCAATAGATCTAATTGCAATCCTTTTATGTTCTCTGTGATTGCAGGTTCCTCCAGCATTGCAAACAAATAGTAATCAACTCAACCTGTTACCTCGAGGCAGCAGTGTTAGGATGTGAAATATCAACTAGGCTGTAACAATAGGATTGTCTTTTTAACCCCCCCCCAAAAAAGTCACTATCATTATTATTATTATTTGTGTCATTCCTCAGCTGTGATAAATGGATCACACTTGCAGGCAAGGTGGATCCTCCCAGTTCTCTCTTATGTCCAATGAAAAAATATGTTTGTGGGTGATGTGGGTGACATGGTTTAGGTGGTCAAATGCAGTGTCAATATTGTGCTCCACTCCTGCTACAGCAGCACAGTATTAGCCATGTCAACCATAATTCCCACTTCCAAATCTACATTTTTATGACACCATTATGCTTATGCAAACCAAACTTATATTGCACCCGGTGTCTAATCCACCCCACAAATTAACCCATTTGTATTCCAGGGGATCGAACAGGCGCCTTCTCCCTCCCTCCCTCTCTCTCTCTGTCTCTCTCTCTGTCTCTCTCTCTCTCTCTCTCTCTCTCACACACACACACACACACACACCTCTCTCAGCCACCTAACCCTCTTCAAAACAAGAAACGTAAGAAGAAAAGAAAAGAAAAGAAAAGAAGCCTAAATCCTGTGCTGAAAAGATGCAGCAAGCAAACTACAAAAGATTTAAGGAAATGCCCAAAAGATTTAAGGAAATGCCCAACTATTAGGCAATGTAAAGCTGGGATCCTTCGGACAAGCAATTTGGTACTCCATTAAAAAGTAGCAAATTGTCAGTTGTTTCATTAAGTGTTATGGATGCTGTCCAGACTGTGGACTCCATAACACACAAGTAGAGCTAGTAAGTGAGGAAAGGAGCCCATTAAGGGAGGAGAGATGAGTAGCAAGGGATACCTGGATGCTTTGGAATGGAAGGGAAGTGGCCAGGAATTGCCCCTTATGTGTGTGCATGGTTGTTTTGCAGTCTGCAGGCAAGGCTTTTATATGGATCTTAGATATTCAACTGTAATAGGTCCTCAGTGGGTCTTAACATCCTCATTAAGTGATGCATCCAGCCAGTTCTGTTAATCCATTGGGATCCAGGTGTAATTCCATATCAACCCTGAAGGTATGCATGGAAGAAGACCTCTTTCTCCATTAGTCAAGGATAGGAAGAGATCTGGGCTAGGAGTTCCAACCCTCACCATTTTCTCCAGACATCAGTCCTTCAGTCTCCTGATCCTGGTCTGCTTATTTCGCTTCTTCTGCTTTATTGTGAAGTTCACAGAACGACACCCCGGCCGGTGGTTCATTTGGAGGTGTGCGAGATGGCCTGGGGCAAATATTTCATCACGGAAGCAAACATAATGGAAAGCGATTCCTGGAAATGGCAGGTCACCTCTACGCTGCCAGTATTTTGAAAGAGGGGTTCAATCTCATACCAGCAACTGCAGTTTGTGCAATTGAAGCAGATTGAAGCGCAACACTTTGGAGAACAGCAGCAGGTTTTTTGCTGTCAGGAAAGTGACAGGGAAAAGTGTGAGATAGATGGATGGTTTGTGGGAAGGCATGTCAACACCCCACCAAAAAAACAACAACAGGGTGAACCCTTATTGTTGTTGAACCTCCACACAAATAAATCACAACAAGTACTCAGTCAGGAGCGGACAAGTTCTAACGCTTATGCAATCTACATGGAAGCAAGTCAAAAGTCTGAATACTGTGAGACCTGCAATGTTTTTGAATGCTCCCACACATCAAAAGCTCCTTGCATGTGAGAAATGCAATGGAGGGAGGCTTAATAAAGCCAGTTTGCTACCAGCAGGAGGGAGGAAGTACTGCCATTGGAAATATTGAAAAGTGGGATAGTCCAGGATTCAACTTCCTCAGAACTCAACCACCACTTTATATATATATATATATAAAATAGCAGCCTTGGTGAGGGAGAGGGGAGGTCAACTCCTATTGGGGATTTAACCCCTTCACACGGTGGCATTTACCCAACCTGAATTCTTCCATTCTTCCACCACCACCATCCCAATCTGCTATTTGCCTCATGGGTCCAATTGCATCTAGAGGGGTTGGATCCAGAGGGTGGGATTCACTTAATAAACCCCATCAATGGAAACTCTCTGCAAGGGCTTCCACCACGGGAGCCAACTTGGGCCCCAGGTTATGGGTGCCTAGCATGTGTGATGTCATGATATCACATCGTCAGAGACCTCGCAAGACCTCAGAGATGGTGTCTGAGGCCTTCCGAGACCTCTGAACCCTACTTCCAGTGCCACCTTGCGATACCTCAGAAGTTGTGTGGGAGTCCTGTGGTGTGGGAGCCGAGCACCCACAATGCTTAGGCACCCAGAGCCCCCCATACTTGGCACCCCTGGCTTCCACTTGTCCAGTGGGCCCCTTCCCCCTCTCCTCCAGCCGGGTACTCCCCACAATTGACTCAGAGGGTTGGGAGAACCCCCATAACAGCACACAGAGGGAGGGAGGTCATTCAATTTGGCAAGTTGATATGTTTGAGCAGACAGAGCCTTCGTAATAGCAAGAAGAAGAAGAGGAGGAGGAGGAGGAGGAGGAGGAGTTTGGATTTGATATCCCGCTTTATCACTACCCAAGGGAGTCTCAAAGCGGCTAACATTCTCCTTTCCCTTCCTCTCCCACAACAAACACTCTGTGAGGTGAGTGGGGCTGAGAGACTTCAGAGAAGTGTGACTAGCCCAAGGTCACCCAGCAGCTGCATGTGGAGGAGCAGAGACGCGAACCCGGTTCACCAGATTACAAGTCCACCGCTCTTAACCACTACACCACACTGGCTCTCTGATGTTGAATTCCATCCACTGTAACTCTTCCAACAAAAAGTGATTTTTTGCAACTATACTTTTTGTGCCTCAGGCCACCCCTTGCACTGCTTTGTAGGCCACCACCATCTGAGGCACCTTTTCAGGGGAATACTAGGGGCTAGGGAGGGAAGGGAGAATCAGCAAAATTCACCCACCCACTTTTCCTCCAGCAGGAACATCACTTGAGCAACCTTCTGCCATGGGAACCCTGAATCGGATCTCTGGTACTTGGAGTCTATCCACCCAATTGTATAACAAGTAGAACAGTCTTTAATTTGAGTTTATGCTGTGTTCTGGCTGATGAAACATCTACAAAACACCAGAGGGCTGTCAAATCATCTACACCAATAAAAGTTTGCCCAGGAAAAGATGGCCACTGTGCCTCTTCTGTATCTTGCAATAAATAACACAAGTGGCGTCTAGAGTGTGGAAGAGTGTGTGGTTTTATACCTTTTTGTAGTGTTGGCATTCCTATTTTTAATGATGGTTTTATTAGTAAACTTAGCACGAAGTTCTTAACACGCCGTGTGAACCACCTAGAGCCTTCAAGTACGATGAATAAATAAAAGAAAGCAAAACAAGAGTTTCGTGGTGTGCCAAGAATTCAGGGAAGACCAGGGCTATTAGCAGGGTAGCAGGTCTTGTTAGTATCATTACGTTCAATCATACAACTGGGCTCCTGGCTAATGTCACCAATTTAAACAGATTTCATGGAGACGAGTGTGAAATAGCAAATAAATCTAGAGCAAGACATAAAAATATATACAGGGAAGAGGGGAGATCAGGTATACCTTTGCAACTGGGAATGATAAATGAGCACCAGGGAAATCCTATCACTGATTTTAATTATACACATTTTCTATTATGATAGTCCCATATAGATAAATATGCATGAAGAAGGGCCTCAGATGATGATCGCAGTCTGGGTTGGTTCATAAGAGGAGAGTCAGTCCTTGAGGTATTGCGGTCCTGAGCCATTTAGGGCTTTATAGGTCAAAACCAGCACTTTGAATTGGGCCAAGAAACTAATTGGCAGCCAGTGCAGTCAGACAAGGATGAAGAGTTTGGATTTGATATCCTGCTTTATCACTACCCGAAGGAGTCTCAAAGTGGCTAACATTTTCTCCTTTCCCTTTCTCCCCCACAACAAACACTCTGTGAGGTGAGTGGGGCTGAGAGACTTTAGAGAAACATGACTAGCCCAAGGTCACCCAGCAGCTGCATGTGGAGGAGCGGAGACGCGAACCCGGTTCCCCAGATTATGAATCTACCGGTCTTAACCACTACACCACACTGTCTCAGTGCAATATGCTCAAACCGTCTTGCCCTGTTGAGTAACCTGGTTGCCAAATTCTGCACCAGCTGAAGTTTCCAAACAGTCTTCAGAGGCAGCCTGTCGTATAACTCATTGCAGTAATCTGACCTAGAGGTTACCAGAGTATAGATGGCAGCAGTAAGGTCATCCCTGTCCAGATAGGGGTGTAGCTGGGCTACCAGCCAAATCTGATGAAAGGCACTCCACTCCACGCCACCAGGTGTGGGAATGTTCAGGGAGGCAGGAGAAGATAATATTGTTTAATGATATCCTTCCTAACTTGCGTTAGTAAGTTCTATATCTTAGCAGAGTTTAAACATTCCCCTTAAACGCACAGCGGTTTGCTTGTTGCAGGCTAGTTTTAGCCTCTAAATATAGGATTCCTGGTAAGATCCCTTCTTGTCCCTCTTAAAAAGAATAGACACGGCAGTCTTATTAAAGTCAATACAGTGATACCTTGGTTTACAACCATAATCCGTTCTGGAGGTCTAGTTGTAAACCTAAACAGGTTGTAACCCAAGGCAAACATTCGCCAATGGGGCCTCCCCCCCCAAAAAAAAAAATGGGTTGTAATCCAAAAAAAGGGACACACACTTCAGGGTTTGACATGGTTGTAATCCAAAATGGTTGTAATCCAAAACGGTTGCAAACCAAGGTACCACTGTATAAAAGTAGTCTACTCACATTCATTCAGTTCACAGTTGGATCCCTGAAGGCAGACTTAGGTTACAAAACTAGAATCATAGAGTTGGAAGAGACCACAAGGGCCATCGAGTCCAACCCCCTGCCAGGAAGGAAACACCATCAGAGCACTCCTGACATATGGTTGTCAAGCCTCTGCTTAAAGACCTCCAAAGAAGGAGACTCCACCACACTCCTTGGCAGCAAATTCCACTGTCGAACAGCTCTTACTGCCAGGAAGTTCTTCAACTATATACACATGTGGAACTATCCCATAAGGGCGTTAGTTCCTAAGTGCCTGTGGACAGGCAGTCACTTCTGCTCACACGTGGAGAAAAACAAAATGGAGAAGAGAGGAGCAAAAGAAAATGGTGTCCTCTTCTTCCCCAGAATAGGCCACACACACACACACACACACAGGACTCTAGTCACATGCAGAGGAAGTTTGTCCCAGCTCAGGAGGAAACAGGAAGTTAGACTCCTGGCTGGTACAAAGCATCCACCAGCATGTCCATTCTAGGAATGTTGTACTTGACTGCTCTGTGTTTCGCATCCCACACCGAGACCACCTGAGCCTCAAGCAACAGCAATGGATCCCCAAATACCCCCAAGTTATGTACCTGTTCCTTTAGTGCGTGTGTAACCCTATCAAGAGCAGGCAACCTCCCATCCATCCATCCATTCTAGGGAACCACCCACTAACATCTGGATTGGTCTTCATTTTGTGGGCTCTCCTCCAGCCCATTATCGAGGCAAGACAATGGTCCAGCACTTTCCAGGCACAGGTCTGGGAAGTTTTCTCTTTGCCCCGCAAAGAAGGGAAAACCCAGGGAAAAACCCACTCTTTAGCGATAGATCGGAACAAATGGTGATCTGGGGACAACTCAATTGCTGTTTGCTCTGATTGAGTGCCAAAGATCATTTTTCCTTGATGGAAAGCAGTCCCTCAAATCTATTGCTGGATTCACAGTTGTGCTATCCGCTTATAGAGGAGCTGATTTGCCTTCACAATTCTCTGCCAGTATAATTTTTTTTTTAAAAAAAAAAAAAGCTGAAAAATATTATGCACATTCTAAAGTTTCCTATGTTCTAATTCTAAAGTCCCCTGTGTTCTAATGCCCTTGGAACTTCTCACCTCTCAAAAGTAGAGAGCGCATGGCAATATGAAGTACAGATTCCCTAATTTGTTGAGTATCAATCCTGTTATTTAGTTGACAGTCGGGTGGACTTTGCCATGTGGGAATTTATTTCAGTGGTGATCGAAGAGCTCAGAACTTTGTTCCATATCTTTTCTGGCCAACTTGATATTTCTTTTAAAAAATGAAAATGATGGAAGATGGTCTTTTGTATCAAAGCAAAACCCTGACTTTTTTATTATTAATTCCGTTGGCAAGCTGGACCATGTGTTCCTTGCAACCGAGCATTTTTAGAAGGGTCTGACTGTCTGGGTTAATTGTTTAATGCTTTTAGTTAGAATTAAACTTTGCACCTGCTCTGACAGTGATAAATTAAATGTGCTCTTTTTCCAATACCGCTGCCCTCTTTAAGTAGAGACCAACGAGTGTATCTTTCACTTTCTTTCCCAGCGTTTAAATCTGTGCTATACTTGAGTGTAAACCGGCATAATCCGTCACCGGAGCTACCGCCAATTAAATTGATTGCGTTGGACTGAACTTCAAGACCTCTAATGTAAGCACTAAGGGGGAAAATGGGCTGTTTTCAGCCCATTCCCCCATGTGGCACTTAGACATCGCTTGACAGTGGAAGGCTTTCAAGGTTCAAAAGGGTTTTATTTTCAAAAGAAAATGGACATTGATCAGTCACATTTAAAGGCAAAGATAATTCCCAAGCCTGAAGGGTTGGTTTTGTGTTTAAGGTCTAAATCTCTTTCTTTAACCTTGGGGGGCCTGTGTAACATAAAAGAAAAGGAGAGATTAAGATTACAAAGGGAGTGCCTGCATCAAAGTTGCAGTGGCATCCTTCAAACAAGGCGCAGCCCAGACCACATCCCACCAGGACCCCGGTCAGTCTTTAACATGTTGGCTTTACCATCTGCAACAACAAGACCTGTGTTTATTTGTGCCTTTGGTGTTATCTCAGCTAGCATTTTAAAGGAGGAAGCCCTGGCACACCTGCGTCAGCTTGCTTGCGCCGGGCGGGAGTCAGCCATGCTGATTGGGAAGTCAAGACTTGAAAGGTCAGTGTGGCAGCGACATTATAGACTGGGCTTTTCCAGCCCGATGTTTCTCTCCACCTATTTTGGACCACAATGCCCATTGTCCCTGACTGTTGACCATAGAAGCTGAGGGCTGATGGGAGTTGTAGTCCAAAGCCTCTGGCATGCACTCGGGTAGGAAACGGACAGTACTCTTTCTCTGCTGGCAGGACACAGTCTGCAGTAGGTAAAAAAAGGTAAAAGTAAAGGACGCAGGTGGCACTGTGGGTTAAACCACAGAGCCTTGGGCTTGCTGATCAGAAGGTCGGCAGTTCGAATCCCTGCGACGGGGTGAGCTCCCGTTGCTCAGTCCCTGCTCCTGCCAACCTAGCAGTTCAAAAGCATGTCAAAGTGCAAGTAGATAAATAGGTACCGCTCTGGCGGGAAGGTCAACGGCGTTTCCGGGTGCTGCTCTGGTTCGCCAGAAGCGGCTTAGTTATGCTGGCCACATGACCTGGAAGCTGTCTGTGGACAAACGCCAGCTCCCTCAGGCAATAAAGCGAGATGAGCACTGCAACCCCACAGTCATCCGCAACTGGACCTAACGGTCAGGGGTCCCTTTACCTTTACCTAAAGGACCCCTGGATGGTTAAGTGCAATCAAAGGTCTCTGTGGAGTTGTGGCGCTTATCTAGCTTTCAGGCCAAGGGAGCCGGCGTTTGTCCACAGACAGCTTTCCGGGTCACATGGCCAGCAGGCCTAAACCGCTTCGGGCGCAACAGAACACTGTGATGGAAGCCAGGGTGTACGGAAACGCCGTTTACCTTCCTGCCACAGCAGTACCTGTCTATCTACTTGCACTGGCGTGCTTTCAAACTGTTAGGATGGCCGGAGCTGGGACAGAGCAATGGGAGCTCACACCATCGCGGGGATTTGAACCACCGAAATTCTGATCGGCAAACCCAAGAGGCTCAGTGGTTTAACTAATATGCAGGTGTTATTATTATCCAAATACATATATGTTTATTTTTTTACCTACTATATTTTGTGAAAATGCAACGCAAATGTCAATATACTTATCCGTGCAAAGTCTACGTCTATAAGAAATCCGTTTGTAAGTGTAGTCATATCTTCAATCCATTGATTCAATGGAGCCATACACTTATCTTTCCAGTAAATCAGTATTAGTCTTTTAGGGCACAAAGAAGTCATTTACACAGCCAGTTGTCAGATTCCATATAGCAGCTATGTAGCTCAAAAGAGTATTTTCCTCTGAAAATGTTAAGGGTCTGCTATCATGATTCTGTCCCCCCTTCAACATCTTTCTTATCCCCCCCCCCAACTTTGGTTGCATTAATAAAATGGAGGTGCAACAAAATACAGCAAAATAGCTTAAATTAACATCAAGTAGCCCTGATACACTAACCAACAATTGAAAGGCTTTTGGCAAACCTGGGCTTTTGCATTTACCAGAAACTTCACAGCTGAAGCCAAGAACTGCTTCCAAAGATCTGTGAAGTCCATTTGGCTATACAAAATCCCTCTCTTTTCTAGATGTTTTTCTTTAAAAAATAATAATAATAATAATAAAATAATGGAAGGTGCTATTTTAGGACTCGGTTCAAATAAAATCAGTATGAGGACTCAGTTCAAATAAATCAATATTCCTTTTTTTAAAAAAAGAAAAGGAAAACTCCTCAATAGAAATGAAATAAAATCCAACTCTCATCTTTGTTTCTTCTTCTCCGTTTGGAAAAAAGAAGAAGCTTAAGCCCATATTCGTTCCTCCTCTCGCTTTTTCGACATATATACGTTCCAAACGCAGAATCTTTGCCATACGTCGAGGAAAACAATTTTGCTCCACATGGCTGTTGATTTCCAGCGGAAGCCAAAAACCCATTTGCAAGGCAGAGTGCAGATCTCGCACAGCAGCTGTGTGGACAGAGGACAGATTTATGCAGGGTAATATTAATAGGCGCAAGGAAGGTGTCCAGTTTTTAATTAGAAAAGGGCACTGCACAGACATTGGCTGGGGATGAAATATACAGGGGAGAACGTATGCCAAACTATGCCTTATTGATTCATGTAGCAAAGGGGAGCGAGGGAGAATCAACCTGCTAATTCCTTGAGCAGAGGAAGCCAAGATGGGAATCCAGCTGGTGGGACACAGGAGTTAAAAGTGCTCTCGTGACTGCATCCTACTTGCTGCCTTCTATTATTATTAATAATAATAATAATAATTTCATAACATTCATACACCACTTGATTAATTTCTAAAAGAAAAACCCCAAACCTCAAAGATTAATTAAAAAATATAACATTATGGGTAAAAAAAACACAGTTAAAAACAATTATTTTAAAAGGTTATTTATGCATGCCACTACTGCGGCCTAACCCAGCAGCCTCTTCATTTCCCCTAAGACTGTTCCTTTATACAAGTGCCGGTCTCTGCCAATGGGGACATCACCAGTGGGCCTTCGGCCTACCAACATGCTTTGCAGGCAGATGGGGGAGGTCTAAACTGGCAGAGTAAAACAAAGTACCAGTCCATCATTGGCACATGGCAGGAGGCTGGAAGAGTCAGTATAAACGAGCATAGGGATTTCTATGCTGAATCCAAACTGCCCGCAGCCTACCATAAGGGAACTCTAGATTGGAGCTAGGGATGGAAAGATCTGTCACCTCGTGTTATCTCCATTTCTCACTTTCCCAGTACTAAATTCAGTTCTTCCATGGCACAGTTTTTGAAATACGTCAGCATTTTAGTATAGTTTCCTCCCAATAAACACATTTTTCATTTTCATCGTTCTGCATGGGACAATGACAATAAAGATATCGTATATTTTTGTGTGCATTGTTGGCTGATGTGCACAATTTTTGCAAAAGAATGTCCCCTATAAGTTACTTTCACCAGATATTGACTGTTAAGCACACTTTCCCCTACCGCATGCATTTGGTTAGAGAACTACACCGCAAAATTCAGATACGTGCAAATTTTGACAGACGGCTGTGTTTCGGATTGTTTCAGGAAGTGTGAATTTGATAGATTTGCTTTAAATGCGAACTGATTCAAATTTCTCCCTCATCTCTAAGTGCAGCCCAAGTCTGGATCCCACCCATTATTTTTAAACTCAGGTGCCTGAAGCACCACTAGCTATTCACTAGACAACAGAACGAACAGAGTCCAAGTTTATTGAGGATAACAATGCCAAACTGGTAAGAAATTACAGTGTTCAGAAAATTTGAAGGACTCAGGGGAGAAATGCAGTCCATGCAACTCCAAATTTGGCTGTCATATTTGTTCCATCTCTCTTCTCATTTTAATTTTTATTCTTGAAACCGATGGAGTTTCATCTTTCCACTACCGCCCCCCCCCCCCCGAACTCACCGGTCTCTGCATTCCTGGGTGATATTCCATTCAGTAACAAGCTCAGTCACCAGGTGATAAATATAAACGCTTGCTAAACAGGAGCAGAACTATAACAGGTATTTCAAATGTTCGTAAGTCACAACATATCACCCTGAAGCGAAGCGTTTCATTCACTGGCAATGATTTTCCTAAATCGTCAAATATTCAAAATCATACTCGGAAGACGAAAGAGCAACGCTGTATTGACGAGAGAACAGATTTTGACACGTTGTCAAAGGCGGCCATAAAAAAATAGCCATCATTTTCTGGCAGGTGTTTTCTGGGCAGCTAAGCCTGCTACAAACAGAGATAATATACAAGATAGGAGGAAATTCAACTGGTGCAGAGTTTCACAGCTTGGAGCACATTTGATTGGCGAGACAGCTATGGCTATTCCTGGATCAGGATCAGGGGTACGAACTTAAATAAATATTGGGGAGGGCAGATAAGCCCCAGCCCGCATAATGGATCACATGACACGGTGCATGCAATGCCTATTAACTTTGGGGAGGGCAGCCCCCTCATATATTTTACTGGGAGGCCGAAGACCCCTCAGCCCCTGGGAGTTGGCTCCTATGATCATGATAGCTTGGCCACAGTGCTCCATGCATTGTGGGTACATTACTGCAATGTGTTATTTGTGGGGCTACCCTTGGAGATGATCTGGAGGCTGCTTGCGGAGACAAATTGGCACCAGCATAGAACACCCTGCTTGCAGGATTTCAACTGGCTGCCAATTTGCTACCAAGCCAAATTCAAGGTGTTCATTGTTGTTTAGTCATTTAGTCGTGTCCGACTCTTCGTGACCCCATGGACCAGAGCACGCCAGGCACTCCTGTCTTCCACTGACTCCCGCAGTTTGGTCAGACTCATGTTTGTAGCTTCGAGAACACTGTCCAACCATCTCGTCCTCTGTCATCCCCTTCTCCTTGTGCCCTCCATCTTTCCCAACATCAGGGTCTTTTCCAGGGAGTCTTCTCTTCTCATGAGGTGGCCAAAGTATTGGAGTCTCAGCTTCAGGATCTGTCCTTCCAGTGAGCACTCAGGGCTGATTTCCTTCAGAGTGGAAAGGTTTGATCTTCTTGCAGTCCATGGGACTCTCAAGAGTCTCCTCCAGCACCATAATTCAAAAGCATCAATTCTTCAGCAATCAGCCTTCTTTATGGTCCAGCTCTCACTTCCATACATCACTACTGGGAAAACCATAGCTTTTACTATACGGACCTTTGTTGGCAAGGTGATGTCTCTACTTTTTAAGATGCTGTCTAGGTTTGTCATTGCTTTTCTCCCAAGAAGCAGGTGTCTTTTAATTTCATGGCTGCTGTCACCATCTGCAGTGAACATGGAGCACAAGAAAGTAAAATCACTCACTGCCTCCATTTCTTCCCCTTCTATTTGCCAGGAGGTGATCCCTTTACGACTCAGGACCAAGTTACTTGAGAGATTGCCGACTCCATTTTACACTCAGTAGATCACTGTGGTCTACAAGTTCCAAAGAACTCAGAAGCCCCAAGAATCTTGCAGCAGGTTTTGTCACATGGGAGCATCAAAATATGAGAGCAGCCACCCATAATGGGCCACAAGGGCAGAGAGAACTGGCTGCATCAATTTTTATATATACAGGCAGCGACCATTTTAGCTGCATCCAAATGATGCACGATGACCGATGCGTGGGTCCTTTTGGACCCAGGAGAAGCAAGAACAGGGGGCAAAAGGGGGAGGAACAGGGGCGGAGTGGAACAGGGGAATAACAAGGTGGGTCGGGAATATGTGCGGGGGTCGGGAACAGTACAAAAAATGCACAAAATGGTCATCACCTGTATATAAAGCCCAATAGAATAGCAACAATAGCAAGAAGAGCAGCCAGCAACAAAATGTTGCAGCATGGAGTGTTGCCAGTCAAGATTTCAGGATTTCACTCTCCCTTCCCTGGCTTTCTGCCCCAACACCACAGTCCACAAACACTGAGCAGGATCAGTCCTCATGGAGCTGTTTGGGGCTCGGCCCTTGCGATTTGTTAGGGTTTTAGCTTTGCTTTAAATGGATCTGTTGTTTGGGTTGCCATATCTTGAAGAGCCAAAAAGAGCCACTGGCAGCCTGAACCATGCACATGTCTCCCAAACCCAAAAAACCTGGACATTTCCTTTTAAATGGGCATGATGGAAACCCTACGGTTGGTTGGTTGGTTGGTTGGTTGGTTGGTTGGTTGGTTGGTTTTTTGCATTTTTACCTGTTTTTGACTATTTTACGTGTAAATTGCCTTGAGACAGCAGTTTAGAAGTTAATTAATGTATCACTTGTAATAATGATAGCCTTCTGCTATTTATCTGTGTTGTTTTAATTTGTGTAAGCCGCTGCAAGTCCTGGGGAAAGGCTGGGCATTAATAAATATAATTATAATAGTAATATTACCCCCATCTCCCTACTTGGCCCTGTTAGGCATATTCACGAACTAATATGTGCAAATGACCAGTGGGCTTTCTCCCCCCCTCCCACCACCCTGCCTATTTTTTTAGCCGCGCTTCTTATCAGAGAGGCAGCCTTATCTCGCGCATCTGTGTTGGCCCATGTGGCGCACATTACGTGAGGGCTTAGGTTACCCTCTTGCTGCCAAATCCTGCTTTGTTAATAACTCCCAGAACTGACAGCCACTTATTTTCACAAAACATTGTGTTTGAACCATCTCTCATTTCCTTCTCAACTTTTCAGGGAGCGAAAGGGATGTTCTGGGATGAAGCAATTGCCTAAATAATTTGATATGGGGGGCGGGGAGAGAGAGAGTTAAGTTGAGTAGAGATGGATAGAAAACATCTCTAGAGATGAATGAAAAGCCAACTAGTCCTGGAGGGCCAAAAAGGGTCCCAATCCCTTCAAAAGGAGCGCATGCATTCTTGTTTGTCTTTTTGTTTGGTCGTCTTCTTCTCTGGCGATCACTCGTAGCCGAGTAAGATTGTCCTCCATAAACACGGCTTTAAAAGTGAGTCCGTAAGTGACTGTGGAGGCCAATTCTGGATCCACAAGTCCTTTCATAGTGGGGACAGGGGTGGAGGAAGGGGTGTGTGGTGAGGGTGGGTCGCCCCGGGTGTCACCACTGATGGGGTGACAAAATGCCGGGTGGCACTCACTGTGGGGCCTGCAGTGCACCCAAGCCACGTTTCTCTCCTGGGAATGACGCAGTGGCTAGTGTCGGTGCTTCCGTACAACCGAGCTATAATGGCTCTCCTCCTCATTGTATCTTCAGAATCCATCGACCTCCAATGGTGATTAACGACCTAAGCCTTTAATGAGGCTTCAGGCATGCTCCCCATTACACAGAGTATTCAAACAGCACCAAAAGGAGCCGAAATATGTGCTACATTGCTACGTTTATTTCTAACTACTCAGGACAGAAAGAATATGCGTCTGCTCTCTGTGAGAGACAGTGAACAACAGAAACAAAGAAACAGGAAACCAGTAACAGCTGTCTCCCGCTGTCTCCCATCTCCCGTGAGACTTCCAGCAGTCTGGAATGTCAACAGAGTCTTGTGACTCTAAAAACTGCACAGTGGCATAACAGAAATCTAACATCTTGGACGCCTGCAGGCCCACTGCTGCCCCAAATGGTCCGCCCGCTGTCTCCCCCTCAGCTGTAGGCTGGCTGAGTGGGAGGAGATAAGAAGACTCCTTGGAGGCCCCACGGAACGTCCTGCCCCGGGTGGCGCCGCCCCATGAGCAGCTGGCCCCGCCCCTGGGCACAGGGCTTGCGCGTCACCCCAGGCGCCCAATTGGCCTGCTTCACCGTTGAGTGGGGACATAGGTTCCGAGAGGGGAGTTGATCACAGGTTTGCCAAGTGTGCCTTCCTCTTAGCTCATTTCTCCCTTTTGTCCTGAGTTTGAGCGTCTTCCAAGCCCATGACACCTTTGGTAAAGGCTGTTCTCCAACTGGAGCGTTTGCAGGCCAGTGTTTCCCAGTTGTCGGTGTTTATACTACATTTTTAAAGATTTGCCTGGAGAGAGTTTTTGAACCTCTTTTGTTTGTTTTGTATACCACATGTGTAGAGGGAGAAGGCGAGGTGAAATGGGGGCTGGACCATTCTGGGGAGATTGCTCCAATTGCACCGCTGTAATAACAACAACAACAACAACAACAACAACAACAACAACAACAATAATAATAATAATAATAATAATAATATCTTTATTGTCATTGCCCCCTCTCGGGGACAACGAAATTACTTGACTGCTCCATAAAAACACTAATTAAAACAATGCAGTATAGTACAGCAAGGAAGATTAGATGACTTTCAAAGTCCAGGCTTCCCATTCAGGGCCGAGATCGCTCTGGAGAAGAAGCTGTTCTTAAGACGGCTCATTCTTGTCTTCATCGTCCTGTATCTCCGTCCCGACGGCAGGAGCTCGAAGAGACAGTGACCAGGATGCGATGGATCTTTTACTATGTCCAGTGCCTTCCTATGGCACCTTGTGGCATAAATCTGCTCTAAGCTGGAGAGTGGGCAGCCAACAATGCTCTCTGCTGCCTTCACAACTCTGCACAACCCCATCTTGTCCTGGGTAGTACAGCTTCCGTACCACACACATAAGCCATAAGTGAGCACGCTCTCAATGGCACAGTGATAGAAGGCAAGCAGCAGTTTCTGCGGAAGATGGTTTTTCCTTAGAATTCTCAAAAAGTACAGTCTCTGCTGCACCTTCTTCACAAGCCAACTAATCCAACTTTCGTGGAGAGCGATTGGTTGGGATAATGGAGGAAGCTTGGTGAGTGAGAGGCCTGTAAGGTCCATGTGTTCTACTTTTCAGAGGACAGTATTTCATTTGAAGGGGTCCTCAATTTGAAGGGTTATTTCATCCTCACCTTGTTTTAAAGTTAAAGAACTACAGTGGTACCTCGGGTTAAGAACTTAATTTGTTCCGGAGGTCCGTTCTTAACCTGAAACTGTTCTTAACCTGAAGCACCACTTTAGCTAATGGGGCCTCCCACTGCTGCTGCGACGCTGCTGCACGATTTCTGTTCTCATCCTGAAGCAAAGTTCTTAACCCGAGGTAATATCTCTGGGTTAGCGGAGTCTGTAACCTGAAGCGTATGTAACCTGAGGTACCACTGTATAAAAAAGAGAGGAGGAGCAGGCCTTCACACTGAGATAGAAACACAGAATTGGAATTTTGTGGTTTTACATTTTGATTTTGTTCTGTGAACCACTCTGAAACCTCTGCGTATAGGGCGGTATAGAAATTCAGTTAACAACAACAACAACTCAAGAATCCCTGACAGATGCCCTTCCAACATCTGTTTGGACAATCTTCAGTGAAGGCAGCTGCATATTGAGAGGACCAGGAATTTGGTGGCAAAGCCGATTCATTCTATGCAGAAGGATCTAGATCCAGTTCATGGAATCATAGGATTTTAGAGCTGGAAGGGACCCCAAGGGTCATCTAGTCCAACCGTCCACAATGCAGGAATCTCAGCTGAAGCATCCATGGCAGATGGCCCTCCAACTTCTGATTAAAAGCCTCCAAGGAAGGAGATTGCAGGTCTTTCAAAGAGCAGGACTGGGAAGGTCCTTCAGAGAGTTGCCAGACTGAGATTCCACTCACAGCCGACCAGACTGAGATCATTCATGGTCAGCAAGGTGGAGCAGGTGGGGCAGCATTGCTCTCCTGGCTTCTTAACTCACCAGGAGAGGTGAGATGCATGGAGCTTGGTCTGGTATAACACATGGCGGTGGAGCCAATCCAACATTTCCACCATGCATCGTACCAAAGTTCTTCCACCCCTTTCATCATTTTGGTTTCCCTTTTCTGACCCTCTTCCAGCTCTGCAACATCATTTTTTAAGTAGGATAGGTCTCTAAGGTGCTACTAGACAATTTTTTAATTTATCATTTTTTTAACTGAGGCAACCAGTACTGTACACAGTACAGTCATACCTCATGTTACATTTGCTTCCAGGTTTTGCCGCTCGCGCATGCACAGACATGCAAAATGATGTCACGCGCATGCACAGATGCAGCAAATCGCAACCCACGCATGCACAGACTCGCCGCTGTGGGTTGCGTTCCTTTCATGTTGTGAACGGGCCTCCGGAACAGCTCCCGTTCGCAACCAGAGGTACCACTGTATTCCCAGTGTTCAAAATCCCCCAGGTGCCTTTTGCTACTAACCTGGGTCCAACTGCAACTACGTGGAAATTTCTGGGCACCAGGTGGGTGACCACAGTTTAAAAAACCTCCATCTTAGTCCAGAGTTAATACCATTTCCATTTCCACTATGTGTGTTTCTTCTTCTTGCATACTGGGATAAGTGAATTGTTGTAAGTGCAAGCTACAGTCAAGCAATGTAGTTCAGATCAAAGAACTGTAGAATTGTAGCATTGGATGGTATCTCAAGGGTCATCTGGGCCGACCTCCGGCAAATAGGCATTCCATTGTGGCGACCGCAACTGAGTTTAAGGTGACATTTGGCACCTAGCTTATATATCTGCGTTCCTAACGATGAGTATTTCAAGTGTGGTTGCCCCATAGACTTGAATAACAGCATTAGGAAGTTACAGATAGGTAGCCGTGTTGGTCTGCCATAGTCAAAACAAAAAATTTCCTTCCAGTAGCACCTTAAAGACCAACTAAGTTAGTTCTTGGTATGAGCTTTCGTGTCCATGCACACTTCTTCAGATACATCTGAAGAAGTGTGCATGCACACGAAAGCTCATACCAAGAACTAACTTAGTTGGTCTTCAAGGTGCTACTGGAAGGAATTTTTTTGTTTTAGCATTAGGAAGAACTTTCTGACAGTAAGAGCTGTTCGGCTATGGAATACCTCAGAAGGTAGTGGACTCTATTTCCTTGCAGGTTATTAAACAGAGGTTGGGTACCATCTCTGATTACTGTGGGGGGCTGGACTAGATTCCCCTTGAGGTCCCTTCTAGCTCTCCAATTCTATGCTTCTATGTTTCTGTTAAAACTGTTCAGTTTTATTTCCAGTCTCTCTGCTAAGGAGAATGCTGCTCCTCATCTCAATCTATAATATTAATAATAATTTTATTGTTTATACCCCACTCGTCTGGCTGGGTTTCCCCAGCCACTCTGAGGGGCTTCCGGTAAAGTATAAAAAATAATAAAATGTCAGATATTAAACAGGGCTGCCTTCAGATGCTTCCCAAAAGTTGTGAAATTCTTTATCTCCCTGACATCTGATGGGAGGACATTCCACAGGGTGGGCACCACTGCCGAGAAGGCCCTCTGCCCTCAAAAGCAAATGTTTGTACATGGGATGGGATTAAGAACAGTGTGAAGGGAACGGCTGGAAGTCAAAGTTTAAAGAGAAATGTATAACAAATTTGGAGTCCGGAAGATATATGTAAAGTTTAATACAAATTTGATTCCGAATGTCAAAAAAGCTTTGTGTGCCTCAAAGCCTTTTCCTCCGGCGGCAGCAGAAGCAATTGAGAACCTGGAATGTGAGCAAGACGGTCTTAATTTCATCTCCGACAGGGAGTGACCACAAACCGAGTTCAGTCCGGCGAAACCCAACGCATTCCCACCCAGCGCTCCCAATAACACACTGCGGGGCTGCCTGCAGACATTGTCCAGCTCCTTCAAACTTTTTGCAAGCCTCAGCAAACTCTCCGGGCGAGGGAGGGACCAGTTATAGATGGCTTGCAGCTGTAATGACTTTCACCTGCATTAGGGTTCTCGTTCCCGAGGTTTTCCCACAGCTCCACTCAGAGCTTGAATGGCAACGTTTAGATACCATTTCCTCTGCACTCAGAAACCACTGCCAGCTTGAAATTTCAGAAGGAGGGGTGAAATCTGAAGACAAAAAGGATGTTACTTTTTTCCTGTATGCCACAACAGCTGCAAGAACATTGTTAGCGAAGAATTGGAGGAAACAAGATTTAGCAACTATCAAAGAATGGCAGATGAAGATGATGGACTATATGGAACTTGCCGAACTGACCGGGACACTCCGAGACCAGAGAGAAGAGACGGTGGAAGAAGACTGGAAGACGTTTAAGGAATATTTGAAAAAATATGTCAATATTTAAACCTTAGAATAGCTTTGGAAGTAGATATAGGCTGTAGGGTTAGAAGTAGAAGATAGGGTATTTTGAAACAGTATTATTTGTAAGTGATAAAATGTGAAGTTATTTTAAGTATGATTTAAAAAAATGGTTAGAAATTATGATATATGTAAACTGCTAAAGATGAAGTAAAATGATAGGTGGGACTTGGGGAAGCCAACTTAACAATGTTTAGAAAAACAAAGGATATGACAATAATTTGTTCCCATTGTTTGTCTTTTCTGTCTGTGTTTTTTATTTGTGTTATAAAATGATTTTTAAAAAATTGGGGGGGGGATGAAATTTCAGAAGGAGGGAGGTAGACTGGTGCTCCTTTGCCCTTTGAGCACCGGAGGAATCCTGGCAACTGGCAGGGACCCTGCCCTCTGCCCTCGGACACCTCCTGTGTCAGAAATTTGCTTGGGCAGCCGCACAGAATCATAGAGTTGGAAGGGACACCAAGGGTCATCTAGTCCAACCCCCTGCAATGCAGGAATCTCAACTAAAGCATCCATGACAAATGGCCATCCAACCTCTGCTTAAAAAGGAAGGAGTGGGAGACAATTCCCCTGCCGAACAGCTCTTACTGTCAGAAAGGTTTTCCTGGTGTTTAGTCGGAATCTCCTTTCTTGCAACTTGAAGCCATTGGTTCGAGTCCTACCCTCCAGAGCAGGAGAAAACAAGCTTGCTCTCTCTTCCAACCCTTGAGATATTTGAAAATGGCTATCATATCTCCTCTCGGTCTCCTCTTTTCCAGCTCCTACATAAGGCTTGATTTCCAGGCCTTTGATCATCTTGGCTGCCCTCCTCTGCACATGTTCCAGCTTGGTCAACATCCTTCTTAAATTGTGGCACCCAGAATTGGACACAGGATTCCAGGTGTGGTCTGACTAAGGCAGAATAGAGTGGTGCTATGACTTCCCTTGACCTGCACACTATTCTTAGAATAGCCTCTAAGTGGTGGGAAATCTCAGCACATGTTCTCTCTCTGCTGGTGCCATGGGAACATAGGAACGTAGAAAGGTGCTTTATCCCAAGTCAAGCCATTGGTCCATATAGCTCAGTAATGTCTACTCTGACTGGCAGCAGCCCTCCAGGATTTCAGGCAGGGAGTCTCTCCCAGTCCTTTCTAGACAGGCCTGGGACCTCCTGCTTGTAAGTCAGATGCTCTACCACTGAGCTACGGCCCTTCCCCACAATCTAGAACCATCAATGAAATATACTCGGAGTCGAGAGTGGATTTCATGCTCTTTATTCAGCACATAGTGGTGAGGAGGAATGGAAGTTCCCCCAGAACGTCTGCTTTATATACATTATTTACACAATGGGCCCCACATGATTGGCTAATTCCAGGATTCACCTGTAGGCCAATCAGGTTGCGGATTCACTTCAACCTGGAGCTGGATTGGGTGGCTCCTGTGGACCAATCAGGCTGCTCCATTCTGGATCCTATTGTTCTAGAACCAATCAAACTGCTGCATTCTGAATCCTATTGTTCTAGGACCAATCAGACTGCTGCATTCTGGATCCTATTGTTCTAGAACCAATCAAGCTGCTGCATTCTGAATCCTATTGTTCTAGGACCAATCAGGCTGCTCCATTCTGAATCCTATTGTTCTAGGAGCAATCAAACTGCTGCATTTTGGATCCTATTCAACTCAGTACAAAACAATAAAAATCCATTTCCAAATAGACGTGCACAGGAGCCTGTTATTTCAGGGCTGCGGCAAAAGCTATTGCGCCTTTTCTCCTACCATGCATGGTGTTAGCTAGGAACGGGCAAATCTGTCGATTTCAGTTTTGCAGCCTAAGAATGTAAAAATAGCCCTGCTGGATCAATGGCCCAATGGCCCATCTAGTATAACATCCTATTTTCACAGTGGCCAACTAGATACCTGTGGTAAAGCCCTCCAGCGGGGCCTGAGTGCGAGAGCATTTTCCCCAACAACGGGCAAGGAAACAGACTAGTTTTGCAGCTTGTGGACTCTCCTTCCGTGGAGGTTTTCAAGCAGAGGTTGGATAGCCATCTGCCATGGATGCTTCACCTGAGATTCCTGCATTGCCGGGCGGGGGGTGGACTAGATGATCCTCAGCGTCCCTTCCAAGTCTACAATTCTATGATTCTGTGAGGCAGGTTCGGTTGAGAAACAGCAACTGCTCTGAGTCTACCCAGTGCTCATCATGGCTGAGTGAGGATTTGAAGCCGACTTCCTCTGGTCACAAATCTACTGCACTAACCACTACACCACTACTCCCTCTGCCTAGATTTCAGTGATTCTACTGTGTGGCATATCTAACACTTGATTTTTAAAGCTCAGAGCTCAGGTCCACATCCATATTAAGCTCTGGCCTCTAAGAAGAGCCAGTGTGGTGTAGTGGTTAAGAGCGGTAGACTCGTAATCTGGTGAACCGGGTTCGCTTCCCCACTCCCCCACATGCAGCTGCTGGGTGACCTTGGGCCAGTCACACTTCTCTGAAGTCTCTCAGCCCCACTCACCTCACAGAGTGTTTGTTGTGGGGGGAGGAAGGGAGAGGCGAATGTTAGCCGCTTTGAGACTCCTTCAGGTAGTGATAAAGCGGGATATCAAATCCAAACTAATCTTCTTCTTCTTCTTCTTCTTCTTCTTCTTCTTCTTCTTCTTCTTCTTCTTCTTCTTCTTCTTCTTCTTGTGTGCCCCACCCAGTCCAGACCTGCATTCTGTTCTTCTCACACTAACCAACCAGATGCCCATAAGAAGCCCGCAAGCAAGTCCTGAACGCAACGCTGCTCTCCTCACTTGTGCTCCTCAGCCAATGACATTCAGAGACCTATTTCCTCCAACACTGGAGGGAGGGAGTGCAGCCATCATGTCTGCTCGCTTTCTCCTCCATTAATTTGCTTTTAAACTTTAAATCTAGGTTGGCAGCTATCTAAATCCCATGGGAGCAAATTCCAAAATTTAAACTGGTATGCAGGCTGAGACCCTCCCTGCCCATGGAGTGTCCCACCAGAGTGGTGCATGCTCTGGTTATCTCCCGCTTGGACTACTGCAATGCGCTCTACGTGGGGCTACCTTTGAAGGTGACCTGGAAGCTACAACTAATCCAGAATGCGACAGCTAGACTGGTGACTGGGAGTGGCCGCCGAGACCTACGTAGGCTCCCAGTATGTTTCCAAGCACAATTCAAAGTGTTGGTGCTGACCTTTAAAGCCATAAACAGCCTCAGCCCAGAATCCCTGAAGGAGCGTCTCCACCCCCATCATTCAGTCCGGATACTGAGGTCCAGTGCCGAGGATCTTCTGGCAGTTCCCTTCTTGCAAGAAGTGAGAGTACAGGGAACCAGGCAGAGGGCCTTCTTGGCAGTGGCACCCGCCCTGTGGAACGCCCTCCCATCAGATGTCAAGGCAATAAGGAACTACAGTCATACCTTGGGTTGAAGTAGCTTCGGGATAAGTATTTACGGGTTGCGCACTGTGGTGTCCCGGAAGTAATGAACCACATCACTTCCGGGTTTTGCCGCTCGCGCATGCACATACGGTCAAAATGATGTCACGCACATGCACAGAAGCGGCAAATCATGACCCGTGGATGCGGGTTGCGTTCACTTCTGGATGCGAACAGGGCTCTGGAACGGATCCCATTCGCATCCAGAGGTACCACTGTACCTGACTTTTAGAAGACATCTGAAGGCAGCCCTGTTTAGGGAAGTTTTCAATGTTTGGTGTTTTATCATGTTATTAATTCTGTTGGGAGCCAAACAGGCCAAACCTTACGCCAAAGAATAAACGGACCTAAATCTGACATCAGGAATCACAAGACAGAGAAACCAGTAGGAGAACACTTCAATCTCCCAGGACATTCTATACAAGATCTCAAAGTAGCTGTTTTACTACAAAGGAATTTCAGAAATAGACTGAAAAGAAATAGACTGGAAAGAGAAGCTGCTGAATTGCAACTTATTACCAAACTTAAAACCATGGAGAGACCTGGTCTGAACAAAGACATTGGATTCTTATCTCATTATACATGACAAAGCCACTTTTCACCTTCTCACCCATTGCTTTTTCCTGTAAGACCTATTGCAGTCATTAAGAGTCGTCAACAGGCTCATCACAGCTATCTGCCAATCACCCATTCCCACCACCCTTCTGAGTAATACCCCTCCCCACCTTCTCACTATATAGAAGGGTCTGGTAACTTCTGTTTCAGTGTATCTGAAGAAGTGTGCATGCGCACAAAAGCTCATACCAAGAACTAACTTAGTTGGTCTTTAAGGTGCCTACTGGAAGGAATTTTTTTTTTTTTTTTTTCACTATTTCTGGGTTAGCGGACTCTGTAACCTGAAGCATATGTAACCCGAGGTACCACTGTACTTTCCTTCATCTGTCCTGAATTTTCAGATATTTGTCTCCGCTGGATGTCAAGAAAGAAAAAGAAAACCTCCCCTCTATCCATTTTTCATCCAACATTCAACTTCATTTCTTCATCTGGCAATATTGTTCTAAGGAGCAGCTACGTGAAATGCATTCTCGTTGCCCATTTCCATTCTCCCTTCCTTTCCTCTCCCTTCCCCACACCGAACCCTCCACTTATTTGGGTTGCTTTCCCCCCCCCTCCTCCTCCTCCCTTGGTTGCATGCTTCCCTCTTCCCCCACCCCAATCCTCCCCCCATCTTCCCACACCTCACCTCATCCATTTCAATCAGTTTTGCTTGCCCCATTTTACCACGGGCAGGAAACCATATAAATGTAACATCCTCCCGGGAGGTGAAATAAACATAAACATCTGCTCTGCAAATTCCCTCGCAGTGCAGAGTGTGCGTGGCATTAGAATGGACCCCAGGCTGCGAGGAGCAAAGCCAGCCTCATAAACAAAGCTCAGAGCATAAAAGGAGAGGGTCCAGCCTCAGCAGTCCACGTTCAGGAGCTGAGCATTCCTTCTTGGCCCTGTCAAGTGAGGGTGGGAAGCCGCTGTGCTCTGGAGGGCAGGCGGAGAGCAGCGGAGGGGCACGAAGGCAGGGCATGGGCTGGTGGTGAGTGGTATGTACACATGTGCAGGTCATGGGGATGTGCATGGCTGTTGTTGTTGTTTAGTCATTTAGTTGTGTCCGACTCTTTGTGACTCCATGGACCAGAGCACAACTGGCACTTCTGTCTTCCACTTCCTCCTGCAGTTTGGTCAAACTCGCGCTGGTAGCTTCGAGAACACTGTCCAACCATCTCGCCCTTCATCGTCCCCTTCTCCTTGTGCCCTCCATCTTTCCCAACATCA
Source organism: Podarcis gaigeae (assembly GCF_964106915.1). Lineage (NCBI taxonomy): Eukaryota > Metazoa > Chordata > Lepidosauria > Squamata > Lacertidae > Podarcis > Podarcis gaigeae. The sequence continues at coordinate 113,564,316 of NC_139680.1, forward strand.
GGGTCTTTTCCAGGGAGTCGTCTCTTCTCATGAGGTGGCCAAAGTATCGGAGCCTCAGCTTCAGGATCTGTCCTTCCGGTGAGCACTCAGGGCTGATTTCCTTCAGAATGGAGAGGTTTGATCTTCTTGCAGTCCATGGGACTCTCAAGAGTCTCCTCCAGCACCATAATTCAAAAGCATCAATTCTTTGTCGATCAGCCTTCTTTATGTTCCAGGTCTCACTTCCATACATCACTACTGGGAAAACCACAACTTTAACTATACGGACCTTTGTTGGCAAGTTGACGTCTCTGCTTTGGAGACATCACCTTGCCAACAAAGTAATAAGAGAGTAATAATAATAACAATTTATTAATTATACCGCACCCATCTGGCTGGGTTTCCCCAGCCACTCAGGGCAGCTTCCAACAGAATATTAAAATACAATAACCTATTAAACATTAAAAGCTTCCCTAAACAGGGCTGCCTTCAGGTGTCTTCTAAAAGTCTGGTAGTTGTTTTTCTCTTTGACATCTGATGGGAGGGCATTCCACAGGGCAGGCGCCACTACCGAGAAGGCCCTCTGCCTGGTTCCCTGTACAATTCTATGATTCCATGAATAACTGTACCAGGACATAGCTCATAGCTCATAGGTTTGTATAGTGTGCACTCATTGAAGGCAATGTGTGAACATCCCTGGTGAAGTCTTTTTAATTTGTGGCCTGACTGATCAAGCCAACCAAAGCCACTTTTTTTATTTTTTTAAGTAATATTTATTAAAGGTTTAAGGGTTACAGAAAAGAAAAAAAGAAAAAACAAAGTTAAACAAAACAAAACAATACATTACAATAAAGGGGGGAACAGAAAACACTACTTATCTTAACAAAACAAAAACAGAAACAGAAACAATTAAAAACACAACGAATATTCCCATAACTTATCTTTCATTTACTTGTTTCATTGACCTCCTCACACCTGCCTTTTTTGTATTCTAGTTCAGTTAGCTATTTCAGCAAATCCTTTCCAACTTTCTCAGTTTTTGTCCTATAATTTGTCTTGACACAATCTAACCTTACTTTTCCCCCTTCAGCCGATTAACAATCTATTTTCACTTAATCCTTTATAACATTTCTGCTAAAGCCATATAACTTCATTCCAAACATCCTTCTAACATTCATTAATTTTACAATGTTTCTGTAAATAATCTTTAAATTTCTTCCAATCTTCTCCCACCGACCAAAGCCACTTATTTTGGCTTCCCAGTGGCTTGATGAAACTCATGCTTGCGATATATGGCTGGGGCAGCAAAACCAGGGCTGCTGTCAAGAAACTGGCAGACCACAATGCATTGGACTTGGTGGGTCAGAATTTGTGCAGATTTGGTCTGAACCCATTGCATGACCTCCACTTCATTTCATTTCCCTGATTGGAACTTTTTTCAGCTACAGTCCCTCTCGGAGCACAACTTCCTCTCATTTCAAGCAAGTTTAAATTCATGACTTGCAGGTTTAAGTTACCAGAAAATAGGCTGGTTATCTTCTTCTTCTTTTTTGTATGAGTAGTATTATTACTATTAGTCTCTTGATTTGTATCTTAATTGAATAATAAGAGCAATGGGAATATTGCTTCTTTTATCTACAAGGCTCTGTAAATACAACGGGCCCCTGAAAAGCTCACACTATTATTATGAGAAGTCATTGCTAATTGTACACATATGCCAGCGAGAGAACATTTCTTTCTTTCTTTTTTTAATACAGCTCATAACTAGTTGTTACAATAAAGACATTGTTTCCAGTCCAGATCTGGGCAAAAATACAGCTTTTCCTCCTCCTTACGTTTTGTAAACTAAGATTATGAATCGTTCAGTATAATCTGGGGCTCTTGGCCAATAACTGGATTATTTAGCAGTGACGTTGCCTAGTTTCATATTTCCTGGTTTAGAAATGTGAATCTTGCCAGTACGTAACACTCATGTCCAATGTGAGAGGAGAACTGTGTACCAAAGTCCTCTCCTTCTCATATTTTAAAGTGAGCTAGATAAGAAATCTAACCCTCCTAGTCTGTCCAGTTTACCCTCCTTACTGCTCCAGAGTCTGCAGAATATAGAAAAAGGAGAAGATATTTTCTTCCTCTCCTCCTTCTGACACCTGGCATGCTGTTCCTGCAAGTTAGGTAGCAGGAGCCCTGGGAAACATAATTATCCCAGGGCTACTAATATCAGCATCCCCCATCACTGACACCATCAGTAGTGCAGCGGGTCCAAGTTAGCTTGTAGGTGGGCTCAGAATAAATTGAGTTGGGTGTGGGTGGGAGGGATAGTTTGGTTTTCCGAACCCAGTTACAAAGCTCTCCAGTGGAGATCACCTATTCACAATTTTTGGTTTATCAGTCCACCTGACCTTACATTATTGATTAACCCATTCATTTTAAATCCACCACCACACTACCAAAACTTGATGTATAGAAACCTTTTGATGTAGACACCTTTGCCCAGCAAAAAAAATCATTCCCCCAAAAGACAATGACGGCTACAAACTTGGACGACTTTAAAAGAGGATGAGATGAATTCATGGTGGAGAAGGCCAGCCATGGCTACTTGAGATGAAGACTATAGCACTCTCTGCACTTGTGTTCTCCAGCAACTGGAATTCAGAGGTAGTATCATTATTATTAATTTGATTTATGTACTGCCCTTTAGGGACGCGGGTGGCACTGTGGTCTAAACCACTGAGCCTAGGGCTTGCCGATCAGAAGGTCGGCGGTTCGAATCCCCGCGACGGGGTGAGCTCCCGTTGCTCAGTTCCAGCTCCTGCCAACCTAGCAGTTCGAAAGCATGTCAAAGTACAAGTAGATAAATAGGTACCACTCTGGTGGGAAGATAAACGGTGTTTCTGTGCGCTGCTCTGGTTTCACCAGAAGCGGCTTAGACATGCTGGCCACATGACCCAGAAGCTGTACGCCGGCTCCCTCGGCCAATAAAGCAAGATGAGCGCCGCAACCCCAGAGTCGGCCACGACTAGACCTAACAGTCAGGGTTCCCTTTACCCTTTACCTTTACCTACTGCCCTTTATCAAAAGATGCCAGGGCAGTATACAGCGTTATGAAGGTGCAACACAACAATCACGACTGGCAGCTGGTGATACCTTTATCCTCCTTGAATTGGTCTACCCATCTTTAAAAGCCATCCCAGAAAAAAACAAAAACCACTGTTGTTAAGAAGAACACTGCAAACTTCAACACCTGCCTTAAACTCCTTTGCTGGGGTATCCACAAAGACTCACAACGAAGTTGTGTCAGCAGCACCTATTCAGAGGCAATTGGGATAAATGTTCATTTACCGTTTGCCTAATTGCTGGGTCTCGGCTGCACTCCCCGATTTGTTTAGCGCTTGGGGCCAAATCCCCCTCACCTTTAAAAAATAATAACAGCAGTAATAATAATATTTCGCACAAAGCCTTCTTTGTTTTACAAAGGTAACTAACCTAGCACACTGTTGGAGGAGAGGAGAAAGGACCCTTTAGAAAAGTCTGGTAATGCGTATGTCTGCCAGAATTTCTTTTGTAAAAGCAGGTCAAAGGGAAACGTAAATGGATTCTTTAAATAGCCGGGGGGCTTCCCCCTCCTCCCATTATTAAAGTGAGAAAAAATATATATAGTTAGATGATCTCTCCAAATTGATTGTTTGTTTCCAGGTGGAAAATTCCAGCACCAGTGGAATCATTTAATCCATTTTTCTCTGTTTGCCTCACTAGCTTCCGAAAACTTTCACCCAAGAGACTACTGCTCAGCAGATCACAAATTTGTCTGTGTTTTGCATTCCCCCCGCCCCTTGCTGTAACCATGATCTTGGGAGGGGGGGAATGTGCCAGGATGTTGCCTTCCCCCTCCCTCCCCAGCCCAAACCACCGTGGTAAAGCCATGTGACCCCCCCCCCCAAAGCAAAAAACTTGCCCTTAACTTTTGGGGAGGAGAGCGGGAGGGAGGAAATTAGCCCAACTCATCCTTGCTTCGCCATGTCAAAAATTAAAGAGTAAACAAAGGTCCCCCGATTCCCTTGATTGCATTAATCATTCAAATGACGTATTAGCATTCTTCAGACTTGGCTGTTGCGCTTCCAAATTAACACCTCCAGGTTCAAGGGAATAGAAATTAACTGAATTATCTGGCAGCCCCAGATGTCCTGGCGTGTTCTTCCCTCTCGCTGATTTAATATGCCTGAAGAACAGTTATGATGCAGGAAAACTGCTAATGGTCAAGAAATAATTTATGACATGTGTAACGGATAGGCCCGGCTGCCTTGCGCATACCAAAAAAAAAAACCCACACACAAAAAACCACAAGGAGTTTGGTCAAACAACAGATGCACATTTTGTTTCTTGGAAACTTTCTTGCCGATATGCCGTGACCTACATTTGCTGGATCTCGTCAGAAGCCAGCTGCCTCATCTCCCCGAGTCTTTTGGGTCTAGGAGTGGTGGGGGCAGATGACAACGTAGGCTGCGGATAGCACCTTTCCCTCCCTCCATGGATTTATCAAACCCTGACTTGATTCGCCGGAAGCATTCCACCATTCCCTCTGTTCTGGAGTTTCTCAAATCCTAACTGGCTTCTGCCTAGGCTTCAGATTAGCTGAGGGCCACATCTTTTAAACAGCAACACCCTAGAGGTCCCGGGCCCTAAGGAAGTTAGATTAGCCTCAACCAGAGCCAGGGCCTTTTCAACTCTGGCTCCGGTCTGGTGGAAGGCTCTGCCTCATGAGACCAGGGCCCTGCAGGATCTGATTTCTTTCCGCAGGGCCTGTAAGACAGAGTTGTTCCGCCTGGCCTTTGGCTTTTTTCTTTTCCTTCTCCTCCTGCGATGAGGCTACATTTTAATATTTTAATGTTTCAATATTTTTGTATTTTAATTTTGTTTTTAAGTTGTAATCATTCAAGTTGTTTTTATTATTGCTTGTAAGCCGCCCTGAGCCCGGCCTTGGCTGGGGAGGGCGGGGTATAAATTATTATTATTATTATTATTATTATTATTATTATTATTATTATTATTATTATTATCTTTTGTCCTTGGGGTCCCTTTCCAAACTAGGAATTGTGCATGTCTCAGTCAGAGACGCTACCAGTCACTGTAGGCAACGCTGAGCAAGATGAATACTTGGTCTGAATTGGGATAAGTCTGTTTCCTATGTTCCCCTTTTGGCACCTGAGAGTAGGACATGCCATTTTAGGGAGCGAAACATAATTTTTGTAATTTTCTTCAGTGAGGGGTCTTAAAGTATGCTTTTGGTGTGAGGAGTTCAAATCTGCTTTTTTTTTTTTTTTAATTGGACAACACTTAGCTTGGTAAATCTACATTTGATGAAGAAGCACATAAACTGCTTTCAGAAAACCAAGGGATTTTAATTGTACCTTTGGAAAATGTCAGGTATTGCTGAATAATAATAATAATAATAATAATAATAATAATAATAATAATAAACTGCAAGTACTCGGCATTCATTTTTAATGAGTTCTGCGCAATTTGAAACACATCTTATTTACCCAGCAAAACTAAATTATGTTAATTTAACCAAAATATCTTTTGAATTCCCAAGTCATGCCTCAACTTTTTTGCACCTCTCATTTGGGGAATTTGAAAGCTGAAAAATTCAACATGCCCTAATCTGAGTTGGAAAATCCCACAAGTCCTTCTCTACCACCCCAGCAGTAAAAACACAACAATAATAATTTCAATAACTAAACATTGGCTGCATTTTCGTGATACTCTGACCAGCTACTTGGGGCAGTCACTATCACCCAGCGATAGGGGAGGGAGAAAACTATATCTACTGCTTTGAGCTCGTTGGGCTATGAATGTCATCAATACATGGTGTGTCTCCCAGCTGGCTTCCAGAGCCAGCTGAAGACATTTGGGGGAAAAAAAAAATGGTGTTTCCCCAACTACAAGTCAAAGTGGATGGGACCCAATGCCAGCCAAATTACTTTGCCAGTTGTGGCAGAAATTCCGTATTCTCCTCCCTGGCACTAAACACAAGAACTCATTGTATAATTAAGAATTTGCTGCCTTTTTATGGCACCCAAAATCAGCTGCCTCAGATGGCCACGTCACTCTCCCTCATGATAGAGCCGGCCTTGAATATTGCCCTTGAATCTTTCTTTGCTGCTCATTGTGCCACTTGGAGGTTTGGCTCCCACTGTCTCCTGGGTGTCTGAACATTCACACAGCCATCATAGGTTTGAGACGATGCAGCATAATGGACAGTTCAGGAACTCAGGAATGGTCTGAGGCAATTTGATGACCTGAGATGAAGGACAAGATGGCACAATTCAGGCACTCTGAATTGTTCGATGCAGTTTCCCCAGCCAAGCAAATGCATTTGCTAGGCCAAAGTGTGCATATATTCACGAAAATCATATACAAAATGCATGGTTTACCCAATAATTATAATGATGATGATGATGATGATGATAACAATATTGTTGTTGTTGTTGTTTAGTCATTTAGTCGTGTCCGATTCTTCATAACCCCATGGACCAGAGCACGCCAGGCACTCCTGTCTTCCACTGCCTCCCGCAGTTTGGTCAAACTCATGCTGGTAGCTTCAAGAACACTGTCCAACCATCTCATCCTCCATCGTCCCCTTCTCCTCTTTCCCAACATCAGGGTCTTTTCCAGGGAGTCTTCTCTTCTCACGAGGTGGCCAAAGTATTGGAGCCTTAGCTTCAGGATCTGTCCTTCCAGTGAGCACTCAGGGCTGATTTCCTTCAGAGTGGAAAGGTTTGATCTTCTTGCAGTCCATGGGACTCTCAAGAGTCTCCTCCAGCACCATAATTCAAAAGCATCAATTTTTCGGCGATCAGCCTTCTTTATGGTCCAGCTCTCATTTCCATACATCACTACAGGGAAAACCATAGCTTTAACTATACGGACCTTTGTTGGCAAGGTGATGTCTCTGCTTTTTAAGATGCTGTCTAGGTTTGTTAATAATAATAATAATAATAATAATAATAATAATAATTTGTTATTTATACCCTGCCCATATGGCTGGGTTTCCCCAGCCACTCTGGGCGGCTTCCAACAAAATATTAAAAATACATTAAAACATCAAATATTTTAAATTTCCCAATACAGGGCTGCCTTCAGATGTCTTCTAAAAGTTTTATAGTTATTTATCTGCTTGACATCTAATGGGAAGCTGCTCCACAGGGCAGGTGCAACTACCGAGAAGGCCCTCTGCCTGGTTCCCTGTAACTTCAATTCTTGCAGTGAAGGAACCACCAGAAGGCCCTCGGAGATGGATCTCAGTGTCCGGGCTGAATGACAGGGATGGAGATGCTCCTTCAGATATACAGGGTATGTGCATTATTGCACTGATTGCTCGGTTCTCAAACTGCATTGCAAGATTCAGAGTAGCAAATCTCAAAGGCTGGCTGTGTTTCAGTTTGTGTGTTGTTTCAGAAAGTGCTAATTGCAAAGGTTCGCCTCTGAATGCAGGCCCAATCGCCTTCTCTTTTTTTTTCCTTTTTTTTTAAACATTTTTTTATTGCTTTTTAAAGATACAGAAATACAGAAAAAAGAATAAAGAGTGGTTATAAGAAAAAAGGATATAAATAACAAATTTCCATATTCTTTTTCCATCTAATCTATAGGACTTCCCCACATCCTCCGAACCCTGCGTTCTCTGTCTTATAAAGCATCAGCAATTTGTTAACTTATTTCAAAACTTATTGTAACTTCCATTTTATCATGTTCCCTATATTCAATTTTACTATAGCTCAATTCTTTTTTTTTCCAAAAATTTTTATTAGGTTTTTTTAATAAAAGAGATACAAAAATGAAAAACAGCATTGTTTGTGTCTTTACAAAATTTCATAACATCTTTGGACTTCCTCGCGTCATCCGCTCACACTTACATTGTTCATAAAATTTTTCAAGCAAATTACCATCTTATTTGTAATCTTATAACCAATCATTACAATATAGTCTAATAATACTCATCTAATTTAGTGATGGCCAATTGTTTATAATCAAGCATCCTTCTTAGCATTCCATCAAATTACAATAATTTTGTAAATAAATCTTAAATTTCTTCCAGTCTTCTTCAATCCTTTCTTCTCCCAGGTCTCGAATTCTGCCAGTCATTTCCGCCAGCTGCATATAGTCCATCAGCTGCATCTGCCATTCTTCCAGCGTGGGTAGATCTTGAGTTTTCCAGTTCTTTGCGATGAGTATCCTTGCTGCCGTTGTTGCATACATAAAGAAAGTTCTGTCCTTCTTTAACACCTTCTGGCCGACAATACCCAGAAGGAAGGCCTCTGGTTTCTTAGTGAAAGTATACTTAAATACCTTTTTCAGTTCATTATATATCATTTCCCAGAAGGCCTTCACTTTAGGGCAAGTCCACCAGAGGTGAAAGAATGTTCCTTCATTTTCTTTACATTTCCAACATTTATTGTCAGACGAGTGGTATATTTTGGCAAGCTTAACTGGGGTCATGTACCATCTGTATATCATTTTCATTATATTTTCTTTCAAAGCATTACATGCAGTAAAGTTTAGCCCAGTGGTCCACAACCTTTCCCATTCCTCAAACATAATGTTATGCCCAATGTCCTGTGCCCACTTTATCATAGCCGATTTAACCATTTCGTCTTGTGTGTTCCATTTCAACAGCAAGTTATACATTCTTGAAAGTACCTTAGTCTTAGGTTCTAACAGTTCAGTTTCCAACTTCGATTTCTCCACCTGGAACCCTAGCTTTTTGTCATTTTTAAAAACTTCTTTAATCTGAGCGTAATGTAACCAGTCTCGCACTTTATCCTTCATTTTTTTCCATACTCTGCAATTTCCAGTTATTTCCATCTTTTTCTAATATTTCCCAATATTTTGGCCAATTGGCTTCCATATTGGGTCTTTTTCGGGCCTTAGCTTCCAGAGGTGAAAGCCACCTTGGGGTTTTATTTTCCAATAAGTCTTTATATTTTGTCCAGACATTAAACACTGCTTTTCTGACAATATTATCGCCTTCTCAGTCCGGCCCACGGTTGGTCCGGGAATCAGTGTGTTTTTATATGAATAGAATGTGTCCTTTTTATTTTTATTTAAAATGCATCTCTGGGTTATTTGTGGGGCCTGCCTGGTGTTTTTACATGAGTAGAATGTGTGCTTTTATTTAAAATGCATCTCTGGGTTATTTGTGGGGCATAGGAATTCGTTCATTTCCCTCCCTGCCCCCCAATATAATCCAGCCCACCACATGGTCTGAGGGACAGTGGACCGGCCCATGACTGGAAAAAGGTCGCTGACCCCTGGTCTACACTGACCGGCAACGGCTCTCCAATGTCTCAGATAGAGAAACACTCCTGTCCCTATCTGTAGATAACGGGAACTGAACCTGGGAACTTTTGCATGCAAAGCAGATGTTCTGCCACTGAGCAATGCCCTTTATACTACCTGGGTACCAACAAGCTACTCAAAGGTCATAACAAGTAGATTGACCTGCCCTGCACAGTCTCATTTCCCCCCGGTCTGCAAGAACATCCGAAAAACACCCCAACTTCGATGCCAGCCTTGGCACTCGCAAAGTATTTCCCATCCAATTTCTCTGTTTCCTGCGTACGTGGAAGGCAATGTGCAGGGAAGGGCCAGGGGGGGGGAGAGAACGAGTTCCATTGCCAAAAGCATCACCTGGGTCCAACGGTAGCAAAATAACAAGCAGAACAGCAGCTAATTTTTCATGCCTCGGTGGCAAGCGCCACATTCACTGTTTATTAAATGACAGTCGCCGCAGTGACTCTTCCTCACCCATCGAGCCCAGAAGTGTACGCTGTCGCTTTAAAAAAGAGAGAGGGGAGGGGGGAGGGGAAGGAAAAGACCGCGGCGATGCCAAGCAAGTCACCGTAATGCTCCCTTGGCATAATTAGATGCATACCCGGGGTTGTATTTGCATATGATATTCAGGGCATGATTTTTTTATTGTTCTTAATCAGAGCCGAATGTCAACAAAATAAATGAAGTTGCGAGTGGAAGTGAAATTTTTATCACATTGGGGATGTGCCTTTTCTCCCATTTATCACAGTCCATATTGAGAGAGCGGATTCTTTTTTTTTCTTTTTTCTTTGGTTGTTGGGTTTTTTTTTTGAAAATGTGGTAATCAATGGAAGAGCTCCATATGGCAGGGATCAAAGGTGTTACATAGTGTGTGGTTCTGCTTTATTGCCAGCCAGTGCTGTTAATTGGACAACAAGATCAGAGGCAATATTAAAATCCAATTAAATTGATATGAACAGATTGCCAAGTGATGTACACTAATGTATAATTGAGTATCAAGCAAATGCGAGTCCCCGTCTTCTGCTTCTACCTCCTGAATAAATGATAGAGCCATAGAGGACAGATACAAGTTTGCACATTAGCTCTACAGCTCTGGGCTTCCATTTGTTACTTTCAGAGTTGATGACTTTAGTTTCCTACTCACTGGCCTTAAAGGCATATAGAGGCACACCTCTAGCTTCCATCCCCAGCTCCCTGCCCTGCTTTCCCACACCTGCTCCTAGCATCCTTAATTTCTCATGCTTTCCGTATTCTTTTTCGTTGCTTGGCAAAGCAGCCCACTGTTTCACAGGGCATATCTGTCAAGGCTGGTGGAAGGCAGAAGGTTAATTCTGTGTCCAGGGCGGCTGTCTACCAGCTCCACCTGGTACGCAGGCTAAGACCCTACCTGCCCGCAGGCTGTCTCGCCAGAGTGGTGCATGCTCTAGTTATCTCCTGCTTGGACAACTGCAATGTGCTCTATGTGGGGCTACCTTTGAAGATGACTCAGAAACTGCAATTAATCCAGAATGCGGCAGCTAGACTGGTGACTGGGAGCGGCTGCCAGGACCACGTAACACCGGTCCTGAGAGATCTGCATTGGCTCCCAGTACGTTTCCAAGCACAATTCAAAGTGTTGGTGCTGACTTTGAAAGCCCCAAATGGCCTTGGCCCAGTATATCTGAAGGAGCGTCTCCACCCCCATTGTTCAGCCCAGACACTGAGGTCCAGCTCCAAGGGCCTTCTGGCAGTTCCCTCATTGCGAGAAGTGAGGTTACAGGGAACCAGACAGAGGGCCTTCTCGGTAGCGGCGCCCACCCTGTGGAACAACCTCCCTTCAGATGTGAAGGAAATAAGCAGCTATCCTATCTTTAAAAGACCTCTGAAGGCAGCCCTGTTTAGGGAAGTTTTTAATATTTAATGCTGTATTGTTTTTAACACTCCATTGGGAGCCGCCCAGAGTGGCTGGGGAAACTCAGCCAGATGGGCGGGGTATAAATAATAAATTATTATTATTGTATCATATATAAGGCTGGTCATAGCCCAGTGGTAGAGAGTTTGTTTTGCATTCAGAAGGTCCCAGGTTCATCTCCTCGAATGCCCCCTGCTTGAAACCCTACTGCCAATCGATGCAGACAATATGGAGCTAAATGGACCAGTGGTCTATTTCAGGATAAGGCAGCTTCCTATAGTCATGTTGCCGTTTGCCCAACACAACAGGGCCAGGAGTGCCAATGTGGCCCCACAACTGCGGGTGCCTGGGGCCGTGGGGGCCGTGCATGGCCCTGGCACCAAAATTTGTGGGTGCCCAGTCCGTTCATGGGGAGGTTTGTGGGGTTTGGGGCACCCAGGGTCCCAGGGAGTTGCCACCTATGAACAGGACCATGCTGTCCTGAGTGCAAGAGACTGCAAGTCAGTGTTTCTCAAACTTGGGTCTCCAGCTGTTGTTGGACTACAACACCCATCATCCATAGCTAGCAGGACCAGTGGTCATGGATGATGATAAATAAAATAATAATAATAATAATAATAATAATAATAATAATAATAATAAACAACTTTTATTTATATCCCACCATCCCTGGTCGAAGTTGGGCAGCTGACATCAAATATATAACATTAGTACAAAATCAAACAATAATTAGATTACCTCCTAAAAACAGGACAAAATCAAATTAAAGTCTAATTAGATGGCTTCCCGCAATGTTAGGGTTGGGAACAGTAAGTGCTCATCGGCCCAACTGTTTATGCTGATCTTATATGGGCCTGTGAGAATGCTGAGAGGCCTCATTCATATTAGTTCTTATACAAAAAGAAAAGGAGAGATGGGCTGAGCCCTGGCCAAAGGCCTGAACAACTCCATCTTGCAGGCCCTGCAGAAAGATGTCAAATCCCACAGGGCTCTGATCTCTTGTGGCAGAGTATTCCACCAGGCTGGGGCCAAGGCCAAAAAGGCCCTGGCCCTGGTCAAGGCCAGCCTAATCTCTCTGAGAGTTGTAGTCCAACAATATTGGAGACCCAAGTTTGAGAAGCACAGACCCAGGTCACACACGATGGCATGCAAAGTTTTGTTTTGCTTTGCGCAGAGTGGGGTTTCCAATGAAAGCCTGACAGATTGAGAAGTTGGGCTGGGAAGAGTCATGGCTTAGTGATAGAAAATGTGCTTTGCATGCAGGAAGCCCAGGTTCAATCCCCGGTATCTCCTGGTATGGGGGATTGTCCCCTGCCTAAAACCCTGGACAGTCACTGCCCTTCAGGGTAGACAACCTTATATATCTGCTTCAAGATTCTAGTCATTGGAGAAGCTGACTTTGGAGGAGTCCATACTTACACTGTCTATGTGAGATAACCACCGCAACAAGTGAATATTTGAAGGTGCTTGGGTGGGAGCCAATATATATCGCCTTCTTTTCTCCCTTTGCACCCTATCAACCTGATTACCAAGTGTGTTAAAGGTAAAGGTAAAGGGACCCCTGACCATTAGGTTCAGTCGTGGCCAACTCTGGGGTTGCGGCGCTCATCTCGCTTTATTGGCCGAGGGAGCCGGCGTACAGCTTCCGGGTCATGTGGCCAGCATGACTAAGCCGCTTCTGGCGAACCAGAGCAGTGCACGGAAATGCTGTTTACCTTCCCGCCGGAGCTGTACCTATTTATCTACTTGCACTTTTGACATGCTTTTGAACTGCTAGGTTGGCAGGAGCAGGGAGCGAGCAACGGGAGCTCACCCCTTCGCGGGGATTTGAACCACCGACCTTCTGATCGGCAAGTCCTGGGCTCTGTGGTTTAACCCACAGCGCCACCAGCATCCCAACCAAGTGTGTTAGCTGGAAACATTTTGTCCCAACTCCCAAATAAGGTTTTCTAAGCAGGATACAGCATAATTAAAGCCAGCAAACTCCCTGCAAAAAAACACAACAGCAACAAACAAACAAATAGGCCAACAACACTAACAGCCAGCGGTAAAACTAGAAGTAAACACCATTAACGACAGCAAAAACAATAAAAGCACTGACGGTAAAGAGGCTGGCAGTCAACAACATTTGAAGTTTGTTTTTGAAAGCAGGGAGGAAAATGTGTTTAAAGGATCCTAAATGCTGTTAAAAGCTTGCTTAGATAGCAGTGTTTTCAACGGATATTTAAAAACCAATTGGAAGGGAGCAGAGCAAATTGAGAGACAGACGGTGGTCCAGAATCGAAGGGCTACAACTAAAAAGGCCCTGTCGGTTGTGGCTGCCCATCTCACATCCAAAGGTGGAAGCCCTCTGATCAGGGCCTCAGAAGAATCCAGAACCATTCATATAAAGATGGGCAGGGCTTCAGGTCCCAGAGCATTTCAGCCTCATTCCCACCTTGGTTTCCCCAGAATCTTAATCCTGTCAGGATTTACCTCAGAGGTACAAATCCTGTAAAGCAGAGAAGCTCGTCACAAGATCAGGAGCAGTATAATCTAGAGACAGATCAAGCTTATTGATGAAAAGCCATTGTGGACTTTTTGAGCGGCAAAAGAGGAAGGCTGAGCCTGCAAAGGAAATGTGAAAAAATACCATTTAACAGGAAAGCATGAAAACACTAATTTTAATGACAGCCAGAAATTTTCAATATATGTATTAATAATATGCCAGCAAATTTGGAAAACTCAGCAGTGGCTAGAGGATTGGAGAAAATCAGTCTACATCCCAATCCCAAAGAAGGGAAGTGCCAAAGAATGCTCCAACTACCGCACAATTGCACTCATTTCACACGCTAGCAAGGTTATGCTTAAAATTCTACAAGGCAGGCTTAAGCAGTATGTGGACCGAGAACTCCCAGAAGTGCAAGCTGGATTTCGAAGGGGCAGAGGAACCAGAGACCAAATTGCAAACATGTGCTGGATTACGGAGAAAGCTAGAGAGTTCCAGAAAGACATCTACTTCTGCTTCATTGACTATGCAAAAGCCTTTGACTGTTTCGACCACAGCAAACTATGGCGAGTCCTTAAAGAAATGGGAGTGCCTGATCACCTCATATGTCTCCTGAGAAATCTCTATGTGGGACAAGAAGCTACAGTTAGAACTGGATACGGAACAACTGATTGGTTCAAAATTGGGAAAGGAGTACAGCAAGGCTGTCTATTGTCTCCCTGCTTATTTAACTTATATGCAGAATTCATCATGCGAAAGGCTGGGCTGGATGAATCCCAAGCCGGAATTAAGATCGCTGGAAGAAATATCAACAACCTCAGATATGCAGATGACACAACCTTGATGGCAGAAAGTGAGGAGGAATTAAAGAACCTTTTAATGAGGGTGAAAGAGGAGAGCGCAAAATATGGTCTGAAGCTCAACATCAAAAAAACGAAGATCATGGCCACTGGCCCTATCACCTCCTGGCAAATAGAAGGGGAAGAAATGGAGGCAGTGAGAGATTTTACTTTCTTGGGCTCCATGATCACTGCAGATGGTGACAGCAGTCACGAAATTAAAAGACGCCTGCTCCTTGGGAGAAAGGCAATGGCAAACCTAGACAACATCTTAAAAAGCAGAGACATCACCTTGCCAACAAAGGTCCGTATAGTAAAAGCCATGATTTTCCCAGTAGTGATGTATGGAAGTGAGAGCTGGACCATAAAGAAGGCTGATCGCCGAAGAATTGATGCTTTTTAACTGTGGTGCTGGAGGAGACTCTTGAGAGTTCCATGGACTGCAAGAAGATCAAACGCATCCATTCTTAAGGAAATCAGCCCTGAGTGCTCACTGGAAGGACAGATCCTGAAGCTGAGGCTCCAATACTTTGGCCACCTCATGAGAAGAGAAGACTCCCTGGAAAAGATCCTGATGCTGGGAAAGATTGAGGGCACAAGAAGAAGGGGACGACAGAGAACAAGATGGTTAGACAGCGTTCTCGAAGCTACAAACACGAGTCTGACCAAACTACGGGAGGCAGTGGAAGATAGGAGTGCCTGGCGTGCTCTGGTCCATGGAGTCACGAAGAGTCGGACACGACTAAACGACTAAACAAAAACAGTTAATAATATAATAGAACAGAACAGAGCAGAGCAGAACAGAACAGAGCAGAACAGAACAGAATAGAATAGAATAGAATATATGGCAGTGCCAACAATTTTCAGAAAGCGTTGTGCAAGTATCTTTCTTTTATTTCTTTTTCTTCTGTCTTTTCGCTTGCTTTTTCTTTATTCTGATTCTTTTGATATGTTTAGCTTTTATAAATGAGTTTGGATTTTCTTGCTTAATACATTAAAAACATTCAATAAAACATTTAATAAAATTTGATTCAATTGAAAACACTTAAAATGAATTTTATTCTTTAATATGCTAAAAACATTTAATAAAACATGTGATGAAATTTATAAAAATTAAAACATTTAATAAATTGATTAAAAATTAATAATAAATGCTATAGAAAAGGATTTGCCTCGGAGGCACTAATCCTGTAATGCAGGGATGGGGAGCCTGTGGCCTTCTAGAAGTTCTTGGACTCCAGCTCCTGCCAGTCCCAGCCAGTCAGAAAGGGTCAGAGTTGTAGCTGAGTAACATTTGCAGGTCCACTAGTTCGCCACCCCTGCTCTAAAGGCTACTCAAGGCCCAGTTACCTCCAGGTGTTTGCCTTTCAAGTGTATCGGTTGCTTATTTGCCATAAAGGACCCCCAAAGCAGAGCAAAGCAAATAATAAAGACATGGTACTATAGGTAAAAAGGTAAAGTAAAGGTAAAGGACCCCCGGAAGGTTAAGTCCAGTCAAAGGTGATTATGAGGTTGCAGTGCTCATCTCGCTTTAAAGCCAAGAGAGCCGGTGTTTGTCCACAGACAGCTTTCTGGGTCATGTGGCCAGCAGGACTAAACCGCTTCTGGTGCAACGGGACACTGACATAAACCAGAGTGCATGGAAACACTGTTTACATTCACACTGCACTGGTACCTATTTATCTACTTGCACTGGCATGCTTTCAAACTGCTAGGTTGGCAGGAGGTGGGAGAGAGCAACGGGAGCTCCCCCCGTCACGGGGATTCGAACCGCTGACCTTCTGATCAGCAAACCCAAGAGGCTCGACCACAGCGCCACCCACGTCCCAAATGATACTATAGGTACAGCTATCTGCAGTGGGGTGGTACAGCTGAGGTGGCAATGGAAGGATGGCACTGAGCACTTGGCTTTCTAATGCCAAGCATTGCTTACCAAAAGGGATTGGAATGAGGAACAAGAGTTCAGTGCAGTGTGGGCATAGGAACAGGAACATTAGATTGGCTCTAACACTGTGCCTGCATGACACCAAGCTCCCCCTGCCTCATCCCAGACCCTCTCCAGTTCAATAAGCAGCAGCAATGCTCAATGTCAGGAAGCCTGTCTGTGCCACTCCACCAACCACGGCCACAAACAATATGGGAGCCCTGTTCCCATCATAAACCTATAGTCCCCAGAGTTCCATGGAAAGAGGGACTAGTTCTGAGAACTGCAGCTCTGGGAGGGGAATAGAGAAGAAGAAGAAGAAGAAGAAGAAGAAGAAGAAGAAGAAGAAGAAGAAGAAGAAGAAGAAGAAGAAGAAGAAGAAGAAGAAGAAGAAACAACTGTAATTATTATGTATTGGATACGGTTATGTGAATTTTGTTTTTGTTTTGAAGTCCTCCTGGAAATCCATCTTTCATTATGGATTTATCCAGATAGTCACATTTATTTATTTTTTGCTAGCAGAGTTCCCTAATTTAATGCATTTTGTATGTCACCTTCACTGACCTAGGCATTTTCATGCACACTGTCTTCTAACATTCACATGGTTTGGTTGGAGAACTGCATTTCAGAAGTCCGGATTTCAAAGAAGAGCTATTTTCAGTTCACATAGTTTCGGGAAGTGAGAGCGAGGGAGTTTCCAAACCAAACTTCTCTTCCAACCCCAGGCAGAGCTTCCAAACCAAACTTCTCTTCCAACCCCAGAGCTCATCGGTGGGAACCCAAGAAGGGCTTCCCCACAGGACGCAGGGCCCGATTTGGTAGATATAGGAAAAAGCAACTCAACATACATAGCACATACATGCACAAAGGTTTTGCATGCATGTTGACTGAAGTTGTGTTTACTTAAGGCTCTCCTGCATCCCACTCCATCGGTAACCTGCCTGGACTTTTGCATGAATGGTCCTTGGACTCATGAGTCATTACTGAGAACTCACATCCATATAAATAGACACCTTTATTAATAATAGGGCTAAGCGAGAGCAGCTAATGTGCTGTTTCCTTCCCCTCTTGCCCTCTCGGTTTCTCTCCCACCACACACACTCTCTTGCGGAGGAAGATAAGCTCTGCATCCAACAGATGTTTTGCACGCACACAAAAACACCCCTCAATTTATGGCATTCAGTGGTTAACCTGTGTGCCACAGCTTTCTCAAGGTGGAGGACTGTCTAGGCTGGGTGACTTCTAACAAAGAGGTATTCCCACTTCACAATTTATCTCCTCTAGAACTTTTTTTTAAAAGTCCCTTAGCTAAGATTTGCTACTTTGCTGGTTTGGGGCGCAATTTTTCCCCTTCACGTGTGTGTGGGAGGGAGATGTTGCAATGCAAGGGATTGGACCAGATGGTCCTTTCCAACTCTATAATTCTATGGTATACAACTCCCATCATCCGTGACTGATGGCCATCCCTGGATCATGGAAGGTGAAATCCAATAGCACCTGGAGGGCCACATATCCTGGACCTCTGTTACAGGGAGTACATTAAAACTCTCCTCCTCCTCTTCTTCATCAGGCTGGAGCCCTGGAGAAAAGATAGATCAACAAGTCATTTTTGTGAGGCTCAGAAGGGCATCATATTCGCCCTCCATCCTCTTCTTGCTCTTGCTGTTGTCAGTATTCAACATAGACGGAAGGAGAACCTTCTATCACCACAAGGATTCCTCCTTGCACGACAAAACATTCTCCTACCTCTCCTTCCCTACTCCCCCCCCCCCCATGCCCCTAAATCTGTTCCGAAGCTCCTCCAACTCTCCAGTGCAGATTTGGGGATGGTACAGGACACATGCCTGTCAGGAGATGGGAAATTTGCTAGTGCTAATCCTTTCACTACTGCAATTTTTTTTATGCCACCTCATCACAATACTTTCAGTCTGAATTTTTGCCCAGGGCAGTGTGTGACAAAATATAATTTTTTATAGCGATGCAAAAACCACAATGCAACCATATCAAGCCAGATTTCAAGAAAACGTTAAAATAACATGAATCAGAAATTACTGGCCAGCAGCCTGTCCAAAAACTTTAGCCATCACCCTCATCCTCAAATTTGAGCTGGGAATGGGTAATTTAAGACGTCTCTGCTCGGCTACACTAAAACGTTCCAGAAATAAGCGTGCACACCTGCCAGCTCTCTCTCTCTCTCTCTCTCTCTCTCTCTCTCTCTCTCTCTCTCTCTGTTTTTCTCTCTCTCTGAGAGCCAATGTGGTGTAGTGGTTAAGAGCGGTGGACTCGTAATCTGGTGAACCGGGTTTGCGTCCCTGCTCCTCCACATGCAGCTGCTGGGTGACCTTGGGCTAGTCACCCTTCTCTGAAGTCTCTCAGCCCCACTCACCTCACAGAGTGTTTGTTGTGGGGGAGGAAGGGAAAGGAGAATGTTAGCCGCTTTGAGACTCCTTAGGGTAGTGATAAAGCGGGATATCAAATCCAAACTCTTCCTCCTCCTCTTCTTCTTCTCTTTCTCTTTCTTTCTCTCCCTGTATTGTTTTTATTGATGTTCATCTCTTTCATCCCCCTGCTCCTCGCTCCACAGTGATTTCACAGCTCCACTTTGGCCACCTCAAGAGAAGAGAAGACTCCCTGGAAAGACCCTGATGTTGGGAAAGATTGAAGGCACAAGGAAAAGGTGACAACAGAGGATGAGATGGTTGGACAGTGTTGTCAAAGCTACCAGCATGAATTTGACCAAACTGTGGGAGGCAGTGTAAGATAGAAGTGCCTGGCGTGCTCTGGTTTATGGGGTCATGAAGAGTCGGACAGGACTAAACGACTAAACAACAACAACATGTCCACATTCGTGGCTCCTAATGCAATGAGATCCTTCTCCTCCCGCCGCTGCCATTTCAAGTCACTTGCACCAGAGAAGGAGTAGGGATGTCTTTGCCCAATGCACACAACCTGATTTGTTTTCCTTTACCTGCAACTCCCCCTCCTTCTATCTTCTACTTGATAAAGCTGTCATCTACTCACATGCTATCATCTGAGCATGTGCAATGGCTGCCTCATATGTACACACCTCAGCTTTGCTGTGGCTTGGGATTTTTTTGTTTGGTTTTTTCCCAAATCAGATGGAAGCATCAAGCAGATGCATTTCTCCAGAAGCCACAAGGGTGGTGGCTGGCATTCCGTGAACTTGACTTCAAACACCAGTGGAGCGAAAACACCGGGGCTGGTCATTTGCACACAGCCACCATCTTCCTATGGCACCCTTTTTCTGGAGGGGTTAAGTGGGGGGGTGTCATCAGCAAACAAACAAACTGCCATCACAACCCCTGAAAGGTCACTTGCCAAACTGCTGCAGACGGAGGCGGTAAAATGATTTACAGATGCAGGAAATATAATTTGGCAGGGACGAAAAATCCTTCAACGGTTAATGGAATTAATTCAGCACATCACATCCCAGGAATATTTTTTTTAATAAAAAAACAACAACTCGGGACTGAACATGAAAGAAAGAGGGGGGAAAGGGGGAAACTCCCAACTCTTAGAAAAGAACCAGGGGCAGCGCAGGGTTGCTTGATGAGTGAACATTTAACTGCTAACCAGAAACACTTTGCTTCAGAGATGGAATCTTAATCCGAAACCTCACTCCGGCAGCCGCCAAACCTATTATGCAGCCAGAGAAATTTATTTTGGAATTACACAGGATACACACGCTGTCCGCAGGGTCCCCTTTGCTGGCTGAGCGTTGAAACTGCACTAATAATAACATTATTGTTACTAGTTACAGATAGGTAGCCGTGTTGGTCTGCCATAGTCAAAACAAAACAAAAATTCCTTCCAGTAGCACCTTAAAGACCAACTAAGTCAGTTCTTGGTATGAGCTTTCGTGTGCATGCACACTTCTGAAGAAGTGTATCTGAAGAAGTGTGCATGCACACGAAAGCTCATACCAAGAACTGACTTAGTTGGTCTTTAAGGTGCTACTGGAAGGAATTTTTTTTTTTTGTTGTTTTGATTATTGTTACTAGATTTAGCAGTGGAAAGGAATTCTGTGCACCTCCAAGAACACAGACGCATAAAAACCTGCCTTGCTCTGAGTTGCACCATTTGTCCAACCAGCTGAGCCTTGTCTGAGCTGATGAGCAAAAGCTCTTTCTAGGATTTCTGGCAGGGAACTTCCTTCCTGGAGAAGCAGGCAATAGATAGAACCTGCTCCCCAACTCTTTCTAACCAACAGAAATCCCATCTGCCGCCATGATCCAGTTGTTGGAAATAAAGTGGCAGACCTGGAGTCAGTGTGGGAATGTTCAGGGATGCAGGAGAGGATATATTGTTTGGTTATAGCCTTTCCAACTTGTGTTAACAAGTTCACAATTTAGCAGAGTAACGTTCCCCTTTTTAAACTTGCAGCGGATGTGTTTGCTCAGGCTCGCTAAAGCCTCTGTAATAACTGTTCTGGTATTTTCCCCTTATTCCCTCATAAAATATAAGACACAACACAGTCTTCTATAAAAGTATAAAAAGAGTTTACTCACATTCTGTTCACAGTCGGATCCCAGAAAGCAGACTTAGCTTAGAAAAGTAACATACACCTGGAAACTATCTCATAAGAAGACAGTCCCATTGTCCTCTCTTGGCTAGAAGCCAAGGGAGCATCTTTGGCTAAGAAGATGCATGTAGTCAAAGAGAGAGAGATGGCTTCCCTGCCCTGTGCTTTTGTCATTACCTGCACAGGTGAGGCCACACCAACCTCTAGTCACATGCAGAGGAAGTCTGTCCCAGCCCAGAAGGAAACAGGAAGTTTACCTGCTGGCTGGACAAACATTCCTCCCCATGTGTAAACATGTTCACTCTAGGAATGTTGTACTTGACTGCTCTTGTGTTCCACATCCCACAGGCCTTCTCGGTAGTGGCGCCTGCCCTGTGGAATGCCCTCCCAGCAGAGAAGAAGAGGAGGAGGAGGAGGAGGAGGAGGAGGAGGAGGAGATTGGATTTGATATCCCACTTTATCACTACCGGAAGGAGTCTCAAAATGGCTAATATTGCAATAAAAAGGTAAAGGTAAAGGTACCCCTGCCCGTACGGGCCAGTCTTGACAGACTCTGGGGTTGTGCGCCCATCTCACTTAAGAGGCCAGGGGCCAGCGCTGTCCGGAGACACTTCCGGGTCACGTGGCCAGCGTGACATCGCTGCTCTGGCGAGCCAGAGCCGCACACGGAAACGCCGTTTACCTTCCCGCTGGTAAGCGGTCCCTATTTATCTACTTGCACCCGGAGGTGCTTTCGAACTGCTAGGTTGGCAGGCGCTGGGACCGAGCAGCGGGAGCGCACCCCGCCACAGGGATTCGAACCGCCGACCTTTCGATCGGCAAGTCCTAGGCACTGAGGCTTTAACCCACAGCGCCACCTGCGTCCCGCTAATATTGCAATAAACATCAAGGCAATAAACAACTATTTTACTTTTAAAAGACAACTGAAGAAGAAGTTGAGGCCCTAAACTCCAATATAGAAATAGATGAAATAGCACAAGTAATTAAAAAAATGAAGAATGGCAAATCACCAGGTCTTGACGGAATCACATTAATGTACTATAAGAACCTTGTGATGGCCTGGGATTCCGATTCAGAGGCTGAACCAGAGGAATCCCAGCCTGCACAGGAGTCCCCGCCTCCAGGGCCGGCTGAACTGGGGCAAGGCCTAGATTCTGAGGAGCCTGCACCTGTGTCAGATCCTCAGGAGCAGGCACCAGGTGAAACCATTCTGGCCCCAGATGTGCTTGAGGACTCAGTGTCTACAGGTGAGCCTCCTCCGGGGCCCAGTAACCCTTCGGCCTCTCCTGAACTGCAGAGGCTTAGGGCAGAGAGGCGAAGGGAACTGGTTGCTCCCAGGAGGAGTGCTCGCCTTAAGGCCAGAGGAGGCGGGGCTCCAGGGGGCCGGGACCGCCCCTGGCCTTAGAAGAAGATAAAGGTCAGTCAGCCAGGTCCCAGGTTGCGGGAGCAACGTCGTTGTTGGCTTCAGACCTTCCAGTGTTCCTGTTCCCTGCCCGGCCTCCTGCTCTTGACCTTCCAGCGTTCCTGTTCCCTGCCTGGCCTCCTGCTCCTGACCTTTCAGCGTTCCTGTTCCCTGCCCGGCCTCCTGCTCCTGACCTTCCAGCGTGCTTGTTCCCCGCCCGGCTGCCTGCTTCTGGTCTTCAAGAGTTCCTGTCCCCGCCCGGCTCCCTGCTTCGGACCACGCCTCACATCTCATGAACTCTGGCTACAGTATCAGTACCTTCCCCCCGGGACCAGCACAAACCTGGAAGAAGTAGGTAAAAGGTAAAGGTACCCCTGCCCGTACGGGCCAGTCTTGACAGACTCTAGGGTTGTGCGCTCATCTCACTCTATAGGCCGGGAGCCAGCGCTGTCTGCAGACACCTCCGGGTCACATGGCCAGCGTGACAAGCTGCATCTGGCGAGCCAGCGCAACACACGGAACGCCGTTTACCTTCCCACTGGTAAGTGGTCCCTATTTATCTACTTGCACCTGGGGGTGCTTTCGAACTGCTAGGTTGGCAGGCACTGGTACCGAATGACAGGAGCGCACCCCGCCGCGGGGATTCGAACCGCCGACCATGCGGTCGGCAAGTCCTAGGCGCTGAGGTTTTACCCACAGCGCCACCTGTGTCCCCCTGAAAGTATAGATCCTCCCTATATTACAAAGAATAATGAATAATATACTGGGAGGGAAAGATATACCACAATCATGGAAAGAAGCACTGATCACTCTAATCCTAAAACAGGGAGTGGAGTTGACAGACATGAAAAATTATAGACCAATCTCCCTGTTGAATACAGACTATAAGATCTATGCTGGGGTGATGGCTAATAGATTAAAAAAGACTCTAAACAAAATAATCAGCAGAGACCAGGCGGGCTTCTTACCAGATAGATATATAAAAGACAATACAAGAATAATAATTGACCTGTTGGAATATGTGGACATGAAACCAAGTAAAAAGATGGCTATGCTATTGGTTGATGCAGAAAAAGCTTTTGATAGAGTATCATGGAATTTCCTATTGGAAACTTTCAAAGGTCTGGACATAGGGGAGAAAATAATTAATGGAATTAGGGCGATATATGATAACCAAAAAGCAAAATTGCTAATAAATAATGAGATCACCGAAGAGTTCAGCATTGAAAGGGGGACAAGACAGGGGTGCCCTCTCTCCCCACTTCTTTTTATTGCCACCTTGGAACCACTTTTAATAGCAATAAGAAAGGATAAAAATATAAGAGGAATTAACCTAGGAACTCAAAACTACAAAATTAAAGCCTTTGCCGATGATGTAATCATAACCACTGAAAATCCAGTGGAAAGTATCCAAAAAATGCTTGCAAAACTGGAAGAATTTGGGAAGGTCTCTGGGTTCAAACTGAATAAAGGAAAATCCAAATTATTAACGAAAAATTTACGTAAGTTGGAACAAGAGGAACTGGAAAATACAACAGGTTTAAAGGTAGCCAATAAGGTAAATTATTTGGGAGTTTGGATCATCAATAAGAATATAAACTTATATAAGGACAATTATGAGAAGAAGTGGGAGGAAATAAAAAAAGAATTAGAGACTTGGGGAAAATTGAATTCTGTCCCTGTGGGGGAGAATATCCACAGTTAAAATGATGGTATTGCCAAAGATGATTTTTATGTTTCAAACAATACCTATAATTAGAGGCATAAAGTGTTTTAAGGATTGGCAGAAAGACCTTGCCAAGTTTATTTGACAAGGGGAAAAACCACGCATAAAATTTAAGCTACTAACAGAGTTGAAGGGAAAAGGAGGCTTTGCGGTCCCTGACCTTATACTGTACTTTGAGGTAGCGTGCTGGACATGGATTAAGGACTGGATATTAATAAAAAAACACGGAAGTCCTAGATCTGGAGGGATGGGATATTGTGTACGGGTGGCATGGCTACATAGGCTATGATAAGGTTAAATCCCACAAAGGATTTTTAAATCATATTGTGAGAAGGGCATTATATGAAGTATGGGAGAGGCGTAAAAAATCAGTAGTAACCAAAACACCATGGTGGCTGTCACCAATGGAATCTATGTCGGTTCACAGGCTGAATATGAACAGTGATTGGCTAACATATAAAGATTTAGTAGAGGAAACAAGTAGTGATCTGAAAATAAAGGACCTCAGCGAATTGAAACAAAAGGGAATAACCTGGCTGGAGTATTATCAATTAAAAGCCGTGCTTGAAAAGGATAAAAGAACCAAAGGATTTGACAAAAAAATATCCTATCTGAAGAAGGATATTTTATATAATAATCAAAAGACACTTTCTAAAATGTACAAACTACTTTTGAATTTGCAAAGAAAGGAAGAAGATATCAAAGAAATTACAGTAAAATGGGAGAGAGACCTGGGACATACGATCAAACCCAATATTTGGAACGATTTATGGACTAAAAATATAAAATCCACGGCTTGTTTCCTTATAAGGGAAAATCTCATGAAAATGTACTATAGGTGGTACCTGACCCCTGTAAAACTTGCAAAAATAAATAAATCAAGCAATAACAAGTGCTGGCGATGTAAGGAACAGATAGGAACATACTACCATATGTGGTGGTCCTGTCTAGAGATACAAAGATTTTGGAACATGATCTATGAAGAGATAAAGAGATTGATAAAAACTACATTTAGCAAGAAACCGGAAGAATTTTTACTAGGAATGGTTTCAGATAATATTCCCAAAAACAAAACTAGGCTATTTATGTATGCAACGTCAGCAGCAAGGGTTATAGTGGCAAAACACTGGAAAGATAAAAATACACCCACTAAAGAGGAATGGGTAGTCAAATTGTGCGAGTACTTGGAGCTCGCAAAGCTGACAGATGCAATAAGAGATAAACCTTAAAAAATGGTGAAGGAAGAATGGGAATGTTTAAATAATTATTTAGGGGACAAGGGCTCAGCAAGAAAGATCTGGCTATGTTTAGAATGATACCGCATAGAGAAATGTTCTCTGATACCAAGATGAGGGATTCCTTTGGAATGCAGATAGAGATAATTGATAAGAATAATGATCTGTTGTGAGCTTGACGGAAGTGTACAATAGATGAGCTTTCCTGCTTTGGCTCATCTTCCTTTTTCTTTTTTCTTTTTCTTTTTTCTTTTCTTTTATCTTTCCCATAGTTGCTTATGTCATGTACTTCGATATTTTTTGTAGCTTTTGTACTTTTCCCCCCCCATTACTATTAAGGAATTTTCCTTTGTAATTTTGGTTGTCTATATTTATATGTATGTTTATATGTACCTGTTTAAAGCAAAATAAAAGTTAATAATAATAATAATAATAATAAGACAACTGAAGGTGGCCCTGTTTAGGGAAATATTTAATGTCTGACACTGTATTGTTTTTAATATTTGGTTGGAAGCCACCCAGAGTGGCTGCAGTAACCCAGCCAGATGGGTGGGGTATATATAATTATATTTATTTATTATAATAAATTATTATTATTATTATTATTATTATTATTATTATTATTTAATTACCCAGCCAGATGAGTGGGGTATATATAATAAATTATTATTACAACAACAACAACAACAACAACAACAACAACAACAACAACAACAATAATAATAAAAATAAATATTTTTTATTTATACCCCGCCCTCCCCAGCCAGGGCCGGGCTCAGAGCGGCTTACAAGCAATAATAAAAACAAGATGAATGATTACAACTTAAAAACAAAAATAAAATACAACATTAAAATAATGGAACATTAAAATATTAAAATGTAGCCTCATCGCAGGAGGAGAAGGAAAAGAAAGGGGGGAAAAGAGAGGGAGGGAATCAAATTGGCTCCAAGCCAAAGGCCAGGCGGAACAACTCTGTCTTACAGGCTCTGCGGAAAGAAATCAGATCCTGCAGGGCCCTGGTCTCATGAGGCAGAGCGTTCCACCAGGCCGGAGCCAGAGTTGAAAAGGCCCTGGCTCTGGTTGAAGCCAATCTAACTTCTTTAGGGCCTGGGACCACTAGGGTGTTGTTATTTATGGACCTTGAGGCTCTCCGTGGGGCATACCAGGAGAGGCGGTGCCGTAGGTACGAGGGTCCTAGGCCTTGATTATTATTACTACTACTACTACTACTACTACTACTACTACTACTATCCAAACAACCCTGAAAAGCCTCATTTTCGAATCCCTTTTCGGCCAGTGATGCACTAGACATCATGGACAACCTCTTTTTGTTTGTTTCCTGACTGCAAAAGACAAGCAGCACACACAGGGTTCTTGCAAACATGAACAAGGTTGCAAAGTGCTGTTCCTGGTCAGAATAATGCTAATCAGAGAAGAACGTGGTTTCGTTCTTGTCGTCGTCGTTGGCTTGTCCTGAAAGGTCTGCATCTCATGTTACTTTCTGCATGATGATATGTGCATGCTAGTCAAAACTGACTATAAAATGTGTTTACAAGGAGAAAATCACACTAAAATATGGATGAATTTCCATGTTGTTGTTGTTTTTTTTAAAGGACAGTCATAAATTGCTGCAAAATGTGTAGATCTGAATTTAAGGTTGGAAAAATGAGAGAGTGAACTAAAATCGACAGATCCTTCCATCCCTGCTTAGGACCAATGCTGTGTTGTCAATATTTACATACTGCTTAATTTGTGGTTTTGGGGTTGTAACTTGTTTTTGTTTTTATTATGGTTTTTTGTGTTTTTATATTGTAATTTTATATTGGGATAACCAACCTGAAACCTGCAGCTATAGAGCAGTATACAAATTTAATAACTAATGAAAATGACTTAAAAAATTTAAAAGAAAAGAAAAACTATATTGAGCTTTATAACCAAAGTCGCAACAAAATACATAAATTAAAACACAGACCACCATCAATAAAACATTCAGTTAAATATTGATAAAGAATAAAGCAGAGCAATGTGGTGCATCTTATGAGCCAGGGAAACCCTACTTTTCCCCATGTCCGTTTGTTCAACATAGCATCTTGCTATTGTGCGTGCTCTCAGATTTCTTGTGCATAGTCATATAGGCCGGGTTGTCACACACCATCCACCTGCATCACCCATGGAAAAAAACTATTTAAAATATTACAAGGCAAATTGCAAAATGGAGAGATATGAGCGGAAAGGCATTGTGGCCACTTAACAGTATCCACACCTCTCTTCTCGGCAGACCTCAATTAACACTTCTCCCACCATGTATCATGCCACCAAATGAACTGGCAACTGTTTGGCAAGTATCAGTAAGGATGATTCCCAATTTTTTATCATACAAACTTTTCCTTGGATATTAGCATTCCGAATTACCCGGTGTCTTTTCCGACAATGCCTTAGAAATCCTCAACTGGGAAAACGGGGAGCTCAGCTGGGAGCTATTACAGTGGTACCTTTGGTTACGTACTTAATTCGTTCCGGAGGTCCGTTCTTAACCTGAAACTGTTCTTAACCTGAAGCACCACTTTAGCTAATGGGGCCTCCTGCTGCCGCTGCGCTGCCGGAGCACAATTTCTGTTCTCATCCTGAAGCAAAGTTCTTAACCCAAGGTACTATTTCTGGGTTAGCGGAGTCTGTAACCTGAAGCGTATGTAACCCGAGGTACCACTGTACTATGTGCATCCAAGTTTCCTTGATAGTGGAGACCGAGCGAGGATGCAAAAATCAGGTGATAGAGCTAATAGCTTTCTCCTTTGGATTTCCAAATGTAGACAGGGAAGCTTCTTGGTGTTAAAAGCAAAGTAGAGTGATAAAATATTAGAAAGTGCAATTCGCCCCTCCCCTGGAGATTCCCAAATGTTGGAAAAGGGACCAAACTGAGCAGGAATATGGGAAGGTTTATGATGTTTGCTTTGTCTAGCTTCAGAATAGGCCTGGGATTGAATTTGAGGCCCGAGTATTCTTTTCTGGTGACATCCATCCGCCATGTTTTTTCTCCCTTTCCCCCTTCTTTCAGACTTGAATGGCAATTAGGAAAAGGTTAACAGAGTGTCTTTCTCCTAGGAATCCTCTTCCTCTTTTCAAAATAACGGCGTTAGCAAGAGAAAATCCCAGATTAGGCTAACAGGTAGAAGCGTGGTGAAGCCTTGGGAAATGCTGTTGGAAGTGGGGAGATTGGGAGAATCATCCCAGCGGGGGGCTAATACTCCTCATTCGGAACTGCAGCTGAGACCCATTTGACTGACAGGCAGCCGGGAGCTGAAAGAGCAGCTCATATCCCACAACTGCTGGCATGCAGACTTGAAAGAGATTTATTTCAGGATAATTAGCCGGGAGTATTAAAGTGGCAGGGAAGGGGGGTGCAATTACTGTTTAGCAAACAGAATGGGGGGGAGGACTGCAGAGGGGGCTGGTGTAGGGGGCAGGAGGGGAGGGGGCCCAAAAGAAAGGGATTCCTGTGTCCCAGGTGCTTCAGGTAACCCTGGAGGTATAGCCAGGGGCTCTGAGCCTGTCTGGACCAGGCTGCGGGCAGCAGTCTGGAGTAAACAAGGAGCCAAGAGATGTGTGGTGAAGGAGAGGAAGAGAGTCACTCAGGCCACATTTAGTGCCTTGGAAGAACGGTGGGGATATAGATGCCAGCAATCAATCAATCAATCCATCAATCAATATTTTTTCAGGAGTTTGCTTGAACACCTTCTTTCACTCACTCACTCACTCACTCACTCACTCACTCATTGTTAAGAGCATTGTTGGCTGCCCACTCTCCACCGTAGAACAGATTTATGCCACAAGGTGCCAGAGGAAGGCACTGGACATAGTAAAAGATCCATCGCATCCTGGTCACTGTTTCTTCGAGCTCCTGCCGTCGGGACAGAGATACAGGACGATGAAGACAAGAACGAGCCGTCTTAAGAACAGCTTCTTCTCCAGAGCGATCTCGGCCCTGAATGGGAAGCCTGGACTTTGAAAGTCATCTAATCTTCCTTGCTGTGTTATACTGTATTGTTTTAATTAGTGTTTTTATAGTTGTTTTGATTTTGTGTGGAGTGCCCTACCTGGGTGGATGGAGCAGCCAAGTAATTCCGTTGTCTCCGAGAGGGGGCAATGACAATAAAGATATTATTATTATTATTATTATTATTGTTGTTGTTGTTGTTGTTGTTGTTGTTCATTCGTTCGTTCTTTTTCTTAAGGGGTTTTTCTTAGTGGTAGCAGGGTGATTGCTTGTTTGCTGACTCAGCGGCAGCAGCAACTGTGTTAGGAAGGAATATCGGAAGCTGCCTTATCCTGAGCCAGACCATTGATCCATGTATTTCACTCCTGGCAGAAGATTTCCAGGGTTTTTCAGGCAAGGGACACCCACAGCCTCACCTGAAACCTTACCATTGGGGACTGAACCTGAGACGTTCCTCACGCAATCCTGCATGAGAACAGATTGGCATCCATTTTGCATCCATGCAATTAATGCCATTCCTGGATACTGTGGGGAGGAAAATGCAGAAGGCTTTTCTAAATTAAAAAAAAAAAAAAATGGTGGTGAATATTCTGCAACGCGGCCTTCTTTTTCTAGCAGCCAGGTGAGAGGGGAAAAAAAGGTCTGTGATATTTTCTCAGAAAGATGTCGTTGGAGGGATTACAAACTCAGCTCTCCTTTCACATCCCCGCCTCTGGTTTCAAGCTGAGTGGGTATAACTGTAAAGGCCAGAGTGGTATGGTGGTTAAGAGTGGTAGACTTGTAATCTGATGAACCGGGTTTGCTTCCCTGCTCCTCCACATGCAGCTGCTGGGTGACCTTGGACTAGTCACACTTCTCTGAAGTCTCTCAGCCCCACTCACCTCGCAAAGTGTTTGTTGTGGGGGAGGAAGGGAAAGGAGACTGTTGGCCACTTTGGGACTCCTTCGGGTAGTGATAAAGCGAGATATCAAATCCAAACTCCTCCTCCTCCTCTTCTTCTCTTTTTCTTTCTTTTTCTCCCTGTATTGTTTTTATTGATGTTCATCTCTTTCATCCCCCTGTTCCTCACTCCACAGTGATTTCACAGCCTATGTCCACTTGGATGGAGTCTGGGGTCACAAGGAGGCTCGAACTATTTACATGGAAGTGTTTATCATCACTAATGCGAAACAGACGCTTATGAGTGAAGGCGGATTAGCATTTTGGCCAGTGTACTTTTGACATTTGCATTACAAACCCAAATTAAGCAAATGCCACTTGAGGCCTTGTCTGCAAAAATGCCCTGTCTACAACTTTCCTTTCCTTTCCAAAAACAGAACTCTTTTGTAATGACTCCAAGTGCCAAACAAAAATTGACTGTGGCAGGATTTGGACCGATTCCGCCTCTCCCCACATTGGCCCAGATAAATCTTGCTCAGTTACATCTTGGCAGTGGCTGGCATGGAATGCGCAGAAATCAGACAATGCCAGGAAACATCAGAGGTCTTCAGCAGTGTAAATCCCCTGTCAAGTGTTCATCCACGCAACTACCAGGAAGCAGAGCCATGCGTGCTGGCCTCATTAGGGCATCCCCATGTCGGAGCAGACTTCTGCACCGGAGAACCCTACACCTGAGCAGTTATTCAACAGTCACCTGCAAAATGATTGGGACTACCAATCATGCAGGTGTGCCAATTGCAGGGAAGCCTATGCATGTAGACCTCACTGTTCCAGACATTCACATCAATGTGCAGACGTCCAAAGACGGCCATGTGCTCCCTGTTTCTTCCCAAAGGCCAGGGCAGCTGCTGGTGCTAAACTATCTCCCCAGCCACAGATGGCAGCGGTTGACTAGACCACGAAGAAACTGCCCTCCTATTACGCTATGTGAATTGTGTCTCGGTGGCTGGTTTGCAAAATTCGAGAGAGCTTGTGGTTGCTTGATACGGCAATGGCATTCCTTCCGCAGTTGCAGGAGAGCAATGGCATCCATCCTCTGAATGGGCCAGCGACATCAGCAGGCCGCAATTGGCGACAAGAAAATAGGGAGGGAATATTTCTCCTCCTAGAGAGCTCACCTGTTTAGAGCGTGGTTCTGGTAATGCCAAGGTTGCAGTTCTGATCCTACGGGTTGGACTAGATGATTCTCGGAATCCCTTGCAACTCTGCAATTTTAAGATTCTATGATTCCTATGAATCTGTCCTAAATCCTTCCCCACATTCTGGCAGGGGTGAGCTTCCTCTGCCCCCGTGCACAGCTCTCTCTTTTTGCCATCTTCGTAAGACTCAGGGAAGTCATCGATAGTCAAGGCGGAAAGCGAAGTGACAGTGATTTCTGATGCTGGAATGAATGGCGCCTACTTTGTAAACAAAGACGGTGATTTCTGAAAAGGCATCCTCTCTTTTTCTCCTTTTCCCTAGAGTGTTCTTACAGTGCCTCGGTTCACTTGCATGGCTGCTGCGTGTCCCACCCCCCTCCCGCGGCCATTAGGAGCGCCAGAAGAATACTAAAACGGCCGTCCGTGCTCATTGCTGGTTTTGTTCTATAAGCTCTGGGCCATTGAAAGACAACAGAAGACTCAGCCCAGGTGTTCCTGCTTGGCACTATAATGGATGCAAATTGATATGATCTGGAGGTAAAGGATATTAACATCGTCAGACCTTCCTCAGGCACACTGCCAGAGCATTGCCAGGAGAGAGTGGGCAAAGCGGCGCGAGATTATTTGCTATCCAGGACACCTCACAACAAGAGCTCTTATTACGGGACTGGGCTGCGAGGCAGGTGTTCTTACATCGTACAAGAGAATAAATAAGGAGTTGAATGGACAGACAAGATGGACTGCTTGTGTTATTGATTTAGCATGGCCAGCTGACGGGAGAGCGCTGTGCCCTCTGTTATTTATTTCCACAAGGTACATCTTTCTCCAAACTGAATCATCTTTGATTTTGACCACACACAAAAAAGAAGAAGAAGAAGAAAGGGGAATGGGAGACACACACAAAAAGCAGGATTTTTTAGACGAAGCAGAATTGTATCTCTGTCCATCTCTCAAACTGGATTGACTTTGCTACCCATTTTTTGTGGCACTGAAATGAAGGCGAGGACTGTGCCTCGAACACAATTTTTTCCATCCTCCCTGTTTAAATATGCCGCATGTCAGTCAAAACGAAGTTTGAGGCACATTATAATTACAAAATATATCCCCGGTTTATAATCACTCTTGTTTGTTATAGGGGATTGGAACAGTGAGAGCCAGTTTGAGATGTAATCCTGAGAACTAGCCGCATGGTGGTTTTAATATGTGTGCTAAGGAAAAATACACTGTCAGTTTCGAAACGGGTAAATAAGGGAGCGCCAGTCTAATGAAATATCATTTTATTAAGGGGGGGCGATCCTGGGCATTTGCATATGCAGGAATTCAGGCAAAGGGTGGTGTGATATATAGAGAGGGAAATGCAGTGAAGCCCAGGTGGAAAATACATCATCAATTCAGAAAACTAGAGATTTCAGTTAAATGTAGTCCACACACCAGGGGTGCTGTTAGCTACATAAGGTAAAGGTAAAGGTAAAGGGACCCCTGACCATTAGGTCCAGTTGTGACAGACTCTGGGGTTGCGGCTCTCATCTCTCTTTATTGGCCGAGGGAGCCAGCGTACAGCTTCCGGGTCATGTGGCCAGCATGACTAAGCTGCTTCTGGCAAAGCAGAACAGCGCACAGAAACGCCATTTACCTTCCCGCCAGAGCGGTACCTATTTATCTACATGCACTTTGACATGCTTTCAAACTGGTAGGTTTGCAGGAGCAGGGACTGAGCAACGGGAGCTCACCCCGTCGTGGGGATTTGAACCGCCGACCTTCTGATTGGCAAGTCCTAGGCTCTGTGGTTTAACCCACAGCACCACCCGTGTCCCCGTTAGCTACATAGAGAGCCCCGATATAGTTTTGCATCGCATCTTCATTAAACTGTAAGAAGTTCAAAGCATCCTTCATAGCAGGGGTAGGGAACCTCCAGCCTATGGGGCAAATGTGGCCAACCACATGCCCTGAGCACTTCCAGCAACTGCCATCTTGAAGCACTGCTGCCTCCAGTTGTGAGAGCAGAACTACCTGACTTTTAGAAGCCATCTAAAGACAGCCCTGTATAGGAAGATTTTAATGTTTGATGTTTCATACTGTGCTTAATGCTTTTAATTTGTTGGAAGCAACCAAGTCAGATGGGCAACATCATCATCATCATCATGATGTCAATGTTAGTAGCCTTCGATAGCCCTCTCCTCCATGAACTTGTATAATCCTTATTTAAAGCCATTTAGGTGGACTTCAAGTCATTGCTTCCTGCGGAAGCGAGTTCCATGATTTTCAAAAAGTTCACAGAAGATTTCAACCGCCAGTCACCCCTAGTTGCATGTAAAGGTAAAGATAAAGGGACCCCTGACCATTAGGTCCAGTCGTGACCGACTCTGGGGTTGCAGCACTCATCTCGCTTTATTGGCCAAGGGAGCCGCTGTACAGCTTCCGGGTCATGTGGCCAGCATGATTAAGCCGCTTCTGGCGAAACCAGAGCAGCGCACGAAAACGCCATTTACCTTCCCTCCGGAGCGGTACCTATTTATCTACTTGCACTTTGATGTGCTTTCGAACTGCCAGGTTGGCAGGAGCAGGGACCCAGGAATGGGAGCTCACCCCGTCGCGGAGATTCGAACCGCTGACCTTCTTATTGGCAAGTCCTAGGCTTTGTGTCTTAATCCATAGTGCCACCCGTGTCCCTCTAGTTGCATGATTCCCTGGTAAATGCCCCTGTTGTGGGATGTGCCTTGACCAAAGTTTGGCACAAGATATCACTAAATTAAGTTACCTTGTTGCTTTTCCAAAACATTTGTCATATATTTCGCAGAGGGTTGTCCTCTTGACAGCCGTGTGTCCTACTTTACACTCCTCTGCTTGAGAAGTCGTCTGAGGACATTCATGTTTTTAGGAATCAATCGTGGCCTTCCCCATTGGGACTGGTGGGACCGGAGCCCAGCAGCAGGTGGCGCCAGAGGCAATGGCAGGCAGGGCCCACTCACAGAATCATAGAGTTGGAAAAGATCCCAAGAGTTATCTAGTCCAATCACCCTCAATGCAGCGACAACAGCTGAAGCATCCATGACAGGTGGCCAGGCAAACTCTGCTTAAAAATCTAGTTTTGTCCCAACCTCCCCTCTGCAGAGTTTGGCAAGGGCAGCATGGAGAAGAGTGATAAAGAAGCTAAGAAGCAGTGCCTCCCTCAGGGGAATTTCCTCCATATGTGGTGGACTTGTATTAAGGTGGAAGCCTTCTGGGATTTAATATACAATGAATTTAAAAAGGTTTTAAAATATAATTTCAATTAAAAAAAACGAGAGGCTTTCTTGCTAGGTCTAATTGGAGAGGAATTTTTTTAAAAAGATGTAGATTTGTTTATGTATGCCACAAAGCCATTTCCGAGCTTGGGAGGAGAGGGGGTTGCGGGCTACCCCCTCCCACACATGCGCGGGCTGGCCTTCTGCCCCCGCGAGAACAGGGAATCCCCGGGCGTGCCTTCGACCCTGCCCACCAATCGGCGGCTGGGGAGGCGGGGCCTAGCCTATTTAAGGCCAGGCATGCCTGGGGACCGCCCTCTTTCCCCTTTCCAGCTGAGCGGTTTTCCCATCCCACCCACCCTTTGGGCTTAGCTAGCTATGACCTTGCTATGGACTCCGGTTGGTCGCCACAAGGGGCCTGGTAGGAATTTGTCCAATTTGACGAACTTCTAGCCTTTTAGTTTTTTCGCCTACCTCGTAGCAAACGTCACAACTTCCGTGGTATTGGCGGTTAGGCATTGGCAGGGGTTAATTGTTATGCAAATGAATGGGGGGAAGGAAGCGCCATCACCTTCCCCAATGGAAAGGGTAGTCTGGCAGAGGACTCTGGGGGGCGTTGCCTTGTCCGAAACCTAGGGAGGTAAGGGCTTCCGGCACGCCCCCCGAGAGGTGACACCCGTGGGATCCTAGTTGGCGTACATCAACAGGACTCCCACGGCTGGTGAATAACCCTTCCCAGTCACCATGCCGGGTAGTCGATAGGAGCCAATGCCTAAGGCGAATACCTTTCATTTCTGTAATCAATAAAGTTGTGGCCTTTTTATGCCCATTAACCTTAAATAATGTGTCCAGTGTCTTCATTTCACATGGGTGAGGGGACTTGCCACGCAACGGCTGCAAGGATACTTTTGGCTCAGAAATGGAAACAGCAGGAACTTCCAACATTGGAAGAATGGCGGATAAAGATGATAGAATACGTAGAGTTGGCAAAGCTGACGGGGAAGATCCGGAATCGACACAACGCACTGCTTCAAAAGAACCGGAGCAAATTTATATTTTATATGAAAGAAAATTGTAAACATTTGAAAACGTTTGTAGGTTTGAGCTGAAATGTTTTGTAATGTGAATATAATGAGGTGAAAAGTTAATAGGAAGATAGAAAGTAAAAAGGGGGTTATAGAGATGCTAAGAATTTAGTAAAGATGTCCGGAAGTCAGAAAGAGGGAGGGAAGGAAGTCGGTGCTCAGTAAAGCAATGTTTAAGGTTATTGTTGTATGTATTATTGTATGCTGTATTGTTTTTAACACTTGATTGGAAGCCGCCCAGAGTGGATGGGGAAACTCAGCCAGATAGGCAGGGTATAAATAAGAAATTAGTAATAGTAGTAGTAGTAACAAAATGTAATTACGATAAATATGGAAAACTCAATAAAAATTTAAAAATTTTTAAAAAGCAGTGCCACTCTCTGGCATGTTTCTAGGTAGGAAGCAGGGGCGTTAACTTTCTGCCCACATTGGGGGGGGCACACAACAATAACAATAATAATAATAATGGTGTTATGTACTGAAGTCTGCTGTAGATAGTTTTCACTCAGGTCCACGTCAGTTATTTTATGCGGGAAACCCTGGGTTGTTGTTGCTACAATGTTGATAACTGGCTGCCTATAAAAGCAGGCCGGCTGAGCTATTTGCTGTTCAGTTTCTGTAGCAGCTTACAAAATAAAGAGCTGTTTTGGAGAAATCGCTGTGTCGTCTGCCATGTCTACCCACTATTTAACAAATGGTGTCCCTATTTTGATCAGAGACATGTGCCTGGACAGCAGAGTGAGCAGGCACACTGGTTACCAGATCACAGTCTTGTTCCTCAGCACAGTAGGGTGGATTGTATTTCTGTTTAAACGACGGTCCTTCTTTCCAAATGTTCATTATATGCATAATAGCTGTGCAAATCTGTCCCCTCTCTTTTTGGGGGAATGCATTTCCTCTTTCCCGCCAAGGGAGGAGCAGGCCGTCTACTTTGGCAGGCGGGGCTGGCTGGCTTCTTGCGCATCATGCCTGGTAGACATTGTCCTGAGACGTCCCCGGGAAGCACTGCCGACGAACTTCCATTTCATTAATATAGAAATATATGCGCTTGCTTCAGGCGCTGCCAAAGTGAGCCGCTCTCTCATGTATGTTGCCACTCTGGTCTAATAAAATGTGAAAGTCTAATTGTATTAGCAATTTCCCTTCCGATTATATTAATATGCATCATGCTCCTATCCATTTGCTCTAATGCGACATGAAAGGCAGTAATGTGATTACTTTGCTTTATGATTATGGTGAAAAGGTGTGTCCCTGTTTAGGTGTGCAATTTATTTAGTTGCAGCGGTGGGGACACAACACATGCATCGTATGGATTTAATGGCTTCAAGTAGGCCTTGGTACCTGAACACAAAAATAGAAGCCTTGATAAACCCCCTGTTTGTTTGTTTGTTTGTTTGTTTGTTTGTTTGTTTGTTTTTTGCTGCCACATCTGGAAAAGTGAGGTGGTTGTTGGGTGTTGTTGGTCCCAAGTTAGATTTCGTTTTTTCCAAATGTTGTTTGCAGAACATTCCCTCCAGGCACACATTCAAATATGGCAATATACACACAGGAGTCACCAAAGATTTGGGGCAGCGGACTCATTTGGGGTTTTGAGGTAATGTTGTGGGCCCAATGTAGGGTGGGGCTGTAGCATAACACAAAATGGGTGCCGTTCAGAAATGGAGGAGAGGCTGAGCCAGGGCAAAAAGAAACGGAGGAGAATAAACAGTCTCTCATAAATGATGGGCTTTTGAGGAGATATTCCTGAAACATTTCACGGGCACCAGAGGTGGTACCAGGGCACCTACAGGGCCTGTATTGGTAAACACCTGACACAATGTCCAATCTCTTCTCTTCTCTTTTCTGCCTCTGCCCAAATAAAATTTCCTGGCAGTTGCTAAAATGAACACAACTCAAACAACTTGAGTTTGGATTTTTAAAAATAATACAGTGGTACCTCAGGTTAAGAACATAATTCATTCTGGAGATCCGTTCTTAAACTGAAACTGTTCTTAACCTGAGGTACCACTTTAGCTAATGGGGCCTCTTGCTGCTGCCACGCGATTTCTGTTCTCATCCTGAAGCAAAGTTCTTAACCCGAGGTACTATTTCTGGGTTAGTGGCATCTGTAACCTGAAGCATCTATAACCCGAGGTACCGCTGTAATAATAATAATAATAATAATAATAATAATAATAATAATAAAGGAGGGAGAAAGGTTGTTTTCTGCTGCTCCAGAGAAGCGGACACGGGGCAATGGATCCAAACTACAAGAAAGAAGATTCCACCTAGACATTAGAAAGAACTTCCTGACAGTAAGAGCTGTTCGACAGTGGAATTTGCTGCCAAGGAGTGTGGTGGAGTCTCCTTCTTTGGAGGTCTTTAAGCAGAGGCTTGACAACCATATGTCAGGAGTGCTCTGATGGTGTTTCCTGCTTGGCAGGGGATTGGACTCGATGGCCCTTGTGGTCTCTTCCAACTCTATGATTCAATAATAATAATAATAATAATAATAATAATAATAATAATAATAATATGCTTCCTATCTGCCCTTGCTGTCGTTCAGGACAAAGGCAAGCCTGTGTTCAGTTTCCCAGCTGCAAGACCCGTCCCAGAGGCCCTAGCAGGAAGCGGATTCCCCCGAAGGGCACCTGAAAGACTTCCTGCTCCTTGCGATTTATCATCATCACCAACCCTCCCCCACGATTCCCTAAGAATGAAATCATAATCGGATAGGTTAATTCCGATAATTAAGGAGAGCTTAAGCTGGTGCGCAGGACTGAACTGTTGTGGGGGTGGGCCTGGAATGGTTGTTTGATGTGAAAGTCAATGATTGAATTATTCAAAGAGAGCGATTCTCAAAATGATAATTTCATATTTTACCTAACTGATTGTGATTTATTATACCGGGGGCCCCGTTAGCACTTTGCAGCTGTTAGGAGAGCCTGTCTGAGCTTCCTCTCTCTGGCGTCGCTTTTTTTGATTTGGACATTAATATCTCCATTACGGTTGGAAGTTAAAATGAACTATCTTAACCCAAAGGTTTTCTTTCTCTGCCATCCCTCTGGAGGTTATTACTTGGTTAGACTGGGCACTTTACACTTCCCAAGTGTCGGAGGAAAGAGAGAGATTGCCTTCGCTGTTTGGTTCCTGTAATACGTGAAAGCATAACTTTATTATCTCTTCAGATCCAGGCTTCGTATTTTCCTCTTTGAATTTTTTCTCCTTTGCCTGATAGTCCTAAATGATCTGATTCAGATAAGGTGGCACTTCAAACTCCCTGTTTCCCTATTTTCCAGGGACAGTCCCGGTTTCTGATTTGAATCCAGAATGTCTGCTTTTCCTTAAGACATCCCTAAGTTCATCGGAGAAATGTTGGAGGGTGTGGAGTTATCCAACCCCTGAGCCAAGGAGAGAAGTACAGTGGTACCTCGGGTTACATACGCTTCAGGTTACATACGCTTCAGGTTACAGACTCTGCTAACCCAACAATAGTACCTCGGGTTAAGAACTTTGCTTCAGGATGAGAACAGAAATCGTGCTCCAGCGGCGCAGCAGCAGCGGGAGGCCCCATTAGCTAAACTTCAGGTTAAGAACAGTTTCAGGTTAAGAACGGACCTCCAGAACGAATTAAGTACTTAACCCGAGGTTCCACGGTAACTATACAACCTTTAGAAGCCATCTGAAGGCAGCCCTGTATAGGGAAGTTTTTAAATGTTTAATGTTTTATTATTATTTTTATATATGTTGGAAGCTGCCCAGAGGGGCTGGCGTATAAATAATAAAATCATTATTAGTATTATTAGCATTATTATGGAATAGGACACCCCTATTTTCATCAGAGAAATGTTGAAGAGTATGCTTCTTCCAACCAAGACAGAACAGTCTCCTCATTAAGTGGGTTATAGTTCAGACTTCTTCTTTGGCGATCACTCGTAGCCGAGTAAGATTGTCTTCCATAAACACGGTCTTAACAGTGAGTCCGTAAGT
This sequence comes from Podarcis gaigeae, assembly GCF_964106915.1. Lineage (NCBI taxonomy): Eukaryota > Metazoa > Chordata > Lepidosauria > Squamata > Lacertidae > Podarcis > Podarcis gaigeae. Next base: position 113,604,021 of record NC_139680.1, read on the forward strand.
GACTGTGGAGGCCAATTCTGGATCCACATGTCCTTCCACAGTGGGGACATGGGTTTCTGGGCAGGAGTTGATCATGGTGAGGGTTTGCCAAGCGTGCCTTCCTCTTAGCACGTTTCTCCCTTTCGTCCTGAGTTTGAGCATCTTCAAAGCTCATGACACCTTTGGTAAAGTTTGGAAGAAGCCTGTGTGTGAATTCATTTTATGTGTGTAGATCAGTGCATAGTCTTCACAGTAAGGCTCTATTCCAATGGCATGAGTAGTTACGACAACCAGCCTTCATCTGCAGCCTTCATCTGCCTTCACAGCCGTTGTAACATACCTCTTGTTATCTTCTGCCTGTTCTGCTGTTGAGGACTTTTTGGGTCATTCTTTGTCTAGCTTCTCCCCTTTGACTTTACCGCCTTGGGTGACCCAGCTGGGAGTACGAGACTCCTGACGGCTTCTCTCACAAGGGTCATAGGAACATGAAAGCCCACTCACCACGACAAGGTGATGATCCAGTTTCGGCTTAGAAGCAGGGCAGGCATGTGTGTGAATGGCCAGCCAGCCCATATCCAGATGTGGTCCCTGGGGCCTCTCAACCAGGCCCACAACTTCCCCTCCACCACTTCAGTAGGGTTTGGGGAGGGGAGGGAGTTAACAAACTTCAGACCTGAAAAGCTGGGTGCAATGTCTCAGCTCTGCATTGCGCCATTCTCAACCCACCCAGACACACAAACAGGACCAATCAGCGCTATAGTCATACCTTGGGTTACAGAAGCTTCAGGTTGTGTTTTTTCAGATTACCGGAACGGGTTACTTCCACGTTTCGGCAGTCGCGCATGCGCAGAAGCATCGAATTGCAACGTGCATGGTTGTGAACGTGCATCCCACACGGATCACGTTCGCAACCCGAGCGTCCACTGTACAGTAATACCAATAGAAGTACTAGCATTTGAGACCATTAATGTGCATGGAACTTTGCAGAGTAGCATAAACTTGTAAACCTCCCTGTGGTCTTCAGATGAAGGGCGTTATACAAATTTAAGAAATAATAATAGACTTAGATAATATGTTCCTTCTCCTAAGAATTTGCAATCTAGATACTAGCAGTATAGGAGACAAGCAGGCAGAAGCGCCGAATCGCAACCCGCTCGTGTGCAGACGCGCCGCTTTGGGTTGCGAACGCTGCGGGTTGCGAATGTGTATCCCGCACGGATCACGTTTGCAACCCGAGCGTCCACTGTATCTATTTAAAGAGGTATCACACCACTTTAAGCAGCCATGGTTTCCCTCGCCCAAAGGAATCCTGGGAAGTGTAGTTTGTTCCGGGTGCTGAGATTCCTTAGGAAACCATCTCACAGCCTAGAATTCTCAGAGCGCCCTAGGTATAGGGATTGGCTGTTCAACCACTCTGAGAATTGTAGAGCCGAGGGTGGGATAGCGGGGGAGGGAGTCTCCTCACAACTCGCAGCCACCCTTAACAAACGACACCTCCCAGGGATCTGGTTGGCCACTGTGAGGACAGGATGCTGGACCAAAGGGGCCATCGGCCTCATCCTGCACACTCATCTTGTGTTCCCATGTGTCTTATGGACAGGAGAATACCTACAAATAGAGGAATCTTAATCTCAGGCTCGTCGATTCGAGCCCCACCTTGGACAAAAGGATTCCTGCATTGCAGAGGTCCAACGAGATCACCCTTGTGATCCCTTCCAACTCTACAATTCTATCCCATGACCACCCTCGATAAAGGAGGATACATGACCACCCTAAGTCTTGCTCAGTGGGGAAATGGCAAGGGAATTGAAATGATGATGATTAGGAAAACCACATGGCTACCATCATTAACTTTCCGCCCCACCGCCCCCTGCTCTCGAAAAAAAACCCAAAACCCTGATTTTTTACTTCCTCTTCTCAACGTGACATTGATACACACACATATATATTACAATTTTAGTCAGCGGCGGAGGAAGCAACTCGAGCAGCCTCAGTGGGGACAGCCCACCCCCACCGCACCCTCCTTCCTCCGCCCCGATCATACACATAGCAGTAGAGGAGAGACCACCAGAGCCTTGTGATGTTTGTGGGGCAGTATCTGATCAGTGATAGCCTGGCCATGCACTGGTACCACGAGGCAGTATTACTGTACTGAGCTCTTTGTGGGGCTGCCCTTGGACCTGGTGCTGTTGGAGATAAGCAGTGTCCAGTGCACAGTGGAATGATGAAAAGTACGTGCCAACATGCTCTATATTACTTTATTTACACTTCAAAGCTGGTAATTTACAGAAAAACATCTTCCCTCTGCCGGAGCAGAGAAAGGCATCCTCTCTCCTCTAAAGCACGGAGAGAATCACACTGAACTGCAAAGAACAGTGAAAAACAGGAAACCAGTGTACGTCACATCCAGTCTCCTTTCCCGTGAGAAAACCCAACAGCACTTGACTGTGGAATGTAAACATTGTCTTGTGACAAGCACTTCGCTGCTCAGTGAAGGAAGCAGAAACCAACATCCTCCCCCTTTCTGTGAACATCACTGGGCAGCGTGTTCGTACAATATTAGTACAAACCCAACTTCTGCACATAGATACAGTGTTGATCCCTTGATACAATCTTGGACAATACATCAGCAGGAATTTCATTACCTGGCATATAGGACACCGTTACGAGTCCCTTTTGAATACGTTCCCTAGCATGTTGCAACTTTAATTGCAAGTGCTTCGTGCTTTGCTTACAACCTTCAGAATTCAGCAAAGCCAAACATGCTTTGTTGTCCTGGTAAACCTGGATTGGACATTTGACAGGAATTTTCATGTCTTTGCACAATTGTAACAACCATTCACAATCCTTAAGTGAATAAGACAGTGCATTCAGTTCAGCTTCACAAGTACTTAAGCTAACTGTTGTTTGCTTCTTGCATGACCAATCAAATAGACCCTGATTGTACTTATAGCAAACTCCAGACGTACTTTTCCTGTCTGTAGTGTCACTTCCAAAACTTGCATCTGCAAATATCTCAAGACCACCAGACTTCTGATTGTTAAATCTCAGTCTGTAATGCATAGTGCCTTTCAAATACCGCGCTATGCGTTTCAGAGCTTTCCAATCCTTAACAGTAGGATTGTTGACTTGTCTGCTTAGCAAATTACAGCTAACAGCAATGTCAGGTCTTGAACATCTGGCAATGAAGTTTAGCTTGCTTAGCACACTTCTGTACAGTGTAGTATCAGAAAATGCTTCTTCAGTGTCATCTACCTGATAACCTGTTGTCATCGGTGTGTCTACAGGGTTAGCATCCATCAGGTTTAGTTTGCTTAACACATCAGCAATTTTACGTGACTGGTGTACTAGAATGTTACCATCTTGATCTCTCTCTATTTCCAGAGATAGGTAGTTGTTTACCTCACCAAGATCTTTCATGTCAAAGTGCTCTTTCAATTGAGCTAGGGCATTATTGTACATTGTGACATCCTTCCAAAAGAATAAAAGATCATCAACATAAAACAAACAATACAGTTTCTTTTGCCCCTCCTCTTTGACAAATACACATGGATCAGATTTCCCTTGCTCAAAACCTAGAGAAAACAATACTTCAGTGAGTTTTGTGTGCCAACACCGTGCACTTTGTTTGAGACCATAAAGGGACTTCTTCAGAGCACAAACAAATCCCTGTTTTACCTGTACGCCATCAGGTGGAAGCATATAAAGTGATTCATCTAGAGATCCGTACAGAAAAGCTGTATTCACATCATGGTGACTAATGTGTAGATTCTCTTCTGCAGCTAGCTTGAGCATAAGCCTAATGCTCTCATACCTCACTATGGGTGAGTAGGTCTCGTGATAGTCTTCACCTGGTACCTGTGCAAAACCTCTGGCTACCAATCTGGCTTTGTGTCTGACTATCTTGCCATTTTGATCTGTCTTCGCTTTGAAGACCCATTTGCTTCCAAGCAGTTTCATTCCTGGAACTACTGGAACAAGGTCCCATGTTTTGTTCCTTTCCAAGGAATCAAGCTCAGCCTTCATGGCATTTAACCATGGCTCAGCTTCCTTTGAATCCAAATCCTGGATTTCTTGGAAACTTGAAGGTTCAAACACCTTCTTGGAGCTTTTAACAGCTATTACTGCTATCTTAGCAAACTCATCAGCAAATCTCTTTGGAGGTCTGCCTTTTGTTGCTCTCTGTGACCTGCGAATTAGCCTTAAGTCTTCAACACTCTCCTCTTCCTTCTTAGGAGAAAAGTGACCTATTGTGAACAATGGTTCCTCCAATTCTTGATCAGAGCTTTCAGAGGGTCGCATAGAGGCTTTCGCACTCTTGAAATCCTCTGAATCACCCGATTCAGTTTCAGACTCAGACTCAGAACCTTCATCAGTGGGTGTGGGTTGTTGCGGTTGCTTTTGACTATCCTCAGTTTCATCACTGTCATCAGGATAACATTGGAAAATTCCCACATTCTCCCCCCACTTGGCATTGTACTCAACACTTCTTGTGAGCTTAATTTCCTTAGAGTCAGTCATCATTATTCTGTAAGACCCTTTCTGATAACCTAGAAAGATACCATGCAATCCACGCTTGTCTAACTTGGAGTTTTGTGGTGAGTGAACCCACATGTCAGAACCAAAAATTTTCATGTGTTTGATGTATGGCTTCTTGCCAAACATCTTCTCATAGGGGGTACAACCAATCGCTGAAGATAACCTGTGATTATAACTGTAAGTGAAACACGAGAGAGCTTCGGCCCAATAACTCTCTGGAAGATTGGCATCATGCAGCAAGGTTTTTAATCCTTGAAGCAATGTCTGATTTGCTCGTTCCGCAAGTCCATTCTGCCATGGCGAGCGAGGACTAGACAAATCGTGTTGAATTCCTTTCTCAGTCAGAAAAGCTTCAAACTGCTGAGAAGTGAATTCTCCCCCGCGATCAGTGAAAAGAATTTTTATCTTCTTACTATGCACATTTTCCAACCAAGCACAGAATTCCTTGAACCTAGGAAAAGCCTCTGATTTCTGCTTGAGATTGTACACATAAATATACCTGGAAAATGCATCAATGAGAACCATGAAGTACCTTTTTCCACCCAAAGAGGGCGCTAGTGGTCCAACCAAATCAGCATGAACAACCTGGTATGGTTCTGTAGCTTGCCTACTAGAAACCTTACCTTTCGCAGCCATTTTCACTTTGTTTGCTGCGCATGCCTTGCACTTCATGTGGTACCTGCAGGGTTTAATAGTCATACCTTCAACCAAGGCAGGCATTTTAGATACTGCCTCAAAATGCAAATGACCAAATTTTCGATGAAAATCGTGAATACATTCTGCATGCAAACTTTTGTTAGAACCTGCAATGCAACAAGTGTCATCCTGCACAACATCATCAAAATACAAAACATACAAACGATCAACATATTCAGCATGCAATACATAATCATTTTTCTTTGTGATGATGCACCTTTTGTTCTTAAAGGAAACGTCAATTTTCCGCTCATTCAGCTGTCCAACGCTGAGCAGATTATGCTTGGCATCTGGCACATAAAGCACATCCTGTATCGATAAGTCCAAACTGTGAAGAACAGTTCCGTAGCCTTTACTGGGGATTGTGTGGTCATCCGCCTGGTGAATCGCACCTTCCTGCGGTGTAAAAGACACGAACAGTCGCTTATCGTTGCACATGTGGTGGGTCGCCGCTGAATCAACAACGAAGAAAGATCTAGACGTCTTCTGGACCTCTGCAACCTTTGGAGTGAAGCGTGAGACCATTGCCTTGTGCTGCGTTGTCCTGGACCTTTGCCTTTGCCTCGGCCTTTTCCACGCGATGAGCTTTCGCTGCGCTGCTCTGTCTTGGCCCTGGGATTTCTGCATTCCCTCTTCATATGGCCTAGACGTCCACACGAGTAGCATTTCACTGCCTTCAAAGCTTTGGCGCCATCTGGTGGTTCCACTGCACTATGGGATGACGTCTGTGAAGTCTCCCCCTTGCCCATGCAGCTATCACCCTGGCGGTCTGCTCCATTCAGAATCATGGCAGTATCACTGGCTACTGTGAGTTGAGCATTTGGCTGATTGGCATCAAATTCCCCACTTGCCTCATCCAGCCTTCTGCAGCTAGCCATCATGACTATGGCATTAGCCTTCTGCGTCATCTCTGCTGCTTTAAATCAAGCTGCTTTATACAAGCTGCGTCTGTGTACAGCTGCTTCAATCCAAAAGCAAATTCAAAAACAGCCTCTGCTTTGTGAACCTGTGCCTTTCTGCTTAACTGCTTTGCTTATCTGCAGCTGCTTCAAACCGCATTCCAAAGGCAAGTTCAAAAGTGAAAGTTCTCTCTGCTGTCTTAAATTCATGCTGCGACACTGCTGCAGCTGCTTTACTTTCGATTTCCCCCAGCATAGGAAAAATTTATCCTTCTAGCCTTTTGCCTGTGCCACGGCAAAACCGGCTATAAAAGTTCAAAGTCCAGCCATAAAGCCATTAATTAGAAGCTGGCAGGCTGCCCGGAGCTGTAGCACATACCTCATCAAATCATCTTGACGCGCAGAGATATCGTCCGATCCGGCCCTCTGCATTCCGATCCTTTGCCGGCACTCCAATTCTTTGCTCCTTTGTTCCTTTGCCAGGAGCCCGACTTCTGGAGTCCATTCTCAAAACACTGCGTTTTTCTGGGCCCGGAACCAAATGTTGGAGATAAGCAGTGTCCAGTGCACAGCGGAATGATGAAAAGTACGTGCCAACATGCTCTATATTACTTTATTTACACTTCAAAGCTAGTAATTTACAGAAAAACATCTTCCCTCTGCCGGAGCAGAGAAAGGCATCCTCTCTCCTCTAAAGCACGGAGAGAATCACACTGAACTGCAAAGAACAGTGAAAAACAGGAAACCAGTGTACGTCACATCCAGTCTCCTTTCCCGTGAGAAAACCCAACAGCACTTGACTGTGGAATGTAAACATTGTCTTGTGACAAGCACTTCGCTGCTCAGTGAAGGAAGCAGAAACCAACAGGTGCAGATCGCTGATGGGGGCACCTGGCTGACAACATGTGACCCCATTGTTGATTACTGAGATGATTTGCAGGAGTGCCTTTGGTCATTCCCCAAGCTTGCAAGGTTCATTTGACAACAAGAAGCACCCCTTGGCTTCTGAAATCAAGAGGGTGGGACAACGCAACGGCAGCGCAACTTAGGTAATTAATTAATTACGCAAGTTACGTAATTTCACCACAGCAGACAATGAGACAAGAGAGGTTCGGAGGGTGGCAACAAGAGAACAGGGCCTTCTCTGCAGTGGCTCCCCATCTGTGGAATGCTCACCCCAGGAAAGTTCACCTGGCGCCTTCATTATACACCTTTAGGCGCCAGGCAAAAATGTTCCTCTTTAACCAACTTACATCCTATGCCCTTTTAAAATGTTTTTTTTGGGGGGTGGTATTGGGTTGCTGTTTTTATTCTTATTAGGTATTTTGTAGTTTTATATCTTGATTTTATTCTGTGAACCACCCTGAGACCCCCAGATATAGGACAGTATATAAAGAAAGAAAAAAAGGAAAGAAAGTGATTTTTGGTAGAAGACGAACTGCAGGAGAAGGGAATCAGTGTTGCATGTGACCCAAAACAGGGTGAACTGGAAAACACTGCTTACTTACATCCCAACTATTGCCATTGAATAGTAGAATTAGAATTTTAGAATGCGCAAAATTTCAGAAGAGATTCCAAAGCAGAACCTAGAATGATTTGGAGTTGGGGCTTCTCAGGAGAAACACCTGAGTCTTTTTTTTTCTTTTTGCGGGGGGTCGGACGGGGGGAAGCTAAAATAACTTTGCTAGCCCAGTGAAATTTCTCCGGAAAGCTCTGCACATGCCATTGCCACCATCAGATTTCGCCCAGAAGAACATTCACCATGAAGTCGGGGTAATCCCACTTCAGGAGAAACATCTAAGGGATTTTTGCGAGACCGGCGAGATTTATCCAGAGAGAACTGCACTTTCCTACGCGGAGCTCACAAACCAGCAAAACAAAAATGTTTCTGATGAGGTTGCCAACTATGCACAGACAACAAAACCTCGCTATCAGAAGTTCTCCGAGAGTACTTAAAAGTCGAACAAGGCAAAACCCCAATGAATATGCCTTAAAGCAAGAGGTCATTGCAGGCTGAATAGAGGAACTCTCCTGACACATCTCAAATAAATGGCAGGAGGCTTGCGCTTGAAAGAAATGAGTGTCTCTTCTACCGACGGTTGCAAATCTCGCCACGCTGGGAAAGGGGAAAAGGGACATTATGCACAGGCAGGAGTTGAAGCAATTAATCCTTTACTTAAAGAATAATAAGCAGCCAGATTTTATTCCACCCTGGAAGTGGGAACAAGGTAAAAGGGGTTAAAAACTAAAAGCAAGGACAGCAGACACCAATTAACAGAATGCTAATTGACAATTTCCCCAAGACTCCCTGAAACATGCCAGACCTATTTCCCCAATTGCTAATTAAATCAAACTGCACACACAATACTAATTTCCCGAACTTTGGGAAGCTCAGGCGACAAATCAGATGTGAAACTAACTTAAGCATGTTGTCAAAGTCCAGCGAGAAAAAAGGAGAGGGAGGGTGAAGAAAATGGAAGGTTGGGTGGGTGGGGTTTAATAAAATGGGGAAAAAATGTATTCTGATTAGGTGAGTTATGACTCTCACGTGTTTCCAGGTATTATGGGGGAAGGGGGGGAGAGAAATGACTGGGGCATTCCCCCAGTTCTATTTAGGGTGATTTATCAAATTGTTCTCCCTCTCTGTCACTATGTGGGGTTGCATCCAATGTAGCGCTGAGTAACTTGCTGCATCAGTGCAAGGATGCTCGCTCACACAACGGAACTTTCCTCCCTCTCCTCATTCTGTGTGTCTCTAAATCTGTTCCGGGCACTCCCTGTGTTAAGTTGTGGGTGAACATATCAGACGACACAGCGATTCTTCAAACAGGCCAGAACAGAACTGAACTGAAGGGCTCAGCCAGCCTGCTTATATAGAGCTCCAGTACAACGTAACTGTAACTACTTTCTGTAACTATCCAATCACTGAATGTCACTTTCAAACCCTTATTTGCATATGTGGACCTGAACTATCTACATTATCCCCCTGCTGGCCCAGGGTGAGAACTTCAGCACATAACACCCTGGCTCTCTGGAGCAGATTTGGAGAAGGTGCAAGGTACACACGGCGGAGAGTAAGGTGGGGTGGAAGTCTCTGAGTTAGAGATCACCCATGCAATCCTTAACGTGATCTGCCTGCCCCTTCCGATTTTGTCCCCTATACTGCTAGTATCTAGATTGCAAATTCCTAGGAGAAGGAACATATTATCTAAGTCTATTATTATTTCTTAAATTTGTATAACGCCCTTCATCTGAAGACCACAGGGAGGTTTACAAGTTTATGCTACACTGCAAAGTTCCATGCACATTAATGGTCTCACATGCTAGTACTTCTATTGGTGTTACTGTACAGTGGATGCTCGGGTTGCAAACGTGATCCGTGCGGGATGCACGTTCGCAACCCGCAGCTGCGCACACACGGGTTGTGATTCGGCACTTCCGGTACTTCCAGGTTTTGGCAGTCCATAACCTGAAAAAACACAACCTGAAGCATCTGTAACCCAAGGTATGACTAATATATTATAACTACAATCAGGGCAGAGGGAAGGGGGTGCAGTGACTGCGGGTCACCCTGGGTGTCACCACTGAGGGGGGTGACAAAATGCCAGGCGGCACTCACCGCGGGGCCTGGCCGAGCCATGCGTGTCTCCTGGGAGAGACACAGTGGCTTGGGCAAACGCTGGCTCCACGCTGCCCAAACGGTCCGCCCTCTGCCTCCCCCCCCCCAGCTGTAGGGCGGCTGAGTGGAAGGAGGCAGGCAGACTCCAGAGGCCCAGCGGTGTGCCCTGCCCCTATGGGGAGCTCGCCCCGTCTTCACCATGCCCCTATGCGCAGCTCACCCCACCCCTGGGCGCACCGCCCTAGGCACCCAAGCGGCTTCCTCCGCCGCTGTGTACGATGCAAATATTGTAGGACCTTTCGCTGGAGCAAGGCTGTTTAGATGTGGCATTTTTAACATGCATGCATTCAAACAGACCTCAGCACTCAACATCCCAACTGACTTAAATAATAAATTATTATTATTGTATTGTTTTTAACACTCGATTGGGAGCTGCCCAGAGTGGCTGGGGAAACTCAGCCAGATGGGCGGGGTGTAAATAAATTATTATTATTATTATTATTATTATTATTATTATTATTATTATTTGATGGCATGGAAAACCTGCAACACCTTCCGTTTCTTTCTTAATCATTGCCGGCTCCATTTTGTCCCAAGCAAATTACCAGGGGCTGAAAATAGAAGCAGCAAAGTGCTCTCTCTCTCTCTCTCTCTGAAGTCCCCTGCAGACGTTTGCCCATGCCGCCAGACCCACCATGCTCTCCAACACAATTAGCTGCCTTGGCTCAAGAGAATCTCTGTGCTGGGAGTCCTGGGGAATGATGGGTCAACCCTGACGGGGATTGGCAAGGCGCAGGACGGGGGAACTTCAACAGTTCTCCAAAGGCTCTGTCCTTGCCACTGCTATTAACATTTCCTTCCGGCAAGCACCAAAAACAGAGTGCGGTTTTTGCAAACAGAAACCAGGAAAGGGGTGCGGAGACAATTATATTAGAGGGGAAGGGGAGAGCCTAATACAGACTCTGCATGTTAACCAAGTAGTGGCAAGAGATTCCCGTTCAAAGCTGGCATCTCCTCAGTCATTTATGCCGTTGTGTCCAGCTATGAAAGAGAGGGTTAGAATTCATTAGTGCAGGAAGGGAATATTAATTAATTGTTAATTATTATTAATTTAGAGCAGGAGCCTGCAGAGTGTCTGATTGGGATTAGTGCATTGCATGTAAATGGCCTTGTGAGAGTCAACAGAACATTTTTTATGTGGAACAATATAAATGTGGGTGAATGCGCTGTTGTTGGGGGCCAGTGGTTTTTGATGGGGTGCATAGTTTTGAAGAGCACTGAGGCGCAGGAGAACATAAGGAGATGTTGCAGGATCATCCCAAATGCTCATCTAGTATAGCATCTTGCTCTCACGATGGCCAAGAAGACAGAACCATAGAATTGGAGAATTGGAAGGGGTCCTGAGAGTCATCTAGTCCACCCCCTGCAATGCAAGAATCTTTTGCCCAACGTGGGGCTTGAACCCACAGTACTGAGCTGCAGAGTCTCCTGCTCTACCAACTGAGATGTTTCTGAGAAGCCTACAAGCAGGACCTGGGCACAACAGGCCTTTCCATCTCTTCCAGAGACAGAGTTATTCTTAGATACTGTGGCGTACCAATCTCTATTCTTCTTCTTTTTTGTATATAATTTTTATTAACTTTTCTGTTTTACAATTTAAAGCACTCATTTTCACATCCTTAAAATATCAATGGCTTCCCATCTTCTCTTTCCATGGTTCATTTTGCATATCATAAACCCCTGCATATTTTACAGAAACTATACCATTCGGTATTCCATTATTACATCCATCGTAACTTATTTACACTGTTGAATTTATCTTAACGCTGCCAGCATTTTCTGCTGCACACAGTTGTATCCCATATATTCAATAAACATTTTCCAATCTTTTCTAAACGTATGTTCTTCTTGTTCTCTTATTCTGTATGTTAAGTCTGCAAGCTTTGCATATTCTGTCAGTTTATGCTGCCATTCTTCTTTGGTTGGTACCTCATTCATTCTCCATTTTTGGGCTAACAAACACAGGCCGCAGTAGTGGCGTACATAAATAACCTTTTGTCGTCACCTGGAAATTTCAGTCTGAATTATCCCCAACAGAAAAGACTCTGGGGTTTTTTTTTGGGGGGGGGAGCACTTTTAAACATTTTTTTCAATTCATTATGGATCATTTCCCAATACTCTTTTACCCTTTGACAAGCCCACCACATATGAAAGAACATTCCCTCACCCCAACACTTATCTGATTCAGTCCTATACATCTTAGCAAGCCTACTTGGAGTTAAATACCACCTGTAAATCATTTACAAGTAGTTTTCCTTCAAAGAAGAACATGCTGTGAACTTCAAATCACTTTCCCAGAGATTTTCCCAAAGGTTAAAATCTATATTGTGACCTATATCTAATGCCTATATCTATTTAACAAGCCCGTCTTTTGTTTCCCACTCTAGTAACAGATTATACATTTTGAACGAAAGACAAACACCAATCTCTAGGTTGCGAGAGACCCCAGGGTCCCAGCTCTCTCCCAGGGTTCAGTTTCCTTCATTCCAAGCTCACTGGAGACCGTTGTGTCTTTAGGGTATATGGTTTTATTTACACATATATACAGCCTCAGCAGCGACGTGGGTGGCGCTGTGGGTTAAACCACAGAGCCTAGGGCTTGCCGATCAGAAGGTCGGCGGTTTGAATCCCCGCGACAGGGTGAGCTCCCGTTGCTCGGTCCCTGCTCCTGCCAACCTAGCAGTTTGAAAGCACATCAAAGTGCAAGTAGATAAATAGGTACCACTCCAACGGGAAGGTAAACGGCGTTTCCGTGTGCTTCTCTGGTTCACCAGAAGCAGCTTAGTCATGCTGGCCACATGAGCTGTACGCCGGCTCCCTCAGCCAATAAAGCGAGATGAGCGCCGCAACCCCAGAGTCGGCCACGACTGGACCCAATGGTTAGGGGTCCCTTTACCTTTACCTATTCCATAATAATAATTTTATTATTTATACTCTGCCCATCTGACTGGGTTGCCCCAGCCTCTCTGGGCAGCTTCCAGCATATATAAAAACATAAAAATATTAACATAAAAACTTCCCTATACAGGGCTGCCTTCATATGTCTTGTAAAGATGTGTGTGTGTGTGTGTGTGTGTGTGTGTGAGAGAGAGAGAGAGAGAGAGAGAGATATTAATGTTTTTCATAATATTTTTATTTTTCCTGTTTTTCATTTTACAATGTTTCTACAACAAAAATTACATCTAAGCAAAAAAAACACTTTTTATTCAACTTCCACCCCTGCCTCTCTGCGGTTCCTTATTTTATATCACAATCTTACCACATAACCAATTCCAACCTATTTATAAATGCAATCATTTTGCTCTCTATAAGTTATTTTTTTTACTGCTCGGGTTTATATCAATCCTGCTAACTTTTTAAATTGTTTACAGTTTGTCTTTATATATACAACAAATTTGGCAGGAAGATTCAAAAGAGTTTTAAATGAGATAATTCATAAAGACCAGGCAGGCTTTCTCCCAGGAAGACATTTATTTGCTAATACAAGGAACATTATTGACATTTTGGAACTTTTGCAAACAAATATTAACACTAAAGCAGTTCTAATTTTTATAGACGCGGAGAAGGCCTTCGATAACATTTCTTGGAAATTTATGAAGGGGAATTTAAAAGAAATGGGAGTGGGGCGGGGTTTTGAAAATGGGATTGACGCGATCTATTCAGAACAAAAGGCAAAACTGATAGTCAACAATGTGGTTACAGAAGAGTTTAAGATTGAAAAAGGGACACGACAAGGCTGCCCGATTTCCCCCTTGCTGTTTATTTCTGTCCTGGAGGTGCTCTTGAACTTGATTAGAGGGGACCGGTTGGTGCAAGGGATTCAGATCGGAGCGAAACAATATAAACTTAAAGCTTTTGCAGATGACCTTGTTTTGACATTGCAAGAGCCAGAATCTAGTACAAAAAGAGTGTTACAATTGATTCAGGACTCTGGTCGGGTAGCGGGCTTTAAACTAAACAAACAGAAAACTAAGGTGTTGGGAAAAAACTTGATAGATGCAGAGTCAGAACGGTTTCAGAGAGAAACAGAACTAACTGTGGTTAAAAAAGTAAAGTACCTAGGGGTAAACATAACAGCAAAAAATCTGAGTCTATTTAAGGATAATTATGAAAAATGTTGGTCTGAAATTAAGAGAGACTTGGACAGTTGGTCAAAATTGAAGCTTTCTTTGTTAGGCCGAATTGCTGCTATTAAGATGAATGTATTGCCTAAGATGTTGTTTTTGTTTCAAACATTGCAAATTGTGGATAAGACGGAGTGCTTCAGGAAGTGGCAGAGAGATATTTCTAAATTTGTCTGGCAGGGCAAAAAGCCCAGAATTAAGTTTAAGATATTAACTGATGCGAAAGAAAGAGGGGGCTTTGCCCTGCCAGACTTAAGGTTGTACTACGAAGCCGCAGCTTTCTGCTGGCTAAAAGACTGGCTACTTCTAGAGGACACTGATGTGTTAGATTTAGAAGGTTTTAACAATGCATTTGGCTGGCATGCATACTTATGGTATGACAAAGTTAAGATCAATAAGGCCTTTAAGAACCATATTGTCAGGAAAGCAGTGTTTAATGTCTGGACAAAATACAAAGACCTATTGGAAAATAAAACTCCAAGATGGCTATCACCTCTGGAGGCTAAGGCCCGAAAAAGACCCAATATGGAGGCCAAATGGCCGAAATATTGGGAAATAATAGAGAAAGAGGGCAACAATTGGAAATTGCAGAGTTTGGAAAAAATGAAAGACAAAGTGCGAGACTGGTTACATTACGCTCAGATTCAAGAAATTTTTAAAAAGGATAAAAAGTTAGGATTCCAGGTGGAGAAATCGAAGTTGGAAACAGAATTGTTAGAACCTAAGACTAAAGTACTCTCAAGAATGTATAACTTGCTGTTGAAATGGAATACACAAGATGAAATGGTTAAGTCGGCCATGATAAAGTGGGCACAGGATATTGGGCATAATATTATGTTTGAGGATTGGGAAAGGTTGTGGACCACGGGGATGAACTTCACGGCATGTAATGCTCTGAAGGAAAATGTAATGAAAATGATATATAGGTGGTACATGACCCCAGTTAAACTAGCCAAAATATGCCATGTGCCAGACAATAAATGTTGGAAATGTAAGGAAAATGAAGGAACATTCTTTCACCTCTGGTGGACTTGTCCCAGGGTGAAGGTCTTCTGGGAAATGATATATAATGAGCTGAAAAAGGTATTTAAGTATACCTTCCTTAAGAAACCAGAGGCCTTCCTCCTGGGCATTGTCGGCCAGATGGTGCCAAAGAAGGACCGAACATTCTTTTTGTACGCAACAGCAGCAGCAAGGATACTTATCGCCAAGAAGTGGAAAACTCAAGATCTACCCACTCTGGAAGAATGGCAGATGCAGCTGATGGACTATATGCAACTGGCTGAGATGACTGGCAGAATTCGAGACCTGGGAGAAGAGAGGGTTGAAGAAGATTGGAGGAAATTTAAGACTTATTTACAAAAATATTGTGATTTGGTGGAAAGTTAAGTAGGATGTTTGATCATAAATAATTGGCCACCACAAAATCGGATCGAAATGGGATGTAAAGTGAGATTAAGAGAAATTAATTTACAGAGGATTATATTTAAATAAGTGGTTATAAAATTTGCAAATTAGATGATAAATTGCTGGGAAAAATTTATGATGATGAAAATGGCAGCGGGAGATGTGAGGAAGTCCAAAGAAGTCATGAAACTCTGTTGAGATAAAAGAAAGGTTGTTTATCTTTGTACTTTATTTTGTAAAAACCCCTAATAAAAATTTATTTAAAAAAAAAAATATATATACAACAAATTTTCCTCATTCTGTTAAAAAGATCATCGTGATCTCTTATTCTTCCTGTAAGTTTTGCCATCTCTGCATATTCCATCAGCTGGGACTGTTTCTGATTTTATAGCTTGGGGGTCACATAACTCCATACTCTCCAACATTTCTCCGATGAAAATAGGGACGTCCTGAAGAAAAGAGGGGCATTCTGAGATCAAATCAGAAACAGGGACAGCTTCTGTAAATCCAGGGCTGTCTCTGGAAAATAGAGACACTCCTATAAGAGCCTCTTAACAACTCTCTGCACTCTAAACAAACTACAACTCCCAGAATGCTCTGGGGGAAACCATGACTGTTTAAAGTAGCATCACAATGTTTTGAATGTCTGGTGTGAAATTGGCTCAGGTCTCTCCTTTAAATATCCGCTGGGCTGCCTTCAATTCTCTAAGCCTCTCCCCTTGCCCGGAGAGAATCATAAGAGGGAAATGTAGGCAGATTCATAGGAGAAAGCAGGTCTGCTAGGTGAGTGGTTGGGAGGAAAAAACCAACCTTGGGAGCTCATGTGTTCAAGGCTGCTTATGCATGAGTTTGGCAGCAGGCCAACGGCAGACAGAGGCGAGTCTTGAAAAATGATTCAGAATGCAATTAAACCTCAACCTTCTGAGTGGGTACATCACTGCCTGGTAACAAAAGACCTTTTTCGCTTTCCTGCCTTGTACCTTGCGTGGACCAAGGGCCAAGACAAGCAGCCCAATACGTGGAATTCAGGAGCTGTGACCTGACATATCCTTAGCCTAGAACAGAATGTTGAGTTCAGGAAATGGTACAAATGTTTGTAGGCTCACTTGGCTTTGCATAATCTGTTGTGTTCCTAAGCAGAAGACCCATTTCCAAACCTTGGAGCCTGAAATTCTTCCTCATCCCTCCTGATATCAAGAGGTATGTTTAGCCATCTTCCAATATCTCAAGGGCTGTCACGTGGAAAATGGAGAAAATGGAGGAAAAGCTTGGTTTCTCCTGTTCTGGAGGGTAGCAACCGAACCAATGGCATAAAGCTACAAGAAGGGAGATTCTGACTAAACATCAGGAATAACTTTCTGACAGTAAGAGCTTTCGACAGTGGAGCGGACAGTGGAACAGTCTCCCACAAGACGTGGTGGACTTTCCATCTTTGGAGGTTTTTAAGGAGAGGGTGGATGGTGGTTTTTCAATGATGCTTTAGTGGACATTTCTGCATTGCAGGGGGTTGGAACAGATGACCCTCGAGGTCTCTTCCAACTCTGTAGTTCTGTGATTCTATGAAATACTTTAGACATTGAAAAAGCTGCTGAACCACACTGGACCATAATACTCAATTAAAAATAATAATAAACACAGTACAGTTACTAAGACAGGGACTTATTATTCCCAGGTCAACAAATGCACCACAAAGGTGTGGAATGTGGTATCTGTTTCGGCATTTAGCATTCAGAGGACTCCAGCTTGAAAATGAAGCTTTCTAGTGCTCATGACTTTGTGCAAAATTTCTGAAACCTGGGAATGGCTGAGCAAGAGTTAGAGGCTTTTGTAATCGCAGCAATGCTTACTTGCTTGTACAACACTATGAGAAGAGAATTAGCACAGCTACACATTTGTTTAGAGAGTGCATACTTTTCCCAGGTTATAGTAATTGGTTTAACTGCCAGGCAGAAGTCAGGCAGTTATAGCAAAGATGTTGGGCTTATGTGTTTGTTGTTTTTTAACCCAGCCACTATACAACCATGGGTAAAAAGGTAAAGGGACCCCTGACCGTTAAGTCCAGTTGCGGACGACTCTGGGGTTGCAGCGCTCATCTCACTTTATTGGCCGAGGGAGCCGACGTTTGTCCACAGACAGCTTCCGGGTCATGTGGCCGCATGACTAAGTCGCTTCTGGCGAACGAGAGCAGCGCACAGAAACGCCGTTTACCTTCCCGCCGGAGTGGTACCTATTTATCTACTTGCATTTCATGTGCTTTCAAATTGCTAGGTTGGCAGGAGCAGGGACCGAGCAACAGGAGCTCACCCCATCGCGGGGATTCGAACCGCCGACCTTACAACCATGGGTAGGGGAAGCCAAAGGATGATGGCAGCAGTATTGCATTCAGCTCCAAAGATCTGCAGATTTGCTTGGGAAATGTTTAACACGGCAATGAAATGAAGGATAGGTTGTGTGTGCGTTGTTGTTCTTCTTTTCGGTAAAGGGATATTTATAAAGAATTAGAAACCACCAATTAAAATGGTGAGTTGTCAGAATGGCCCTCTGCTAATACCATCTTTGCAATAATTATCTCGCTGGAACCTCAGATATGGTATTATTTTCCATTGGATTTACAATTAATCTTGTAGAAACAATAAATCCTCTCGGATTGAGGGTATGGTAGTATTATTAAATGCTCAGCTCTTGAAAGTTCGGAACAATTGTTAACTAATTAGCTCGCATGGCCTTCTTAGTTTAAAAAAATAAAAGCCTACGGAATTGCAGAAGCTGTTTTGGGATGTGGGAAGGGGGAAAAGGAATCGGGTGAAGGCTCAGGACCCAATCTGTGTGTTGTCGTCATCCCGCGCACACCCCAGGACTGCTAACTGGTCCCCAGTTCCAGGTGCTGGGGCAAGAAAGAAATCTGGCAGTAGGATTCACTGGTGCTCTGGTTTGGGGGAATGATAAAACCTGGGTCCCTGCCACCAGCCCATAGCCTCCAACATAACCCAGTGGAAAAACAGGATGCACGTCTTTCAGGGCTGCTTTCCAGTAGCTTTCCAGGGCATTGTGGGAGAAAAATGGCACCCACCACAAACAAAACATTGCCACAGTTGGGCCCTCCAATGTTTGCACTGCCTGCGAGCTTTGTAGTGTCTTACACACCAAACACACAATCACACACACAAGAAGAGCTCTGCTGTGGTGGCCAAAGGTCCATTTAGACCAAGGTCCAACGCATGGCCCAGGGGCCACATGTGACCCTCAAGGCTGTTTTAGGTGGCCCTCAGCAACATTCAGGACTTCTGAATGTTGCTGCTGCTGTGAGGTTTGTGTGAAAACAAACAGCAAAGGCACTTACCATGTCTCCCTCAACTCCTGAAAGGCCCAAAGGGCCTGTCCTCCCCTCTGCAAATATATTAACAATAACATAATAATCAAAGCAATAATATGCGAGAGAAGTATCCCAAAACACACACACACACACAGGTATGGACAACTAAGTACCTGCACGTATATATTTAAGGCTGCAGCCCTGTACATTTTGTATTTACCTGGAAGTAAGTCTCAGTGAACTTATCGGTGTTTGCTTAAGAGTAGGCATGTCTAAGGCTTACACTGCATGTTGACCTGAGCAGGGCTTAATCCCGGGTCGGTGCGCACAGAGTTGTGATCCTGTCCTACGGATCGCAGCCTAGCAACCCGATCCAGCTCATACTTACTCGGGAGTAGGTGCCATTATGTTTAGGAGTGCCTACCCTTAAATTTATTAACTGTGTGTATTCTATAATATTGACCTTATTGCAAACTCTTTAATGGACGGTAATGAAATTAAATTCAGTGTGCAGCCTCCGGATTCTGAGTCGGCAATTGTGGCCCACTTGGTCTGAGAAGTTGGACCTCCCTGATCTAGACCAAGGCTTTGTTCTGACAGCGGCCAACCAGAGGCCCATGCGAAGCCTGCCAGCGGATCTTGCTGCTCTCGCATTTGTAATTCCCAGCAACTTGTGATCCCCAGCATACTGCCTCCAACAGTGGAAGTAGAATGTGTGCGTTTAAGGCATTCCTGGGTAAAGAAAATGGGGCCTAAACTGATGAGAAGGGATCTCTATGGTTGCCACCCACATGTAGTGGAAATCAGCGAAACTGCTCCCACCAACCTACCCCCAAAGCTCTGGAGAACAGCAAAGTTTTGACAAAGCCAATTAGCTAGTCTTACTTCCCTTCCCAGTGGTTCCCCCCCCCCCTTCCCATGGACTATGCAACGACTGGGCTCCAGATGGATTCTATTTGATTTCTACTCAACCCCTCCCTTTAAAAGAAAAGAGAGAACGCTACCAGATGTTTTTTGTATGTTTGTGTTTGACCAGCCATCATACCGCATCGTGAGTCTAAAACAGCGCTTAACGGTCGCTCCCACTGTGTATTGTGGGAGTATTAATTTTATGATTGACTTCACATACTTTTGTATACTGTAGCCCACTTTTCCGCCTGACAACATGCCTCCAATGAGGCTAACGGAAAGAAAGGAACGAGTAGCACACAATAAACGCAAGATTAATATGCTGCTGCTGCTGTTTTAAGACAGTGACGGTTGATGGAAGTCTCAACTTCTCTGCCAAACTCAGCCCCATCATTGGAATGCAGACCCAGACCCAACTCATTAGATTAATCCGTAAAAACTCGCCTCCCAGTTCAATACCATGGTAGTGATGTTCATAGAATTGCAGAGTTGGAAGGGATACCCAAAAGTCATCTGGTCTCATTAGATTAGTGAGCCAGCGTGGTGTAGTGGTTAAGAGCGGTGGACTCATAATCTGGTGAACCGGGTTCACTTCCCTGCTCCTCCACATGCAGCTGCTGGGTGACCTTGGGCCAGTCACACTTCTCTGAAGTCTCTCAGCCTCACTCACCTCACAGAGTGTTTGTTGTGGGGGAGGAAGGGAAAGGAGATTGTTAGCTGCTTTCAGACTCCTTAAGGGGAGTGAAAGGCGGGATATCAAGTCCAAACTCTTCTTCTTCTTCTTCTTCTTCTTCTTCTTCTTCTTCTTCTTCTTCTTCTTCTTCTTCTTCTAGTAGTCCACCCCTTGGCAATGCAGGAATCTCAACTAAAGCATCCATGACAGATGGCCATCCAACCTCTGCTAAGAAACCTTCAAGGAAGGAGTGTTCACCACCTTCCAAGCGAGTCCATTCCACTGTCAAGCAGCTCTTACTGTCAGAAAGTTCTTCCTGATATTTAGTCAGAATCTCCTTTGCGTGGCGAGATCCCGCCCCCACCAGTGGAAATAATGACACATGACACAATTATTAAGGTTAATGGGCTAAATAAGGCCACAACTTTATTGGTTACAGGTGATGAGCGGTATTGGCTTAGGCATTGGTCCTAACCTACTATATCCGACTTCAGCCCGACCGCTTGAAGTCCAGGAAGGGTTAACCACCAGTAGGGGGAGTCCTGCTGATGCACATCAAGTAGGACCTCCCCCAGGGTCACCGATTAGGGGCATGCCTTAGGCCCTCACCCCCCCCAGGGGGTGATGCAGCTTGGAATCCCCCCAATCACGCCAGGGCTGGTTCCAGCCGCAGTGCGCATGTTGGGGCCGTGAAGCCCGCAACCCCACCTCCTCCATAGGATGGAAGTGGCTTTCTCGCATAGTGTCAGGCAGCTGCCAACAACTCCCACGGCTCGAGCATTTTAACAACCAGCCTTTATTCCTAGAGAACATCTTGCAACAGGAGATGGGGTAGGGGACTAGGGGTGCTCCTCAAAGCTCTCAGCCCCTTTAACAAAGTACAGTCATACCTCGGATTACAGCTGCTTCAGGTTGCGTGTTTTTTGTTTTTTTGGGGGGGGTTACGGACCCCCGAAACCCGGAAGTACCGGAACGGGTTACTTCAGGCTTTCAGTAGCCATGCATGCGCAGAAGCGCCGAATTGCAACCCGCGCAGACGCAACCACGAGACCAGTGTAAAACCAAATAAAGGTTTTATTACATAACAACAAACAACAAAACTTGTGAGTATTTTTCCTTGCAGGCAAAGTTCAAACTGCAACTTTCCCTCCTTTTGTAGTCATGACCAGCTGTACCCAATCTGCCCAAAGCTCACAGAAACAGTTCTTAAAGGTACAAATATCTTTACTGTTTATTTGCAGAATGACTCCCAACAGTTTTCACTCTCACACAGCTACAGTTTCCAACACTTTTAACAAACCGCAGCCCCCAAGATTCTTTGGGAGATGCAAAGCGCTTCAGGTGTGTGTGTCGCATGTGCTTTAAAAAGCATGCTGTGTGTCTCTGGTAAATGTCTGACCCGGTACATGGACTTCTGAATTAGAGTTGCGGGCAAGGTAGTCTTTAAACGCTCCAAGCCATCCTGCGTTTATAGAATACGATGGGGTTATACGTTGAATTTATTAAGCCTGCTTAAGTGATTTATGGATCTCAGCCTTACAGGTGCAATCAACAACCCATACAAGCCAGTGCCTTTGCAAATAAAAGATTCTATCCCGCAGAATACAAAGTTTAATCAACATCAGAAATAAAACCCAAGCCATCAATAGCTGCAATTTCTTACCCACTTAAAAAGCATTATTCTAGGGTTATATTTTTCCCTGATTTGTGTTTTTTTTCTTCCTCAGTTTCAGCTTTAAGTGGGGCTATTGGAGACGACCACGGACATGTTTCGATATGAGTTAATTAGAATTCTTGTATGGTTTTCTTCTGTTAATTATAGCCTAATTTGATTGCTTAATAGCTCTGCTTTTCGTAATGTTTAGCACCTGTTGTAAATTGCACAAGATAAATGGTCTTCCACCTTCTACCCTGTTTACCACCAACTTCTACCTTCTCCCTTTCATACCACGGAGAGGCATTTTCCATTCTCCTTGCCGCCCGCTCAACAAAGACAACTGCTCCTTCGCCGTGGATCCCAGCCAGAAGAAGAAGAAGGTGATTTTCACTTAAATACCCTTTTTTATATAAAAAAACAACTAAAAAAAGCACACAAAACACCACCACAACAGCAAGGTTTCTTTAAAATAAGAAGAATAATGAGGAAAATTGCACGTGCTCTAAAAACCACGCCGGTGTTGACCCACAGCAGAAAGCTGACTTTCACTTATGGGTCATCTATTTTACATTCCCTTCTCCCCATGGCGGGGGTATGGAAGAGGGGTGAGAGTGAAGGAAAGATCACACGTGTGTTGTCGCTGTTGTTGTTTTTCCACTCCTCCTCCTCTTTTACAGGATTATTGGGCCGGAGTGGGAGCCCGAGAGCCATTAATTGATTTCACACACACACACACACACACGCACACGCACATTGTACTATGATACAATTTTTCAAGGCTGCGCATAATTGTATTCTTTCTGCCAGCGTTCCATGTATGGCGTCCTTGTCATGCTGTCATTGAAGGCTGATCCCAACCTTCCGTAATTGGAGATGTTCTACTTTTGGACAAAGGTGTGAGGGGCAGCTCAGGGGACCGGAGCTGACATTTACTTCATCAATTTATTTTTATTGTTCCTCCATTTATGGCCGCTGTAACAGCCCTTTAATAGTTATATCTCCTCCCTGTAGGGTATTCTGGTATTTGAAATTTTTTTCCCCCTAACTCATTTGTTCTCCTAAATAACAGTAAAGTGCATTTCAGGCTAACCTTTTTAGACTTCCCATCTCCTCTTCTCTCTTTGGCTTCTCAAAGCAGTCGCGGCTTTAAACTTTTTACAGCGCTGTCAGCCCGAAAGGCCAATGCCATTGGGTCCGCCTTGCCGCCGGAGGAACCGCAAAACCAGTGCGGGGGCTTGAGAAGATTTTCAGCGGGGCGGCCCCAACCTCCTAGAAAAGCTGCCCCTCATCATTCAAAGCCCGTCATCCTTTTAACGGAGGCAAGGGAAACAGCAAGGTGAGGAGGGAATACAATTAATACAACCACCCAGGCTCCTTTTTTTACAATCTCCAGTCAAAGATAGGACCGTAATTAAATCTTTATGACTGACAGTGTAAGTGACTCGTATAATTCTGGAGTTTTGTGTCCTTCCATACTGCCCTCACGCAAAGAAGCAAATAGTGAAATCTGCAACTTTCTCGATACAGTACTGCACAGCATCTCAAGCTGCGGTCCCCTGAGCACTGCCGGTACACAAGTACCATTCAGGTGATCGGCAGAAAGGTTGCCGAATTCTCCTAAATATCTGTACCTGCGCCTGAATTATTCTTCCGATGACCAAGGTTGAGACCATTTTAACAAGGGTCAGATTTATCAGGCACCCTTAAAAAGCTCTGGCTTGGAGCCCATGAATTTCATAATATGGCGCTTCTGCTAAAAATAGAATCCATTGACAGATAGATAGGTAAAGGTAAAGGGACCCCCGACCATTAGGTCCAGTCGTGGCCGACTCTGGGGTTGCGGTGCTCATCTCGCTTTATTGGCTGAGGAAGCCGATGTACAGCTTCCAGGTCACGTGGCCAGCATGATTAAGCCGCTTCTGGTGAACCAGAGCAGCGCACGGGAACGCCGGAGTGGTACCTATTTATCTACTTGCACTTTGTCGTGCTTTTGAACTGCTAGGTTGGCATAGATACATCTTAAAAACTTCCACTGATACGGGCTCACTATGGTTGTTCTGGCAGAGGTGGATTGTGATTGGTTTGTCCACACTAGGCCCAGTGCCTCAGGACACCGCAACTATGATTTACAATGGAATGCTAGAGCTGGGGGGGGGGGGGAAAGGCGCCACTGAAATTTGAGACCCCCAAGGCCCACCACTGTTCCTGGATTGGGACAGCTTATCCATTGATAACCTCATGGTTGGATTAAAAGTAAAGGGACCCCAGACCGTTAAGTCCAGTCGCAGACTACTCTGGGGTTGCGGCGATTGTCTCACTCTATAGGCCAAGGGAGCCTGCGTTTGTCCACAGACAGCTTCTGGGTCATGTGGCCAGCATGACTAAGCTGCTTCTGGCGAACCAGAGCAGCACACGGAAACGCCGTTTACCTTCCCGCCAGAGCGGTACCTATTAAGCTACTTGCAGTTTGATGTGCTTTCAAACTGCTAGGTTTGCAGGAGCTGGGAACTCACTGCGTCGTGGGGATTCGAACCACCAACCTTCTGATCGGCAAGTCCTAGGCTCTGTGATTTAGACCACAGTTCCACCTGCATCCCTTCATGGCTGGATTACCCCATTGCATTCTTGGCGATGGTTGAGAAGCAGCGGCTACAGGTTTTTCATGGTCTTTAGCTACAATAAGCTTATGAACTGAACAAATAAATTTGGTCCATTTATTTGAATTGGTACTACCAACAATGGAACTCTCACTTTTGTGGTGGGGAAACACCAATCAGAAGCAAACATATGGCAACAAACTTTGTGGGTGTGCAGAACCTGGGATATCTTGACATTCACCCTTCCCCTTCCCCACGCTCTCTCTCATTTTATGAAAGATGCCCTCCTTGTGTGTTACACTTTTTAAATAATACAGTGGTGCCTTGGGTTAAGAACTTAATTCCTTCTAGAGGTCCATTCTTAACCTGAAACTGTTCTTAACCTGAGGTACCACTTTAGCTAATGGGGCCTTCTGCTGCTGCTGTGCCACAGGCGATTTCTGTTCTCATCCTGAAGCAAAGTTCTTAACCCAAGGTACTATTTCTGGGTTAGCAGAGTCTGTAACCTGAAGCGTCTGTAACCCGAGGTACTGTACAGTAAATGTGTCACTTGATAGTGCTTTTACTGTGCTTTGCTGAAACTTCTTCCAGAGTTTCCTCTCTGTGGGTCACCCCCTAACTCCCCTTTCATTGCCATGTGATTAGTTTGTTCGGGTGTCATGGTGTCCTTTGATGTTTTCGTCCTTGTCTTTCTTCTTTCCTGGAGATGTTCATTTTCGCCTTCTGCTCCCCTCTGCGTTTTTTGAAGAATCCGAAGGAGCCTTTATACGCCTTCCAGCAAGCACACATAAAACGGCCGCACCCTTCCTCTCTCACATCTGATGCTCCTTGTAAAATGTGTGGGATTCCTTTCTCCTTCACTTCGCACGCGCCCTGGACCCTCTCTTGCCTTGTCCTTCCTTTCCCTCCCCTTCCCCCTCTCTCTCTCCTTTCTGTGGGTCACAACCACCGGAGGGTTTTATGTTATGTCTGACATTGTTTGTTGTGCCTCCCACAAGACTTTAAACGCTTCCCAAGATTGAAAGACAGTGGCATAAATGTCAGGGAAATGCCTCCGCAGTGTCAGATCTAATTAGGCGCCTGCGCAGATGGGACAAGCACGGTCCCCATAAAACATTAGGCCTTCTCCCCATCTCTCTCCTCTGCTCATCCCTTCAAAGGCTGACAAAGAGAGACCCTGTTATTGCAGTGGAGACCTTATCACGGAGAGCAAGGGTCCTGAACCCCTGGACTACCTGGCGGCAAGCTGGCATGTCAAGTCCCCAGTCAGGGGTCAAGCACAGTCCTTCAGAGATCCTGGAGCATCCAAACTGAGCTCCATCAACGTGAGCAGTTGAGCAGACACAGCACCTCAGCTCTGCTGCCCTTTTCATACAAGGTGTGACCAGAAAGTTTGGTGAATGGTCACAGAAATCGGACAGCGAGAAATATTTGAACCTACAATCAGCATCAGAAACCCACAAAATGCTCACAATTGTGTACAGAGATGAAGCTGTAACTTGAAAGACAGTGTATGAGTGGTTTAAGCTTTTCCGTGAAAGGCGACAAACCATCGAAGATGACCCCTGGTCTGGCAGACTTTTGATGAGCAGAATGGGGGGAAATGTTGACAGAGTTCGTGAGTTATTGATGCAGTATCAGCGTTTGTCCGTCCGAATGATGGCAGAAGAATTGCATATTCCACGTGAAATTGTTACTGAGGTTACTGAGTTGTCCCACCCTCCATATTCTCTCGATCTGGCCCCACCGGATTTCTTTCTCTTTCCAGAACTGAAATCTGCACTGAAAAGGTACAGATTTTCCAACATTTCACATGTCCAAGCTGCTGAGACCAGGAAACAGAAAGCAGTACAAAAAGAGGACTTATCCAGAAGTTTCCAACAGTTCTACCAACATTGCCAATCATGCATTGTATCAGATGGTCTACTTTGAAGGCCTGTAAGACATGCATGTTCAAATATTTATTGCTGTCAGATTTCTGTGACCATTCACCGAACTTTCTGGCCACACCTAGTACTTCGCATGCTGATGGCAGCATTGGGGTTTGTGGAGGCATGTGACCCTCACCTGCTCCAAGATACTCTAGCTGAGGAATCACACACCTTATCCCAGTGCTGGTGAGCCCCACCTGGCCAGCTAGGGAGCTAGGCTGTGGGCCTTTGCCAGCCTCTGCCTCCAGGAACAGCCTGCCCACTGCTCCCTCCGTCTCAATGCCCACCGTGTTCATGGAGACAGCGGCCCTTCTAGCTCTAGTGATGGGTCCTGCTGCTCCGGTTCTTGTGCACTGACCCCATCCCCTTGTCACCCTGTGAGTACTTCCTACACCAACCTCTCTTTCCCTATCCCCAGCTTGCCCCAGTGTGTCTCAGTCTCGGTTGCCCCCCTTGCTGGGGTCCCCTTCAACCTCCCCATTGTCCTGCCAGTTCATGGCACACAGCTTGGCTCACCCAACAGCGCTGGATAATAGACGAAGCCTGATTTAGATCCGTATTTTCCAAATATCCAATAGCCAACACGACCAAGGGAGGAGGAGCATCATGTTGGCTATTGGAAGTTTGGGATATACGGATCTAAAGCAGGCTTTGTCTATTATCCAGCGCTGTTGGGTAAGCCAAGCTGGTGGGGAAGAGGAAGGGGATCCCAGTGTTTGGAGTTCAGCCTACACTTGAGTAGGACCCTGGCAGAGACACATACCCGACTGGCATGTTCTCTCCCTCCTGGTCAATGGTTCGGGAGCTTCATAAGCTTTCTTCTGCCCAAACATCACAGAGACCCATGCCAACAGACACTTGCACACTTAGGGATCCGCAGAGTTTGCGCAACTTGCGTGACAGACCTCAGCAACTCAGCATTTTGGCTAATCTACTTTATTTACATATAAACACACACGGAGCTCCCTCTCTCTCTAGCATCAGACAGCAAAGAGAAAAAGAACAAAGGACAATAGTCCCACTTCACAGAACACAGTGACACAAACATCCTGTCTCCGTCACTTCCCACTCTGTGGAGTCAAAACATATACCGTCATGTGAAAGACAACAATCCCATGACTGCAATCATGTAGCAGGAATTCTAACACCCAGCAAGGGGGGGGGCACCCTGTTTGGCCAAAGGCTCATCTGGTCCAGCATCTTGCTCTCACAGCAGCCAACCAGATGCCTCCTAGAACCCTACAAGCAGGACCCAAGTACAAGAGCCCTCTCCCCCACCTGAGATTCCTGCATTGCAGGGGGTTGGAGTAGATGACCCTCGGGAACCCTCCCAACTCTGCAATTCTTTGATTCCCAGCAACCGGTGTTCAGAAGCATGCTGAAGGTGGGACACAACCATCATAGCTGGTAAGCATTAATCGCCTGAACCTCCAGGGCATAGCTTTCCAAACTGTGCATCGTGGCACATTAGTGTGTCATCTGCAATGTGTAGGTTTGCCACTCGGGGCTGGAAAGGGGCTAGTCCAACCTGCGGTTTTCTAGTACAGTGGTATCTCGGGTTAAGAACTTAATTGGTTCTGGAGGTCTGTTCTTAACCTGAAACTGTTCTTAACCTGATGTCAGGGAACTGCCATCAGTGCCGGAGGGGGAGAGCAAAAGCCAGAGGGATTCCAGAGAGCGTCCAGGGATCGGGAGAAGCAGCCCATATGCTGGGGAAGAGAATCAGCGTAGCACCAGTGGAGAAGGGGGGCAGATGGGGGAAGCGGCGAGGCGGTCCCATGACTCCTTGCCTGGGACCAGCGGGGAGAGTAGGGGTCCTCCACTGCCAACGCCCTCCTTGCGCAGAAGGCTTTCGCGGAGAGAGAGTAGGAGGAGACTAGGCGTCAAAGAGCTTCTTTGCTGGAAGAAGTTTAAGAAACGCCCACTGACGGATTCTGCCAGCGATTGAGTCAGCCATGGATGGGTGGCTGTCCGGACAGAAAAGGTTCACTTTGGCAACCCAGCCAGGTGTTTGCACCCAGCCAGGGAGATAGGCACCTGCTTACGCACGAGCAACCCCTAGAACCATTACACCTGAGGTACCACTTTAGCTAATATGGTAAAGAGCCAGTGTGGTGTTGTGGTTAAGAGTGGTAGATTCGTAATCTGGGGAACCAGGTTCGCGTCTCCGCTCCTCCACATGCAGCTGCTGGGTGACCTTGGGCCAGTCACACTTCTTTGAAGTCTCTCAGCCTCACTCACCTCACAGAGTGTTTGTTGTCGGGGAGGAAGGGAAAGGAGAATGTTAGCCACTTTGAGACTCCTTCGGGTAGTGATAAAGCGGGATATCAAATCCAAACTCCTCTTCTTCTAATGGGGTCTACCACTGCCACCGCGCCGCCAGAGCACGATTTCTGTTCTCATCCTGAAGCAAAGTTCTTAACCCGAGGTACTATTTCTGGGTTAGTGGAGTCTGTAACCTGAAGCGTCTGTAACCTGAGGTAACACTGTAAAACTTAACTGCTGTGTCACAAAATGATGCATGTCTAAAAAGTATGTCACCGACACAAAAAGTTTGGAACGCTCCATTCCATGAATTTGTTGAAACTTCTTTTGAAGCCTTCCAAGTTGGTGGCCCCCCTCCTGTCTAGTTGTGTTCTTCGAATGACCTAAAGAGCACTTCCTCTTATGCAGCTACTTAGTCAGTGGTTCAATCCACTGGGGGGGGGGGGAGCCATCACATGAATTGCTGATTTTTGAGAATCCTGAAGAGGTGAATAAAGGCACCTTCCAATAAATGTGGACCCCTTTCTTCAACTATGTCAGTGTCCAAAATCAAAACCTTGCTCAATATTCCCAGTGGAGAGATTAAACCAAGTAATATGTTTGAATATTGAATGTGTAAGTATATGTCTAGAGACAATGGCGAAAACAAACACCATTAGATGTACTGCTGGACTAGTGTTTAATGGTTACTGTATCTGTTTAAAAAACAATAACTTTGTGGGAGGTTTCAGGAATTCTGAGGAGGACTATACCATTTCAGACTACACATGGGTGGTACGCAATTTTCCCGTGTAAAGCAAAAAAACACAAGTAAAATCTGGCACGCCAGAGAGTAGTATTTGTCCTAGATTTCTACCTGCAAGGAATTTTTTTTGGGGGGGGGGGAGGAATGTTGAGGAAGCTTTCTCCAAAATGACCCATATATATACACACACAGAGAGAGAGAGAGACCATCTGTTTTGTTGAATGCTACAGCCCAGTCCAGCCCAGCCTCTTCTCTTAACGCTTCTGTGGACCACGTTTTAATCAAAACATTTGATAATGCTGTCATTTTTTAATTACTCCCTTGCTAGTTAGATGAGCATCAATGCAACATGTCCAAAATCCTGTCCATCTGCATGGTCTTTTCAAACTGGTTTTTGGGCATTCACATACAAGACCAGTTTCTACTCCATGTCTCTTTGTTCAAGCTTCAACCGAGATGAATTATTCAAGGAAGGAAGGAAAACCAGAGTAGATTCTCCATTTGACATATATCCGCAAAGGGGCCAAGCCCTGGGGAACTTTGCTCACTCTAAGTAAACGGGTTTTGCCATCAGGAAAGAAACATAGCTGGGAGATTTAAGTTTCTATCAATGCAAGCTGTCTCGCCAGTTTACACCGATTCTGCCTTCAGTAGAACAGGAGAGGGTTCCACAGGGTTGTGTGACTCGGCCAAGGAGCCAACAAAACAAGATGGCAGGGGCGAAATTTTCCCCAATGTACACATATCCTGTATGCAATATTCTCTAATATACACACTTTCGCCAAGCAGTTTCCCAAAATATAATGTGCTTTGATATTATATGCATTTCTATGTAAACCTCACCCCAGTATATGCATTTTTGAACACATTACCTGGCTGCAGAATTACACTGTGAAATTCGGAAAAGTGCAACAGAGTGCTTTAATCTATTTTGAGTGCACAAACTTACATTTCTGGTAAACCTCCTGCAAGATAGTGACAATGAGGAGGCCCTCAGGTTTTCCAAAAATCCACTCCAAATTTTCTAGGTTTTTTTCCCCCCCACCTGAGCCCCATAGGACTCAGGCAGAGTCCCACAGACAGAGGAGACACAGGCAAGGTGAGTAGCTTTAAACTCAGGTCCACATCATTCTCTTGTTCTTTAGCTTGCATGGCGCCATGTTGGAATCTGGCCTCAGTGAAGAGATTTAAAGCAGCCTACAAATGCTTAGTATAGTTACAAAGGTCTGTATAGTTAAAGCTATGGTTTTCCTAGTAGTGATGTATGGAAGTGAGAGCTGGACCATCAAGAAGGCTGATCGCCAAAGAATTGATGCTTTTGAATTCTGCTGCTGGAGAAGAGTCTTGAGAGTCCCATGGACTGCAAGAAGATCAAACCTCTCCATTCTGAAGGAAATCAGCCCTGAGTGCTCACTGGAAGGGCAGATCCTGAAGCTGAGGCTCCAATACTTTGGCCACCTCATGAGAAGAGAAGACCCTGGAAAAGACCCTGATGTTGGGAAAGATGGAGGGCACAAGGACAGGAGTGCCTGGTGTGCTCTGGTCCATGGGGTCACGAAGAGCTGGACAAGACTAAACGACTAAACAACAACAACAAATGCTTAGTGTATCAGAAAGATAAGTCCAGCACTCTTGCTGCCTTCACAGGCCAGCTTACACTCAGAGCAACTTCCATCAACCAAATTTTGCTCCCTGTTCTTCATTTCAAAAGATTAATTGCTCACATCAGTACTAATCTGCTTCACTGCTCTATGGAAAACACAGAATATATCTATAGCTTTGGGAAGGCCTTGTCACAAGAAGACTTGAAACTTAGGGAAACAAAATAATTGCATTTCTCTGGCTTTTGGCTGATGTGGTGTTGGGGTCTGGAGGGGGGTGGGGAGTACTGATTAATCTTAAGCCCAGCCTGTCAGAAATCAATACCATTGTGCAGCAATGTTTTTTGCACCACAATTATACATTTCTTTCCTCCGCAGAGAAAAACTGGGCTCTTTTCCTCCCTCCCTCCCACCCCCACGTTTTCGCTGGTCGTAAATACACAGGCGGATAGAAGCCCCCATGCTGTGCGGGTTTAGAATGACCCCCGACGCTGTAATTCAAGGTTTGGCTACTGTAGCAATGTAAAGGCACTATTTTGTTCATGTAAATGAGGTGGTTCCACGCTAGAAAGGAGCCTTAAATACAAAAGCGGAACCCGTTGAAAATCGTGCTTATGTTTTCTATCTCCTTCTATCTCCCTGTTTTATTTATCTCAGTGTGGTGGTTGGTTTTCATCCTGTCCTTCCTTTCACAGAGGGCCCCGGCAATTTGCAGAATTTAAAGCAAAATGCATTTCCGTAAAAATGAGACGCAGGGGATTCGGGAACGGCAGCGTCAAAATCTCCCACTCTGCCACCCAAAGTTGCCAATGCAGTGCTCTGATTTTATCCCTGTTCCATATTCAGACGACAAGTGCTGGGCCCGATGGGGCATTGGCTAAGCCATCTCTTTGAACACAGTCTAGACTAGGGTTAGAGAGAAAGTAGGTGCAGTTTGCACTGAAAGGTGAAACGATCCAATTTGCAGTTTTCAAAAAAAAAACAAAAACCTGCAAACTGAAGTACAGCCACCCTTTGAAATCCACACTTCCCAGAATTCTGTAAGGAAATGCGTAACAAAAGCGCATGTTCTAAGGTGGCGTCGATAAAAATACATATATTTGTGAATATAACACACAAAAATGCATTACGTTCAATAAAATGTAAATGCAGCAAATGTGTATATACAGTATTAGGTAAAACCGCATGCAAAAAAAGTGCCTGTTAGTAGAAAACTGTACTAAAATGCTGGTCATCCCCCCCCCCCCGGCGCATATTAAAATCAAATGCAGACCGATGTAAAGAACCAAACTCACAACTGGGGAAAATGAGAAAATAGGAGAAACAGAAACTGGCAAGTTCTCACACACACACATACACGTCTGTGCTACTAGCTGCCAATAAATTGATGGGTTCAGTACAAAGTGACATTTTTTATCTTTAAAGCTCTATATGGCTTAGGACCCCAATACCTAAAGAGCCACCTGGACACTGTGATAATCATCTGACGCCATTTCCTGTGTCCCAGCCAAAGGACCACCACCCCCGGGGCATCTTTGAAATGCTCTCTCTAGAGAGCACCATGGGTACCACCTTCACTTTTGACACCATATGGGCAGCTTTAATGATCTTGTGTTACAGTTACTCAATTTGGGCTCCGGTGTCTGGGTTTGGTTTTTTTAAAACCATTATTGCTGTACTGATCTCGTGCAATGATTTAATGCGGTTTCATTGTATGCAAGAGAGGCTTTTGGGTTTTGTTTCAGTGTAAAGCGATACAGAAGTCCAGCAATTTGGAGTCCAGATTTTGGAGAGTTAAAGAGGCGCACACACTTGTGCAGTGCTGAACACTCCCTTTGCCCAGAGCCAGAGCCAGCCGATTGCCATGTAAACTACCCACAATGCCCTAGAGGTAAGTGTCACTTGGGGGCCTTGTGGGACATGTAAACAGCGTCACATAAATCCACAAGAGCTACTCTCTGTTGGACCAACAATACAGAGTAAACAATTGTGGCCATATGCACCAGCTCCGGAGGGGGGGGAAGGCTTTTTGGGCCCCCTCAATCTTTTTTTCAGGGGGCCAGGGGGCCCATTGTTGAGACCAAATACGGAGCTGGGTGCATGTCAGGCTCCCCAATGTTCTTCAGAAGATGGGGCCTCTGATTGTAACCTACCAAACAGGGGTGCTGTACAGGTATGGAATGCTATTATTATTATTATTATTATTATTATTATTATTATTATTATTATTATTAATTTTATTGGTACCCTACCCATCTGGAAGCCACTCCAGCATGTACAAAAGCATAGAACATTAAAAACACCGAACCACTCCATCAATTCTAAGGATCATTTTTTAAAAATTGCAACCCATGTTTCTTTCAGATGTGTTGTTTTTGCTGTTGATATTAATGTTGTATGGTGTTGCCAAAGCCACTGTTTTTCTGCAACCCCTCTGAGTACTCAGGCAGACAATGGGATGTTGTGGTTACTCCAGGACCCGGGAGACTAGAATTCACACCCCAACTCAGCCATGAAGATCACTGGGGTGACCCTGAGCTAGTCACTGTCTTCTATCTTGTTGTGGGGGTGAAGTGGGATTGGGGGAACACCACACAGATTTCATAAGAAAATTAAAACGCATCACCTTAATCATTCCTCTAACCCTAATAGCTTTCCGGTGCCCTCTGATATTCCCCTTTGAGGGCTTTGAGTCTGCACAGAGATAGCAAGATCTGCAAATGGCCCCTTTTACGTTGGCAGCGGGAGCGCCCCACACCGTGACGTCACAAAGGGAGGCATAGTTTTGTCCCACACCCCCGGCCATCTTTCACCCCGGCGGATTCGCTTTTCTTTTCTTTTTTTTCCTTCTCCACAGACAAATTGATTTGCAAAGGTCCAGGCCTGCCAGCCAGGCCTGTTCTGCATACAGAACGCTCCCTTGTGACACGATAATCATATAAAAAAGGGGGGCAGGGAAGGGGGGGTGGACCTGGCCTGGCAAACAGAGCAGCCCAGCAGGACGTGGCCGGCTGAAAGTCCAAACTCCGCACAGACACACCTCGCCCCAGCCTGATTTGAAAGGTCGCTCTGTGTCTGGGAAAACGGTCTCACGGTACAGTCCCTTTTATCAGAGGTCATTATTGCTGTTTTTCTTCCTCGTTGTACCCTTGCACACAGGCAGAGGTCGGGAGAGGGTGGGGTTGTGCCAGTTATCGTACAGGATTCCTCCCTCGTGGTCCATTCCTTCAGCATCCAACTTCCTCGTAATCCACAGGCCTCCTTCGCTGCATGCACAAAGAGGAGCAAAACCATGTTTTGTTCCTTTTGATTGTTTTCCTTCCCTAAGGATTTGCATTGTTTTTCGCTGCTCCTCTCTCCTGCCCTAACCACCAGAGTAATGTCTACTACAGGAGGGGTGAGGATCTGAGGAATCGAATGCGGTCCCCAGTCTCCCCTACCTGGCCCTCGGGATTCTGTCCAGGCCACGCCCGCTCTCCACAGGCCTCTCCCTGGCCCTGCTCTTGGTCCACCTGAAGTGCTTTTGCCCAGGTGAATTGTGCTTTCGAATGTAAGAACCTAAGAAGCTGCCTTATACGGAATCAGATCATTGGTGCCCAAGCATCTAACCATCAAGCCACACCTGCTAGCAACCATGGGACAGCAAGGAGAGAAGTATTCGGAGCCAGCCCGGGGTCAGAGTCCAAGCAAGCAGAGCCCACAACAAAGGGCCAGGCAAGAGGCCAAATCAGAGCAGTTCGGGTTTGGCCCAGGGAGGAGATCTGGTAGCAGGCAGAGCACAGAGCTGGCACACGGGCATGTATATCCTACCCTTTCCCCCAAAAGGAAATTAAAGTGGCATACATGGTCTCCTCCTCATTTCCACAACAATCCTGTGAGGTAGGTTAGACTGACAGGCAGTGACTGGCCAAAGGTCCTCTAGTGAGCTTGATGGCTGAGCAGGAATTTGAACCCTGGTCTGACATTCTAACCACTGCCCCTCTTCCACAGCACACTGGCTCTCTTCCAGCCTGTCTGTCTGTCTGTCTGTCTGTCTGTCTGTCTGTCTATCCATCTATCTATCTATCTATTTATCTATCATCATCTATCTATCATCTATCTATCATCTATCTATCATCTATCTATCTATCTATCTATATCTATCTATCTATCTATCTATCAATCATCTATCTATAATCTATCTATCATCTTTGTATAAAATAAAGTTGTTTTGATGCTGTAAGAATCTGCTGAACTCGTACTGAAAAGATTTGCTTGGGACTCTTCTGAAAAAAACACCTTCGTTGGTTCTTCAGAGCACACCTCATCTGGATCCCAGCGCAGGGTTTTGCTCCTTTGCAATGTCTTCAGCACCTCTCGACGGATATTGATTGCGCTCTCATTAAAACGGCGAGACCATAAATAAAAAGCCAAAGACGAGAGACAGAGGCCAGTCAAGAGGAACAGTTCTTCACATGCAGAGAAAGGTAATCTGCAAAAAAAGGAGGTGCGCACAGACACACACACACAAAGATAGAGAGAAGGGAAATGAAAATAACAAGGTAGAAGTGAAACTCCTTTTTTTTCAGAAGCCTTTTGTTCCTGAGTTTATTGTCAAACACACACAACTATTGACGCAGATGTGAAGCCCATTGGGTTAATGGGGCTTACGCCTCAGTAAGAGCACAGCGGATTGTGGTTCGAAAAGGTACAAGGCCATCCTGCGTAAGTTGCACGAGAGGAAGTGGAATGTGACGGCCCACCGACCACGCGTGACGGACCGCCATGGGCCGGATAAACCTCCTGCCTTGCTTTACTCTGGGGACTGCAAAACCGGTTTGGGCTGAGGAGCCAGAGGGTGGGAGGGGTTGCATCAAGCACCTGGTGTTTGTAGCTGCATTCACCTTGCATAGCCTAAAGAGCCGGTGTGGTATGATGGTTTGAGTGCTGGACCTATAAACCGGGAG
This sequence comes from Podarcis gaigeae, assembly GCF_964106915.1. Taxonomy (NCBI): domain Eukaryota; kingdom Metazoa; phylum Chordata; class Lepidosauria; order Squamata; family Lacertidae; genus Podarcis; species Podarcis gaigeae. The sequence continues at coordinate 113,639,981 of NC_139680.1, forward strand.
GCCAGGGTTTGAATCCCCACTCGACCCATAAAGTTCACTGGGTGACCATGGGCCAGTTTCTCTCGGCCGGAGCTACCTCACAGGGTTCTTGTGAGGATCAAATTGTTTCAGGGTGGGGGTCAGGAGCAGGGTCAGCAATCAGCTCACAATGTGTCAATGAAGTTAACTCTGTATATCTGAAGGAGCGTCTCCACCCCCACTGTTCTACCCAGACACTGAGGTCCAGCACCGAGGGCCTTCTAGCGGAGTGGTGCATGCTCTAGTTATCTCCTGCTTGGACTACTGCAATGCGCTCTACGTGGGGCTACCTTTGAAGGTTACCCGGAAACGATAACTAATCCAGAATGGGGCAGCTAGACTGGTGACTGGGGGCGGCCGCCGAGACCACATAACACCGGTCTTGAAAGACCTACATTGGCTCCCAGTACATTTCGGAACACAATTTAAAGTGTTGGTGTAGACCTTTAAAGCCCTAAATGGCCTCAGACCAGTATATCTGAAGGAGCGGCTCCACCCCCATCATTCTGCCCGGACGCTGAGATCCAGCGCCAAGGGCCTTCTGGCGGTTCCCTCATTGCGAGAAGCAAAGCTACAGGGAACCAGGCAGAGGGCCTTCTTGGTAGTGGCACCCGCCCTGTGGAATGCCCTCCCACCAGTTGTCAAAGAGAACAACAACTACGAGACTTTTAGACGACATCTGAAGGCAGCCCTGTTTAAGGAAGCTTTTAATGTTTCAGGCATTACTGTATTTTAATATTGTGGTGGAAGCCGCCCAGAGTGGCTGGGGAAACCCAGCCAGATGGGCGGGGTATAAATAATAAATTATTATTGCTCAAAGAAACAAAACAGCTCAGGCCTAGTGTGCGCAGCAACATCTTCCCAGTAGATCTTGCCTCAATGAGGCAGCTGCGAGGACTGAAGGTCCTGTTCTTCCCACAGCTCTCTAAGGCCTCTCCTCCCCCAGTTCCTTCTCAAGCAACCTGAGACTTCACCACTTGGTCCATCTCTGCTCTACCCTCTTCATACCTCTGCAGGTTCTAGGAGACCAAGCGGGAAGGGGGCACACCACCTGACTTCTTCAGCAGCCTGCCTCATCTCTGCTGTTTGCCAGGGAATAGTGCTTTTGAATTATGGTGCTGGAAGAGGCTCTTGAGAGTCCCATGGACTGCAAGAAGATCAAAGCTATCCATTCTGAAGGAAATCAGCCCTGAGTGCTCACTGGAAGGACAGATCCTGAAGCTGAGGCTCCAATACTTTGGCCACCTCATGAGAAGAGAAGACTCCCTGGAAAAGACCCTGATGTTGGGAAAAATGGAGAGTGCAAGGAGAAGGGAACGACAAAGGACGAGATGGTGGGACAGTGTTCTACACTACAAACTACAAGCTACAAACATGAATCTGACCAAACTGTGGGAGGCAGTGGAAGACAGAAGTGCCTGGCATGCTCTGGTCCATGGGGTCATGAAGAGTCGGACACGATTAAACGACTAAACAACAACAAAGCATCACTTCCCTTATTTCGCTGGCAGCATTAAAAAAAACCTGCTAAGATGGGCCTTCTCGGGCAAACATGTCAACCTTTGGTGAGTTACAGCTGGGCTGGCCAGTGATCTCATCTCTTCGTCCTTGGCTTGTGAGTGTCAATATTTTTTTCCCCTCGGTGGGAATGGATTTCTGCTGGACCAATTCAGATATGCCCTGGGGTTTGGTAGCCACTGGTTTGCTGTGTTAATTTGATGAAGAGGGGCCAAGAAAAGTAGATAGAGCCACCTAAGTAAAGGTAAAGGACCCCTGGATGGTTAAGTCCAGTCAAAGTTGACTATGGGGTTGCAGCGCTCATCTCGCTTTCAGGTTGAGGGAGTCAGCGTTTGTCCACAGACATCTTTCCAGGTCATGTGGCCAGCAGGACTAAACAGCTTCTGGTGTAACAGAATACCGTGACGGAAACCAGAGCGCACAGAAACGCCATTTACCTTCCCACTGCAGCGGTACCTATTTATCTACTTGCACTGGCATACTTTCGAACTGCTAGGTTGGCAGGAGCTGGGACAGAGCAACAGGAGCTCACTCAGTCCCAGGGATTCGAACCATCAACCTTCTGATCAGCAAGCCCAAGAGGCTCAGTGGTTTAGACCACAGCGCCACCCACGAGATGAGTGCCGCAACCCCATAGTTGCTTTTGACTGGATCCTTGATTTCCTCATGGAAATGTGTCCGCGTTTTAGTGCAAATTTCTCCTAATATATACACATCTCTCCATGCAGTATTAACTAATATGCACACTGTTGCAAGCACTCTCCCCTAATATAATGTGTTTTCGCTAATATCTGCATTTTTATGCCCATTTCCCCTAATAAATGCATTTTTCAGCCGGCCTGCAAAATTCAGAGAAATGCAAACTCTACATATTGGCTCAAGAAATGTGAATCAAGTAGTAACACATTAAACGGAATCAAATTTCTCCCCAATCCATAGCTCACTCAATATGATTAATTAAAACAGTAAGATGAATTAGTTCTCTATCTTACGGATGGCTCATATGACCACAAGCTGTCACTGGGTATCCTCTTCATTCCACCCCCCAAAACCCACCACTGGATATGGTTGCCAGGATACTCTGCCACCTGGTGACAGATAGAAGAGGAAGGGACTCTCCTCTTGACAGATCACAAATCCAAGTTTTTTGGCCCCCAGGTATTGCCACTTCTGCTCCTTGGAAGCTCCAAGCTGCTGAAAGTATGTGAGAGACGAGAGCATCCAAATATCAGAAACTGCCTGTAAAATCCACCTACCTCATTATTGTCCACACTGACTTTCAGCAGCTCTCTGGGGTTTCAACATGGAGTTGTGCCTCCGCTGGTTTTTAAAGCCACAAAATACACAGCTGGGGGGCAGGGAGCTTACAATCATGCAGGACTTGTTGTATGGACTGCATAGGTTAAAAATGGATAGAAACTCTATTCATAATGTTGGCATCAACCGAGTGATGCCAAACCTTTGGAGAATTACAGCACCCGCTGTGGACGGGGAGAGACATGTTTTGTGGCAGCTGGGGCAGAGGAAGGTGTCCGGTTGTGTTGCTGCAGATGCACCATGGCATTTCTCCTCTCCATGCTCCTCCCTGCGGCGAGTCCTCCTCTGGCCACTGCTATGGATGCACAGCTTGACTGTCTGTCTCCAGGCTCTGCAGTCGTCTGCAAGCGTTTCCTACATAGCAGAGTTGATCTTTGCAGACATCTTTGTAGTGCAATGTTGCCGTTGTCCAGTTACCCTGGCCCCACTCACCCTGGCCAGCACCAAGGGCTGGAGGTCTGCTAAGGTCCTTCCCCAAGACAACTCTCGTGGGAGAGCCCAGTGTGGTATAGTGGTTAAGAGTGGTAGCCTCGTAATCTGGTGAACTGGGTTCGATTCCCCGCTCCTCCACAGGCAGCTGCTGGGTGACCTTGGGCCAGTCACACTTCTCTGAAGTCTCTCAGCCCCACTCACCTCACAGAGTGTTTGTTGTGGGGGAGGAAGGGAAAGGAGATTGTTAGCCACTTTGAGACTCCTGAAGGGGAGTGATAAAGCGGGATATCAAATACAAACTCTTCTTCTTCTTCTTCTAAAGTCTACTCACATGGTGCTTCCACAGGTCAGGTGACATTACAGCCGGGTCACATGAGACTTCTGCCAGTCAGCTGACCTCATGGCTAGGTCTTCCAAGGCTCCTCTAGATGAGCTCCCCACATGTCTACATCTGACACATTCTTAGATTTAATGGATTTTGTTGGAGATAAAGATTGCAGCACTTAAGGAAAGCCACACACACAAGAAGCATCTGCAGTGCTGCACCAGAGCTTTGTTTGCAAAGAAAGATTTCCAGCGGCTGAAAACATTTGCATTTCGCAAACCGTTCCACTTTTGCCATCGTGGCCCAGAATCTGATGAAGCGCTCCGTGAAACCCAAAAGCTTGCGTATTTCCATGATAGCCTAAGATGAGCCAATTAAAAAGCTGGTGTGTGTGTGTGTCACCCCTTCCTTTTGCTTCTCCAAAAGTGCCTGTGGCCCAAAAACGAGGACACTGCCAGACACAATTCATTTCCTTCAGGAATCCTCTGATGCCATTACAAGCCCGGCAGTAAACACAGTTAGGATTGGGAGTCAGCTTGCCGTGACCCCCCCAGTCAGCTTTCATCTCAAATAGGAGGCCTGGGAATTTGGGGGCCATGGGTCGGATTGTAAAAGAAGCAACTGCTCCCCATTACACGGCACAGCCTGCATCCAGGTTCCACGCTCTCCTGAGGCAACCGTCTGCTTTAAACACCCAGTACAAGTGTCCCTCACAGCCATTACTAGAGAGAAAGGCTGGGGCTGAGCTGTAAACATAAATGCCTGTCGGAACGGAGACTTACAGCCCCCAAACGCACGTTCAAAGTCAGAGCACAGGCAGGGGAGGCTCTTGCAAATGGAACGGAGAAGGCTCATCTGTCTCGACAAATGAAGCTTTTAGGACAGCTGAGAATGGAGAGCCGAGGCTGAGAAAGAGGTTGGGGAATTTGTGTGACCGGGAAAAGGGCCGGTTTTTCTTTCTCTTGTCTGCCTTTCCGTTGCTCTGTTTGTTTTGGGCACATCCCTTCTTCATGAGAATATAAAAAGAGGAGCCCTGTTTAGATCAGGCCAATGACCCATCTAGTCCAGTATCCCGTTCTCACAGCGACCAACCAGACGCCTGAGAGGATGCTCATCAAAATCGCAGGTGACAGCAAGCCAGGAGGGGTAGCTAATGCCGCTGAAGACAGAATCAGGATGCAGAATGACCTGAACAGACTGGAGAACTGGGCCAAAACTAACAAAATGAATTTAACTCGAAGCATTAAGGACAAATGTTCTAGGCAGGAAGAACCAGCAGCATAAATGTAAAATGAGGGACACCTGGTTTGCCAGAGGTACATGTGGGAAAGGTCTAGGGGTCTTAGTAGAACACAAGCTTAACGTAAGCTTAATAGTGTGATGCAGCAGCAACAAAAAAGCAACTGCTATTCTAAGCTGCATCCACAGAAATATAGTGTCCACATAAAGGAAAGTAATAGTTTCACTCTATTCTGCCTTGGTCAAGACCACATCTGGAATACCGTGTCCAGTTCCGGGCAGCATAATTTAAGAAGGATGTTGACAAGCTGGAATGGGTGCAAAGGAGGGCAACCAAGATGATCAAGGGTCTGGAAACCAAGCCTTATGAGGAATGGTCGAAGGAGCTGGGAAAGAAGAGACTGAAAGGAGATATGAAAGCCATCACAAGTATCTAAAGGGCTGTCACATGGAAGGTGGAGAAAGCTTGTTTCTCCCTTAAAGGTAAAGGGACTCCTGACTATTAGGTCCAGTCGTGAACGACTCTGGGGTTGCGGCCCTCATCTCTCTTTATTGGCCAAGGGAGCTGGCGTACAGCTTCCAGGTCATGTGGCCAGCATGACTAAGCCGCTTCTGGCGAAGCAGAACAGCACATAGAAACACCGTTTACCTTCCCGCCAGAGCGGTACCTATTTATCTACTTGCAGTTTGATGTGCTTTCGAACTGCTAGGTTGGCAGGAGCAGAGACCGAGCAACGGGAGCGCACCTGGTCGTGGGGATTCGAGCCGCCGACCTTCTGATTGGCAAGTCCTAGGCTCTGTGGTTTAACCCACAGCGCCACCCGCGTCCCTTGTTTCTCCCTTATACTTTGCTTATTTAATGTGACTCCTCCAAAGGCTGACAATATGAGAACAACCTTTTCAGTGGTGGCTTCCCAGGTATGGAATACCTTCCCTAGGGAAGTACACCTGGTTCCATAGGGATGTGGGTGGTGCTGTGGTCTAAACCACTGACCCTCTTGGGCATGCTGATCAGAAGGTCGGCAGTTCGAATCCCCGCGACAGGGTGAGCTCCCATTGCTCTCTTCCAGCTCCTGCCAACCTAGCAGTTCAAAAGCACACTTTTTTAACCTTTTACACTGGGTTCTATAATTGTCTGTCTTTGGTAATCAGCTAAAAACATATTTAATTAAGTAGACCCTTTACGGGGGTGGGTAGCCTTCGTCCTTTTCCTATACATCTATGGGTGAGCATTTTTAGCTATTTTATTGCTGCTTTGGCCTTTGGTTTTAACTTTCCTTGTGATTCCCATTCCTTATTTTGTAAGCCACTTGGAGACACTTTGGTGTAAAAAGCAGCTGATAAGTACAAACCGTTCTCTCTTTTTTTATAATAATTTTTATTAATTTTAACATATAAATTATAATAAATACCCCAAAACTTCATCACTTATACAATCTCTTTTCTTTTTTGGACTTCCACCAGCACCTCTGATGATCCACCATTTTAACCACTTCTTATGCATTTCTTAGATTCATATTGCCTTTAATTATCTTAACTAACCATCCTCCCCTTTATCCATTTTTGCAATAGTTCGCCTCACAAAACTTCTTGCAAACCTACAAACATAGTCTGATCATCACAGTTACTTTTTAAATAGTCTGTAAATTTACACCAGTCTTCTGTGAATTTCTGGTCCCGCAGAGTTTGAATCCTTCCTGTCAGTTTATCTAGTTCTGCATAGTCCATTAATTTCATCCTCCATTCTTCTTTCAAAGTACAAACCATTCCCATCATCATCTCCAGGTGTGAAAAAGCTTGAGAAGCAGAACTGGGAAGTTCTTCAACTTCTCTGAAAGAGGGTTCTTCTGCTGTGGCCAAGCCAATGCCTGCACATTTCTCATGGCCCCCACACACCATTGCAAAATGTCTGGGTCGTGCACTTGGCCTTTGCCTCGGCAGTAATTACAGTTGTTTTTGACAGCCTTATCAGCATAGCTGGTCACGCAGCTGCCGTGGTTGGGGGTCCAGTTTTGCAGACGTCCAGAGATCCATTATCGATTCCAGAAAGGAAGGCAAGATGTTGATATGGACTTAGGGTGGAGGGGAGACTTAACAAAGGGGATGAGCGGGGCATTATGCAAAGTACCGGATCTCTAACCTCCTGCACAAATTTCTCATGGCAGCGATCAATAGATCCTTAGGCTGCAATGACATAATTTTGTCATGTCTCAAAAAGGCTGGCTAAAAAGGACCAGTGAGGAGAGGAGTACAGTGGTACAAACCAAAATTATAGATAGCTAGATTCATCAATCAATCAATCATTATCTTTCTATCTATTTTCCAGGGTGGCAATACCTTTTTCTTGGGATCTCCCTGCCTATTAATCATAGGCCAGTATCTGTACTGTTTTAGACACCTGCTAAAACCTAATTTGTTTAGGTAATCCTACCCAGGCATGCAATTTCATTAAGTACACTTGTATTTAAAACTGCTGATCTTATCTGTATGTTGATAATTTTACCACATCTGCTGTTTTTAATGTGTTTTTTCTTGCTACTTTAATGAATATTTTGTACCATTTTACATAAAGCGCTTAGAGATTGTGCTTATTAAGCGATATATAAATCTTGCTAAATAAACGATATAAATAAATAGATATAGGTCTGCGGACTTTAACCGGTTTAATTGGCCAATTAATCAGCTAAAAGTTAAATTAATTAACCAGAGGCGGCAAATTTCAATCAGTAGGGCTGAGATTTAAGAGCACATGTGTTTATTTCTAGATGAACTTTTGGATAAGGCATCTTCCTGCAAACAGGAATTAATATATATTTATTGGAGGTGGCTTTTCCTGTTCCAATGTAGAGTATGTTGTGGGCTGCTTTTTTAATTAACAGGAAAGTAAGATGCACTTCCTGTGAGTAAGCTTCACTGAAAAGAGTGAGACAGTCTTCTGAATTGGGTTGGTGGTGTTCCAAATTTTTCTTGTGCGTTTTTTTTTTTAATTATAAATAATAAAAAAGAAAATGCATTTGGAAAATTTCAAAGGAGAGAGAAAGAAATCGAGTATGAACAGGTTGTATGGTTATTATTATCAGGCTTACTTTTGTGGTGGTTGAGGGGTGTTTATGAGTCTCCTTTCTACAAATCATCTCACCAGTGGTCAGCACTCTGCAGCCTCCACGGTTGCCCATATATCAATTAAAAGCCCATATGGCTTTTTTTTTCCCAGCCAGGAAGCATAGGCAATCAGGGAGGCTGCAGATGGCTGGAGAAATATTCCCTGGAAAGAAAAATGCACATGTGCCACCCTTAGATACCTCATAAGAATGAGGTAAGCTCAAAACTCCACAATGACTGAAATTCTAACACCCTGAGAACGGTGTAGGAAACAGAAAGCCCCTTTTGCAGAGGAAGAAAACTTGGCAGTAACAGAGGACAAGTTTTAGATCCTGCATAAGATCGCTCTGAAAGCTGCAGGTTATCTCACACCATCCAGTAAAAGGTGGTAATAATAATAATAATAATAATAATAATAATAATAATAATAATAATAATATATTTATACCCTGCCCATCTGGGTTTCCCCAGCCACTCTGGGTGCCTTCCAACAAAAGATTAAAAACACAATAAAAGATCAAACATTAAAAACTTCCCTGAACAGGGCTGCCTTCAGATGTCTTCGAAACGTCAGATAGTTGTTTATCACCTTGACATCTGCTGGGAGGGTGTTTCACAGGGCAGGCGCAACTACCAAGAAGGCCCTCTTCTGCCTAGTTCCCTGTAACCTCACTTCTCACAGGGAGGGAACCGCCAGAAGGTCCTCGGAGTTGGACCTCAGTATCCAGACTGAACCATGAATGTAGAGACACTCCTTCAGGCATACTGGCCAAGGCCGTATAGGGCTTTGAAGGTCAGCACCAACACTGTGAATTGTTCTCAGAAACGTACTGGGAGCCAATGTAGGTCTTTCAGGACCAGTTTTATATGGTCTCAGCGGCCACCCCCAATCACCAGTCTGGCTACCGCATTCTGGATTAGTTGTAGTTTCTGGGTCACCTTCAAAGTTAGCCCCACGTAGAATGTGTTGCAGTAGTCTAAGCGGGAGATAACTAGAGCATGCACCACTCTGGCGTAAGGAGCTAGTAATGCGCAGTATGATTATCTAGGAGGCCATGGGTGAACTTCTAATTCTTCCATTGCATGTCAGCTATTTAAAAAGAGCACACTTGAGACCCGGAAGCTGGAAGCCATAAACTACTCAGAGCATGCAAAGGGGGCAAAAGTTGGGCAGATGCTTTCATACCCAACAAACGCACAAGACGTAATGGCTGTACTTTTGAATAAATAAGGTATAATATTCATTGTATCAAATTGTAGATTTCAAAGGAAGTCTCATAAAGTTCAACGAAAAAAGCAGAAGAACAAGTGGATCAGTTCATTCTCTGGTCAGTTCATGCATAAGGTCCATACATGTATAAGTATCTATTCCACCTGTCTGTTCATAGAGTCCAATAATCCACATGAAGGGTTATTCCAGTTCCACAGAATCCTTTCACAGAGTCTAAGACAAGGATTTCTGGAATATTAGCCTTGTTTCACCATCCTAGGCTTCATCAGTAGAACAGGCTCTAGGTAATGCAAATAAATACAATATCGTAATCTCACACATTTTTACAGCAAAATTAATATAAAAAACCATAAACAATTGTACATACCATATGTAATACTGTATTACAGGATAGATGATCTGATAGCATAGTAGTGGTTGCAGTAAGCAGCAACTGCTACAAAGCAGAATTATATGGACAAGCACAATACAGTGGTACCTCGGGTTAAGAACTCAATTCGTTCTGGAGGTCCGTTCTTAACCTGAAACTGTTCTTAACCTGAGGTACCACTTTAGCTAATGGGGCCTCCCGCTGCCGCCACACTGCCACCGCACGATTTCTGTTCTCATCCTGAAGAAAGTCATGTTTTGAAATGTTCAGGTGATCGTAAAACTAATAATACGTATAAATTTGAAAAGTATAAATAAAATCTTTTTCTTAAAAAAAAAATCACAGGAAGTGGGGGGCAAGTGGGGGGCATCTAATGAATACACCCCCTTTCTGAAAGCCTGGAGAACTGCTGTCAGGCAGAGGAGACAATACTGAGCTTGATGAATCACTGGTCTTAATCAGTATAAGCCAGCTTTCCATGCTTCCATGTTTGAGGAGGTAGTTAGTTAGTTTAGTTAGTTAGTTAGTTAGTTAGTTAGTTTTTTAAAAAGTATATCAGGGATTCTTTTTTTAAAAACAAAACAAAGCCTGGCTATATCAGCAGCAAAGCAGAAAGGGAGACAGGTGGGGAGAATGATTTGCTCTCGCTCGGCTCTGGAGCTGGAAACGCGTTCTCGCCCCTGCTTACGATCTTTAAAGTATCCCTTTAAACTACTTACGGCAGTTTACAGGAAGAGACTATGTGCGCGTGCGGATTAAGGAAGATCAGACAGAAGGGATCTTCAAACAACAACTAAGAGACACTTGCTGGTAACTAGAGACTGCAAAGGCGGTTTCAGAAGCTCAGGCAGGGACTAGCAGGCGTGATTCAGTCCTGGGGAAAGTGGGGGGGTGAACTTTGTTGCAATGACTATTCAAAATTTTGCTAGCAGGAGGCTGTCATTCTTCTGATTTTTCCCACCTTTCTTCGTTTTTGCTCCCTTCCTGATTTTTTTTTATTTTTAATTTTTTTAATTTTTTTAATGCTTTTCAGGTTCATTTGTTGTTTAGTCGTTTAGTCGTGTCCGCTTCTTCATGACCCCATGGACCAGAGCACACCAGGCACTCCTGTCTTCCACTGCCTCCCGCAGTTTGGTCAGACTCATGTTTGTAGCTTTGAGAACACTGTCCAACCATCTCGTCCTCTCTTTTCCCCTTCTTCTTGTGCCCTCCATCTTTCCCTACATCAGGGTCTTTTCCAGGGAGTCTTCTCTTCTCATGAGGTGGCCAAAGTATTGGAGCCTCAGCTTCAGGATCTGTCCCTCCAGTGAGCACTCAGGGCTGATTTCCTTCAGAATGGAGAGGTTTGATCTTCTTGCAGTCCATGGGACTCTCAAGAGTCTCCTCCAGCACCATAATTCAAAGGCATCCATTCTTCGGCGATCAGCCAAAGACACACACATTTCAGGTTCATACATTTCACTAATTATACAATCATTTTAGCATTTCAAAACTCGACTTCCTCCCCCCTCTTTCTGCGGTTCCTTACATTTATTTTTAATATCTTCCACATATCCAAATTAACTTAATTTGCTCAAGTATTCATCTACTTTAAATATATACTCTTATGAAACTGCAGGTTATTGCAATAATCCTGCCGGTGTTTTTATCTGTTTACAATTTATCTGTAAATATTCAATAAACAATTTCCATTATTTTATTTAAAAAGTTTGTTATCTTGATTTCTTATTATTCTGGTAAGTTTCACCATTTCTGCATACTCCATAAGTTTTTGTATCTATTCTTCCTTTTTTGGGACTTCTGCTTCTTTCCATTTTGGGGCAATTGGCATTCTTGCCGCATGTAAGAAACTTACATGAATAAGTTTCTATACAGTTTCTTCTTATTTCTTCTGAATTCAGTCCTCGCCACCAGATCCCAAGAAGTTAAGTAGAATGATGAGCAAAAATCAAATGCACTCTATCATGTCCAGCAAGTTATGATGTCCATAGAAAATAAAAGGGGCCAGACTAGAACTCTAGGTCCGTTAAGAGTTAAGAGTTTGGGTGTAATCTTCGACACCTCCCTCTCCATGGAGGTGCAGTTTGCAGCTATAACAAAGGCGGCATTTTTTCATCTCCGCCAAGCTAAGCAGTTGGCTCCTTATCTCTCTCGCCCTGACCTAGCCACTGTGATCCACGCGATGGTCACCTCCAGACTGGATTATTGTAACTCGCTCTACGTGGGGCTGCCCTTGAGACTGACCCAGAAACTCCAGCGGGCGCAGAATGCCACGGCGAGACTCCTTACGGGGTCCTCGCTGCGAGATCACATTCACCCGGTGCTATACCAGCTGCACTGGCTCCCAGTGGAGTACAGGATCAGGTTTAAGGTGCTGCTTTTAACATTTAAAGCCCTATACGGCCTAGGACCCTCATACCTACAGGACCGCCTCTCCTTGTATGTCCCACAGAGGAACTTACGATCTTCAAACAAAAACATCTTGGAGGTCCCAGGCCACAGAGAAGTTAGGCTGGTCTCAACTAGAGCCAGGGCTTTTTCAGCTGCAGCTCCAAACTGGTGAAACGCTCTGTCACAAGAGACTAGAGCCTTGTGGGACTTGACATCTTTCCGCAGGGCCTGCAAGACAAAGCTGTTCCACCAGGCCTTTGGCCCGCTGGTTGCCATTAATCTGATTTGAATTAATTTTATAATGAAATGATTTTAGAATGTTGTATTTATTTTACTGTTGTTAGCCGCTCTGAGCCCGGCTTTGGCTGGGGATATAAATAAATTATTATTATTATTATTATTATTATTATTATTATTATTATTATTACTACTACTACTACTACTACTACTACTACTATTGGTGTCTGGCTTGAGTATCAAAGTGATGGTTGATGGGCATAGACACTGGGGACCAGCTGCCTCATACTGAGTTAGTGACCCTCCAGTATTTCATACTGGGGACAATCTGAGCCCTACCTGGTGTTGCTCCAACATGAAAAGCAGATGGTCCACCATCTCAGCTGTGGCACTTCTGAGCGGCAGTCAGGTGTATGTCTACTGCTTATGCATGTAAGGGGCTATAAGGAAGGGATGCTCACTCCATGAATTTAATTCCATTGTAACAGTGTAAGTGATGGGTGTAATACCGGTTGCACAATAAAGACCTTATTTTTAAAAAATTCTTTGAAATTTGCATTTCTGCGAATTTTGCGATGCTGTTATCCCGTGAGGTAAGAGGTTCAAAAATGCACAGATCAGGGGAAGATGTGTTTCCAAATGCCTAGGTTCATGAAAATGACATTCAAAAATATATAACTTAAGGAAATTTCACTTGCAAAAATGTGTGTTTGGTGTACAATTGCATATTTTTAAAAAATGTTCACTAGGAGAAATTTGCACTGCAATGCTGACAAATTTTCATGAGGATTCAAAGGGTTAAGGTGATCTCTGAGGTAGCCTAGACCTACAAAGCTCAGGGCTTTGTAAATTAATACAAGTATGTTGAACCTGATTGTTACCTAGCCCAAGTCCCTGGGGAAGGGTGGGCTACCAATTGAATAAACTGACAATGAATGCCATTTGGATTCTGAATTCAGAAATTACACACACACACACACACACACACACACACGTAGTCCATCTGTGAAAGGGGAAAGTGACAACACAGCACAAACGCATGAAGCTGCTTCTTAGAAAAAGGTTTAGGTGAGGCTTGCAAATTTCTACCCAGTAAGGAAATAAAGAGGTCAGCTCAATGTCTGCAGCCCATGCTCTGTTTGTGGTCTTGCCCGGGGTCAGTAAAATATAAAAGATCATCCAGAAAGCCGAAAGAACAGGAGCAGCCGCTGCTCTTTGTTTTCAGTGCCCAAGGGGAAGAAACCAATGTTCAGAATACAATCTGGTGCGTGACTTCTCTGTGTAATGTCTGCCTTGCCCAGGGTGCTGGAGAGTGGGGGCAGGCGGGGCAGGAAAGGAAAGGAGGAAAGAGCAAAAACCAACAACAGCAACAGTCTGGAAACATGCTGGGTGCTCAGGAGGGGAGTGTGTTGCGGGGCCGTGTTTCTGTTCTTCGTCTGTTCTCAAAGTTTGACCAAAACGAGCCCGGTAAGATTCTTCTTACTATTATTTCAAATCATCAAAAATGAGACCGAATGGAACTAATCATGACTTCCATTGTGATTTGACTTTGAGTTTTTATTCATTTATTTTTATTTTTATTTATTTTTAAAGAAGCGAGCACACCAAAACTGACACTCCGGTCTCCTCCACATTCAGTTCTCAAGCATACTTCCTAAAGGTAAAGGGACCCCTGACCATTAGGTCCAGTCGTGACCGACTCTGGGGTTGCGGCACTCATCTCGCTTTATTGGCCGAGGGAGCTGGCGTACAGCTTCTGGGTCATGTAGCTAGCATGACTAAGCCGCTTCTGGCAAACCAGAGCAGCGCACAGAAACGCCGTTTACCTTCCCCCCCAGAGCGGTACCTATTTATCTACTTGCACTTTGGCATGCTTTTGAACTGCTAGGTGGGCAGGAGCAGGGACTGAGCAACGGGAGCTCACCCTGCCACGGGGATTCGAACCGCCGACCTTCTGATAGGCAAGTCCTAGGCCCTGTGGTTTAACCCACAGTGCCACCCGTGTCCCTAAGGCACATAAAAAGAGTCCTGCTGGATGAAGCCAAAGGCATGTCTAGTCCAGCATCCTGCTCTCAAAGTGGTCAATAACGTTCATCCCTCCCAGAACAATACGTGAACCAAAGCTCAGCTATCCTTCTGAATCTGCACTTATCCAAATTTTGCGGTGTGGTTCTCCATTCTGCAAACTGGTGTAAGGGAAGTGGCAAACCAAACTTATACTTGGAAGAAACAGAAACTGAGAGATTCATCCAGCTGTACTTGCAGCTGCCAGACTCAATTCAGCTGATGGAAGAAGCCATGCCAGGAGGATTCCTCACCAACACTAAGAGCAACACAGGAATTCCAACCCCATGAAGTGGACTGGCAACTACACAGGTTTATTAACAGGGTGCTTTGCATCTCACTGATAGGGGCTCTTAATACAGGCCTGCAGCGGGATTTATCTTAAATCTAAGACATGAGAAGGTGGTGAGTCTAGAACCGCCTTCCCCGACCTGATGTGGTCCAGATGTTTTGGACTACAACTCTCATCAGCTTGAGTCAGCACAGACAAAGCTCAGGGATGATGGGAGCTGTGCTTAGAGATGCAAACTATTCACCGCCTTCCATTTTGCCCCATATTCGTCACATGCAGCACTGTCTCTGTTCCACTGCAGTTCAGCTCCTGACACAAAACAATTTTATTGTCCTCTATGGTGAAACCCTATGCAATGAATTACATAATGAATTGCGTAATTAATTAGGCTGTCATTACATTATTCCACACAAAAGGAAACACAATGCCAACAAGGGAGGGAGGAAACACCACCAATTACAAATTATTACATATTGTTTGCAGACTGTAAACAACGCCAGCAATAAATACCGGTCATATTTGCCACATCGATTTCAATTCCGGACACGAAACAAATAAGTGAACTCCATCCATTTCTGCTCCATTTTGGACAGGAATTCTCCAACATTCCTTGTTGTGGTGCAAAACATCTGGCAGGCACCAGATTGAGGAAGGCTGGTCAAGAGGCTAAGTTGTGTAGAAGGCAAATTTTGTTGTTGTTGTTGTTTAGTCGTTTAGTCGTGACCCCATGGACCACACGCCAGGCACTCCTGTCTTCCACTGCCTCCCGCAGTTTGGTCAAACTCATGCTGGTAGCTTCAAGAACACTGTCCAACCATCTCGTCTTCTGTCATCCCCTTCTCCTTGTGCCCTCCATCTTTACCAACACCAGGGTCTTTTCCAGGGAGTCTTCTCTTCTCATGAGGTGGCCAAAGTATTGGAGTCTCAGCTTCAGGATCTGTCCTTCCAGTGAGCACTCAGGGCTGATTTCCTTCAGAATGGAGAGGTTTGATCTTCTTGCAATCCATGGGACTCTCAAGAGTCTCCTCCAGCACCAGAATTCCAAATCATCAATTCTTCGGCGATCAGCCTTCTTTATGGTCCAGCTCTCACTTCCATACATCACTGCTGGGAAAACCATAGCTTTAACTCGAAGGCAAATGTTGTATTTGAATGCAATAACATGGGCACCTTTGCACTGGTAAATACAGAATCCATAACCTACACTGAGTCCTTGAGGTAGGGCAGGGTGTAAATCAGAACGAATACACAAACGCCTGTAAAAAGAAAAAGAAAAAAGACATAAGCGTGATAATTGCTTCGCGTGCAAGCACAGGCCTGCCACATTACCACAACCAACGTCAGAATCTTCAACTGGTTTCTGTGGGCAAACCGACTGGCTGCATCAGAAAGGACCAAGTCTCCCAGGAAATCCTTCGAGTCCAAACTGTCAGCTAAAAGGCAGCATGGCCACAGACATACATTATCCAGTTATTTCCAGCTACTGGAGCAACTGCCCCATTTTCAGTTCCCGTTGACCTGAGTTGGGTCTGAACCAACAACCTCCCTGCAGCGAAGATGGGGAATCCCTCTGGTAGCAGCTATTGCATTTTAACCAGTTCCTCCTTGCACAGCTAAGGCTTTCCTTTCCCTGTCGTTTTACATCTCGGGGTTGACATGTGGTTGAACTGATATCCTTTCCTGGTTTCCTTTTATTTTTTTTGCAACTAAATGTCCAGTAGCGTTGCATAAAGAGAGCCCAACAGAAAAAAGCTCAAGCCGAGTATTCGTGCCTGAGGTCTAGGATTACATCAAAGTCTTCAACGTTCATCTGTCCATAACATCAACCCAGCACTTCCTGGTTTCAGCATTACTCAAAGAAAGAGCAACTGTTAGTTATCTCCCCTTTGTATGCTTACCTCTGGTTTTCAACCTCAACTTTCTCGTGTTATCTTTCTTTGTCCACAGGCCCATGACTACGCATAGTGCCTGTCTGGGGCAGGGGGGGGGGGTTTCAGATTCCTGTTGAATCTGAGACTCGTAAGCTAATTTAAAGCAGTCCAAAAACATCTCTCCCCACCACCACCACCCCACAGTCCTCTCCAAATAAAAGAAATACAGTATCACTGACCACAGAGTTTATGACTGCCAGGGGAATTAAGCCTGCCAGATGTCCCTTATTTCCTAAGGCAGCCCCTGCCTGAAAGAACCATCAACCGTTTCGGGAGCTCTGGAATTTTGTAACTGGAAAACCCCAAAAATTGCCATTGGAGTTAATTTGGCAAGTTTGCATTAATTGCCCTAATCTGCAGCAAGACACATCTGGAATGTGTTTGTGAGAGTGGTGGCCACGTCCGTATTTGAGGGGGAATTCTTCGCCCAGTGAGGCTCATCCGCTGGGATTGGGAGCAAGTTTGTCCACCACAAATACCACCATCACCAAAAAAGAACCCCAAACCCATATATATAGCAGCATACAAAACAGTGCCTGCTTTAACCCAGTTCTTTTTAAGTACGACAATTTTTTAAAAAAGAAGAAGAAGCAACAACCCTTATGGGGCAGAATCCAAAGGAAGTACAGTTCATTTTCGGAAGAGAATTATTTGCGACAGCCCTGCAGTGTAGCTGACACTGAATGCTATGAGTAAGGCTCTGTGTGGTTTACAACAATTGAGAGTGTTGTTCAGAGGGTGGGGGTGATGGTCGCAACAGCAACAACATATGTTTGTGTAGTGTTCAGACTCCTAGCGGGGGGGGGGGGACACCCAAGGGAACAAGGCTCAGAGCCTGGGGAGTGGTGGTGGGATGACGACAACAACAACAACAATTTATTATACCCCGCCCATCTGGCTGAGTTTCCCCAGCCACTCTGGGCGGCTTCCAATCAACTGTTAAAAACAATACAGCATTAAATATTAAAAACTTCCCTAAACAGGGCTGCCTTCAGATGTCTTTTTAAGATAGGATAGCTGCTTATTTCCTTCATATCTGAAGGGAGGGCGTTCCACAGGACAGGCGCCACTACCAAGAAGGCCCTCTGTCTGGTTCCCTGTAACCTCACTTCTCGCAATGAGGGAACCGCCAGAAGGCCCTCAGTGCTGGATCTCAGTGTCCAGGCTGAATGATGGGGTTGGAGATGCTCCTTCAGGTATACAGGATTGAGGCCGTTTAGGGCTTTAAAGGTCAGCACCAACACTTTGAATTGTGCTCAGAAACGTACTGGGAGCCAATGCAGATCTCTCAGGACCGGTGTTATGTGGTCCCGGCGGCCGCTCCCAGTCACCAGTCTAGCTGCCACATTCTGGATTAATTGCAGTTTCTGGGTCACCTTCAAAGGTAGCCCCATGTAGAGCGCATTGCAGTAGTCCAAGTGGGAGATAACTAGAGCATGCACTACTCTGGCAAGACAGTCTGCAGTCAGGTAGGGTCTCAGCCTGCGTACCAGATGGAGCTGATAAACAGCTGCCCTGGACACAGAATTAACCTGCGCCTCCCTGGACAGCTGTGAGTCCAGAATGATGAGTGGCCAGAGGGAGAAGACAGGGAGTTGGAGGTATCAGAAGCTGAAGAGGTAACAGGGCTTAGACAGTGGCAGATAGAAGTCTAGAATCAGAGGCAAAAGCTGGAGCGGAAGGGTAGGAGGAGGGAGACCAAGAGTCAGAGATGAGTCAGGCTGGTGAAGAGTCACAGGTTTCTCCTGCTGCTGCGACAAGCTCTTCTCTCCCCTTGTCTCCTAGAACCAGAAGAGGTATGAAAAGGGCGGAGGAGAGGTTGGCACGGTCTCTGATCGCTAGGGAAAAAGCCCTGTTGAAGAGGTGGGGACTTCCAGTCTCAGCAACTGATTTTCACAGGGGAAGGCCACCTGGAATTAGCCGCTCCGCTCATTAGGCTTGACTCTCAGCCAAGTCTGTGGAGAACTCATCTTTGCAAATAAAGAGTTGACTCCGTTGTTGAACTGTGTGACGACTAACCGGCACAGAATTACCCAGCTCCACTGAAAAGCTGGTTCCATAAGGGTCCAACTTCCCTCAACTGTCACCTGGCAGCAGCTATTCCATCAGGCTTCAGTAGATAGAGAGGAAGTGAAATATACTCGGAGTCGAGAGTGGATTTCATGCTCTTTATTCAGCTTATAGTGGTGAGGAGGAATGGAAGTTCCCCCAGAATGTCTGCTTTATATACATTATTTACACAATGGGCCCCATGTGATTGGCTAATTCCGTGATTCTCCTGTAGGCCAATCAGGTTGCGGATTCCCTTCCACCTGGAGCTGGATTGGGTGGCTCCTGTGGACCAATCAGACTGCTGCATTCTGGATCCTATTGTTCCAGGACCAATCAGACTGCTGCATTCTGGATCCTATTGTTCTAGGACCAATCAGACTGCTGCATTCTGGATCCTATTGTTCTAGGACCAATCAGACTGCTGCATTCTGGATCCTATTCAACTCAGTACATAACAGGAAGGAAGAAGAAAAGAGCCTGCCATGGATGGGGCAAAGGGGGCAGTTCCACCCCACCACCATGACCCACAGATTCCCAGCTTCCTCTTTTTTAAAAAAGACAGTATTCCCCCCCCCCCTTGGGACGCGAGTGGCACTGTGGGTTAAACCACAGAGCCTAGGACTTGCTGATCAGAAGGTCAGCGGTTCAAATCCCCGCAATGGGGTGAGCTCCTGTTGCTCGGTCCCTGCTCCTGCCAACCTAGCAGTTCAAAAGCACTTCAAAGTGCAAGTAGATAAATAGGTACCGCTCCGGCGGGAAGGTAAACGGCGTTTCCATGCACTGCTCTGGTTCGCCAGAAGCGGCTTAGTCATGCTGGCCACATGACCCGGAAGCTGTACGCCGGCTTCATCGGCCAATAAAGCGAGATGAGCGCCGCAACCCCAGAGTTGGCCACGACTGGACCTAATGGTCAGGGGTTCCCTTTACCTTTTATTTACCCCCCTAGCAATTGTAGAATGCTCCCTTGAGACTAGGAGCCGACCAGTTGACCAGCTGACCTTCCAATGAAATGCCTACCCGCGAATGAGGCTTTGCCTCATTTCTGAGAGCCGCTTGCTTGGAAACACAGTGCTTGCACCTCTTCTGCTTTCCCTCCCCACCGCCACCAGGCCTGCAACCTTTGAAATTTAAGATCTCCCAGCTGCCCTGCCTTCCGTTTCTGGTGGCTGGGTCGCCACAGGGGAGAGAGGCCCGCTTCGCCATTGCTGGTGGGAACGACAGCCATGCTCTCAGCTTACCCTCGGCGCTCAGGAGGTTGTGTGTGTGTGTGTTGCAGACAAGGCACCTCCGTCGTCATGGCTTTGGGGGCCTAGGGAAAAACGGAAGCCGATCAGGCATCTTACCAAGGGAGGCATCACAGGCGGTGATGGCAAACCACCTCCGTTGCGGCTTTCTGTACCAAAGAGCTCTTCAGAAAACCGACATTCCAGCTCCTGCCTTTGGTCTCCCGTTTAGCAAACCGTTCTTTTGGCGCTCTTGTGCTTTTGTATACAAGTTCAGCACTGTTATTTAACCCTGACAGACGCCTCCTGGGAGCAATTAAACTCCTTAAGATCTTACCTACATTCCACCAGACGTCTTCTCATTAAACAGTTGCTCAGATGTTCCCGAGGCCTAAAACATTAAGATTTAAAGGAAACAATTGACTGGTGTGTGCCCACCCCCACTTTCCTCCTCCCTCCCGAAAACCAGTTGTTTGTTTAACATGGGTAGAGCAAGTGCTGAGGTCAGGAAGGCGGGAGATATGTGGGTTGCGTTGTGGTTCGTAAGCAGATTTAGCAGGTAGTGACCGTCTGTATTTTAATACTGATCCAAGTCTTCCCATCCTTGTGTAGTCAAAGCCTCACCATTCATGGAGGGAGAACTACCAGGAGGTAACCCCAAGGCATGCACAGCTGCAAGAAGAAGAGAAGAAAAGAAATCCAATATGAAGAGGGGACCCCAAAATGGAATGGGTGCTTCACTGATGCCCTCCACAAGTTTGAGGGCAAACGTCTGACATGAAGAGACCTGTGAATGCTCCACATGCAATTTGGAACCCTGTTTTTTCCAGAACCTGCTTCTGAGGTTTGTGATCCAGCTTGCAGAAGGCAGCCAGGTACAGCATGAACAGTAGAGCAAAGTTAGATTACTGCAATGCATTATACCTGGGACTGCCTCTGAAGACACTTCTGAAACTTTAATAATAATAATGATGATGATGATGATGATGATGATGATGATGATGATGATGGCATGTCACTCCTATTGGTCAAAAAGCCACAGGTCCTGCAGCATGTAAGGAGTGCTGGAGACCATTGGGCAGAAGCCCCAGCATTATAGCCAGGAAAGCTAACATGATATTCTTCATATCTGGATGATGTTGGTACGAGGTGAGGATATTTATAGCAAGAGTAATAAAAAGAAATTGTTATTTAGGGGAATTGAATTTAATTCTAAATTATATTCCGGAAATGTGGGAGATTTCAAGGGGTCAAAAAAAATAATGGATGTACTGTGCTATATTAGAAGCAAAAAAAAAAAAACTTGTTTTGATGAATTGGAAGAGCCGCAAAAAGATTCCATTGAGAACATGGATTGATAATATGGACAGATTAGCTACATACGAACGAATTGCATATCGACGCAAATTAAGAATGGATAAATATGAAGAAATCTGGAATGAATATTTAAGCGATAAGGCGGATAATGGTGGGAGGTGGGGGGAAGAGAGAGAGGTGGGAAAATATTGTTAAAAAGGTGTAGTCATAGGTATATCAGTGTATTCAAATCTGAATTGTCAAATTGTATTATTATGGTTTTTGTTGTATGTGTCTTTTGCGGTTATTGTTTGCTTCGAAAAATGATAAAATATTTTTTAAAAAAAATCTGGAGAATGTTGTGGACGGAAGACAAACAGGGAGGCAGATAAATGGCGTAGAGCATGGGTTGGCAAACTAAGGCCCGGGGCCCGGATCCGGCCCAATTGCCTTCTGGATCCAGCCCATTGACGGTCCGGGAATTGCTGCATGTATCGGTGTGGAGATTCTGATCGTTTGGGCTGCACCATTCCCCTCCTCCCTCCCTCCTCCTGGCTTCTCCCTGCCCTGCCTAGAGGAGGAAGGGGGCTGGGCTTTGTTGAGCCGCGGTTGGCTGTGCACCATTTTAAGCAGCCCCTCTCCGGAGCCAGCCATTTCACGCTGCTCATCGTCCCTCCATGCCGCCAGCCCCTGCCGCTTGCAAGACACAGGTAAGCAACCACTGGGGCTCATCCGGTGCTGTGGAGAAGGGAGGGGAGAGTTGGTGGGGGGTGATTCCCCCCAATATAGTCCAGCCCCCCACAAGGTCTGAGGGGCAGTGGACCGGCCTCCTGTGGAAAAAGTTTGCAGACCCCTGGCGTAGAGTTGAGAGGGATAGAAAGGAGTGGCTGCCACTCTCATGGAGGACGCACACAAAGAAGGCCTCAGAAGATGATCTCAAGGCCCAGGTACGTTCATCTGGAGACAGGTGGTCCTTGAGGTATTGTGGTCCTGAGCCGTTTAAGGCTTTAAGGGTCAAAACTGGCACTTTGAATTGGGCCCGGAAACTCATTGGCAGCCAGTGCAGTCAGACCAGGAACAGGAATTCAGGTTTTTGGGAGTGACTATCGATCAGGGCATGACTTGGAGCGCAAATACCACTGCTCTGGTGAAGAAGGCCCAGCAGAGAATTTATTTCCTCAGACTTTTAAAGAAGAACAATCTGAGTGAGAGACTGCTGGTGTCCTTCTACCGAGGCTCCATAGAGAGCATTCTCACATACTGTATTTGTGCCTGGTTCTCCAGCTGTACAGCTAGGAAGAGGAAGGTGCTCCAGAAGGTCATAACCACAGCCCAAAGGATTATTGGTCATCCCCTCCCATCTTTGGAAGAACTGTACGGTTCCCGTTGTCTTAGGAAAGCAAACAATATCCTGCAGGATGCATCTCACCCGGGACACAGTCTGTTTGTACTACTGCCTTCTGGCAGGAGATACAGAAACATCAAGTCAAGGACAAATAGACTGAAAAATAGTTTCTATCCAAGAGCTGTGGCCTTCTTAAATGCAGTAACTCGATAGTGTGACCTGGGAGTTTGATGGGTGTGGGTGTGGGTGTGGCTGGAATGTGGTTTGTTTGGTTGTTGTTGTTGTGTTGCTTTTGTTGTTTTTAAGGGATGGCATCCAATTTCGTTGCACTTGTGCAATGTTGCACTTGTGTAATGACAATAAAGAATCTATCTATCTATCTATCTATCTATCTACATGACGGCACAGCGCGCACATGTGCTTTGGCGCCATGGCAACGACCAGGCCGGGGCCTGCGCCTCCGCCATGGGGCCTCTGTTGGGGCCTGCTACAGCCACAGACACACCCCAGAAGCACATCTGCAGCTGCAGTGGCCTCAACACAGGCCCCACGGCGGAGGCGCAGGCCCTGGACCAGTCGTTGCCATGGTGCTGGAGTGCCAAAGGTAAGGTGGTAGCCAGGGCCAGCAGCCAGGAGTATGTGGTGGTGGTGGGCAGAGGCCGGGCACCCACAGCAAAAAAATTGTGGGTGCCCAGAGCCCTCTGGAGTTGACACCAGTGCCAGGATCGGTGAAATATGCTCAAATCATCTTTCCCCAGTGAGCAACCTGGCTGCTAAATTCTTCACTAGCTGGGAGCACTGTTATACAGTGGTTCCGCTCCTTCTTCCTGGGCCGTGTCCAGAAAGTGGTGGTGGTGGGGATGAATGTTCAGGCCCCTGGGCTCTCACTTGTGGGGTGCCTCAGGGTTCCGTCCTCTCCCCCATGCTTTTTAATATCTATATGAAGCCACTGGGAGAGATCACCAGGGAGTTTGGGCTGGGTGTTTATCAGTATGCAGATGACACCCAGCTCTACCTCTCCTTTAAATCAGAACCAGTGAAGGCGGTGAAGGTCCTGTGTGACTGCCTGGAGGCAGTTGGAGGATGGATGGCGGCTAGCAGATTGAGGTTGAATCCTGACAAGACAGAAGTACTGTTTTGGGGGGACAGGGGGCAGGCAGGTGTGGGGGATTCCTAGTCCTGAATGGGGTAATTGTGCCCCTGAAGGACCAGGTGGGCAGCCTTGGAGTCATTTTGGACTCACAGCTGTCCATGGAGGCGCAGGTTAACTCTGTGTCCAGGGCAGCTGTCTACCAGTTCCACCTGGTATGCAGGCTAAGACCCTACCTGTGGGGCTACCTTTGAAGGCGACCCGGAAACTGCAATTAATCCAAAATGGGGCAGCTAGACTGGTGACTGGGAGTGGCCGCTGGGACCACATAACACCGGTTCTAAGAGATCTGCATTGGCTCCCAGTACGTTTCCGAGCACGATTCAAAGTGTTGGTGCTGACCTTGAAAGCCCTAAACGGCCTCGGTCCTGTATACCTGAAGGAGCGTCTCCACCCCCCATCGTTCAGCCCGGACACTGAGATCCAGCGCCAAGGGCCTTCTGGCGGTTCCCTCATTGCGAGAAGTGAGGCTACAGGGAACCAGACAGAGGGCCTTCTCGGTAGTGGCACCTGCCCTGTGGAACGCCCTCCCATCAGATGTCAAAGAGATAAACAACTACCGGACATTCAGAACACATTAAGGCAGCCCTCTTCAGGGAAGTTTTTAATATGTAACGCTGTACTGTTTTTAACACTTGATTGGGAGCCGCCCAGAGTGGCTGGGGAAACTCAGCCAGATGGGCGGGGTATAAATAAATTATTATTATTATTATTATTATTATTATTATTATTATTATTATTATTACAATTCCACTCACACCAGTGGGCATGGTGTCACACAACACTGAATGGCACTGGGCAGTGTCCCTACTTCCACCCCCTGTCCACACATACATGATTCTGTTCCTTCATCTGTTCCCATGAGAACAGCAGAGAAGAGCAGTGTGATGGTTATAAACACCCACCCGTCAAATTGTCCCTTTGCGGCCACGATTTTCTGGGTTAAGGGGTTTGCAAGCCGATTCCCAAAGTGGCTTTCATGTGGTATGGAAACCTGAACAGAATGCAGAAATTAACAGCTAGGGAAATAATTGGGGAAATGGAACGAACCGCCCTGCGAATGCAGCCATGGCAGACATTTTCACTGTGGAACTTGAGGTAGTCAGCAATCACCCTGGTTGTCATCCCAGCAACACTGATTTAAATCAATAACAGTATTTCATGATGTAATCCTCCAAAATGGAGATGTGGAGCCTGTATGGGCAAGGAAGATGCGGCAAAGCTTTTGCACATTAGTATGCAAAAATCTGAATAACTAGCATTTGCATGGATGCAGAAGTTTACCAGGTTGCAACCCAAGGGGGGCAATGCTAGGTGGTTGAAACAGTGAAGGTGAGCCCCCATCACTTAGAATCATAGAATTGCAAAGTTGGAAGGGAACACAAGGATCACCTAGTCCAGAGTTTCCCAAACTTGGGCCTCCAGCTGTTTTTGGACTACAACTCCCATCATCCCTTGCTAGCAGGACCAGGGGTCAGGGATGATGGGAACTGTAGTCCAACAACAGTTGGAGGCCCAAGTTTGGGAACCCCCTGATCTAGTCCAACCCCCTGCAATGCAGGAATCTTTTGCCCAAAGTGGGGCGTGAACCCATATCCCTGAAATGAAGAGGTCTTATCAGGAACCAGGAATATCAGGGTTGGTCCTGGAGGCCAGTCAGACAGCCCCAGGTGGCTGCATTTGGCCCCTGTCTTTAAGGCTCCCCACCCAGGGCCGTCTTACCCATAGGTGCTAGGGGTGAGGGGCACCCGGGCACTGGTCTCTCAGGGGCGCCAGGCCGAGAGTCCCTGGCCAAGATTTGGAGTCCGGGGATTGGAAAGAACCGACAGCCGCTGCCGAGCAGAGCAGAGACCGTCAGAGCACCGCAGCTCTTTTGCTGCGGGCGAGTGAGGCACTGGGGCAGCTCCACCCTCCTGCGTGCCTGGGAGAGGCCCGCCCAGCGCACACTGCTCACACAAGGCGCCCGGCTTCGCCCAGTTGCCACCGCCTTGGGCTCGACCGTTGTTGCCCTGGCCTTGCTCTGCTGTCGCCGTCGCCACCTCGGGCTCCTCTGTCGATGCTGAGACGGCCGGCCAGGCCTAAAAGAAAGTCAACAACTTTGGTGATGACAACTCTGGGCAAACAGGGGGGGCACCGGGCATATGCTTAAGACGGCCCTGTCCCCACCCCCTCTCATAATGTCTTCTTTCCTAAAATGGCTTGCCCTGTGCTGGAACAGCTGGAATACGAAACGAAAGAATGAGACGGGGGCAGAGGATGAGTGGTTGGAAACCTGAGCAAACACACTGAACATGGTTAAATTAGCATCTTCTGTATAAATTGTAAAATCGCAGTGACCTTTGCTAGAGGTCCACCAGCCCTCTGCATTAGGAAGAAAGAACATTGCTAAGTAGGCTCTCTGCCATACCCTCAAGCACCTTCTTTAATTGTCTTTGAGTAAGAGCAAATCTTCCTGCCTCTTAATATCAAGTTTCATTAACTTAATCGTGATGTGATATCATGAAATAATATTTACTGCTCTCCAATAATTTATGTAAATAGCTTCCCCTTTCAACCCCGGCTCTCCAGAATGACAGGTGATTCGCGGTGGCTATTTAAAAAAAATAAATAAATCTGTGCACACCAGCCACCCACCTAGAACTCATCCGGTCTCACTGTCTAAGTGGAAGCAAAATAGTGACATTAATCAGGTACTTGAATGATAAGGGAAGGAGCAATTGGAACTGAAATGAATGAAAAGAGAAATAGCCATTCCTCGTTTTGTGGAGGGGTTACGTTCTGGACCCCTGTGTGTATCGGGGGCCCCACATAAAACATTCTGCCTTCCCCCCCATTCCACTCCCATTCCGCCCTTTAATGACATTTTAGTGACATTTTCGGGTCACTTCCAGGTTCAACACCGTATATGTGTAAAAGGTAAAGGTGCCCTGACAGTTAAGTCAGGCGCTCATCTTGCTCTACAGGCCGAGGGAGCCCACGTTTGTCCACTTCCACAAACAGTTTTTCTGGGTCATGTGGCCAGCATGACTAAGCCACTACCGGCGAAGCCAGAGCAGCGCACGGAAATGCAGTTTACCTTCCGGTCACAGTGGTACCTATTCATCTACTTGCACTGGTGTGCTTCCAAACTGCTAAGTTGGCAGGAGCTGGGACTGAGCAACGGGAGCTCACCCCGTCACGGGGATTCGAACCGCCAACCTTTCGATCGTCAAGTCCAAGTGGCACAGTGGTTTAAACCACAGCGCCACCCGTATTTTTTTATCATGCATCAATTGGCCACTCCCTGTGCAACATTTTCAGATGGTTGCCTTACAGTTCCTTGGCATGAAATTTTAGGGAACCATCCATCCCTTCAAAAGGGCCAGCCCAACCATTAGACAGCTACCACAGGCAGCGTAAGAACAGGAGGGAAACCCTGCTGGATCATAGCTATGGCCCATCTAGTCCAACACTCTGTAGTCACAGGGGTCAACCAAACACCCATGCGAAGCCTGCAAACAAGACTCGAGTACAACAGCGCTCTCCCCAAGAACTGCCTCTGACCATGGACAGAGAGCATAGACATCCTGGCTGGTAGCCGCAGGTACAATCATAGAATTGTAGAGTTGGAAGGGACCTTGAGGGTCATCTAGTCCAACCCCCCGCAGTGCAGGAATCTCAGCTCAAGTATCCATGACAGAGGGCTATCCAACCTCTGCTAAGAAACTTCCAGTGATGGAGAGTCCTCAGTTCCACTGTCAAACAGCTCCTGCTGTCAGAAAGTTCTTCCTGCTGTTTAGTCGGAATCTCCTTTCTTGTAACTTGAAGCCACTGATTCAAGTCCTACCCTTTATCCCTCGTGACTTTTGTCTAATTCTGAAGGAGCACCTGTTCGCCATCGCTTTTGACACTTGGGATAGGTATTTTTTAGGACACCACCTTACCTTGGTAATTTTAAGTTGTTTTGAACTGTTTTTAATATTGTGCAATATCACTGTTTTTAATATTAATGTTGTGTTTTGATTGTTGTAACCTGCCCTGGGACCCTGGACCATTAGGTCCAGTCGTAACTGACTCTGGGGTTGCGGCGCTCATCTCGCTTTACTGGCCGAGGGGGCCGGCGTACAGCTTCCGGGTCATGTGACCGGCATGACTAAGCCGCTTCTAGTGAACCAGAACAGCGCACGGAAATGCCGTTTACCTTCCCGCAGGTAAAGGTAAAGGTACCCCTGCCCGTACGGGCCAGTCTTGACAGACTCTGGGGTTGTGCACCCATCTCACTCAAGAGGCCAGGGGCCAGCGCTGTCCGGAGACACTTCCGGGTCACGTGGCCAGCGTGACATCGCTGCTCTGGCGAGCCAGAGCCGCACACGGAAACGCCGTTTACCTTCCCGCCAGTAAGCGGTCCCTATTTATCTACTTGCACCCGGAGGTGCTTTCGAACTGCTAGGTTGGCAGGCGCTGGGACCGAGCAGCGGGAGCGCACCCCGCCGCAGGGATTCGAACCGCCGACCTTTCGATCGGCAAGTCCTAGGCGCTGAGGCTTTAACCCACAGCGCCACCTGCGTCCCCTTTCCCGCAGGAGTGGTACCTATTTATCTACTTGCACTTTTGGCATGCTTTTGAACTGCTAGGTTGGCAGGAACAGCGACCAAGCAACGGGAGCTCACCCCGTCACAGGGATTCAAACCACCAACCTTCTGATCAGCAAGTCCTAGGCTCTGTGGTTTAACCCACAGCATCACCCTTTTATTAGCATTCTAAATCCACCTTTATTATTATTTATTAAATTTGTATACTACCCTACATCCAGAGATTTCACGGCGGTTCACAACATTGCAAGACAATTTGCATATAATAAAATTCAAAAAAATAAAGTTAACAACATATACATTTAAAACAAGTGGATATTCGTGGTAAGGACCCATTTATCCAACTGGGAAAGCCCATTGAAACAAAAATGTATTCCATTGTTTCCAGAAAGTGTAGTTAGCATTGTATCTCAACAGGTATGCTATTCTACAGAACAAGGGCAGCCAAACTAAAAGCCCTGCCTTGAGTTACAGCAAAGAGGGCTTCTGAGATCTTTGTAACTACTTGCAGGAAAGATTCTTATGCAGACTGCAGCAATCTACTGGCAGGGCCAGCCCAGGACATTTTGCCGCCTGAGGCAAAACAGAACATGGTGGCATCCCTGCCACTGCCCCCTGCCCACCACTGCTGCTGCCTCTGCCTCTGCCTGAGGTGACTGGACGCAAGCCAAGGAAACCTCAGCAGGCTGAAAGAGGCTGCAGAGGAGCAGACAGCAGCCCCTCTCTTTTTATGCAGCTGTCCTCAACCTGCCGTCCGAGGCGACTGCTTCATGAGGCCAATGGATGGGTCGGCACTGCAACTGGGTATGTAAGGGATATCCTCTGTCCTGAGGGTATCCTCTGTCCTGAAGCAGAAGTTGTGGGGCAGTGAGTGCTGGCGGGCAGAGCTGTGCCTGCCCCCCTAAACTACCCTCAGGTACGTTGGCAGATACTGGCCAGTCACCACTGTTGAAGTAAGACTCACCTGCCGGCCTGGTTGGGGTCTGTACACAGAGTAGCAGCAGATATCCTCTTGCCCTTCACTTTCAGGCAGACAAAATGCCTCAGGCCAGCCCTGTTGTGTGGTGTAGTGGTTAAGAGCGGTAGACTCGTAATCTCGGGAACCGGGTTCGCGTCTCTGCTCCTCCACATGCAGCTGCTGGGTGACCTTGGGCTAGTCACACTTCTCTGAAGTCTCTCAGCCCCACTCACCTCACAGAGTATTTGTTGTGGGGGAGGAAGGGAAAGGAGAATGTTAGCTGCTTTGAGACTCCTTCGGGTAGTGATAAAGCGGGATATCTTTTTTATATCCCTCTTCTTCTTCTGTTCCTTTATGGTAGTGGCCCTAATGCCCCACACAGAACATAAGAAGCTACCTTATACCATGGCAGGTCCATCTAGCTCCATACTGTCTACATTGACTAGCAGTGGTTTTTCCTATATCACCTCCCCCAGGGCTGTATGGTCTTTATAGGCCAAAATCAGAGGCCTAAAGTATCCAGACAGTGGCGTAACAAGGGTTGCCAGCACCCGGGGCTGCATAGTTGTTGTCTAGAGTGGTCATTTCTTTGTTCACATGGAGAAGCTGTTTCAACAGAACCCAGAAACAGAGCTATATTGAGGCATCACCGGGTGGTGAAATTTTGTGCCCCCTAGCAATTTTGGGCCCGGGACAACCTCCCCTGTGCCCCTCCCACATGCTACGCCACTGGCTCCAGGTACCAAAACTAGATGCATGGCCGTACCATTTCTCATCTACTTGTTAGTTGTTATCCTCAAAGTTTCCCTGATGCAGTTCTATTGCACAAGAGGTGTGGGAACTCCTTTTTCCAGCGAGTTCTTTCTTCCTTAGCCAGCCGCGCGGCACTCGAGTCAGGTTTGAACCTGCGGTCACTGCTGAATTGCTATGCTCTGAGGATGGTTTAATCCCCAGAACGGGCCCCTGGGTTAGCCAGGCCTGTTTTAATTGACATCTTCTGCTTCCATTTGAATTCAGAGATGTTGGCTTGTTTCTTAATGTGCTTCGCGAGGATTTTTCCTTCACACCAAGATTGCTTGACTGACAGCAGAAATTAAGATTACATCATTCTCTTTCTTTGCCTTCGGCAGCTTTGGGCTATCAAGTTTCTCCCTGATTGGGTAATCCGCTGGTTCTTATGTAAAAATTAGTCCATCAGCAGCAGTGCCTGCCAACTTCAGAAAAATCCCAAGGGAGATGGAAGGTCCTCTTTACCCTTGATGGCTGTGTCATCCATCCCTCTCTGCTTGGCCCACCATAAATGCAGAGCCAACAAAGCAAAGGTATCTTCTTTAATCCATTCAGATTATATTCCTATAATCTAATAGCGTATGTGTCAGGGGTTCAGAAGGAGAGACACAGGAGGGGGAGCAAATGGAGAGTGAGGAGGAGGAGTACGAGGGGGGGCGCAGGCAGTGACAGTGGCCAGAGTTATTCCACAAGCCTCTCTAGCGAATCGGAGGACTCACAGAAGGGAGCGCCGGTGGCCAGAGCAAGGGAGATTCCAAGGGAGAAACCTCAAGAGGGAGGGGCCAGCGGGGAGTCCCTGAGCAGCAGCTGGAGATCAGGACCAGCATCTCCACCAGAGCGCAGTGGGGAGGGGGAGTCCCAGGAGTCGGGACCAGTGTCCTCACCACCAGAGGGAGGAGAGGAGTCAGGTTTGGCAACACCCACATCAGGAAGCGGGGAAACGGTCAGAAGGAAAGTCACCGGCTGGGCGCGCACGCCAAGTTCAAATGTACAGGAGCGCGGCACAGCGGGGAGCCCGGGAAGGGAGCCAGGTCCTAAAGCCCGCCGGAGGGAGGGGCAAGACTCAGGAGGCTCCGCGTCAGAGGAGTCCAGGAAGGAGGGAACCCCAGAGGGCAGAAGGACCCAACGCAGGAAAGAGCAGCGCAAGAGGTGGAGCCGGGCTAGAATCTTAAACTGGTGTGGGTGGAGCAGTGAGTCAGAGGGGACTTAGCCGGTCTAGCGTTAAGACGTGGGTCTGCGCGCCCAGAGCTTGGAAATGGAAACTAAACTTCAATAAAGACTTTTGTATATAATATCCACTGGGCGTTGGTCCTCTGTGAGCTGGGACCTAGCGGCAGTCCTGACAGTAAGTCCCCTCTCCATTTTCACCAATTTTGCAACCTCGTGGAGTGCAGGAAAGCAGCGAGGGGTGAAGATTGGTGCTTCGCGAGCTCACGAAAAACAGGGAAATGACTACCGAAGAGAAGATAGCGAGTTTGCAAAACGCAGTGACGCAGTTGACTGCAGAAATTGCGGCTTCCAGAAAGAAAGAACAGGAAGCAGCTGCTGCCTGCCAGGATCTGCGAACCGGGTTAGAAGTGCTAAGTACACAGAGGCTACCGGCCACCAGACCAGAAGGGATTGGGCTGGGGAACAGAGGAGGGAGCCTGGTATCTCACTTCAATGGGGACCTGCAGGAGTATCCTAACTTCAGAGCAGATGTAATTTATGCACTGCAGCTGCTTGACAAAGACTTTAAAAATGAGGAAGAGAGAGTGGGATTTATTATTTCGCATTTACGGGGGGAGGCGAAATCGTGGCTGCGCAATCTATGGAGAGAGAAGGATCCAGCCCTCCAAAATGCGGCTGCCTTCATTAAAGTGATGGATGCGTGTTTTTTATCTGAGATTGATGTGGATATCGCTAGGAAGGAGATTCACGGACTAAGACAAGGTAGAGCCACTGTGAGGCAATATCATTCACGTTTTTTCGCATTGGTGAATGTGCTAGCCTGGGAGAAAGAATCGCCTGCCGTCAGAGACCTGTTCTGGGAGGGGTTGAGCGGAGCTGTGAAAGACGAGATCGCAAGGGGGGGAAGACCCCAAACCACCAAGGACGTGGTGGAACGGGCACTCTCCATTGGGGTTCGGTTGGAAGGACGCCCTTGGAGCAAGGAGGAAGGGCATTTGGGACGCACGCCATCGAGAGGACTGCCTCCCTTCCCCAAGGAGGCGGCGCGCGCTCGATCCATGCCTCCGCTGGGAGGGGGAGAGGAGCCGATGGAGATAGGTGGTGCTAAGGCTCACTCCACAGTCGGAGCCCTAACTCCGGGAGCAGTCAAGATGAAGCCTCCTAGAGGAACCAGGAAGTGCTACATCTGCGACAGTGCTCAGCATATGGCAAAAGAGTGTCCCCAGCGGTTTCACAAGCATACTGCAGCCACAGCGACAGTAACAGACGCAATTCAGCAGAGGGAGTCGCAGCAGGAAAACTCCACTGTCTGGCTGGAGATGGCGTCTCTGGGGACCAGCCAGACAAGTCAGTGAAGCAATCCCCAGGGATCTTACAGCCCACCGACCCCCTCCCACCCAAACCAGTAGTGCAGCTCACCGCATCCCTTCAGCTCCCCAATGGGCTACTTGTGGAAATTCCCATCACCATAGACTCGGGGAGCAATGCAGACTTTATAGACATGCAGTTCATCCAGCAACATGGCATAGCCCTTCTGCCAGCGGCGGTACCTCTGAAAGTCGTCACAGTGGACGGCAGGGAGCTACTGGGAGGGCAAGTGCTACAGCAGACGCCGCCAATGGTGATGCGCATTGGAAACCACCGTGAGGTCATCAGCTTCAACGTCACCCGCCTGTCAGACACGCCCATAGTGTTGGGAATGAGTTGGCTGGATAGGCACAGCCCGGCATTAGCTTGGTACCAGCGGCAACTGACCTTCGGCTCCTCTTACTGCGCAGAACACTGCATCTTGGCGGACTTGGAAGATGAGGGGCACGAGGATGGACCACAGCTGAACTTGGGCATGTTGCAAGCGGTGCCTAACAAATACAAGGAGTTTTTGGAGGTCTTCTGCGAGAAAGAGGCGGATAAGCTGCCTCCCCACAGACCCTACGACTGCAAGATCGACCTCCTGCCCGGGGCGACGCTCCCGACGGGGAAACTGTACTCCATGTCTGAGGATGAATTGCAAGAGCTCAGGGAGTTCATAGATCACAACCTGAAGCGGGGATTCATCCGGGAGTCCAAGGCAGCAGGAGGCAGTCCCGTGTTCTTTGTAAAGAAGAGGGATACGCCCCAGAAGAGGCTGGTCGTTGATTTCCGCGTCTTGAACCTCAAGACCAAGCCCTCAGCCTTCCCTATGCCCAAGATCGATGACCTGCTGGTGAGGAAGGGTCGCATCTTTACCAAGTTGGATCTGCGCGGAGCGTACAATCTCATTCGCGTACGGGAAGGCGACGAGTGGAAAACGACCATGTTTACGCCGCTGGGCACTTATGAATACAGAGTTATGCCTTTTGGATTAAAAAATGGTTCCCACTGCTTTCAAGCCTTCATGCATCATGTCTTGGCGGGTCTCCTCTACAAGAAGTGCGTCTGCTTCCTGGACGACATCCTGATCTTCTCGGAATCGCCGGAGGCTCACGAGAGAGATGTTAGGGAAGTTCTGCAGAGGCTGCGGGAGCACAGGCTGTACGCCAAGCTGGAGAAGTGCCAGTTCGACAAGACGGAGGTGGATTTCTTGGGCTACAAACTGTCCGACAAGGGACTGGCTATGGACGGTGCCAAGGTACGTGCAGTACTGGACTGGAAGAGCCCACGCAATAGGAAGGAAGTACAGAGGTTTGTCGGTTTTGCCAACTTTTATCGCAAGTTCATCAAGGGTTTCGCCATGCAGACAGCGGCCATCACCGACACCCTCAGTTCCAAGAAGAAGAGGTTCATCTGGACGGAGCAGGCAGAGCAGTCCTTTCAGAAGCTCAAGCAGCTCTTCGCTTCCGAGGAGAACCTACTGCACGTAAATCCCAGCAGGCCCATGAGAGTGGAGACGGACGCCTCAGACAGGGCCGTGGGAGCCGTTCTGTTGCAGCAAGACCACCAGGGGGACTGGAGGCCGTGCGCTTTCTACTCCAGAAAACTCAGCAAAGCGGAGCAGAACTACACCATCTGGGACAGGGAGTTGCTGGCCATACATGCAGCCTTCAAGGCGTGGCGGCACTTCCTCGTCGGAGCCAAGCACACGGTGCAGGTCCGCACAGACCATAAGAACTTGGAGTACTGGCGCACGGCGAGGTTCCTGAACCAGCGACACATCCGCTGGGCGGAGTTCTTTGCAGATTTCGACTTCAGAATTGAGTACATCCCAGGAAACAGCAACGTCTTGGCGGACGCGCTGTCCAGAAAACCGCAGTATCTGGAGGCAGAGGCACCGGCGGCGGCCAAGCACATTTTCACACCACAGGCGTGGGCATGCGCGTCAGCCACGGTGGACCTGGACGCGGTGCGCCGCGCGCTGCAAACGGACTCGTTCGCCCGAGCCAAGATGGAGGAGGTGTGCAGCGGCAAGGCGAGGGGCGACGAATTCCAAGTGCGCGACGGCCTGCTCCTACGCAAGGGAGTCCTCTACGTACCAGGAGACAGCCTCCGCGCGAAGGTCCTGCAACAGCTGCACGACGCGCCCAGCGCGGGGCACTTCGGCAAGGAGAAGACGGTGGACCTAGTAGCCAGAGACTTTTGGTGGCCTAAGATGCGGGGGGATGTCGCGGACTATGTCAATAGGTGCGACACCTGCCAAAGGGCTAAGCCTGTGCACCAGCCGCCGGCGGGCCTGTTGGAACCGCTACAGACACCGTTCGTACCGTGGGAGAGGGTGGCCCTGGACTTTGTCACAGATCTACCCAGCTCGAGGGGCAAGACGGCAGTGCTCGTGGTAGTGGACCTGTTCACCAAGATGGCCCACTTCATTCCGTGCGCGAAGGTGGCCACGGCCGAGCAGACCGCTAAGATGTTTATAGACCACGTGTTCAAGGTGCACGGCCTACCACGGTCTATTTTGTCCGACCGGGGGCGCCAGTTCATCTCCAACTTCTGGCAAAAGCTGATGGGATTCCTGAACGTCAAGGTCAGCCTGGCGTCGGCGAGACACCCGCAAACTAACGGGCAGGCGGAAAGGGTCAACGCCATCATGCAGCAGTACCTGAGATGCTACGCGAACCAGCAGCCATCGACCTGGGTGGACTATCTACCGTTGGCCGAGTTTGCCTACAACAACACGAAGCACGGGTCCACGGGGGTGACACCATTTTTCGCCAACTACGGGAGGCATCCCAGAACCTTCCCGGGTTTGGACACAGTGCGGGAGGGGGAGCCACAGGGAGCAGAGGACGTGGCAGCGGAGTTGCAGGAGATCCACGAGCAGCTCAGGAGGCAGTTAGAGTTGGCAAAACAGGCTTACAAAGTGCAGGCTGATCGACACAGGAGGGTTGGGGAGGACATCCAGGTGGGAGACTGGGTCTGGTTGGCAGCACAAGCAGTTCCAGCCAGATCGTTAGCCAAGAAGAAACTAGGGCACAAGCAGCTAGGGCCTTACCAAGTAGAGGCGCAGATCAACCCAGTGGCCTTCCGGTTGACACTCCCGGAGGGTTCCAGAATGCACCCGGTCTTTCATAGATCAGTGCTCACGCCCTACAGAGAGCCCCACAGGTTTCAAGCACCGGGGAAGGCGCCAGACCCGCTCAGAGAAGCGCCCAAAAAGGGGGGGTCGCCGAAAGGGGAGCCACTTAATGAAGCCACTGAGATTTTAGACTCAAGGTGGGGGGAGGACGGGATTGAATATCTTCTCGCCACAGAGGACACCCCGGCCAGCGCCAACAGGTGGGTGCCGGATTACGCAGTGGAAGAGCAGTTGCTCAAGGAAGAATTCCACACACTTTTCCCGCACAAGCCTATGCCGGCGGGCTTTTTCGAGGATTGTTTGTTCACACCCACACTCTCGGCCAGCACTTTCCGGGGTTTCTCGTCAACTGAGGACTCGGCTCCGGGAGGCAGCTCCCCGGAGGGATCGCTTTCAGGTTTTGGCACGGGGGGATCTTATTGGTGGGAGGACCAACCCGAAGTGGGCTGGCGCAGAGACATGCCGAAGGGACCCTGGGAGGTGGACCCCCATCAAGCAACAGGGGGAGGAGGGCTCTTGGGTGATTTGGGGTCGAGCTCAGATTTCGAGCACACCGCGCAGGAGATGGAAGCGGAGGAGGTCGTCGTCGACGAGCCCATGGGGGACTTCCCGGACTTATCTCAATGGTTGCAAGCCTCAGGGGACGAGCTGTATCCTGGACTCACCCCTACAACAATGGAGCACCCGGAACCCGCACCGGAAGAGGGGGAGGGGGGAAGGGGGGGCTTCGAGGGGGGATGGATGTCAGGGGTTCAGAAGGAGAGACACAGGAGGGGGAGCAAATGGAGAGTGAGGAGGAGGAGTACGAGGGGGGCGCAGGCAGTGACAGTGGCCAGAGTTATTCCACAAGCCTCTCTAGCGAATCGGAGGACTCACAGAAGGGAGCGCCGGTGGCCAGAGCAAGGGAGATTCCAAGGGAGAAACCTCAAGAGGGAGGGGCCAGCGGGGAGTCCCTGAGCAGCAGCTGGAGATCAGGACCAGCATCTCCACCAGAGCGCAGTGGGGAGGGGGAGTCCCAGGAGTCGGGACCAGTGTCCTCACCACCAGAGGGAGGAGAGGAGTCAGGTTTGGCAACACCCACATCAGGAAGCGGGGAAACGGTCAGAAGGAAAGTCACCGGCTGGGCGCGCACGCCAAGTT
This sequence comes from Podarcis gaigeae, assembly GCF_964106915.1. Classification (NCBI taxonomy): domain Eukaryota; kingdom Metazoa; phylum Chordata; class Lepidosauria; order Squamata; family Lacertidae; genus Podarcis; species Podarcis gaigeae. The sequence continues at coordinate 113,676,634 of NC_139680.1, forward strand.
CAAATGTACAGGAGCGCGGCACAGCGGGGAGCCCGGGAAGGGAGCCAGGTCCTAAAGCCCGCCGGAGGGAGGGGCAAGACTCAGGAGGCTCCGCGTCAGAGGAGTCCAGGAAGGAGGGAACCCCAGAGGGCAGAAGGACCCAACGCAGGAAAGAGCAGCGCAAGAGGTGGAGCCGGGCTAGAATCTTAAACTGGTGTGGGTGGAGCAGTGAGTCAGAGGGGACTTAGCCGGTCTAGCGTTAAGACGTGGGTCTGCGCGCCCAGAGCTTGGAAATGGAAACTAAACTTCAATAAAGACTTTTGTATATAATATCCACTGGGCGTTGGTCCTCTGTGAGCTGGGACCTAGCGGCAGTCCTGACAGTATGCTAAATGCAAAAGATTTACAATACTCCATATTGCCATGGTTGAAGGATGAAGACTAGACTTCGTCTTTATTCTTTGCAAAATTCTAGGCATGTCCTGCTAGCTCGCTGATCAAAGGGGCCTGGTTTTGCAAAGTCTGCTTGCAAAATCCTAGATCTGAGACATGTAGCAGTTCCAATTTATTAAAAAAGGTTGATCTCAATTGAGAGCTCAAGTCTTGCAAGGTCTGCCTGCCAAACTTTAGACCAGAGCTATCTGGTTGTGCTTTGAATTAGCAGCTCCTGTTTTGCAAAGGGTTACTGGAAGCTGCTCACAAAGGAGCTGCCTTGCAAAGTGTTTGCTTTGATCTAGCAAGCTCAGTTCTTGCAAAACTGGTCAACAGCTTTGCGCAGAAAACGTCGGAGAATGCAAAACCGACGCAGAGGAAAGCAAATCCGAGAGATCGTGTCTCTGTGTGCAGAGGTGCGTCAACCTAACATTCTCCTGATCCCTAAGAGTATGAGAGTTGGCAGATCTGCAACATCTGCCAACCCTTCACTAAGGTATCCCCTGCGAAGGCCTATTTTCAAGCCCTTGGGACTGCAAAGATATACCTAGAGACAGAAGCCAGGTGGGGAATAGTCAAGTAAGACTGGCGGCTGTGGGCTCTGCTCTAGTGCCCTGCATATTTCTCTGCCCCTCCGCATTATTAACACAGCCAGAATTAATTGTGCAAAATGGTGTTTAATTCAGGAATGTTATGCAACACTCAGAGGTATCCTGACACATTGCACAGGCACTGTACCTTATACGGGTTACAGAATTTGGCCCAGGAACTGCTGAAATCTTTGTGTCACTGCCCTGTGTAGGGAGCCGCCATACTGCAGCTGGAAGTGAAGATTTTTGTGGACTGATTCCTCTCAACCAGGCAGACCATTGGATCCTTCCAAGCAGGAGAGGGCAAAAAAAAGCCTTCCTTTCCCCACTGAGCAATGGATGAGCAATATGGTCTCCCTGAACTTTGGAGCATCTTGTGTTTCTGGCCTTGATCCTGGGTCCTTCCAGCTCTACAATTCTATTATTCTATGATCCTGATTGTTCTTTGGCCCTGATGCACTCCAGACTCCTCGGGAACGCGGGTGGCTCTGCGGTCTAAGCCTCTTGGCCAGGCATAGGCAAACTCCAGCCCTCCAAATGTTTTGAGACTACAATTCCCATCATCCCTGACCACTGGTCCTGTTAGCTAGGGATGATGGGAATTGTAGTTCCAAAACATCTGGAGGGCCGGAGTTTGCCTATGCCTGCTCTTGGGCTTGCCGATCAGAAGATTGGCGGTTCGAATCCCCGCAGCAGGGTGAGCTCTCGTTGCTCGGTCCCTGCTCCTGACAACCTAGCAGTTCAAAAGCATGCAAGCAAGTAGATAAATAGGTACTGCTGTGGCGGGAAGGTAAACAGTGTTTCCATGCACTCTGGCACTCATCATGGTGCTCCATGTGTGGGAGCAGTTTCCTCGTGCTGGCCACATGACCAGGAAAGCTGTCTGTGGACAAATGCCAACTCCCTTGGCCTGAAAGCGAGATGAGTGCCACAACCCCATAGTTGCCTTTGACTGGACTTAACCAGCCAGGGGTCCTTTACCTTTTTACCTTTTACTCCAGACTCCTGCCCATAGCCCAGTCCTGACACTGGGTTGTAATCAACCGAGTCCTACCCCCTGAAGTAGGAGTAGACCCCCTGAAATTAATAAAGTTAGTTGTGCCCAGCAAGTGATGAAGTTCATGACCAGCAAGTGATGAAGTTCCACTTCATCTGAAAAACAGAGGTAGCAGAAGGGAACTCTATGCAGATGAAAGAAGTCCATTGACTCTTGTGACAGAAAGCTTTGCTTCCAGAGCAATGGCGGTTTGCTGCAAATGCAATTTCTCGCGTGGCTTATGAACGGGGTTTCACGCGTTGACATAAACATGGGCAGGAGAGTTTTAACAGCATGCATGTAGCACGCTAAATTCTGCCCACAATTTTATAACGCAGCCCAATCCTACGTAAGTTTACTCGGAAGCAAGCCCTCCGATTGCAATGGAGCTTGCCATCTGGGTCGTATGCACAGGACTGCAGCCTTAGTTATGCTTGGAGAAGTTTGACACAAGAACATTGGCAGCTGCCTGACACTGAAAACATCATCTTACACTTAAAACATGGGAGGTTTGTAAGCAGAGGTTGGTTGGCCATCTGCCAAGGATGCTTTAGCTGAAAATCCTGACTTGCAGAAGGCTGGACTAGACAGCCCTCGGTGTCCCTTCTACCTCTACAATTGTGTGATTCTATGCATCAGGCCTGGGTGGTGCTGTGGGTTAAACCACAGATCCTAGGACTTGCCAATCAGAAGGTCAGCGGTTCGAATCCCCGCAACGGGGTGAGCTCCCGTTGCTCGGTCCCTGCTCCTGCCAACCTAGCAGTTCGAAAGCACATCAAAGTGCAAGTAGATAAATAGGTACCACTCCAGCGGGAAGGTAAACGGTGTTTTCGTGTGCTGCTCTGGTTCTCCAGAAGCGGCTTAGTCATGTTGGCCACATGACTGGGAAGCTGTACGCCGGCTCCCTTGGCCAATAAAGCGAGATGAGCACTGCAACCCCAGAGTCGGTCACGACTGGACCTAATGGTCAGGGGTCCCTTTACCTTTACCTTATGCATCAGGCCATTGGCTCACCTAGCTCAGTATTTCCTACACTGGCTGGCAGCTGCATGCCAGGGCTTCAGGCAGGGGACATTCCCAGCCCCGCCTTCAGATGCCTGGGAATGAACCTGGATAGCCAATGCTCTGCTCCTGAGCTACAGCCCTTCCCCAAAACAAACCGAGGAGGGAAATGCTTTTTTGCATTGCAGCCTGCAAGCTAGCTAGATCCACAGTTAGCAGAGCCATACCTTTCTTAACCCCTCGAGCAAGGAGCTGTATGACTCAGAAGGCGTCTCTGAGTCAAAAGGCCTCCCAGCGTGAAGGCAGTTTTTCACACCACTCCTTTCCCAGGGCCGTGCCTTCGGTCACGGCCCAGAACCGGGCGCCTGGTTGCTGGCAGAAACTTTAAAAGCGAGCGGCTTCTCTCGTTTTGTGGGCACAGATACCCGAGCACAAGGCACACAGCCCATCAGCTGTGAAGGACAACTGCAAGTATAAATAGCTGTGTCTCCCTTTAAAGCACACAGGCAACCGAAGAAAGAATCGGGACCCGGTCTGTTACTGTTGTCTTGAATTGTCCCTCTAACCTCTTCAGCCCCTTGGATAAGAATGAATCTATATGGCATCCTTGATATCTCTGAGATCTCTTGATATGTCTGTTAAGGGTGTTTGTTGGCTGTGGGGATGCCCAGGAAGAATGGAGCTATTCAGGGGTCTTTCTCTGCCCCTCCGAGTCAAAGTGTGTGGCCAATAACCCACCCCATGTCTGATCACTGCTCTGATCACTGCTCCCACAAAGCTTTGGGCTACTCTGATTTTTTTCCTGAAACTTATTTCTCTATGTTTTCTTACACATCTCAATATTTCCCTAGGTTAGTGTTTTCCCCAGAGGTACACAAGAGAGTTTCAAAGGGTACATGGCAGAATTTTTCATTTTACTTTATTGTAGAGGGTTTTTAGCTGGGGGAAAAAATGATGCAAAGATAAAATAGCATTATTAAAATTACCCCCAATTTATCTTCACCCGCAAGCCAGTAAGACTAAACTCTCAAAAGGGGTACGCGATTGTTGTTAAGTTTGGGGAATGCGACTCCAGGCTCATTTATTTATTCATTGTTAAAGCACAGGATAGAAGGATTTTTTTGTAAAAATAAAATAAAAGGTAAAAGTTTCAAGGGCTCTTCCCAGCTGAGCAATGCAGACGACAGACAGTTAAGTACCATATTTTTCTATGTATAACACGCCCCCCTGTATAACATGACCCCTATTTTTGGGAACTCCAAATTAAGAAAAGGGGGGAGATTGCCCAGAGTTGCTAAGCTTTGTGGGGGGAGAATTACCCAGCATTGTTGAGCTTTTTTTAGGGGGGGGGATTGCCAACAATTGCTCACCCGCCTGACTGCAGCTGCCAATCTCACGCCTCGCAGAAGTCAACCATCGTCTGCCCGATCACTGCCAGCAGCCACAAATCACCCACCCAATTGCCGCAACAACAACCAATCCTTAACAGCCCTTGCCGCATACACCAATCACCCGCCAAATCACCGCTGTATATCTCCTGCTCACGGCTGCCAACAATCGCCCGTACCCCCTATGCACTACCCGTGTATAAGACGGCCCAATTTTTTAGCAATCTTTTTAAATAATAAGAAAAATCGTCTTATACACAGCAAAATACGGTATTTACTGTCAAAGATACCACAGTCACCTCCACAGCTAAGGAGACCTACTCACACCAATTTAGCATCTAGCCAGCTGTGCCCCATGGAGCACTAACAGAAACACAGGGCCACTCCTTCTACACAAGCTTATCTACCTTCCCCCAATGGGTTGCACACATGCAGCTGGAGACTGCGCCTGCAGGGAAACTTCCTCTGCTCATCCCTCTTCAGTCCTCTCCTGGTACTGGGAGACAGTAGTGCAAGAGAGGTTAGGGGAGCACTGGCCTTTCCAGCAGTGTGTGGTCAGAGGACTAGGGGGACTAGACTAGTCCCTTAAATGTTTCCGGTAAAATAAGACTATTAATGTATTAAAGCCTGGTGCGTCCTCCCCAAAGCCCAGCAAGCTTATTCCCAGTTGGGGGGGGCGTGATGCTCTAATGGGTCCAATAGACCTCCTGCCACCTTCCCAAAGCCCGCCTGGCTTTGGGGAGGAGGTCGGAGGGCTCCAGCATCCTCTCAGAGGCCTGGGTCCTGCTTCTCAAAGCCTGGGAAGTTTCTGCCGGATTTAGGGAAGGAAACTGTGCTGGGCCCGGGGGGTAACCCGAGAACCATGGTCCAGGTCTGGTCCAGAATCCGAAGGTTCCGCTAGGAGTCAGTCCGACAGGATCGAGGCAGGAAACCAGGCAAGGACAGGGGCAGGATCTGGCATACAGCAATGTTGCTTCTGCAACCTGGGGTGAGGTCCAACAGCCTTTTATCTTTGTTGGGGTAACGGCCGGTCCTGATCCCCCGGCGACTCACCTCCCTGTTTCGCCCAAAGGTGAGCACTCCTTCTGCAAGTACTCAGGTCTCTCCTTCTCTCAGACCTTAGTCTCTGCAGCTCAGGAGACGCGGTGGGTTACTAGACCCAGGGGCCGCCTCAGCCTCCCCTGACCAAACCGGTAGTGGAGCAGCTGTAAGCGATGACCCAGCTGAAGGCAACGAGGTAATCTCCGCATCTGGAGCCAGGGCAGGCTCAGGCCCCTGGCTCAGCCCAGAGTTCAAGTCCAAGCCTGAGCTCCAGGCCATCACAGAGACACAGGCGACACCCCCACCCCAATCACCCTCAAAAGCTTGTATCTCAGGCCCTGACTGTTCCTATAATAAAAACTCTCCTTCAGTGGAGGTTAGATTGCCACCTGCCAATGGATTCTTTGGCTGGGGTTCAGGCACCGTGGGGGGTTGGACTAGATGACTCTCATGGTCCCTTCCAACTCTAGGATTCCATGGGATTTGCCTTTTCCACAGCTGCCATGCACAGGTCAACAACAACTTTATCCAACTATCCACTACAACTTCAAGGAGCTCGTTCCTGGTCAGCTAGACCACATAAGCTCATACGGGAAAATTAATATTTTGTGCCCTGGCGTGCATCGCTTTTCGCACTCGTCTACACTAAATTGCATTTGCCGCTTTACCACCCATTTGGAGAGGTCCTTCTGAAGCTGTTTTTTGTTTCGGTGGCCCTGAACAGTTTAGTACCATCAACAAACTAGGCCACCTCACTGCACACCCCTAACTCTAGATATTTTCTGTGGGATGGCGCTTATTCCAAGGTAACCCTCCTATCGCAGGGCAGGAACTCCGACAGCAGTGATAAAAACCTTCTCTCATGAGATTTCAAAACTGCACATCAGCATTCCACTGGCATTTCTCTTCCAGCTCTCAAGGTTTGGTTTGTTCTCTCTCTCTCTTTAAACAAGAAGGATGTGAAAAAACGCAAACCTGCTGAGTATCCCAGGAGCCTCAGGGCTTTTCTACCACCTACACAGATAATTACCCCTAGATTGGGTGTTTGGGATCCAAGCCTCCCGGTGGCTAGCAGAGACTTGAAGTAGACCAGCTGGCAGAAGAGTTGACACATCAAACAGAACAAGGTGTGGCAAAGCTGGCCGGCGCTCCCTATCAGGGGCTGTCTGAGAAGCAGAGGGAGCTTGAGAGATTGGCTTCTCAAAAGAGATAACCATCTTCGTTCAGCACATCTCACAGCCAGGCGGATTCCAAGGCGATTGTATGAACTAGCATACCCGTCCCCTGTCATGGTCCCCTGGCATGTTGCCATGTAGGTGAGGTTGAATCCTGACAAGTCAGAAGTACTGTTCTTGGGGGACCGGGCGGGCAGGTGTGAAGGACTCCCTGGTCCTCAATGGGGTAACTGTGCCTCTGAAGGACCAGGTGCGCAGCCTGGGAGTCATTTTGGACTCACAGCTGTCCATGGAGGCACAGGTCAATTCTGTATCCAGGCCGGCTGTCTACCAGCTCCATCTGATACGCAGGCTGAGACCCTACCTGCCCGCAGAGTTTCTCTCCAGAGTGGTGCATGCTCTAGTTATCTCCCGCTTGGACTACTGCAATGCGCTCTATGTGAGGCTACCTTTGAAGGTGACCCGGAAACTACAACTAATCCAGAATGTGGCAGCTATACTGGTGATTGGGGGCAGCCACCGAGACCACATAAAACCGGTCTTGAAAGACCTACATTGGCTCCCAGTATGTTTCTGAACACAATTCAAAGTGTTGGTGTTGACCTTTAAAGCCCTAAATGGCCTTGGCCCAGTATACCTGAAGGAGAGTCTCCATCTCCATCGTTCTGCCCGGACACTGAGGTCCAGCGCCGAGGGCCTTCTGGCAGTTCCCTCACTGCGAGAAGCCAAGTTACAGGGAACCAGACAGAGGGCCTTCTCGGTCTGTGGAATGCCCTCCCATCAGATGTCAAAGAGATAAACAACTACCTGACATTTAGAAGTTTTTAATGTGTGGCATTTTAATGTATTTTTAATATTTGTTGGAAGCCGCACAGAGTGGCTGGGGAGACCCAGCCAGATGGGTGGGGTATAAATAAATTGTTGTTGTTGTTGTTGTTGTTGTTGTTGTTGTTGTTATATCAGGAGATATTTTAGTCTCTGGGAGCATGGCACTTGCACACGCCATGAATTTAAAGCACATGTCTTTCCCCAAAGATCCTGCCTCTTACCCTTCGCAGACCTGCAGTTCCCAGCACCATTAACTGTCATGGTCTGGCTGGATGCAGAGGAGACATCAGATAGGGAACCCCCCAAGGAACACCCAAGGGAAGAAGGCTCTGAGCTGGGGAATTGGTGGTGGGACAATGATGAGTGGTCAGAGAGAGAAGAGCTCTCAGAGTGTCGTAAGCTGAAGAGGTAACAGGGTTTAGTGAGCAGGGAGAGGCTGTGGCAGAGAGCGGTCCAGAAGCGGAGGCAGAAGCAGAGGCTGGAGAGGAGCCAGGAGACAGAGATGAGGCTGGCTGCTGAAGAATCCAGGGGGTCTCCCCTTCCTGCAGCAACCAGCTCCTTGCCAGAAGAGGGTGGAGCAGAGCAGACAAGGTGATGAAATCTCAGGTTGCTTGGGAAGGAACCGGGGGCGGAGGAGACTTAGGGACCTTCAGTCCCCACAACTGTTCTACCAGGAAGAGTTGCCATGTTCTCTTGGCCTGGCCTCCAGAGCTGTCTTGTTTCTTTGAATAAACACTGAAGCCGTGTGAGTTATTGCTGACCTGCACCTGGCACCCGCCCCTGACATTAACAAGCTACAGTTCCCAGAGTGTGCTTTAAATATATGGTGTGTACACAGCCCTCATTATTCCTGGATGAAGACAGGAAGTATTTCTGTCCTATTTCTAAGGGGAGGGGTAGTTTTCTTGTGTTTGTTTTTTTTAAAAAAAAAACAGCTCTCTTTTGTCCCTTTTCTGAGCAGATTTTGAGAAAAAAGCCTGAAGAATCCACCCACTTTTTACAGCAACAAAAAGTACTGACGAAGTAGTCTGAGGACTGTCTCCCTTTTAGCACTTTTAATGGTTTAAGGTGCTCAGAGTAGCTCCACAGTATTAAGAATAATTTTAATATTTGTAACCCACCCATCTGACTGGCTGGCCCCAGCCACTCCATGGCTATGTTGTAAAACCTGTAGTTCCTTCCTGGGAAATTGGGGTGGGAGAAGGCTCCCCTCACGTACCTATGGTGGAAGCCATCTTTTCCCCCCATACAATGTCCTTGTACAGAATTTAGGTACCAGAACTCTTCCCAATACCTGTTCTGTTCTTTCTAGAGAGAGGCAATAAAGTTCTCGTCTAGCTTCCTTAACACTGTGTCCTCTATGCCTTGGTGTGAGAAGTCAATTTTAACTTTCCTAATGGGAAAGATGATGGTACATTTTCCTGACCAGAAACGTTTGGCTTTCATAATCCTCTTGTAAACAGGGACGTTCCACAAGGACAGAGTCGTGCTAGTAAGGCTACTCCTTTATGGTATGGGGAAAGATGCTTTCTAAATCCTTTGCCTTCGCTGAAGATGGTCTAAGTGCAACGGTGAAAGTATTTTGGGAAAGTCTGATGCCGATTTCCTTCCTGAAGTGGAATGTGGTTTATGAAGGAACCTGAGCTCAAAAAAAGACAAGGCCCTCCCTCTTGGCTTTGCTGATGCGGTCCAAAGGAAAGCAGAACAATACGTTTGGCACCAGCTTGGCTGCACTAGGGTGGCGCTGTGGTCTGCACCACTAAGCCTCTTGGGCTTGCCGATTGGAAGGTTCGAATCCCCGTGACGGAGTGAGTTCCCATTGTTCTGTCCCAGCTCCTGCCAACCTAGCAGTACAAAATCACACCAGTCCAAGAAGATAAATAGGTACCACTGTGGCGGGAAGGTAAATGGCATTTCTGTGCACTCTGGTTTCCGTTATAGTGTTCCGTTGTGCCAGAAGTGGTTTAGTCCTGCTGGCCACATGACCCAGAAAGCTGTCTGTGGACAAATGCTGGCTCGGCCTGAAAGTGAGATGAGCACTACAACCCCATAGTCGCCTTTGGCTGGACTTAACTGTCCAGGGGTCCTTTAACTTTTTATCTTTACTAGTTGCCAGGAGGCGTACAAGACATAGGGACTCCATTCTGGAATTGCATAGGCTTTACTCCTTAGTCTTTTCTTCTCCCAAAGATAGCCCACAAGGCAGAAGAAGTTTAGGACCAGAGTTTTCCTTCTTCTAGATGGGCTCCCTTCCCAGGTTGAAGAACCTCATCTGCCCCTTACTTTCCTCTACAGCCCATGCAGAAACAGCCTTCTTTACCACTGGAACCACCATTGGTCTTGTCTTCTCAGTCTGCCAGAATCTGTCTTCACTTGCAGGGGAAGTCCCTCACTCACTAAGAGTTTGACACCCATTGGCTACCCTCACCTGGTTTAGCTGGCCAGTCGAAGCCGTGTCCTGGGGTGTGGTCACTGTCGCATGCTGCTAGCTTCTAGGAACTACAGGTGAGAGCTGAGTGCAGGATTAAGACCAAAGGTGGTCAAACAACCCCAGAAGGAGCAGGACGTTTCCCACACCATATGTTAACATCCCATATACCCCATATTAGGGTAAAATGTGCTTCTAAAATGCACCTGTTCATGAAAATAACACCCAAAGGTGCTATACATTAGGAGGGAATTCTTTGCAAAGTTGTGTTTATCAGACAGAACTGCATACCAAAAAAAACCGGGTTTAATAGGATAAATACACATTAATGCACTGGTGGATCTTCAGGACTTTTTAAATAAGCGAAGAAATCTCAAACTGAAGTTAAGATTGGAAAAAATAAGACGGGGAAGGCAACTAAAATTGACCGACTTGCCCATTCCTGCTTGGGGAAGCCACCACGTCAAAAGCAGCTTGTCGCTCAAATGTGCTGTCCAACAGCGGCTCAATAAATTTCTTGGTTTGGCCGCATGCTGAGGACTGTAAAAACAAAGGGGCTGCCTTGCAGGATAAAATATATGGGATAGGTTCGTTTTGGTGGGTCACAAGGAGCCATGCAGGCCCAGGCCCAACAGTGGCTGCCTTGTAACGTATTTCCTTCTTTGTGTGTGCCAGACGTCCTATCCAGTTCCTCCTACTTGCGCATTAAAATGCAGAAGGCTGCAAAGCGTCTTCAGATCTTTTCGCTCCAGTCTTGCTATCACTTTACAGCCCTCATAAATCAAGCGAGCCTAAAACATCCTTCCCACCCTTAACATTTCGCAAAAGCCGCAGCGAGAAAGTTAGGATCTTGCCGTCCAAACAGCTTTGTGGGCTGGATAACAAATGCGCTCCTCTAATGTTGCCTCGTTTCGTCAACACAGCTTGACTTCTTAATGAGATCTTTAAGCTCCTAGGCTAACGAAATGTATTAACTGTCATCATTGGTATTTTTTAAAAAAAAAAAATTGCAGCAAGAAACAATGATATTCTATTAGAGCCAGGGCTGAGTAGCAGAGGGGTCAGAGTCGGTCTCTTAATTGAAAAAACAGACCGGCTGGCTGGACACCCAATCCCTCTGCTCTCCGGCAAATTCCGTCGCAAGCCTTTGCAAAGCATCGCTGTGCAATTTGCTACCACCAGCTGCAGAGATGGCTGTGAACTTTGATGGCTTCAAGGTGGGGTTGGAGAAATTCATGGAGGGGAAGGCTGTCGGTAGCTATGTGCAGTGAAGCCTCTGTGTGCTTGTACTAGTATCCCAGTAAGCCTCCGAATACCAGTGGCCGGAGAACAACAATGGAAGACCTCTGTTGCCTATGGGCTTCGCAATGGCATCTGTTTGGTCACTACAGGATGCAGGATGCTGACCTGGTCCAATCCAGCTGTGCTTATCTAATGTTCTTAAATGCAGCTGGCTACTGCAAGTGTAGTGGTGTTCCTCTGACAGGGTAGAGCAGGCTAGTATCAATTTCTGGAAAGCTAGAAATTTTTGTGAACTTATTTACAGGGCTGAACTAATAACCGATTAACAGGCAGGAATCTATTTCATACAGTTGCAACAACCCCTACAAGAAGGAGAAGGATGGTTTTAATTTATTACAGGCCCTAAGGTCCCAGGGCAGGGACCTTACCTAAACCACAGAGCCTAGGGCTTGCCGATCAGAAGGTCGGTGGTTCGAATCCCCGTGACGGGGTGAGCTCCCGTTGTTCGGTCCCAGCTCCTGCCCACTTAGCAGTTTGAAAGCACGTCAAAGTGCAAGTAGAAAAATAGGTACCACTCCGGCGGGAAGGCAAACGGTGTTTCCATGTGCTGCTCTGGTTCGCCAGAAGCGACTTAGTCATGCTGGCCACATGACCCGGAAGCTGTCTGCGGACAAATGCCAGCTCCCTCAGCCTATAGAGCGAGATGAGCACCACAACCCCAGAGTCATCTGCGACTGGACCTAACGGTCAGGGGTACCTTTACCTTTACCTAAGGTCCCAGGGCAGGTTACAACAATTGAAACACAGTGTTAAATTGGTTTAAGGCAACTTACAATCACAAGAACAGGACGGGCCCTAAAAATTTGCATATCAGGTATCCAAAGTCAGGGTAAAGGATAGTCCCTGTTTTCTGATAACTGTCCCTAGTAGATATTGGCCCGTATTTTTTCCACACTTACACACATACAATGACCGCCACTGTTGTTTCCTGTTGGAGATTCCTTGTTAAAAATTTCTTGATGTGACTTGTCATTCTTCAGGGTTCAAGATCAGTGGTTATGTTAGACCCTGGGTACAATGATTCTACAGGGAACAGCTTTTATTTTGTATAGTATCGCTTCGGTCATGAAGTGCACAATTAACGTTTCCCGCTTCCACCGCCATTCCAGGTTTGGCCTCTGTATCTACCTTCCCAGTATGCTAGAGCAAAACACACACACACACATCCAAAAACAACTGGCCAGTCCTGGTTTTTCCTCCCCCTTTAATTGAGGCTTTACACTCTAAACCTCGATTAAATCATTGCAAAATGGCATTTGCTCCCGCTGCCCTAATGCAAAAAAACCAAACACTTATTTGGAAATAGGCAGCATTTTGTTGTTGAAAATAATACGAAGTAAAAAATAGCAAAATGGGGATCTGTAACCATGTGCAGGAGGCTGTTTTGTACATGACATCCGCCCAGCCAGCCACCATCTATTATAAATTAAAGGGAAAAAAGAGGTGCTGGTGTGTCCATCACCCCAACATGCCCACGCCAGCCAAGGTGCATGCGCAGGACCTATTTGTTGCTACTTCCATCACCTCTTACTCCCTGGTGGTCATTTGGAGGGCCTCTGGGCTGCGGGGGTCCTGGATTTCTCAAGCTCCTCCCCATGCCTCCCAGGACCAGTCTTCACCAACCTGATGGAAGTTGCAGTCTGAAACACGTGGAGGACACCAGTTTGCCAAAGTCTTATTATTGTTGTTGTTGTTGTTTAGTCGTTTAGTCGTGTCTGACTCTTTGTGACCCCATGGACCAGAGCACGCCAGGCACTCCTGTCTTCCACTGCCTCCCACAGTTTGGTCAAACTCATGCTGGTAGCTTTGAGAACACTGTCCAACCATCTCTGTCGTCCCCTTCTCCTTGTGCCCTCCATCTTTCCCAACATCAGGGTTCTTTTCCAGGGAGTCTTCTCTTCTCCAGAGGTGGCCAAAGTATTGGAGCCTCAGCTTCAGGATCTGTCCTTCCAGTGAGCACTCAGGGCTGATTTCCTTCAGAATGGATAGGTTTGATCTTCTTGCAGTCCACGGGACTCTCAAACTCCATGGACAAAGACAACAGGCATATTATTATTATTATTATTATTATTATTATTATTATTATTATTATTATTATTAATTTGTACCCCAGCCACTCTGGGCGGCTTCCAACAAAGATTAAAAATACATCAAAATGTCACACATTAAAAACTTCCCTGAAGAGGGCTGCCTGCAGATGTCTTCTAAAAGTCTGGTAATTGTTTATCTCTTTGACATTTGATGGGAGGGCATTCCACAGGGCAGGTGCCACTACCGAAAAGGCCACCTGCCTGGTTCCCTGTAGCTTTGCTTCTCGCAATGAGGGAACCACCAGAAGGCCCTCGGTGCTGGACCTCAGCGTCCGGGCAGAACGATGGTCTGCTCCAGATGTTGAATCTCCAGGTGGATAAGTCAATGCATCTTCTTTCTAATGCGCATACGCGTTTCTGAATGCACATGCAAAAGCGTTTGAGCGCCACTGCGGTGCGCAGGCCTACCATATTTTGTATTCCAGTGAGGCTCGTTCCCAACTGATGTCAGCGACAGATCATGGTATCATCTGAAGAAAACAAAGAGGCTTTGAAAGTGGTGAAAGGCAGGTGACTGCAGAGCAAACAAATAGGACTGTATAAAGAAGGTGGTGCAGAGCCTTTAGTAACATTGGACTAGAGGCGGAAGGGTTAGAGATCCTTGATAAGGCAATCTGACTGTTACAAGCCTGTTCCTGTCCTCCCCTATGAATTGGGGGGGGGTGGATGCTGTTTTAATTGGCGAGACTCTGTCAAGGCAGGCTTCAAAATAGCCACTCTCTTGGTCACCTCTGGTGAGAAAGAGCCACTTCCAAGATAATGGGGCAGCCATGCTTGCTTGTTCATGTACTCAAGCAGCCAGCAGAGATGGCTAGACACAGGCCTGGCCCAACCATGAGGCAGGCTGAGGCAAACGCCTCAGGTGGCAAAGCCCAAGAGGCAGTGCCCCTGTGGGGACCCCTCCTGCTCTGCTGCCACTGGGATCTTGCTGGAACCTGCCACCACGCAGACAAGGTAAGGGAGTCTTCTATGTGGGGCCATGACAGATGGCCATCCAATCTCCGATGGGTTCATTCATCCAGGGCCTGAGGCAAAATGAGAAGGTGCCATCCCTAGTCCCCCGCCCCCCGCTACACAAGGGAAAGATGGGGAGAAGCTGCCCCCAGCCAGTGGCAGCAGCAGCAGGAACCAACAGGTACTGAGCCAAGCTGCGGTCAGCTCTGTGTTTCCCCTCTGAACAATGGGGGGGGCCTCCTCAAAAAATACATTGGGGGCCCCAAAGTGCCTTGGAACCTAGGAGTCTGTGTCTATGACCCCTTCCCTCCGCTGCTGCTTCCCACTGCTTAAAAATTGAAATATACTCGGAGTCAAGTGTGGATTTCATGCTCTTTATTCAGCTCATAGTAGTGAGGAATGGAAGTTCCCCCGAAATGTCTGCTTTATATACATTATTTACACAATGGGCCCCACGTGATTGGCTAATTCCGGGATTTTCCTGTAGGCCAATCAGGTTGTGGATTCACTTCCACCTGGCGTTGGATTGGGTGGCTCCTGCGGACCAATCAGACTGCTGCATTCTGGATCCTATTGTTCTAGGACCAATCAGACTGCTGCAATTGGGATCCTATTCAACTCAGTACATAACAAAAATATAGACAAGAATTCCACAGGAAGATAAGAAGCTGCCATATATTGAATCAGACCATAGGTCTACTGGACTCAGTATTGTCTACACTGGTGGCAAGCTAACTTTTTGCCAAATGCAAGGCGGCTCTTTTAAAATGAGATTCAGAAGTAATGCAAAACACAAGTGGGTGAGACAATTAAAGATTTTATTCTAAACAGCAAGCAATACATACATACCAAGCAAGCACCTCAACCTGCCACTTGGAAGCCCTCAAGAAGTGGCGAAGTGACTCCCCCAGGTAGCCTCAATTTGCACTTCCCTGTGGCCATCATTCTGTGCAGGAGTTTCTCTCAAATCCTGCCCAAAACCATCCGATTTATAGATAGCTAGCCTGTGTGGCTTGCCTGACTGGCAATGTGCAGTCACACATTACTGACAATGTTGGGACGCGGGTGGCGCTGTGGTCTAAACCACTGAGGCTCTTGGGCTTGCCTCTCAGAAGGTCGGCAGTTTGAATCACCACCATGGGGTGAGCTCTCGTTGCTCTGTCCCAGCTCCTGCCAACCTAGCAGTTTGAAAGCATGCCACTGCAAGTAGATCAATAGGTACCACTGGGGCGGGAAGGTAAATGGTGTTTCTGTGCACTTTGGCTTCCTTCATGGAAGCGGTATGGCCATGCTGGCCACATGACCCGGAAAGATGTCTGTGGACAAACACTCGGCCGGAAAGTGAAATGAGCGCCACACCCAAATAGTTGCCTTTGATTAGACTTACCCATCCAGGGTCCTTTAGGTAAAGGTATAGGGGCCCCTGACCATTAGATCCAGTTGTGGCAGACTCTGGGGTTGCGGCGCTCATCTTGCTTTATTGGCTGATGGAGCTGGCGTACAGCTTCCGGGTCATGTGGCCAGCATGACTAAGCCACTTCTGGTGAACCAGAGCAGTGCATGGAAATGTCATTTACCTTCCTGCCGAAGTGGTACCTATTTATCTACTTGCACTTTGACGTGCTTTCGAACTGCTAAGTTGGCAGGAGCAGGGACCGAGCAACGGGAGCTCACCCCGTCACAGGGATTCGAACCGCCGACCTTCTGATCGGCAAGCCCTAGGCTCTGTGGTTTAACCCACAGCGCCACCCACATCCCTTCAGGGTCTTTTACCTTTACCTTTTTTACTGACTAGTATTCGTTATTCATTAGCCACCTTCTCCCAATGCCTCACTTTCTCCAAACAATGCCCAACATCAAAGAAGGTCTCATCACTATCTCTTCCTTCCAACAGATTAGGACATTCAAGGCTGCTCTTGGCCATCAAAGAGCTTAACAAAAGATAGGAGAAGGGAAGGAAGAGGGGGCAGGAAGGATAACCATGTCAGATCACTAACTCCTCGGCATACAAATATCTTCCGGATAGATTGCCCATACAGGGGTTTCAGACCGGAGTCCTTTCCTCAGTCCTACCTAGAGATGCCGGGAATTGAACCTGAAACCCTCTGGTTGTAAAGCGAATTCTCTACCTCTAAGCCACATCCCTTCCCTCTCCACTGGCACGAACCAGCTGAAGGTGGGTTTGCCTATGGAGCAGTCTTGCTGCCCGTGGTGTGTGCTGCTTTCCTGGCCATGTTTCTGCATGAATGTGCCCCAAAGGCACAGGCAGCTCAAGATCAGCAGCACAGCAACAAAAATTACATGTCAATACTTCATTACGACAACCCAGTCTCCTGCCCCCATTCGTTTCAAAGCACCGCAAAACCATCTGATATATTGTTTGTTTGCTTCGTTCCATTTATGAATTGTTTCCCAGGAAGCATCTCGAAGCGATTTAATGGTTAAAAAAATATAGAAATACCTTTACAACTTCTAAATTCATTATAAGGTAGGCAATATTGAGCATTAAAAAAAAATCCATTGATACTGTTTAGCAAATTTTAAGTGCTGCCACACTAAAAAACCAAGTTTGTACAAATATGGAGCAAGTATTATGTGGCCGCCAGTTCTGCAGATCAAAGTGGCTAAGTGGGCATATATGAGGGTAAGGTAAAGTCATAGGTAAACCAGTCCCAAGTTGTTCAGCTGCTTTAAATACTAGTGGTACCACATTGCATTTGGCCCAGTAGCAGATTGCCGACAAAGGTCCGTACCGTGGTACCTCGGGTTAAATTCGCTTCAGATTACAGACTCCGCTAACCCAGGAATAGTACCTCGGGTTAAGAACTTTGCTTCAGGATGAGAAGAGAAATCGTGCAGCAACGGCGCAGCGGCAGCAGCAGGAGGCCCCATTAGCTAAAGTGGTCTTCAGGTTAAGAACAGTTTCAGGTTAAGAACATACCTCCAGAACGAATTAAGTTCTTAACCTGAGGTACCACTGTATAGTAAAAGCTATGGTTTTCCCAGTAGTGATGTATGGAAGTGAGAGCTGGACCATAAAGAAGGCTGATCACCGAAAAATTGATGCTTTTGAATTATGGTGCTGGAGGAGACTCTTGAGAGTCCCATGGACTGCAAGAAGATCAAACGCATCCATTCTGAAGGAAATCAGCCCTGAGTGCTCACTGGAAGGACAGATCCTGCAGCTGAGGCTCCAATACTTTGTCCACCTCATGAGAAGAGAAGACTCCCTGGAAAAGACCCTGGTGTTGGAAAATATTGAGGGCACAAGGAGAAGGGGACAACAGAGGACGAGATGGTTGGACAGTGTTCTCGAAGCTACCAGCATGAGTCTGACCAAACTGCGGGAGGCAGTGGAAGACAGGAGTGCCTGGCGTGCTCTGGTCCATGGGGTCACAAAGAGTCGGACACTAAGCAACAACAGCAGATTGGCAACACATGCAAATCTCTGAGCGCAGGAGTTGCATGCTGGGAAGGCCTTGCTCCTGTCTGCAATTGTGCTGCAGCATTCTGCACAAACTGCAGCTTCCAGATCAAGCACAAGGGAAGCCCACATTGAGTACAATGCATGGATGGTGTGACTGTGGAGGGGGGGTGAGAAGGAGAAGAGGAAGAAGAGGAGGAGGAGGAGGAGGAGGAGGAAGGAAATGGGCAACTCGGGAGAGTGGACGGTTGGCTTGCCTTCAGGTCGCGCCTGCTTGTATGCAGCAGCTGTGGTGCGGCTAGTACAACACTCCACTTACTGAATGACATCGGCTTTATTGGCAAGCCAATTCAATTAAAGCCACTGCGACCCAACAAAGTAGCAGGCTGTGCACTCTGCATAAAGAATATGGAATCGTGCCTACATTTCCTGAGTGCCCTCAGCCCTAGCTGTCCCTCTGCATGAGAGAAAATGGGATGAATGAATTAGACTCGGATGATAGTAATTAATGGCTGGCTGTCAGAGAGTCATTCTGGAAGCCCAGCAATCGAGATGGTGGTGGGGGCTGGGGGGCTGGGACGGATCTGGATATTGGGGAAATGAAGCCGAACGCTGCCCAGGCCAAAGCGGCCCGTGTCCGTGCCTCCTCCTCGCCGCAGCGCTCGGGAGTGTGAAGAATCACACTGCTGCCTCCCGCACCAATCAATGCTCGGCTCTCTATCGATAACATAAAGTAATTCATTCATTTTTCATTTTTACAGAAGGTATCCCGCAGGCCATAGTCATGAGAAAACCTACTTTGAGTTTTTGATGCAGGGCTATAACAAAGTTGCTTTTTTTTATTCTAGGGCATGGGAACCAACGGAACAGTCTTATGAAATATACATATAGGAAATATACATTATTATTTTTTGCCGTTTGTAACAAACATGAGGCTCTCGAATGGGGAAACGTGGGGACTTCGCTGGATTGAATGGTGATTTCTTGGGACAAAGAGGGGGTGCTGAGCGGAGGCAGATTTACGGCAGTGCAACTGGTTCCACTGGCACCAAGCCTGGGGGCGCCGCAAGGTACCGCAACTATGACATAGAGAATTGAGCAGATTTGAAGGCGAGACGCAAGCGCACTGAAATCTGGGCATGCACAAGGTGGCCCCCACATCTGGAAGATCTGAGTCTGCCTGTGGTTTGAGTGTGAAAGGAACACTCAAGTGCAAAGTTCAGCCATTTTGATTTCCCTGGCTCCTCTACACAGAACCTTGGGAACTGTAGTTCGCAAAAGGGCTTTTTGCACCTGACAGAAACGCCCCCAGATTTCAGAGGTAGGAGTGACTGGAAAGTATAAGTGGGGGAGAGTGTTGTATTCATGTCCTGCTTTCGGGTTTCCCAAAATGCCTCTGGTTGGCCACTGTGACAACACAATGCTGGACTGGAAGGGCCTGATTTTCTTATGTTCTCAATATATATTCCACTGGAAAGTGCAACACATAAGTAATGCACATTTAGTACTTTTTATATTATTGTAAAGTACTCGTATAGGGTAAGTTGCCTCAAGATGATTTCTAGCAGTAGGCACCTAGGAAAAATAAATAGGCTCTTTGAGGGAAACCACGATAATGCATGCAGGTGGAGACATAAACTCATCATATATTTTGTTTGTTTGTTTAATTTTTAAAACACCTATTCCACCTTTCCATATGCACACACCTTTCATGCAGTTACCTAAATTTTGCTACTCCCGCTTATGTTTTGGTAGAGCTGCAAACTCTCTATACGTATTGGGGGGAAAGCAAACATTCAAAGTCCCTCATATAGAATCATAGAGTTGGAAGAGACCACAAGGGCCATCGAGTCCAACCCCCTGCCAAGCAGGAAACACCATCAGAGCACTCCTGACATATGGTTGTCAAGCCTCTGCTTAAAGACCTCCAAAGAAGGAGACTCCACCACACTCCTTGGCAGCAAATTCCACTGTCGAACAGCTCTTACTGTCAGGAAGTTCTTCCTAATGTTTAGGTGGAATCTTCTTTCTTGTAGTTTGGATCCATTGCTCTGTGTCCGCTTCTCTGGAGCAGCAGAAAACAACCTTTCTCCCTCCTCTATATGACATCCTTTTATATATTTGAACATGGCTATCATATCACCCCTTAACCTCCTCTTCTCCAGGCTAAACATGCCCAGCTCCCTTAGCCGTTCCTCATAAGGCATCGTTTCCAGACCTTTGGCCATTTTGGTTGCCCTCCTCTGGACACGTTCCAGTTTGTCAGTGTCCTTCTTGAACTGTGGTGCCCAGAACTGGACATCTCGCTTTCAGGCTGAGGGAGCTGGCGTTTTGCCCACAGACAGCTTTCCGGGTCATGTGGCCAGCATGAGAAGACCGCTTCTGGCACAATGAGACACTGTGACAGAAACCAGAACGCACGGAAACATTGTTTACCTTCCCACTGCAGTGGTACTGTCAGGGGCTCAGGAGCAGAGGCACAGGAGAGGGAGGAAATGGAGAGCGAGGGGGAGGAATCCGAGGGGAGCGTAGGCGGTGACAGTGGTCAGAGGGATTCCATGAGCCTCTCCAGCGAATCGGAAGATTCACAGAAGGGAGCGCCAATGGCCAGGGCAAGGGGGGTGCCAAGGGGGAAACCCCAGAAGGAAGGGGCCAGCGGGGACTCCCAGAGCAGCAGTTGGAAATCAGGACCAGCTTCCCCACCAGAGCGCAGTGGGGGGGAGGAGTCCCAGGCATCGGGACCAGTGTTCTCACCACCAGCGAGAGGAGATGAGTCAGGATTGACCACGCCTCCATCGGAGAGCGGGGAAACGGTCAAGAGGAAAGTTACCGGCTGGGCGCGTGCGCCAAGTTCAAATGTACAGGCGAGCGGCACAGCAGGTAGCCCGGATAGGGAGCCAGGTCCTAAAGCCCGCCGGAAGGAGGGGCAAGACTCAGGGGGGGTCAGCGTCAGAAGAGTCCAGAAAGGAGGAAACCCCAGGGGGCAGAAGGACCCAGAGGAGGAAAGAACAACGGAAGAGGTGGAGTAAGGCTAGAGTCTTAAACTGGTGTCTAGGAGGCGGAGACTCAGATGGAGCTTCGCCGGTCTAGGTTCTAAGACGTAGAGTTGCACGCTGCGGTTTGGAAATGGAAACTAATCTTCAATAAAGACTTTTATAAGTTACAGTGGTGCCTCGCAAGACGAAATTAATTCGTTCCGCAAGTTTTTTCGTCTTGCGAGTTTTTCGTCTTGCGAAGCACAGTTTCCCATAGGAATGCATTGAAAATCAATCAATGCGTTCCTAAGGAAACCGCCTTCAGTCCAGGTCCGGGGACAGTCTGTCCCCCGACCTCTTCTGAAGGCTGGGGGGGGGACAAGGGCTTTTCTTCCCACCCCCAGCATTTTAAAAAAACCCCGGGACAGCAGAGGACTTCTCCGCTGTCCCGGGGTTTTTTAAAATGCTGGCGGGCGGCAGCACTGCCGCCCACCAGCATTTTAAGATCGCCCCGGACAGCGGACTTCTCCGCTGTCCCGGGGCAATTTTAAAGCCCCCGGGAAGGCAGGGGGGGAGCAAAGACTTTCGCCCCCCGCCAGCCTTCAGAAGAGGTCCAGGACCTCTTCTAAAGGCCGGTGGGGGGCAAAAGTCCTTGCTCCCCCCCACTGCCTGCCTTCAAAAGCCGTCCGGGAAAGCAGAGAAAGCGCAGCGCTTTCTCCGCTCTCCCGGGAAGGCAGGCAGGGGGGAGCAAAGACTTTTGCCCCCCGCCAGCATTCAGAAGAGGTCCAGGACCTCTTTTGAAGGCCGGTGGGGGGCAAAAATCCTTGCTCCCCCCCGCCGCCTGCCTTCAAAAGCCATCCGGGAAAGCGGAGAAAGCGCAGCGCTTTCTCCGCTCTCCCGGGAAGGCAGGCAGGGGGGAGCAAAGCCTTTTGCCCCCCGCCGGCGTTCAGAAGAGGTCCAGGACCTCTTCTGAAGGCCAGTGGGGGGCGAAAGTCTTTGCTCCCCCCCGCCGCCTGCCTTCAAAAGCTGTCCGGGATAGCGGGAAGCGCTTCCCTGCTATCCCGGACCGCTTTTAAAATGCTGGCGGTGGGGAGCAAAGCCTTTCGGCCCCCGCCAGCCTTCCTGGACCTCTTCTGAAGGCCGGAGGGGGGGGAAGGCTTTGCTCCCCACCGCCAGCATTTAAAAGAGGTCCCCGGAGATTTCCCTATGGGCTTTCTTCTTGCGAAGCAAGCCCATAGGGAAATTCGTCTTGCGAAGCGCCTCAAAAAACGGAAAACCCTTTCGTCTAGCGGGTTTTTCGTCTTGCGAGGCGTTCGTCTTGCGGGGCACCACTGTATTACTGACTAGCGTTGGTCCTCTGTGAGCTGGGACCTAGAGGCAACTCTGACAGGTACCTATTTATCTACTTGCACTGGTGCAGTGGCGTAGCATGGGTTGTCAGCACCCGGGGCAAGGCAAGTAATTTGCGCCCCCTAACCCGTGGATTTGCGCCCCCTAACCCTAACCCCCAGATGTTGCGCCCGGTGCGGCCGACCCCCCTACACCCCCCATGCTACGCCACTGCACTGGTGTGCTTTCAAACTGCTAGGTTGGCAGGAAGGGAAAGTGAGAGATTGGCTTCATTACTATCAAATAACGGAAGTTTTTAAAATGGACAGGAAAATTGGCTTCCAGGTGGAAAAATCGAAATTAGAGACTGAAGTGTTAGAACCCAGTACTAAGAATTTGGCAAGAATGTATAGCTTACTGTTGGAATGGAATACACAAGACGAAATGGTTAAATCTGCAATGATTAAGTGGGCACAGGACATTGGTCATAATATTTTGTTTGCTGACTGGGAAAGGTTATGGAACACCGGTATGAAATTCACGGCATGTAATGCCCTGAGAGAGAACATTATGAAACTGATTTATAGGTGGTACATGACCCCAGTCAAGCTTGCAAAAATTTACCATTTGCCCGATAATAAATGCTCGAAATGTAAAGAAACTGAAGGAACATTCTTTCACCTTTGGTGGATGTGCTTTCTGGGAAATGATATATAATGAATTGAAAAAGGTACTTAAGTACACATTCCCTAAGAAACCAGAGGCCTTCCTCCTGGGCATAGTTGGCCAATTGGTGTTAAAGAAGGATAGAACATTTTTTATGTATGCTACAACAGCAGCAAGAATACTCATCGCAAAGTACTGGAAGACGCAAGACCTACCCACCGTGGAAGAATGGCAGATGAAGGTGATAGACTATATGGGACTGGCAGAGATGACGAGCAGAATCCGGGACCAGAGAAGAGCTACGGCAGAAGAAGATTGGAGAAAATTCAAGGACTATTTAAAGAAATATTGTAAAATTAAGGAATGTTAGAATGACGCTGGATTATAAAATAAGAGGTTAATAGCGGTAAGGGATAATTTAAAGAAAATAAATAATATTGAAATTAAGTTAAAAGTAAGGGAAGGATTTGCTGATAACTTTATCAGAAATTAGAATACAGAAAGGGAAGGTATGAGGAAGTCGGGAAAGTAAGCCACAAGAAAGTGTAAATTGAATTTATACGTGTTTATTGTTTGTATCTTTTATAATGTCTTTTTTTTTTTGTTATGTGTTAAAAATCTGTGGAAACTTCAATAAAAATTTATTTTTTAAAAAAACTGCTAGGTTGGCAGGAACTGGGACAGAGCAACGGGAGCTCACCCTGTCACAGGGATTCAAACCGCCGATCTTCTGATCAGCAAGCCCAAGAGCAGGCATAGGCAAACTCCGGCCCTCCAGATGTTTTGGAACTACAATTCCCATCATCCCTAGCTAACAGGACCAGTGGTCAGGAATGATGGGAATTGTAGTCTCAAAACATCTGGAGGGCTGGAGTTTGCCTATGCCTGGCCAAGAGGCTCAGTGGTTTAGACCACAGCACCAGCCATATCCCATATGCATATCTATGCATGCCTTTGCAGAGGTTCACACGTGATGATGCATGGATGATGAGGATGCATGGAAGCCAGGGCAGGGTTTGCTGGCTGTTCAACCGGGGGGGGGGCAGAAGGCGGCGCATGCCCCTCCAGCTCCACGCTATGTGTCATGCTCCTTCTTGTGACACACATGCAGAGTGCTTCGGTTTGACCAAACGCTGATGATAAACAACATGGGAGAGCAGCCTCTGTTGAGTACCGCTTGGGGACATCCTCTTCAGCCTGCCTACAGCTGATGGGTGGGAAATGTGCAAATGATGTTCCTTAAATGTCTGGCATTTGGAATTGTTTCACAGGCTGAGGTTTGGAGTTGCTGGCAATCCTATTCAACATCCTGGAATTGCATCTTCACCTATGCTGTTCCCGCTAAATGCAGATACGATGCTCTCTGATATCAGGAGCCCTAATCGATCAATCATTTTGGATTCTGCTTCTGCTGCTATCTCACGCACACCCAGTATAGTCTGCGCCATGTTTTAAATGAAAATATCGTATTTTTATGTTCTTGCTCCGGGCAAGTGTTTCTGAATCACGGAGCTGCCTAGCTGGAGACTTTGATCCTGCCTCCTGGAAAATCTTAAAGGCCTGCTTTGCTGGGTCATCATATGCAAGCATAAAATATTATTTGTTTTATTCATTTATTAAATTTGGACGCCGCCCTTCACCGATAGATCTCAGCACAAAATACATAAGATAGAAGGTTGAAGGATTCATGGAACTATAGAGTTGGAAGGGACCACGACGATAATCTAGGTTCAATTCCCTGCAATGCAGAAATCTTTTGTCCAGTGTGGGGCTTGAACCCTGAGATTCAGAGTCTCATGCTATAGCAACAAAGCTATGCTATCAGAGCTATATGCCACATTTTTCCTCCATGGGCTCCGAGGTGGTGTTCAGGGCTCTCCCTTCTCCAGGTAACAACCCTGTGAGGTAGGTCAAAAGGAAGTGATTGGGCCCATGTTCACCAAGCAACCTGGTTGCAGGTGCGAATCCTGGCCTCTCCCAAGTCCTAGCCGGCCGCTCCTAACCATCACAAGTCACTGTGCTAGAGCGCGGTGGAAATGCATTAGCAATAATAATCGCGCTGCGCCGCTCGCCTTCCACCGCCCCGTTGGAAAGAAAAGGCAGAGCGGTTTCTGCTGTAGACAAGGCTGCCCTTTGAATGCCCGGGGCAGAGGAACTGACGGGCTGGCTGGCTGAACTCAAGGCAGGTCACCCGTCACTGCTCATCCTCTCTCCTTCCGCTTCCCCTGGGGCCAGCTGTCCCCTTTACAGCGCGGCTGATGCCTCCGAAGACCGCATTTGTCCAGCAAAACGCTTCAGCCAAGCCAGTGATTCAGTTACACGAGGCATCTGAAGCTTTTGATCACCGGCAGGTCACGCAACTGCCGCGTCCCCGAGAGAAGGCAAGGGTCAGCGAGCCCCGTTTAGAAGTCTTGGCTGCCTCCTAAACATAGCGAAGCCTCGTATCGAGAGGACAATGCAGCCCCTTCATTCTTCATTCATTCATGTTATAATTTTTAAAAAAGGTTTGAGGCTGTTTTATATTGTTGTTGTTGTTAATTGAATTTATTTTTTTTAAAAAAAATATTTATTAAGATTTTCAAATTCAAATGCATAAATAATAAACAACATTATTTATATCATAGCATAATTTCATCACTTCTTTGGACTCCCTCACGTCTCCCGCTCTCACTTGCATCGTTAAAAAAGGTTTTTCTAAGCAAATTACCATCTTGTTTACAATCTTATATGCGCTCATTTAAATAGAATCTAGCAGTTCTCCAAAAGATTTATATTTTCCTTAATCTCACTTATCGTCAAATTTGGATCTAATTCAGTGGTAGGCAATTATTTATGATCTAGCATCCTTCTTAACATTCAACCAAATTACAATAATTTGTAGATAGATCTTAAATTTCTTCCAGTCTTCTTCAACCCTCTCTTCTCCCAGGTCTCGGATTCTGCCAGTCATCTCGGCCAGTTGCATATAGTCCATCAGCTGCATCTGCCACTCTTCCAGCGTGGGTAGATCTTGAGTTTTCCAGCTCTTAGCGATGAGTATCCTTGCTGCCGTTGTTGCATACATAAAGAATGTTCGGTCCTTCTTTAACACCTTCTGGCCGACAATGCCCAGAAGGAAGGCCTCTGGTTTCTTAGTAAAGGTATACTTGAACACCTTTTTCATGTTGTTAATTGAATTTATACACCGCGCTATACCCAGGGTCTCAGGGCAGTTCACAGAATAAAATCAAGATATAAAACCACAAAATACATAATAAAAATAAAAACCACAACCCGATAGGGGCTAACCAGGCTGGGATAGTTGGGATAGCAGGCTTGTTGGTTTTTGAATGTCTGATGTAGATTTTTCAATTTCGCTGTTCTGCATGGGACAATGACAATAAAGATTATCGTATCGTATTATCGTATTATATTGTAATAACGCCCCCCCCACACACACACACACAAAATACCACATTTTAAAAGGGCATAGGATGTCAGTCAAATCAAACAAAGGCCTGGTTAAAAAGGAACGTTTTTGCCTGGCACCTAAAGGTGTATAATGAAAGTGCCAGGTGAACTTCCCTGGGGAGAGCATTCCACAGACAGGGAGCCACTGCAGAGAAGGCCCCGTTCTGGTGTTGCCACTCAGGACCTCTCGAGGAGATGGCACACGAAGGAGGGCCTTGGAAGATGATCTAGGGGTCTGCGTAGGTTAATATGGAAAGAGGCGGTCCTTGAGGTACTGCGATGTTTCCCTCACATATTAACGCACATATATTCCCTCACGTATATTTACAGTTATGTGTTTCCCTCACATATTTACGCAGAAGAAAGGCCTGTAGCTTTGAATGAGTTTGCTCACTGATGTAGAGCAGGGAACCTCAGGCCTGAAGGTGATATGTGGCCCCCCAGGCCTCTCTATCTGGCCCTCAAGATGCTCCCCAGGCCACTTCCCCCTCCTGAGCAAACGCTCTGCTCTGAGTGTTTGTGCTTCACTGGAATATGACCTTGAGCCCTGATCATGCTTCTTACAGAGCCTGGATAGCTCCGTTGGTTAGAGTGTGGTGCTGTTAATACCAAGGTTTCAGGTTCGACCCCCACATGGGACAACTGCATATTCCTGCATTGCAGGGGGTTGGTCTAGATTAGCCTTGGTGTCCCTTCCGCCTCTACAATTCTGTGGTTCTGTGGTCCAGGAAGCTGCTGTGCTTCCTGGACCACAGGAAGCACAGCAGCTTCTAGGACAGCTTCTAGAATACCAGCAGCCTTTCTAGGACAGTATTGTCGACACTGGTTGGCAGCAGCTCTCCAGGATTTCAGACAGGGAAAGTCTCCCATCCCTACCTGAAGATGCTGGGGATTTAATTCGGCAGTTTCGACATGCAAAGCAGATACTCAGCCGCCGAGGTTTGGCCCCTCTTCTGAACAGGGAACAACACCAGTTGGAAACTGATACACCAAGGTCAGCTCTGCACAAAAGCCTCAGTTTGTGTGTGTGTGTATTTAGCTGGCACCAAAAGATAGATGACGATGGTGCCAGCTGAGCCTCTGGAGGGAGGGCCATGTAAATGCTGCAATTTGTGCAAAACTGCAAAGGAAGTAGAAAACGCCGTGGCAGGGCGCCTGCAGGTTGAAGGTCGGATCCTGTCTCAAGAGCCCTGGAATGCACAGTATGCTGAGTTCAGCTTTCTAAGCATACAGTCTACTAGGAAAAAGCTGGAGTAATAGCAAGCGATCTTCAACATGTCCAACAACCCCAATGTCTGCTTCGGCTGGGGAGGGCGGGATATAAATAAGATTTATTATTATTATTATTATTATTATTATTATTATTATTATTATTATTAGATGTCAACTACAAGTAAAGTCAGGGGAGAGATTTGGTTCCATTTGCATTTAAATGCAGTTCTACCCATAGAATTGTTCTGCAACCCCATGCACTGCAGGCTTCTCAACCTGATCATACACATAGAATCACAGAAATTCACCCGCTTCACACTTTTTAAAACCAAAACGCAGCCATCCTTCAAAATTTGCATTTCTCTGAATTTTGCAATGCAGTTATCCAGTCTGTAGAAACGTGCATGCGCTAGGAAAAAGCATGCAAGAAAATGCATGCATTGGTGAACATTAACATACAAAACTGCATTGGACGAAACTTCTGTGCAAATATGTGTATATTGGGAGAAATCTGCACTAAAAGGCCGGATAATTTTCATAAACGCACACACACCTATAGAGACTTGCATACCGCAAAGGACTGAACTTAACATTAAAAGAGAGAGAGAGAGTAACTGATATTGGTATCTATCTCTGACTACAAGAGAGTTGGCTGCAGTGAGTACTTTATTTCATTCAAGTCCATGATTAAGAAAACAAAAAGAACATACGTGCTCTCTAAGTCCATGCTGCTAGCTGACACTAACTTTATAATATGAATATAGAAATGAATATAATACTCTCTAGTCCTCATCCAAACAAGCACTATCAGATGTTAACAGTAAAATCTAGGCAGACAAGGACTTTCAGAGCAGGACAAGTGAGGGATGTAACCCATAGCATGATTAAAGATTACATCAACACTACCTTGGACCTGTCCTCTTCAAACACTTAAACCTCCCAGGTGTTGGTGGGTGGAATGTGGGTGGAATGTCTGCAGTGGGAAGACTTCTCAACTGGTGTAGGCTCCCTAGTTCATGATCAGAATTGGGCAGGCTCCTCACTCCATTGAGTGAAGTTCTGCAGAGACATGCAGTGAAGTTGTGGTGGAGGGTTGGAGGGTTGTGACCTTGCCCTCCTCTCTCCCTCATGTGGTTCTAATTGTATAGTGGTGAACAGGATCAGGGTTCATTCTTAGGAGGGATTATAACTAGACTAGCACTAGGCACCTGGAGCCTTGCTCCTCTGAGGTTTTCGGGTGGCATGCACTGTTGACACTGAAATGGTGCGTGTAGGGGCTTGGCCAAAGCATTTTCTTAACTTAGAAATGCAAGCAGGGCAAATGCAGGAACCTGCAATGGCAGGTCGTCTTTAGTCTTCTGCTGTGAATCTTGGCGATTCCTCGTAGCCGAGGAAGATTGTCTTCCTTGAACACGGTCTTAACAGTGAGTCCAAAGGTGCCTGTGGAGGCCAATTCTGGATCCACACATCCTTCCACAGAGGGGACATAGGTTTCTGGGTGGGAGTTGATCACGGTGAGGGTTTGCCAAGCATGCCTTCCTCTTAGCACATTTCTCCCTTGCATCCTGGGTTCAAGTGTCTTCAAAGCCCATGACACCTTTGGTAAACGCTGTTCTCCAATTGAAGTACTCGCAGGCCAGTGTTTCCCAGTTGTTGGTGTTTATACTACATTTTTAAAATATTTTTCCTGGAGAGAGTCTTTAAACCTCTTTTTTGGACCACCAGTATTACGCTTTCCATTTTTAAATTTTGAAGAGAGTAGTTGCTTTGGAAGACAATCATCAAGCATCCGAACAACATGACCACTCCAATGAAGTTGATGTTGAAGAATCATTGCTTTGACACTGGTGATCTTTGCTTCTTCCAGTACATGGGCATTAGTTCACCTGTCTTCCCAAGTGATGTATTAAAATTTTCAGAGACACCGTTGATGGAATCTTTCCAGGAGTTGGAGACTCCACTGGGGCCAGCTGCAGGGGGTTGCTGGGGGGCACTATGTCAGAGACCCTGGCTGGGAACCAACAGCCAATCAGAACAGCCAGTAAGATGGACCAATGGTTTGACCCGGTCGAACCTCATTTAGCCTCAATAGAAGAGGATGTCCTATCCCCTATTTCCAGTAATGTTAAGAACCTGTACTTATATGCCACCCATTCCTTTTGGCGACAATATATTATGCTCCGCTTGCTTCAAAATATTGTGAGCCAGGCCTGTAGTGTTTAGGGGGTCTTCCTATACGTTGTGCTAAGTGGGACCCAGAACCTCAGCCCTAAAGTCCTACTCAGGTGGCACCACTGCCCAGGGCCATGGCTATTTCAAAGAGGGTTAAGATGCCATAATTACTTTGCAATATACTTTTATATTTTAGCACAGTAGCTGGTTTTCTTTTTTTCTTTTTTAAGTTGAAGTGTTTTCTCAGCTGCGTTTTTATGTCAAGGCTAAGAAAAGGTTGGAGCTTGCCAGAGAAAAGGAGGTGGGGAGCGAGGGAGGAGAAAACCACTTCCCTCACCCTGCCCACCCCCAAAAATAATACTTTCAGATAAACAGAGAATTTTTACCTGAGGCTCGAGTTTGATTTAGTGGAGTCCAGAAGAACAGGTCAGACACCTGAGTGTCCTTTTTCTCTGCAGGATTACAGGCATGAAAGTGTTGAACGGCTGCCAGAACGGTTTGCCCCCAGGTCTATCCCTCTGCTAATATATAATTGTGATGGGAAACCGTGAAGCTGATTTTGGAGGCTGGGCAGGGACGGTTGTCCTTTCTTTTCTTTTCCCCCCTGCAATAAAGAATAGAAATTATTTTAAAAAGGTTTCTGTTTGTTTTAAATCTGTGATATAAGGCCTGGCATGTCTTAAATTGCAAACCCCCCCAAAAAACAACAACATGGGGAGGGAAGAATAAGGTGGGGCAAGCTATAACCTAGAGGCACTCATCCTGCGTAGGCAGCAGGATCGAGCGGTGGAGTCCTAGGACTGTGGGAAGGTGCCTCGTATCAAGTCAGGTCGCTGGTCTATGTAGCTGGGGCCGGCACACCCATGAGGCAAAGTGAGGTGACTGCCTCAGGCGGCAGAATCCACAGGGTCAGCAGGTTCCAATGTACATCTTTATCCCTGCCTTTTCCCCGATGTAGATCTTCACTGACCCCTTCTTCCCCGGCGGTGGCCACATCTCCCTTTTGGAGAGATGTGATTGAGGTGTGTTAGTTTATGCATTGGTTGAAGGGTGTGTATAGGGAGATGTTTTTCTTCCTCGCCTATAATACCAGAACGAACCAGCTTATATTCTTCACTGAGCAATCCACCAATCCATTAGTGAAGAATGTAAGCTGGTTTGTTCGTGGTGAACACAGCAAATGTCCTTCCCCGACATTCTAGTTTTCTACATGCGGGGAGATATTGTTTCCATGGTGGGGGGTCATTATTCAATCTGCGGAACACCTTGATCCTTGATTCTAATAAACATGCAGCAGAACAGCCCCTATGTTGTCAACAGACAGGGAGTTCCAAAGTGAAGGTGCTGTCACACTAAAATATTGATTTCCTACAAATGCAGAACAGGAGTTATGTTATACACCTAACACGGCCAGTTCTGCAGATTGAAGCAGTTGAGAAGACATATATGAGGTTAGGGATCCTACAGGTAAACTGGTCCCATGTTGTTAAGGCCTTTATGTACCTAGATCTGCAGACCCTCCAAGTGTCCCTATTTTCCAGGGATGTCCCTGATTTAGAGAAGCCATCCCGGTTTCTGATTGGATCCCGAAATCTCCCTTTTTTCCTTAGGATGTCCCTACTTACATAGGAGAAATGTTGGAGGGTACGGAGTTATCCAACCCCTGAGTCGTCTGAAGGCAATCCTGTACAGTCATACCTCGGACTGAATGCCCTTCGGGTTGAGCGCATGCGAGTTGCGCTCCGCGGCAACCCAGAAGTAACGGAGCACGTTACTTCCGGGTTTTGCCGCTTGCGCATGCGCAGGCGCTCAAAATGCCGTCATGCGCAGAAGCAGCAAAAAGCGGCGCGCACGTGCGCAGACGTGCCATCACTACTTACGTTTGCTTCTAGATGTGAACGGGGCTCTGGAACGGATCCCGTTCATATCCAGAGGTACCACTGTATAGGGAAGGCTTTTTTAAAAAGAAAATGTTTAATGTTTTATTATGTTTTTACATATGTTGGAATCTGCCCATAGTAGCTGGAGCAACCCAGCAAGATATGTAGGGTATAAATAGTAAAATTATCTTTATGGAATGGGACATCCCTATTTTCACCAGATTTGGTTTCTTTTGGGAGGCGTTTCGCTCCATTCTCCTCCCTTCTGTTTTTCTTTAATACAGATATGTAAGGGGGAAGAGACCTCCAGAAACTATGCCATGAGAGGACTGAGCAGGGGCCCAAAGAAGACCGAATGGGGTTTGTTGGAATCGGGTGAGGCAGAAAACCAGGGCGATGGAGGTGGTGAAGGAGGACGAATGAGAATGAAATAGAATATCCTGGAAAAGGGCATGGCTGGCTGGCACCTTTCCCCCCAGAAGGGTAGCCTGTGTGCTAGTCTGTTGCAGCCTAAAAGCAGGGACCGCTTTTCATATTCTTAGTGGGGAAATGAGTTTTTCGAAAGGCCTTTAAGAAGCCACTCCAACGTGGAAAAAACACAGCCAACCTCCTTCCCCAACAAAGTTACAGGTTTTCAAAAAATATGATTCTTCAACCCGGTTCCTTACGTCTCCCTTTCCCCACTGTATATAAACTAACGAGACAACTTGCTTATTATCTCTTCATCTACGTGTCTCCTTTACAGCTAATATATCATGTCATCACCCTGAGGGTTACGGTGAGGCGGCCAAAGCTAACTGCAGGCCTCAGAAACAAAAGTTGCTCCTGACTTTTTTTGCTGTCACGTTTCTAGCTTCTGCCAAGTTAAGTCCACTTTGGACAGGAGTTGGGAGCAGAGGAGGGGAGAGGGCAGGGCCCAAGATCACTTTCCTATCATGGATGCTCTTACGCTCCTTTATTCAGAATTTCTAGCCTTGCCGCAAGTAGGACTGTAGCTAGGGGGTAGTGAGGTGGGCATCTGCCAGGGGTGCAAGCGATTGGGGGGGTGCAAAATCTGCTAAAAAATGCGTCCATAAATATAAATATCAATTATTGCCTCATAAGAAATGGTTTTAAATAGAGGGTGAGTTGAATGGGTGGAGGGTGGGTGGGTTGGAGGAGAGGCAGAAAGAAAAATGTATTTTAGTGTTCTGTTGGAAGCTGCCCAGAGTGGCTGGGGAAACCCAGCCAGATGGGCGGGGTATAAATAATAAATTATTACTTTTATTATTATTAAGAGCTAATTTGTCCATGGCTAGGGGGTGCAGTCTGGACGGTTCTGCCAGGGGCGCAAGATCACCTAGCTACGGCTCTGGCTGCAAGCTAAGATAGCTCAAATAAAAAATTGGATAAAGAATTCTGGAAGAAGGTTTGTAGATCTCATCAAGGAAGCTTGGAGCCATCAACAGCTGTGGCAGCTAAATGTAACCTCAATCTTCAGAGGAAGTGGACCTCTGACTATCCTGAGGTTGGAGAGCCAGGAACATCTTGTTGGCTCCTCGGAAATGTTTGGTTTGATCCAGCAGAGCTTTTCATATATTTTTAAGCTACTCATTGATGGTGATCAGCTTGTGGAAGGGCCGTAGTTCTGCAGCAGAGCATCTACTTTGCATGCAGAAGGTCTCCAAGTTCAAATTCTGACATCTTCAGGCGGGGTTGACTGTCCTTGTAGACTGTACTGAGCTAGGTGGAACAACGGTGGTGACTCACGATGAGTGGTCTTCTTCTGCCATGCCTTCCAAGATTTCTCCAATGAAAATAGGGATGCATGATTCAATAATAATAATAATAATAATAATAATAATAATAATTTTATTACTTATACACCACCCATCTGACTGGGTTGTCCCAGCCACCCTGGACGCTTTCCAACATATAAAAAAACATTAAACATTAAAAAAGGTTGTTTTGTTACTTATCTCCTTGGCTCAGGGGTTGCATAACTCCACACCCTCCAACATTTCTCCGATGAAAATAGAGATGCCCTAAGGCAAAGCAGGGCAATCCAGGATCAAATCAGAATTTGGGATGGCGTCTGTAAATTCAGGACTGTCCCTGGCAAATAGGATCACTTATAGGGGCTTTAAAAGCTCTGGTTTTCCCAGTGGTGATGTATGGAAGTGAGAGCTGCACCATAAAGAAGGCTGATTGCCAAAGAATTGATGCTTTTGAATTCTGGTGCTGGAGGAGACTCTTGAGAGTCCCATGGACTACAAGAAGATCAAACGTATACATTCTTAAGGAAATCAGCCCTGAGAGCTCACTGAAAGGACAGATCCTGAAGCTGAGGCTCCAAGACTTTGGCCACCTCTGGAGAAGAGAAGACTCCCTGGAAAAGACCCTGATGTTGGGAAAGATGGAGGGCACAAGGAGAAGGGGACAACAGAGGACGAGATGGCTGGACAGTGTTCTCGAAGCTACCAGCATGAGTCTGACCAAACTGCGGGAGGCAGTGGAAGACAGGAGTGCCTGGCGTGCTCTGGTCCATGGGGTCACGAAGAGTCGGACACCACTAAACGACTAAACAACAACAAATATGTAACCTGCTTCTGCTCCTCCCTCTTCACCCCTCTTCTGATCCTGGGAGACACTGGAGCAGGAGAGGTAGAGCAGGAGAAGGAGGCATGGAACCCTTGATTCTCTACCTGCCTGACCTTTCTACTTCCCCCTCCTTCACCTGTCCTTCACTATCCGGCCCTTCAGCTTCTCCTGCCTCTGACTCTCATCTCCTGGCCGTTGCAGATTTCCCCCAGATCACAGATTTCTTCTTCCAAGTCCATCTCCATAAACCCAGACACCACTCCTCAGTGTCTCAGCCAGTCCCTGGCATCCGCAAATGCCCCACCGGAGTCTTATCTGCCAAACCAGTCCCTAAAACAGCCCCAGATTTGGCTCGTCCTTGGGCCTTGCGAAAGACTCCACTGTGTAGACGCCGTCGCTCTGGAAACTCCAAGGGCAGCAGACGAGAAGGAGGGAAGAATCTGCAGCATGGATCTCATCCCTCTGCCCTGGGGTTGGGGTGTCGGGCTTCAACTGGATTACGTACTTAATTATAGTCTGTGGGTACAGATTTATTATGCTGGATTGAGAGATAGCTGCTGGAGATTTGCCACATGAGAAAAGGAGAGTAAATGAACTGTGAAACCCTGGGCTGCTGAGTAGGGAGAGGCGAATCTGTCTTATTTCGGTTATCTCTGCTTCTCGTTTTTTCCAATCTTAAACCTGGTTCTCTGCATTTTCACAGCAGTTTGCTATTTAATAATAATAATAATTCATTGGTGAATTTCTCCTGGGTTTCTGTGCAATCTTGCCTAATATACACCTTTTTTTTGTATAGCAATTTACCCTAATATAAAGAATTTCAACTTTAATCAGTGCTATTTTTCTAGAAAAAGTGGTGCCAGAATTCACCATGATCTCTTAGAATGGCAATGACGCCCACCTGAGAGGTACCAGAACTGAGTTCTGGCTGAAAAAAAGCCATGATTTCCAGTTCTTTTTTCTGAAACAAAGGTAGGAGAACTCACCATGAAGTTAGTTAGTTAGTTAGTTAGTTAGTTAGTTAGTTAGTTAGTTAGTTGTGGGCCCAGTTACAGTGCCACACCCTGCTCCCTGGAGCGGTGGCTAATTGTAAAATGTGATTAATAAACTCAAACTGACAGTGAGAAACGGCCACAACTTTATTGATCACAGGAAAAGGTGATCCAGCACCCCTAGACAAAAAAAAAGTAATTATTTAATTTTTAAAAGATTAGGAAACTTTGTTCCCCCAAGTTCCTACTAAAAAAAACTCCCGCTGTTTTAATTTTCACTAATATATGCGTTAGTACATTCCTCTTCAACCAGGCCTGTGACTGCCAATGATTCTGTAGCCCTTTAAAGTGGGCAAGGGAGAGCGTTGTCCTATTTCACTATTATTATATTACATATTTTACATTTTTATGTTGTAAACCGCCTTGCAGGCTCTTGGTGAAAGGTGGCATATAAATTCAATAGCTAAATAAATAATTTAATATCTGTATTTTATTTTTTTTTTGTACACACTGCTCTGCTGGAGAACTGCCCTGGAAAATTTAGAGCACTGAAAATTTCCAAATGATGCCTGTCTTTTGGTCCACGTATTGTCTCAGGAGACACAAATGAGATACGAATGCCTTTGAAGGCACATTTCTTTTCCATCCCTACTAATACGTATAACCTCCCAAGTAATGGAGGAGATGCAGCCTTTCAAATGCAGAGCAGTTCCCCATCCCTCCTATATGAGCCTACTCGGAAGTAAGCCCCACTGATGTCAGAACAAGAACAGAATGAGCAGAAGGGTCTATTATTATTATTATTATTATTATTATTATTATTATTACTCCACCAATCTGGCTGGGTTTTCCCAGCCACTCTAGGCTGCTTCCAGCACATAGAAAAACATAATAAAACATCAAACTTAAAACTTTCTGATACAGTTGTGTAGCCCTTTATCTCCTCAACATCTGATGGGAGGGCGTTCCAAAGGGGTCATTCTAAAATGACCACTGACTAGGAACTTCAGTTTAGGCCACTGGCCAATCTGGCTTAGTTCTGTCAACACTGGCTGGCAGCACCTCTCCAGAGTTTCAGGTGGAGGCTATTCCCATCCCTGCTGGGGATGTCAGGGACTGAACCAGGGGCCTTCTACATGCCAAGCAGATGCTTCGGCCCTGAGCTATGGCTACCTGAAGGAGTGTCTCCACCCCCATCGTTCTGCCCAGACGCTGAGGTCCAGCACCGAGGGCCTTTTGGCAGTTCCCTCATTGCGAGAAGCAAAGCTACAGGGAACCAGGCAGAGGGCCTTCTCGGTAGTGGCGCCCGGCCTGTGGAACGCCCTCCCATCAGATGTCAAAGCGATAAACAACTACCTGACATTCAGAAGACATCTGAAGGCAGCCCTGTTCAGGGAAGTTTTTAATGTGTGACATTTTAGTGTATTTTTGGTCTCTGTGGAAGCCACCCAGAGTGGCTGGGGAAACCCAGCCAGATGGACGGGGTACAAATAAATTATTATTATTATTATTATTATTATTATTATTATTATTATTATTATTATTATTATTTCTCCATCAAGGACCCTGAAAGAGACCCTTCCATACTGCTTTCGTGGCATAGCCCACGGGCTACTGGTACGTCGAGGCCGGCTGAGAGGTCGTCTTACTTACTTCCCTGGGGCAGCTAGAAATCAAGAGGAGCCATCGCCAAACATATTGCGGATTTCTCTTTGCTCCTTTCAAATTCTTCAATCCAGCCTGGTTCAGGCCTGACAGATCCTTCGGCAACCTCTGCATGCGAGCCGACTTCAAGGTTCCGTGTGATGTGGCACCCAGTAGGCTGTGCTCAGCCAAAGAGATCTTAATTATTATGATTATACACGAGTCCATTTCCAAACTTCCAGGAAATCTGGAGCAGTGCAGTATGTACATCTTTAATTTAATTACTATTTATTATTTATCATCTCTTCCCCTAAGCCTCGGAGCTCACAGTCTTTAAAGAATTAGCCCAGTGCTACTAAAATATGCAATGCAGAAGCCGGCCAGCTTAATCATTCTCTTTCTGATGTTTTTTTAATTATTGCAGCCTCCACTCCTCGCCATCACCCCGTTAGTATTGCCTTCCCTGGGTTGGACGCAGCTCTTCTGATGGGAGGAAGTCGGGAGAGCAGGTGGGGAGAAGGTGGCCAAAGAGCACCTTATTTGGGATGCGGAAGGTCCCCCTTTCCATCCCTCGGATCCCCAGCTAAAAGCACCAGGCAGGATCAGGCCAAGTAGCAATGGGGAGCATTCTTGGGAAAGGGACCCAGCACTGCTGTTCTAACTATGGAAACACCAACCACCTCTGGCTTTTAAAGAGGATTAGGCAAATTGATGGAGGATAAGCCTATAGGCGTCTACTCACCGTGATGGCTATGTTCTGTCTCCATCAGAGACAGCATGCCGGAGAAGATGTCATGTTCGGTTCCTGATTGAGGGTTCCCAATAGGCATCTAGCTGGCCACTCTGAGCACAGCGTATGCAAGCAACCCTCCATCTCTCAAATTGCTCTCAGCCCCCTGGGGAAAAATATATAGCCCCCTGGGCCTGAGGTTCCCCATTCTTAGTTTATGTTTGAGCGCTGTGCCAGTCTTCCTATATATAAGAGCAATGTTGTACATTGCTACCTCGGGTTAAGTACTTAATTCGTTCCGGAGGTCCGTTCTTAACCTGAAGCACCACTTTAGCTAATGGGGCCTCCTGCTGCCACCGTGTGATTTCTGTTCTCATCCTGAAGCAAAGTTCTTAAGCCGAGGTACTATTTCTGGGTTAGCGGAGTCTGTAACCTGAAGCATCTGTAACCTGAAGCGTCTGTAACCCAAGGCACCACTGAACTTGCCATATTTTTCCATGTATAAGACGCTCCCATGTATAAGATAAGCTTGGGGGGGGGGCTAAATTTAAAGAAAATGAAGGGAGTTGGCCCAAAGCTTTTTTTTTTAGGGGGAATTGAACGCACGCCATCACCCCCAGCAGGGCCGTTGCTGGGGGTTGGCAAAGTGGACAGCCGCTCCCCCCAGGCCACTGTGGCAGGAAACTCCCTGGTGCAATAGCCGCCAACCAGCTGGCGGGCGGACAAGCAGCTCCCCTCACACACACCACTATCTGTGTATAGGACAACCCCAGTTTTCTGACATGATTTTTGGGTCAAAAAACCTCATCTTATGCACGGGAAAATATGGTAAATCATTTGCCTGGTGCTGCTTCCCTTTGACTGCTTGAAAGAGAGACTGCAAACTCCTTGGAAGAAGAGCACAATTAGTTTCTGTGCTCCTTTTGCCTTCCGAGCAACACACACACACACACACACACACACACACAATCACGGCCAACCTTAAACCATGAGCAGCAATGGGTGTTGGCAAGGAGTGTCCCTCTGGAAAGGCAGAGCCATCCATCCCCCAACTTTTTTCCACTTGCAAAGAGCTGTGAACCTGATCTGCAAAGGGGTTTAGGGCTAAAGTGAGCCTGGCATTCATTGTGTAGATGAAATTTATCTGCACTTTGAGGGTGGGGTTATTTAAATAGCCTTGAGAGCTTGGAGTGCGGGGTGCAGAGTGTAACACTTTCTCTCTCTCTCTCTCTCCTGACAAAAACCTTTCCAAATCTAAGATCTGCAAGGGAAGCCTACAGCAATGCCAAATGGGAGCAAACGGCAGTTTTGGAGAGCGACGCGTTTTACCCAGATCCTGGCAAGGAGGGAAAGAATTAAAAACATCTCGCCATCTTGAGACTGCTCAGGTTTTGTGGCAGCTGCTGTTTAGATAGATGATAGATAGATGGATGCGTTTTAGTAGCCCGGATGCAATTAACATGTCTAGTTTGGCCTTAATGCTTTGCTTCTCAGCCTAGGGGACAAATCTAGAGAGGAACGGCAAGTAGCTTTTTTAATAATAATAAAAAACTCCCCTTTCAAGTAAGTGGCAATGCAAACAGTAGAGAAGTACTGTTGATGTGACCACAGTAGAGTATACTACTGCTGCTTTAAACTGTAGATGCAAATACTGAGTAGGTTTTTTTAGGGGGAGATGTTGGGGGAGCATAAGAAATAATTTCTGGTGTGTCCTGACTGTTCCCACCCTGCCCTCTATTTCAGTCGTCCTCCTGTAGATAAAATTGTGCCACTTCACTCTTTACCCTTTGGGCATTGTTAATTATCTCAACTGGTTATTATCAACTGGAAAAAATCTTTCATCTTCTTGAGAGTGTCTTACGACGAACATGAGCCTAAACACGGGGCAGGGGGAGTTGCGACCTCTGTGCCGCAGTTAATTCTCATATCTGGCCATTTTTCTGTACTAATCTAATCAGTGGAGCAGTAGCAAGATTAATTGTTTGGGATGAATAAAAGGGACCATCAAGCCATCTGGCTATCTGATATCAAGTTCAAAAGTTTCCAAATTGGCTTTTTAAAATCAGAGTAACCTTATGAACTGTGGGATACTGCGTTTAGGGTTTTAAACACACACACACACACACACAGAGAGAGAGAGAGAGAGAGAGAGAGAGAGAGAGAGGAGATGGAGAGACAGAGACAGAGACAGAGACAGAGACAGAGACAGAGACAGATTGAGATTTGATGAGCATCCCCTTAATTCCTTAATCCAAGTCATTTATAAAGATGGTGAACAATAATGGGCCCAAAACAAAACCTTGTCACACCCTGTTTTTCACTTTTTTTCAGGATGAAGATTTGTCTAGGGTTTAGTCCTTGGCCTATTCTTCTCCCAAAGTTGTATCACAAGGCAGGGGGTACAGATTTTCCCCCAGGGTTAACTCTCACTCTAGGGATGTGGGCGGTGCTGTGAGTTAAACCACAGAGCCTAGGACTTGCCGATCAGAAGGTCGGCGGTTCGAATCCCCGTGATGGGGTGAGCTCCCGTTGCTCGGTCCCTGCTCCTGCCAACCTAGCAGTTCAAAAGCACATCAAAGTGCAAGTAGATAAATAGGTACCACTCCGGCAGGAAGGTAAACGCCGTTTCCATGTGCTGCTCTGGTTCACCAGAAGCAGCTTAGTCATGCTGGCCACGTGACCCGGAAGCTGTACGCTGGCTCCCTCGGCCAATAAAGCGAGATGAGCTCCGCAACCCCAGAGTCGGTCACGACTGGACCTAATGGTCAGGGGTCCCTTTACCTTTAACTCTCACAAATGAATATCACCACAAGGCAGCAGAAGCTCAGGACCAGAGTTTTCCTTCCTGGGTTGACGAACCCCCACCAGCCAAGGAGATGTGTACAAAAATGCATATACAAAACTAAACTGTGCCTTTAACTGCATATATCAGTGAAAATAAGGGACAGAAATCCATTGTATTTGCAGAACGTTGCTTTGCAAAAAAGAAGAAGAAGTGTTTATTAGGCAAAACAGCATGCAGAAATGTGTGTATCTGGAGACGATCGAACTGAAACCCTGGTGAATTTTCACGGGGGCTTTTAAAAATAGCAATAGCAGTGAGAAAATGATTTGGAAATGTGGCTGACTGAATTTAAGACTGGGGAAATGAGAGAAACTGAAATTGACAGATCCGCCCATCCCTGCCTGCCTGCACATATCTTAGCCCTCCTACAGAAGTAAGAGATGGGGGAAAGATGCTTCAACTGCCCCCTGCAATCTCTGAACCGTGTACCTCTTCTGTTCTTAAAAAAAAAAGTGAGCAGGTTTACATATGCATTTCGAAGGCTCAGAATTGGAACGTTTCACATGTTCCTAAGCTCAGCCCCTGTTGCAAAACGAGCAAGAGCCAGCAGGCGGGAATCTGAAAGGGTTAAATGCCAACGAGGAAGGGGGTGGGAGATGTCTGGCACTGGAGGGGCATCAGGTTCCCCAACTGCTGAAATCCAGAAGGCTTCTCCACCCCGCCTCCACCACAACCCCACTCCTTCCTTCTCTCTCTCTCTCTCTTAAACATAGCACTGTTTGTCAAAGGTGTCATGTGATATTAAACATGATCTCAAACCTGTGAACACTGACCTTTGCCCCTCTTTTTCAAATCTGAAATGTAGATTTGGCTGGGATACAAACTCCAGTCGGCGGAGGAGCCGGCGCTGAAAGTTTGCAAAGCAGTTTCTGAATCGGGAGCGAGGCGGGGAGAAGGGGGGGAGAAGGGGAAAAAGAAAGAAAGAAAAAAGGCAGTACAATGCCAGGGTCAGCGTAACACAAAACACGCCGGCCCCCTAGACATAACACAGACTCTCTCTTTCTAAACACCATTATGAGCTGCTAGCCAGACCTAGCAGCAACAACACCCCCCCACCCTCCAAGCAGGCAGCTCAAATGTACACCAAACTCGCATTTCAGCTCCTCGGGGCAATTGTCGTTCAGCATCCCATTTTGGACTCCCATTTGTGGTTCAGCTTTCTCAATACTGTACGCTGCAATAGCTGAGGGCGTTTGCAGTGGCCAGGAGCGAGAGGGTGTGTGTGTGTTGGGGTGTTGCGTTGTGGAAGGGGGAGAGAGAAATGTCTTCAGAAGGGGAAGGTTGGCAGATGTTGTGTTAACTTCAGTTCGCTGCAATGTTGAACTGCAAAAATAAGGCCAACTTCCTTCCCCAGCTCAGAACAAAAAAAATCGAATGAACCACAAAGCCTTCCTGTTTCTGTGAGAGGCACACCGCAGATTTTTATTTTCGAAAAAAGATAGAGAGAGGTTCTCAGGGTCTCCTTGCCCGTTTTCTTTTCTGAGTTGTGCACTTTTTGAATTTGTTTTTTTAATTCCCAGTACATTTCAAAGTGTTGATGCTGACCTTTAAAGCCCTAAACGGCCTTGATCCAGTATACCTAAAGGAGCGTCTCCACCCCCATCATTCTGCCCAGACACTGAGGTCCAGCGCCAAGGGCCTTCTGGTGTTTCCCTCACTGCGAGAAGTCAAGTTACAAGGAACCAGGCAGAGGGCGCTCTCGGTGGTGGTGCCCGCCCTGTGGAACACCCTCCCATCAGATGTCAAAGAGAAGAACAACTACCAGATGTCTTTTAGAAGACATCCGAAGGCAGCCCTTTTAATGTTTGATGC
The DNA here is from genome assembly GCF_964106915.1 of Podarcis gaigeae. Lineage (NCBI taxonomy): Eukaryota > Metazoa > Chordata > Lepidosauria > Squamata > Lacertidae > Podarcis > Podarcis gaigeae. Next base: position 113,718,590 of record NC_139680.1, read on the forward strand.
ATTACAGTATTTTAATATTTTGTTGGAAGCCATCCAGAGTGGCTGGGGAAGCCCAGCCAGATGAGTGGGGTATAAATAATAAATTATTATTATTATTATTATTATTATTATTATTATTATTATTATTTGTTACCCCAGCCTTCCTCCCCAACGAACGCAGGGCGGCGGAGCAGCAAAAGCGAAAACTTTTAAAAGGTATTCCAAGTTTACACCCAAGAACGTAACATGTGGATATGTGTCAGGCACAATCGCAGATGGTTGTCTCAACCATGGTTTACTTGTTGGTTGAGGTGGGGCTCCTCTTTGTTGCATGTGATGCACCAGGAAACTTAGGCTTGCCACCATGTTGACAGTGGGAAACTGCTTTCACTCTTGAATTCAAGGGCACAAGATGGGAGGGGAAGCTTGCCGTGCCCCCACGTTAATGCTGCGCAGTCAACAAATATGAGTCCAAGCCATAGAAGGGGAACCAGGATCCTGCACTCTGTGGGAAGGAAGATTGTTCAAGGGGGCAGATATTTAGGTGGATCCACAGGAGAAGAGAAGAGAGACTTCGCTGATTCCTGAGTTAGAGCATCCCTGCGCTAAGAATTAACTGCCAAAGAGCCCTGTAAACCTTCCGTCATAAATACTGTCGGCCTAATTAGCCTTTGACCTCATGTAGCGGCCTAGCTGGTCCACTAACCCTGTTACAGCTGATATTTATGGTTCTTCCCAAACAAGATAAAAGGATATATTAGATTTAGCTTCTTTCTTTCCTAAAGGGGGTGGGGGAAAGAGCTCTTCGGTTCCCTCAGAGCCTGTAGATGGTGGGCAACGGCAACGCAACAACTGAATAGCATGCTCCAAGAATCAGTTGCAAATGGAGCTAAAAACAAAACGGACCCAGTGTTTTCTTGTGCGCAGCCAGTGAACACAGGAACGTAGGAAGCTGCCCTATACTGAGCTATCGAGCTCAGTATTGTCTACACTGATTGGCAGCAGTTCTCCAGGGGTTTAAGCAGGAGCACCACCTGGAGATGGCAGGGATTGAACCTGGGACCTCCTGAATGCAAGGCAGATTCTTTACCGCTGAGCTATGACCTTTCCCCATTCATTCATTCATTCATTCATTCATTCATTCATTCATCCATCCATGCTATATCCTATGCTTCTTTAGGATCTGGATTACCAATGCATGGACTGCAGTGGTCAAGCTTTCCCTGTCCAGGAACGGCCAGAGCTGGCAAACCAGACAAAGCCACAGGGAACACCTGGGCCTCTAGTGACAATAGTTTGTTCCAGGGATACCCCCAAGCCTCACACTTGCTCCTCTGGTGGAAGGGAGAACTGGCTGAAGTAGCAATTGCATCTTACCTGGATATTGGCAATGGGACAAGGTAGCATACCTGTCAACTTTTCCCTTTTCTTGTGAGGAATCCTATTCAGAATAAGGGAATTTCCCTTAAAAAAAGGAAAACGTTGACAGCTATGTAAGGTACCCCCAGCATAATGGTATGACCAAGGGACTGAGGAGGAACAGCTGGGGGGGCGCTGCCCCTGATGGACGCAGGCCTGGCATCCGGATGCGGCCCCCTGAGCCTCTCTGCCTGGCCCCAGGACTGCCCCTCACCAGCCACACTCTTCCCAGGTCACCTCTCTCACCAGGCCTGCTTTGAACCCTCCTTCCTTGGAGGTTTCTAAGCAGAGGTTGGCTGGCCACCTGTCATGGATGCTTTAGCTGAGAGATGACTGTTGGGGTCCCTTCCAACGCTGCCATTCTATGGTTATATTGTTCAGCGTCTTTGCCATGCTGGAATTTGCCCTTGAAGTTAATTTCCTGGGCAGAGGACAGAGAGGGTTGTGTGCAGGGAGGTGCCTACTGTATAAAAGTGTGTGTGTGTGTGTGTGTGTGTGTGTGTGTGTGTGTGTGTGTGTGTGTGTGTTGCTCTGCCCACTGGCATGTGGCCCCTGGAATAAGGGAGGGCCCTCCATTGCAAAAAGGTACCCTGCCCCTGGCTTAATGTTAGAGAAGGTCATTGCCAACAGCAACACAGGCAAGCAAGTAGATTCCTAGTTAGGAATTGAGATTCTTTGGAATAACGTCCCTTTATCTCTCAAGGTATATTTTGCCTTTCGAGCAACAAGCCAGGTCTCCCTCCCTCTTTTGTTTTTTAAAGAACTACAGGAGAAAATTCGAGTTATCCTGTCCATCCGTAAGGCAGGCAGGCATTTCAATACCACCTTTTGTCCCAAGAATGTGAACCAAGGAGTTGCAGGGGTGGTTCCTCCCCCTCCCCATCTCTCTCTCCCCCCCCCACCCCCACTTCTCCTTTGCCATTTTAGAACAATTCTTGACCTTTCAACTCAGAAGCCGGCTGGAGAGTAGACCAAACACTTAATCTCTCTCCCCGGCCCCTCTTTTATCTCGCCACCCTACACCTTGCATTCCTTCCCCGTCAGACTTTGGCCTCCGGTGTTTGGCAAACAGCAAGGTCAAAGGCAAGGGGCGGGATTCTCACCGTCCTGAAAGAGCTCCTTTCTAGAGATAAAAACAAAAAAAAGTGTGTGAATGGTACTGCGGTCAGCTGTAAAACCTGCGTGCCGTCCTTCCTGTCTCCACTGAGCAACTGGGCAGTGGTACTCAGGTCCTGTTTGCTGGCTTCCTGTTGAGGGCAGCTGGTTGGCCACTGTGAAGACAAGGCGTTGGGCGAGGTGGACCACTGGCCTGATCCAGCGGCCAGTCTCTTCTTGTGCAAGTCTTCTGTTCCTAACATGACTTCTTTCTCAGCTGTGGAGTGTCTCAGAGCCGTCTGGGGTCAAATCCCAGAAACGGCTGCTGATGCTTGCACCAGCCCTATAAACCAGGGGTAGAGGGGACCCTTTTTATTGCCAAGGGGCCACATGACCTAATGGATTATTATTATTATTATTATTATTATTATTATTATTATTATTATTAATTTGTATCCCGCCTCCCCAGTTGAGACTGGGCTCAGAGCAGCTAACATCATAAAAACAACACAATATGCATAAAAACAGACATCAATTAATTAAAATACATCTTAAAATTAATTCAGACAAGTTAAAATCCGGGCAAGTGGCAATTATCAGGTTGGAATTGAGAGCAGTTAATACTTGCCAGGACCAACTGTTTCCACTGATCATACAAGGACCTGTGAGTGGGTTGGGGGTCTCCTTCAGGCTTGTTTTATACAAAGGAAAGTAAGTCAAACTGCATTCTGCCCAAAGGCATGGTGGAACAGCTCCCTCTTGCAGGCCCTGTGGAAAGATGTCAAATCCCGCTGGGTCCTGGTCTCTTGTGGGAGAGTGTTCCACCAGGCCGGGGCCACGGCCGAAAAGGCCCTGGCTCTAGTCAAGGCTAGTCTAATCTCCTTGAGGCCCGGGGTCTTCAAGGTGTTGTTGTTAGCAGACCGTAAGGTCCTCTGTGGGGCATACCAGAAGAGGCGGTCCCGTAGGACAACCTTCCTAGGGCTACGTGGCAGTGGTAGGAGGGGCTAGTGGCAAAAATGGTTGGAGCAATGAATGTGACTCTTGCCTTTGTACAGTAGAGGACATCCCAAAACCCACAGAAATCTATGGTTTACACTGTAGCAGGAACCCCCCCACCCCAATCATTCTGTTTGTATAAACTTCACACTCACACACTACATACGCCACATTTCTGTTATAAATTCATAGAAAATCAACCATACATCGGATTTGCACTGTTCCATTTTTATTTTTACTCCATATGACAAGAACTAACAAAGGGGGGTGGCTTAGTCCTGGTCAGCCATAATCCCTTCACTGTCTCAGCACATCCACAGGAGCTCTGCCCATACCAACCCTGATGATCCCAGACAGAAGACAATCAAGATCACAAAGAACTTGCATATGGGAGTGGATTCAGCATGGACTGAAACAAAGGACAATGATCAGATCTTCCCTCTGGGGGCAGGAAACTGCAAACTCCCCTTTGTCTCCTCGAAGTGACTCATGGGGAGGGGGGAAGGGAGGAACCAGCCAGGTGACAAGACACTCAGGTTACCACCAACTCCTCTCTCAACCCCTCCTTTCTGTAATGTATGCATGATGTTTCTGGGGGTGGGCTTGATCTAGAGGAGGGGAATTTCAAAAGTTTTTATAAGACCTTGCACACTATTCTTCTGGGTCTTTCCTCTCTCCTGCACGTGAGGGGAATACCCTGTTGCAACAGTTCAATAAAGGCCAAGCCTACAGGCTGCTGTTTTGCTCCAAGTTATCCTGGTTGGTGTCTTTGTTTTGTCCAAGGGAGCCCTCGGATTTTTCCTGTAACAACACACATATACACACATTCATCTAGCCATGCAAGGAAGACACATTCTAGCCAGGCCAAGGAGCTTAGGGAGGGTGGGTGAGAGAAGCGGCCTGGGCAGAGGGAGAGGACTGGGGAATATGCTGAAGGTTGACTAGAGAGGCCTGCAAGAGCACAATCGTCACCCCTGCAATATGTGGCCTGCCTGGGCTTTCAAAGGTTCCATATTGACTTGGAAAATCATCTAGGGTGAACCAGCAATTTCACCTCGCCACTACCGCCCCCACCAAAAGTGGGTCAAGAGAGTGGCAACAATTTTACTCCCCCCCCCCAAAAAAACGAAAATGTTTTGAGCCTGCTCCCTCATGCCAATTCTGGAATGCATGAATGAATCCTGCAATGTCCCATGGGGTCCAGACATGGTGTGGGACATCAAATATTTCAGCTGGGAGGGCTTCCGGTGGAACCATCCCAGCCTGCTCTGCTGGTGCAAATCTCTCACGTAGGTAAAGAGGGGGAAAGAGGAGCGGCTGCTTGCTTGAAGTCATGCTCTCATCCACGATGGCAGATCTGCCACGGCTGCAGCAGTTATTGGTGCTCTCCTGGTTGTGTGAATATGACAATTCTACAAGAACATTTTTTAAATGGGAAGAAGGGACTTTTTTTTTTAGAAAGGGAAAAGCTCCAAGCATGCCAACAGGTGCAGAACTCGGCTGCCATTTAAAAAAATGATGCACTTTTCATGTCGAAAGCAAGCTCTTGTTTCTACTTATCAGCGCTGTGGAAAGGCTATGGGCTGCTGAAATAACAGAGGTCATGGGATATGACTCTCTGCAACCAGAAGAGCAGTTCCTCATGAGTAACAGCCGCAGGATGAATTATGCAAAATGGCAGATGCATAGTAGATTGCACCGAATCTGAGATATAATGCACTTCTCTTTTAATTTGCATAATTTATACGGAACCCAGAATCCAGCTTCATCCCATCTCAGAATCCAGAGCACCTGGACGCAGAACTTCTGCTGTTTTTTGGTGTGACGTAATCTTCCCTGCTCCTCTTCTTCCTCCTCAGGCCAGAATGCTAGCTGAAGAGAGGAACAGTTCTAGCATTGTGTCGTCATCCCTTCTCGAGGTTTCGCAAGAGGAGACAAGCCGACATCTATAGACAAAATCTTCAGCACACACACACACACACACACACACACACAGCACAACCCTACGTGGGCCAACTTGAGTGTTATTCCCACAAGAAAAATTAAACACTCCTAATGCCTTTTTGAAGTGAATTGCGCCCGCCCACCCCCCCTTCATTTGCATCTTATAATAAGGATGTTATCATTCTAGTTTATAGCTCAGCTCTCTAGCTGCTCTCTCTCGGGGGCTCAGATTGCCCCTCCTGAGTTCAATATACGTCTGTGAACTAAATGTAATCTTTTGAAAGCACTTTCCTTCTGTATTAACATTACAACCGTGATGAGTTAAAGGTTTTTCACTTTCCCAAAGTGTGCAGGGCGTTTTGCTATTCCGACGCAAAAACTCCGGCGGATAATGGACTCCATCGCGGTTCCCTACAATCAGCCTCCTGGATTTGTAGAGCCTCCACTCGCCTTTTTGCGCTGAGCCACCATTTCCACTGCGCTCACCCTTTTACATTTAGATTAATTATAAAACATTGTCACTGGAATATTAAGGTGATGTTTAATACACAACTGGGAGCGCATGGTGCTGACCCTGTGACCTGCCTCACCAGTTGAATGCAATGCCAGCTGCAATTTTTACTTTATTATTTAGTTCCGTTTATCGCACCTTCCACCCCATTTCTGCTCCCGAGGCAGCATTTGCGCCTTTGCAAGGCTCCTTGTCGCTAGCCCATTTGAAAACAATGAGCTTTCCTCTTTGAAATAGCGCTCCTCAACCTGAAAGGTACTTAGAATAACAGAACTGTAAACTTGGGAAGAGACCCCAAGGGTTGTCTAGTCCAACCCCTTGCAATGCAGGAATCTCAGCTAAAGCATCCTTGACAGGTGGCCAAACCCAAGGATTAAGACATTCTGGGAGATGGTTTATAATGAAATGAAAAAGGTATTCAAATATACCTTCCTGAAGAAACCAGAGGCCTTTCTCCTGGGCATGGTCGGCCAATTGGTGCCAAAGAAGGACAGAACTTTTTAAATGTATGCAACAACAGCAACAAGAATACCCATCGCGAAGTATTGGAAGACACAAGATTTACCCACCCGGGAAGAATGGCAGATGAAGTTGATGGACTATATGGAACTGGCGGAAATGACTGGCAGAATCCGAGACCAGGGAGAAGAGTCGGTGGAAGAAGATTGGAAAAAATTTAAAGATTATTTACAGAAATACTGTAAAATTAATGAATGTTAGAAAAATGTTGGAATGAAGTTATATGGCTTTAGCAGAAATGTTATAAGGAACTAAGTACAAATAGATTTTTAATGTATTAAAGGGAAAAAATAAGGTTAGAATAAGTTAAGATAAATTACAGGACAGAAAACAGAGGGAGATGGAAAGGAATTGCTGAAACAGTTAATTGAAGTGGAATACAAAAAGGGAGGTGTGAGGAGGTCATGGATACAAGTGAATGAAAGTTAAGATATTGAAATTATTGGATGTGTTCTAAATTGTGTTTGTTTTGTTCTGTTAATTTAATGTTTTGTGTTAGTGTTACGTAGTGTTTTTGTTTTTGTATTGTGTTGTATTGTTTTGTTGAATTTTTTTTTCTTTTATAGTCTGTAAACTGTTAATAAATATTATTATATATATATAAAAACCTCACTGCCAAACAGCTCTTACTGTCAGAAAGTTCTTCCTGATGTTTAGTCGGAATCTCCTTTCTGGCAACTTGAAGCCATGGGTTCGAGTCCTACCCTCCAGAGCAGGAGAAAACAAGCTTGCTCCATCTTCCATGTGATAGTCCTTGAGATGTTTGAAGATGGCTATCACATCTCCTCTCTGTCTCCTCTTTTCCAGGCTAAACATACCCAGTTCCTTCAAATGCTCCTCATGAGGCTGTTTCCAGGCCCTTGAGCATCTTGGTCGCCCTCCTCTGCACACGCTCTAGCTTGTCAACATCCTTCTTAAATTGTGGTGCCCAGAATTGGACACAGTATTCCAGGTCTGACCAAGGCAGAATACAGTGGTCCTATATATCCCTTGAGAAGTAGAGACATCACCTTGCCAACAAAGGTTCGTATAGTTAAAGCTATGGTTTTCCCAGTACTGATGTATGGAAGTGAGAGCTGGACCATAAAGAAGGCTGATCGCCGAAGAATTGATGCTTTTGAATTATGGTGCTGGAGGAGACTCTTGAGAGTCCCATGGACTGCAAGAAGATCAAACCTCTCCATACTGAAGGAAATCAGCCCTGAGTGCTCACTGGAAGGACAGAGGCTCCAATACTTTGGCCACCTCATGAGAAGAGAAGACTCCCTGGAGAAGACCCTGATGTTGGGAAAGATGGAGGGCACAAGGAGAAGGGGGCGACAGAGGACGAGATGGTTGGATAGTGTTTTCGAGGTTACCAGCATGAGTTTGACCAAACTGCGGGAGGCAGTGGAGGACAGAGGTGCCTGGCGTTCTCTGGTCCATGGGGTCACGAAGAGTCGGACACGACTAAACAACTAAACAAACAAACAAAAAATATATCCCTTGATCAGGACTCCGATGCAGCCTAGAATAGCGTCAGCTCCCCCCCCTTTTTTTTTTCTTTTTTGCCGCTGTATCACACTGTGGACTCATGTTAAGCTTGTGGTCCACTTCTACAGTGTGTGGCATCATCTCCATATTGGCAGAAGTGATGAACTCAGGAACGATGAACCCATCAAAATAAAAGTTATTCCCTATTGACTGGAATGTGTCCTTGATCTCTGGTCAGGCTTCTTGCCTGTCTGGATGAAGGTAGCCGTGTTGGTCTGCCGTAGTCGAAACAAAATAAAAAAAATTCCTTCCAGTAGCACCTTAGCAACCAACTAAGTTTGTTATTGGTATGAGCTTTTGTGAAGAAGTGTGCATGCACACGAAAGCTCATACCAGTAACAAACATAGTTGGTCTCTAAGGTGCTACTAAGGGATGCGGGTGGCGTTGTGGGTTAAACCACTGAGCCTAAAGCTTGCCGATCAGAAGGTTGGCGGTTCGAATCCCCGCAACAGGGTGAGCTCCCGTTGCTCAGTCCCTGCTCCTGCCAACCTAGCAGTTCGAAAGCACATCAAAGTGCAAGTAGATAAATAGGTACCGCTCCAGCAGGAAGGTAAACGGTGTTTCCATGCACTGCTCTGGTTTGCCAGAAGTGGCTTAGTCATACTGGCCACATGACCCGGAAGCTATACGCCGGCTCCCTCGGCCAATAAAGCGAGATGAGCGCCGCAACCCCAGAGTCGGTCACGACTGGACCTAATGGTCAGGGGTCCCTTTACCTTTACCTAGGGTTGTTATGAAGTTAAGTTTGCTATGGCTGTTTTGCATCTGCCCACCACCCACCTGTGGCCTTTGGATGTTTCCAAAGAAAGGAATGTGGCCCCCTGGCTAAATAAATAAATAAATAAATAAATAAATAAATAAAGGTGCCCTGGTGACTGGTCTCAAATGCTGCAGTGGCTGCTTTAAGATCCCATTGCAGCTAGATGCCTGAAAGCTCCAGCCATCAATCCCAGCCCTCTAGTCCGAAATATTAATGCAAATCAAGGGGTTTGCTGGCAGCAGCAGCAACAACAACAACCACCCCATTAGAATAAGTGAATACTGAAGATCTAATAACGAGCCGAGGAGACATTTCAGTGCCTCAATAACAGGGCAAGACACACCAAATCAAAAGGAGTAAGATGAACTGTGCATTTGCCTGGAAACATGAGTGCCAAATAAATGGCATATTAAGCAGAATAATCTCTAAAAGCCCACGAAGGAGCCCATTTCAATTCACCTTTCCCTGAAGTTAATAGTTATCCTGCCACCTTCCAGAACAGAACTAAATATTCTAGCTGACAGGCTTCAAGTATTGCTATTGGCTATTTGGATTACCTAGCAGGATGTGCTGTGTGGAGCTGGAATGAGAATGCGCTGCTGTTTTCTGTGTGTTTGTCTTTTAAGATCCTGTTTGGAGATTCCGATAAGGATGTCAGTTCCTTGAGAGCCTCTGAAATTAGTGTGCTTTAACGAGCAGGTCCTTTCCGTTTTATTAGCACCCTGTAAAAAATTATATCGCCGAGCCGATGGCTCGTGATGTCTTAATCAATGTAATTTTTAAGGTCTGGGGTTGAGGGGAAGGCGGTGTCACAAATGGGTTAACCTTTGCTATGTTTTACTGCCAAGAGACTCTGTTAAAGATTACGGCATGCCGAGAGAAGGACGATAGGCTCCAAGCAGTGCCATCAGGCCAATGCCTTTGCGCCATCTTGTTTCTGTCATTTCGTTTCACTTTTTTCAGATCCTCACAGGCAAAAGGCTAGATTTGGGAAGCCAAAAAGAGTTCACTACAGTGGTACCTCGGGTTACAGACGCTTCAGGTTACATACGCTTCAGGATGAGAACAGAAATTGTGCTCTGGCGGCAGCAGGAGGCCCCATTAGCTAAAGTGGTGCTTCAGGTTAAGAACAGTTTCAGGTTAAGTATGGACCTCCGGAACGAATTAAGTACTTAACCCAAAGTACCACTGTATTTTGGGCCATATCAGGTACAGGGATGAAGCTGTGGTTGCCATCACGTGAGGTCTTCTCTCGTGCATGTCATGATATTGCAACTTTCTGTGCTGGTGTAGAACTGGGCAAATGCATCGACTCAAAGAATTTTCGGGCTGGAAGGGAAACCAAGGGTCATCTAGTTGAAGCCTCTGCAATGCAGGAACTGCAGCTGAACCATCTGGGGGAGATGACAACCCAACATCTGCTTAAGAACCTCCAAGTAAGGAGAACCTTCCAGCTCTTACCATCAGAAAGTTCTCCCTGGTGTTTAATCGGAATCTCCTTTCTTGAACTTGAATCCCTTGGTTTGCGTCTCTGGAGCAGGAGAAAACAAGCTTGTTCCTCCTCCCATGTGATAGCCCTTCAGATATTTGCCTCTCAGTCTTATCTTCTCCAGATGGTGAGGACCACAACTCCCATCATCCCTGACCATCCACCATGCTGGCTGGGGCTGATGGGAACTGTCCTCCAAAGAGATCTGTAAAGCATCAGGTTAAGGACGACGAATGTCGATGGGCCCATTGTTTCACTTGGCATAAGGCAGCTTCCTGTAGACAGGGAGGCCACGGTGGCTGGGAATGATGGGAGCTGTAGTCCGCAATATCTTGGGGAGGGGGCATCATGGTGGCTCCCCCAGCTTCCCATTGATGCTGCAGAGGAGGAACTGATCACATGATTGCCAGGTTGACTGGCTTCTAGGGCTTATCCACACTCACTTTTCCAGGTATGGTCCAAGTTTTAAAGCTCCATGCTTTCCGTGTGAAAACCTGCTCTTTAAAGCTCAATTGGAGCAAACGTCAATCTACAGAAAACCCAAGTAGTTGTTTGCTCCAATTGAGCTTCAAAGAGTGGGTTTTCTGTGCGGGTGGGAGGTGCTTGGACACAGAGCTTTAAAGTGCCGACCTTTGCATGGAAAGGGTAGGGCAAAGGGTAAGCGGATAAACCCTTAGTTTGGCTCTTCCTGAACTAAACTGGTTCATTCTCATTGTGAGTGATCCAACCTTGTACCCTCTATTTCAGCCTTCGCTTACTTGGTGCCTTTCGGACAGCAATTCCCATTAGCCCCAGCCCACTCAGCTGGCAGTCCAAAGCACTTGGAGGGCACCAGGTGGGCAAAGGGTGCCCTGAATTAATGCTGCGGGCGTTGAACACTGGACACCATGTTCGCCTGTGTCTCACTATGTGGCGTTCAAATTTTCCAGACTGAGCTTGGTAGAATAATATCAGAAATCTTCCTGGGCTCCTATGCCTTTGACTCCACCCCGCGTGGTTCCAGTAATGTAAGAAACCAACCAGTTGAGTGGGACAGACAAACCATGTGTCAGAATCTGGATCAGAGGACCAGCATTGGTGCATCCCTTCCCATGTGGTTTTGCTCCAGCCTCATGGTGCTTGTATTCCTCTTACTGGAGCCAAGTGAGGAGACACCAGGGAGGTTCTCCCACACCACTCCAGGTATTGCAGAAAGCATTCCACCAGCTGCCATAAGCTACTTGGAGCCCAAGTACTTAGAAGTGTGTCTCCCTCAGTACCAACCATCCCGTGCCCTCCAATTAGCAGGGGAGACCCTTTGGGTGATACAGCTTCTGTCTGCTACCTGGTTGGCAGTGACTCATGACAGGGCCTTCTTGGTGGTGGGTCTGCATTTGTGGCACGCCTTCCCTAGTGAGGTGCATCTGTCTCCCTCACTGTTAACTTTTCAGGAAAGATTTTAAAACAATTCCTGTTTACCAAAGCATTTGATTGCCGAAACACACCAATCCTGACACAACCTGAAAGTTATTACCTGTGGGAGTATGTGGTAGCATTGCATTCTTTTATATGTTTTTCATTGTTTCTAAATGTTCCCCATATATATATATATATATATGGTTCAGTTCTATTTCTCACCGTATGGTTCATGACTTTGCTTAGGAGATGGAAAGAAGCTTTCCTAAAAGCAGACAGGCCATTGAATCAGGGAGGCGCATGTGGGTGTTTCACCCCCTCACCCAAAGCGTGGCTTGGCTTACTTGTACAGGCATCTCCATACTACTTGTGTGTGACTGCGTATATTCATGGCACAGGGAAATGATTAAACAAATAGATTTAAACTGCAAAAAAAGGCACACTCTGCCTCTGAGTCACAGCCAGGCAGTTCAGGATACAAGTCTACCCACCCACCCCCAGCCATTGTTTCCATGTTGTTGCCACCATTCGTACCCATCTGGTAAGTTCTGCTGGTTTTTAGAGGGCTTCCAGATGTTTAGAGGGTATGTACAACCTTTTTAGATGGTTTCCCCACTCTACGCGATTTCATGTATACGCACGGTACCTGGGAACGTAACGCCTGCAGAAGTGGGGAGACTCAGATTATGAGTTTTGTAACACGTGGTGGCAAAAGGGGGTAGAGATCAGTGGACAGCAGGCCAGCACCACTCCCCACACCCTATGCCATCCCTCTCGCCAAGTCTTCTCACGTGAACATTGACTCCACCCATGCACCCACCTGTCGAGTTAGGAAGCATCGCTGCCAGGTGACCTGTTTATGGAGCAGCTATCCTGATTCGTTTGCACCAAGTTTACACGGTGCTTAGATTACTTCATCCATCTATTGAGCATCCATTCTGATTTTTTGGTGGGGACGCTAGATGACGCTGCGTCAAGCGAATGTTATCCCGCCCTTTCCGGTGCGTTTTCTGGCCACTTTCCTTAGCACAAGAAGCCTGGTTTTAGAGGGGGATACAGATCTGTTGCAAAGGAGCTCCACCTCCACCTCCATTGCCTGATTGGAATGGGCTGGTGTGAGAGTGAGTCCCACCTGAAAACAGTCACTCTATAGAAGCAGGTTTAGATGATCAACCGAGCTGGCAGGGTCTTTAAGGAGGAACTTAGGTTCTGTACCTTGTTGAACAGCCAGGATAAGGCAGATTTTTTTTTAACCATCTCTTAAATGTTGGGGACCATTGTTAAAAGAAATTTATTAGCAACCCCCACCCCGCTACACAGGAGAATATAGCTGCCGCCGATGTGCAATCACTGGTTAACACAAATACGTTTCAGGTTTTTGTTGTTGTTTCTTATTTTTTTTCTCCCAAAAAACAAACACAAAGTAAAGCATGTTGTGTTTCCCCTCCCCCGCACAGCTCTCCCCTTTGCCCCGCCCCCGCCCCCAAAGTACACATTTAAGCAACAGAAATGCGGTACATCACAATCAGCATCACCCAGCTGCACACAAATGATAAATTAAGACGGCTGGGAAACTCACATGGAGTGCGACAAGAATAAATACCAATATGATTGTTAGAATGCAGAGTTGCGAGAATGAATTCAGTGCTTCTTCTGGAAACTTAATGCCGCCCACGGCTCTGAATCGTCCAGTGTGGATATATATGGTTTTGCTTGTTATTTAGTTTGGAACAGGAAATGTCGTAGATGATTTTAAAGCGGGAATAGCCAACCTTCCGGGTGTTGTAGGAATACGTCTACCATCAGCCTGCAAGGTCAATGGCCAATGTTGATGGGAATTGTAGTCTAGCGACACTTGGAGGGTGCCATGTTAGCTAGTTCTGATTCAAAGGCATATGAGCTACATAGTCCAGAGGTAGCCAACGTTGTGCCCTCCGTATGTTCAGTCTACCAACTCCCATCAGCCCCAGCCCTCCGTATGTTCAGTCTACCAACTCCCATCAGCCCCAGCCAACGTGGCCAGAGACGATGGGACTGCAGCACACCATTTTGGGTAACTTGGTCCTTGAGTAACTTGGTCCTTGGTATTTCCAGCAAAAGGCAGGCACCCCCAAACTCAGCCCTCCATCTGTTTTGGGACTACAACTCCCACCATCCCTAGCTAACAGGACCAGTGGTCAGGGATGATGGGAACAGTAGTCCCAAAATATCTGGAGGGCCAAGTTTGGGGGTGCCTGATCTAAGGTAATGGGACTGGCCCAAGACCCTGGAGTCTACGCAGTGTAAACAGTACAGGGCAACAGTAACCAATGGGCTGGCTCAGTATAAATCTGCTCCCTATAAGCAAACATGACCAGCTAATCAGCTGCCTCGCTGAGCCAGTGCTCCATTTTGAAAGAGTTGCACGTGAACCCAGCAAGCTACATGAACCAACCAGGTTGCTTAACGTGAGTGTTCCCCAGTAGGCTATACAAAGATGTGTGGTGACTGAGGATGGGGGTTGGGACTCAGCATTTGAAACCGAGAGGTTGAAAAACCCAAGCCTGGAGGGCCACATTTTGTCCCCTGGCCCCGGGGCTCATTCACCCCTGAGCTGGGTGCCCCAGTGGCCTGGCAGCTTCCTAGGTTCTTAACTACAAATCCTTGAGGTTGCCAGTCCTGTTTTTGTACAGCGCCGAGCTTTTTCAAGAAACGAACAAGTAAATACTACGTTCTCTAAGACTCTGGCAACCAGTTCATCGTATCGGCTTTGCAGAAATCTGCCATGGCATTTACAGTATGGAGGCCCTGCTTCTCTTCAGCTAAAGCAATGACTCCATGGTTTCCCCCATTCACTCATGACCGGTGCTCCTGTAATGTCTGTTTGTGCCTCCTTCCTGCTTCCTCTTAAACCCTGAAGGAAGTCACAACTGGCGTGGTGGAAGGTGGCAGCGGGGGCCCCAATTCTGCCACTTACACAAGGGCAGGCCTAAGACATTTTCCTGCCTGCAGCCAATGGCGTCACCTTGCAAAGTCCCAGTGCACAGTGCCCAAGGCTTGTGAAGTTATTTTGGTGCCCAAGGTGAAAAATAAGAATCCCGTAAGCATCTCTCCGACACAAACATCAAGTACGGATAAATCAAATAACTAAACATCTGCTGCCAGCTCATGAAATCTAAAAATCAGTCCCCTGCCTGCCTTGTTTTGCCTGAATGGTGAGTTTGACCCTAAAGGATGCTCTGGGCATGTGAAGCTTATAGCAAGTCAGACCAGTGGTACATCTGGCTCAATATTGTCTACACTGACTGGCAGCATCTCTCCAGGATTTTCAGACCTGGAGATGATGGGGACCGAACCGAGGACCTTTTGCATGCAAAACAGATACCCTTCCCCAGTATTTTTATGGAACATTTTATAGTACTTGATCATGATCAAATACTTTATTGCATTTCTATATATACATATATATCACCTTTCCTGCCAAGGCACCCAAGGTGGATTGCAATCTTAAAAAATATTCCAACAATCTGATATAAAATGTGAAGTTGGCCCAGCGCAGGAGGCAGACCAGCAGGAGCAGGACCTGACATTGCCTCTGCCTCTCTTAACTTACAGCTGAGTCACGATATTTGACAGGCCAAATAACCAAGACCCCCTCAGCCAGTGGTGCCTTCAAGGTACCAAGGAAGAACTAAACTTTGGAACTCATTCCCAGGGAAGGCGGTGATAGCCTCCAACTCTGATGACTTTAAAAGAGCATCGGATAAATTCATGGAAGATGAGTCTACCAGGGACCACTAGCTATGATGGCTCTGCTCTGCTTCCATGGCCGGAGCCGGTATGTCTCAGAATACCAGTTTCTGGAAGCCACAGATGGGGGAGAAGAGGACTCTTGCGCTCAGGTCCCGCTTGGCGGGTTCCCTGCAGGCACTCCGAGAAAAGGACGTTAGTCTACAATGGGTCACTGGCCTGATCCTGCAGGTTCTTCTCATGCACAGGGTTGATACTCACGTTTGCTCCTACCACGGCAGTTGCTGCCAGCAGTGATTGTGCGGGTGTTTAATTGTGTGTGTTTTGATTTGTTAGAAGCTGCTCAGAGTGGCTGGGGCTAATAATAATAATAATAATAGCAACCTCGCGGTAATATTGGCCTCTGAAGACTCTTGCAGATCAAAAAGACATCCCTTCTCCCTCTTGGACCTTGGTTAGTAAAGTGTTGAAGGCCATTACCTTATACTGAGCCAGACTACTGGTGAGCTCCGGTGGTGGAGGAATATAGCTCCCATCATCCCTGGCTGGGGTTGATAAGCACTGGAGCTCAACAATATCTCCAGGGCACCACCTAGGATGGCCCTGATAAAGCCCAATCATCTCTACTTTGCCTGATAGCAGTGCTCCAAGATCTTGAGCCAACATTTCACATTACAAAAAAAAACGTGGACTTTACCCACACTCTTTATTTTATAGGTGGGAGGGGTCCTGTCACATTCTGGACGTTCCTCAAATTACCAGAACAGGTATGTGTTGAGAAGATTTATTTTGTGGTCGACTGCGCTAGGTCGCACTTCTCACAGGTGTGAGGAAGCTTTGGCTTTCCAGATGTGGCTGAACTGCAACTCCCATCTTCCCCATCCATTGACCACGCTTGCTATGGATGATGGGAACTGTAGTTCAAGCAACATCCGGAGGGCCAATTTTCCCCCAATCCTGCTCCATCAACCTGCTTTCAGGCGGCTTTCCAGACCGAAGACGGAAGATTGTCAAATAAAAGAGAGGGGAGGTAGCGGGGAAACATGGAACGCCCTTGATGGAAGTTGGGCTGTTTTTTTTTAATGACACGGTTTTTATACTCTGTTAAAAATATATAAATAAAGAGTCTTCGGGCAGGCAGTAGTAGCAGGGGGCTCGGTCGGTTTCCGCCTTTTGCGTGGCAACTTCTGGAGCTGCTCAGCCAGACGGCGCTACAAAAAAACAACCCGAGAGCAAGCCCCACATGGATGTCAGGGACGCAGAGACATTCCCTTCTGCGTTTCACATTCTCTCAGAATTTAAGCGTCCTTGGGCTTCCGTCTGGAATCTGCCATGCATCCAGCGTCCCCTGGGCGCTACGCCAGCCTGCAAAAGGAAAAGGAAAAGGAAGAAAGGACAGGGGGGCAGAGGGGGGCGGGGAGAAGAAGAAGAAGAAGAAAAAGGTGTAATATGGACCGAAAGTCAAAATGTTCATGTTCACAAATAAGAGACTGGGTGATTGGCGACTCATCCAAGATAACAGACTCTTATAATATCTAGGCATAGCAATCCAGTGGTCCCAATCCAGCACATGCAATTAATATCTCTCTCTCTCTCTCTCTCTCTCTCTCTCTCTCTCTCTCTCTCTCTTTCACACACACACACACACACACACACACACGGCTGTGGGTGGGAATTCGTGTTTAAGGGGCTGGACATGATTACTTGTGATTGGCCCTCCACATGTGTTTCTGGATCACATGTTGCATCAGCTGTTGCACACACAGGTGGACCTCCCTTTGCTGGATTGGAGCCTTTGAATCGAGACCAACACACAGCATACTCATCAAAATAAAAATCATAATTAGTCAATGCAAGGTCTTCGTTGAGATGTGAAGGTTGCCATCTGATCCCACGAGGAGGACCTCCCACGGCATGAGATTTAGGCAACTGTCCTTGCGCCCTCCCAAACTTGGCAGGCTTTGTCAGGAACTCTGGACGTGGATGTCTGATATGAAGAATTCTTTCCGTGTTTTGTGCCTCTTGTGTTCTCTGATCTGATGTTCTCCTCTCTCTTCTTTGGACTGGTACCCAACAACACCAGGGTGACGGCTTCGTTCACAGACGCTGCCAAACTCATGACACGGAGCTCAGTGGGCAGTTGAACACCACTTAAGTATAGGATGGAGGTTCTGGGTTGAAAGGTGGTTATATTATTTGCACTGTGCTGTAATTTTTGTTTTAGGGCTTCCCAATGGCTTTCTTGAAATGTAAGCAAATAGATGCAAGACGGTGGGGTGAGGGATGGTCTCCAGAGGTCTGCCTGGAGAAAAAGATGGTGGTCGGTAGACCCATGGGGGGCTAGGAGTTCTCCCTAGGTACACCACACACCCTTTGCAAAACCCAGCAGGGACATTATATCCTTGCTTACAAACCCATTCTTCCCATGATACATCTCCATGGCCAGAAGAAAGTCATAGCAGAACTCTGGTGTCATCGATTTGCAACATAGGAAGCAGCCCTGACAAAAGCGCAGCATGAACTACTTTCTGGGTTCATGAGGCTCCTCCTGGCCATTTTTGTTTAGTACGAAGGACTAGATAACTATGGACTAGTTATCACCGAGAGGTCATGACCGGGTGTGAAACCCCCACCCCACCCCAGTTCCCACACATAGAAATCTAGCATGTTAAGGACAAGCTTGAGGTGTAGCCCTCTTTGACATCCCAGTTTTCTATGTAGATGGAATTCTTTGAGTCAGTGCAGCTCTGTAGCCCTTGAAAGGGCTAAAGCGTTGTAGCCCTTCGGTGAGAGTTAGTCATGCCTTCTTCTCACATATAATTTCAAGGTCCACCCAAAACCTGCAGAAGGCCAACAACAAAGGCTTTCCATTTGCAATGGCTTCCCCTTTCGAGGTTCTTTGGCCTCAAGATGTGCAGTGACAATGCTTCTGTTACCTGTCCCGCCGCCTTGAACCACCTCCCTCCTTTTATTGAGTTTTCTCCCTTTCCCTCACCAGAAATATATATATATATAAACAGGGAAATGTTTCACAGGACCATCGGTCAGGCTTGTACAGAATGTTGGCACAGCTTAAGAATACATTACGGTTGCCGTCAGAATCCATTTCAGAAAACTAACAAACAGCGAATGGGCCTCAATGGTTCATGCTTTTATAACACCATTAATTTATCACACCGCTGGAAAAATGTCACATTTGGTATTACTGCTTCTTTCAGTTTCTTTTTTGCTTTAGTGTTCTGGCCACCCTGCACTGTCATCTTAAAAAGTTGTGTTATTATTCTGTTTCCATCCCGCTCGCTTCTTGTTGACTGGCCTCCCTTCTCACCCACCTAATTATGTTCCAGTTATTCAAGCGGCGCCCTGGAACGTGGCCTGTAAAGAGGTCTGCCTTCCAACCAGGTCACACGCAGGGCTAAAGGTTTCGAACATGAGCCGCTCTTAAAAGAGATTGAACTTTCCAAACGTTGCCTTGCCATCAACCTCTGTTGCTGCCTCAGCTCCCAGACATGGGCCCTTCTTACCGCCAAAGTAAGAGAGAGAGCCAGTGTGGTGTAGTGGTTAAGAGCGGTAGTCTCGTAATCTGGGGAACCGGGTTCGCGTCTCCGCTCCTCCACATGCAGCTGCTGGGTGACCTTGGGCCAGTCACACTTCTTTGAAGTCTCTCAGCCCCACTCACCTCACAGAGTGTTTGTTGTGGGGGAGGAAGGGAAAGGAGAATGTTAGCCGCTTTGAGACTCCTTAAAGGGAGTGAAAGGCGGGATATCAAATCCAAACTCTTCTTCTACTCTTCTTCAAAGTTCGCCTTTCCCTTTCTTCCCCAAGCCTTCCAACAATTATGTGGCTCCCACAGTGACCGTCTTTCTCGCCTACGGCATTCCTGCCATCGCACCTCCCTGTATTGTGTTTGGTATGCAAATGTCATTGCAAGCCCAGTCCAAGGTGAGTCAGAGAGTATGCCTCTCTGAACACCAGTTTCCGTGACTCGCAAATGGTGAGTCTTGCCTATGGACTTCCCAGTTGGTTGGCCAATATGGCAGGACTAAATAGGACTGTGGTCTGATCCTGCGGGGCACTCCTGGTGTTCTTAGCTCTTGGAAATGGTCCAGTGTGTCAAGCCGTGGTTGGCATTTTAAAAAAAAAATGAAAATAAATAATTGTGGCCTGCCCTTTCAGTTTATCAATGCTGTGCAGCTCAATCCCAATGTTGGACCAATGAATAAGCATCAGATTATTTATTCCCATATGGTGAACAGGAGTGGAAATCTCTCTTGCAACTCAGTAAAGTGGGGGTACCCAACACACTGCCCTCCAAATGTTTCTGGACGCTATCTTCCACAGACCCAACAGTATAGCCATTGTTCTGGGATGATGGAAGCTCAAGGGACAGCAACACAGGGGTCCACCCACTTATTCCCTACAGAGGTTCCACCTATGCATCCTTCTAAGAAGCACCATAGCTGCCTACACCCTTGTATAAGCTAAGGAAGAGGAGCATGGGAAGCTGCCTTATACCAAGTCAACCTCAGCATTGTTGACTCTTGCTGGAAATGGACCTCTAGGATTCAGTCTGGAGATGTTCTCAGTCCCACCAAGAGATGCTGGGGATTGAACCTGGGCCATGACTGAGCTACAGCCCTTCCCCAAACTCTTAACTGAATTGTAAGAGAAGGAGTTTGGGTGAGTGTAATGTTATTTCTAGGATTCCTGGGATCTGGCGACATGTCCAGTGATCCTAGATGGTTTTCTCAGTATGAAAAACTGAAGATGCCCAGCTATAACGTGATTCGCAGGCATTTGTAAAGCATATTTTGTAGACTTAATTTGCTGGGGTCCCCCCCCCCGAGATGAAGACAGACGTGGATGGAGTGACATATTTATACTTCACATTCTATACATGTGCAATGTAATGGAAACTTAAATAATGGCTATGATTGTTTTGTAACCAGATGAACTTTTTTTTTTAAAAAAAAGAGGGGGCGGTGGAAATGAAATTGGAAGTCACTCCCATGGTACAAACAACTCCATAACACCAACACAACAGAATGGCATAGAACTCTTTTAATAATGTTTAATGCCTAAAGATCAAATATAATGGCCCAGCCAATCAAAATAATGAGTCTTTGCAGCCACAGGAAGAGCAGAGACCGAGTTTGTTTGGCGCCACCATCTTGGTTGGAGTAAGCTACTTCCCACCCTCAAATTACTGTCCTCTTTATGTAGTGGAACAACAGAGGCATTCGTCCTGCCCCTCCATGTTCAGTCTGAGGCAGGTGCTCCATGCTGGGAACCATATCACGTAATTCTTCTCCTTCATACAAAGGGTGAAGGATAATGCAAAATTGTCCGCTCCCCCACAAGAAGAAGAAGAGTTTGGATTTGATATCCCGCCTTTCACTCCCTTTAAGGAGTCTCAAAGCGGCTAACATTCTCCTTTCCCTTCCTCCCCCAGAACAAACACTCTGTGAGGTGAGTGGGGCTGAGAGACTTCAAAGAAGTGTGACTGGCCCAAGGTCACCCAGCAGCTGCATGTGGAGGAGCGGAGACGCGAACCTGGTTCCCCAGATTACGAGACTACCGCTCTTAACCACTACACCACAACAAGCTTTTGCACTGAGGACTGTCAGGAACTTGGAGTCAGGGTCCTCTTCTTCAGGAGATGGAGTCGAGGACTCCTAACCAGAAGGAGAAGGGGATGAAGGGGCAGCCCCGGGAAACACTGCTACCATGTGAGCCTGTGGGGCCAGCAGATGTCCCAGTGAGACCAGAGGCTTCCACACTGTTGGGAGACTACTGGAGAAAGCTGGGTCCCTTTAACTAAAGCAGCACCTCCCAGGTCTAACAAGCAAGATGCAATTGCTATAATAATAATAATAATAATAATAATAATAATAATTTATTATTTGTACCCCGCCAATCTGGCTGGGTTTCCCCAGCCACTCTGGGCGGCTTCCAACAAAGATGAAAAATACACTAAAATGTCACATATTAAAAACTTCCCTGAACAGGGCTGCCTTCAGATGTCTTCTGAATGTCAGGTAGTTGTTTATCGCTTTGACATCTGATGGGAGGGCGTTCCACAGGGCGGGCGCCACTACCGAGAAGGCCCTCTGCCTGGTTCCCTGTAACTTGGCCTATCGCAGTGAGGGAACCGCCAGAAGGCCCTCGGAGCTGTACCTCAGTGTCCGGGCAGAACGATAGGGGAGGAGACGTTCCTTCAGATATACTGGACCGAGGCCATTTAGGGCTTTAAAGGTCAGCACCAACACTTTGAATTGTGCTCGGAAACGTACTGGGAGCCAATGTAGGTCTTTCAAGACCGGTGTTATATGGTCTCGGCAGCTGCTCCCAGTCACCAGTCTAGCTGCCGCATTCTCGATTAGTTGTAGTTTCCGGGTCACCTTCAAAGGTAGCCCCACGTAGAGCGCATTGCAGTAGTCCAAGCGGGAGATAACCAGAGCATGCACCACTCTGGCGAGACAGTCTGCAGGCAGATAGGGTCTCAGCCTGCATACCAGGTGGAGCTGGTAGACAGCTGCCCTGGACACAGAATTGACCTGCGCCTCCATGGACAGCTACGCACCTGGTCCTTCAGGGGCACAGCTACCCCATTCAGGTCCAGGGAATCCTCCACACCTGCCCGCCTCCTGTCCCCCAAAAACAGTACTTCTGTCTTGTCAGGATTCAACCTCAATCTGCTATCCGCCATCCATCCTCCAACCGCCTCCAGACACTCACACAGGACCTTCACCGCCTTCACTGGTTCTGATTTGGTACGACAGAGGACTCAGTCTTGGCTTGCTTCTTGCTGAAGCAAAACCAGAGCCCTGTGTTTCTGGAGCAAAGCCTGTACTGCCTTTAAAAAGGGATTGGTGAAACTGTTGATTTTTCTCCATTTCTCTTCTCCCCATTCCCCCTCCAAGTTCAGTTTTCCACATCAAGTTGCAAATTTGTTTTTGTTTTTACTTTAAAGCCCTCATGGAAATTCATCAGCTTTCTAGTGAGAATTTCCACACAGTTCCCTATGATATATGCACTGCATATAAGTCTCCTGTGGCGAGTTAAGAATAGTCTGCAGGTGACCAGACCGGCAAGCATTTTTAAATCAGAACAGGATTTTTTCTTCCCCCATCTCTCCTCCTTTCTGTGTGCCACAAAATAACTAATATACGTGGGTATGTCTAACTAAATGATTTAAAGACACCTGGAGGCTTATTTGCAAGGTGAAAGCAATAGGGTGGCAAACTGATCCGAGGATGGGGTATTTTTTAATGGCCCAGTCGTGGTCACCTAGCATCTGAAAACCCCAAAAGGATATGGATGTTCTGCAGAATATCATGTTTACTAGGCTTTATGTGAACACAAATGATATATGTGTTGCACCCCTTCCTAGTATTCTGGAGGCATCTACATTAGTGGAAGGCTTGCTTCCAAAAAAAAGCTGGGGGAAGGAAAGTGTCAGGTGGAATGACTCCCCAATTCAGGACCCTCTCAGCTTTTCCCTGGCTTCCTCCCCCTCGGCCATTTCCTGGGGTTTCCACACCAGATTCTGAAACTGTTCAGTGTGCAACACTAATGGCAGGTTGCATTGAAAATCCCTCTCCAAAGTCCCCCCCCCCCCCAATGAAAGGAGGTTTTGAATTGTGGCCGGCAAGGACTATACCAGTTGCATTGGCCCGGTGATCTGTCTAGTGCACCATGTGGACTCTAATGTATCTGTGCAAGGAGCAGGCACTATTGCCACAGGACTTTTCAGGATCGCACGACTTGGCACAGCTCTGAGAAGACCTCTGTAGACGTGCCCTTGATAACAGCCATAACCCACGACCTAAGTGCCTTTTGCAGCCATGTTGATTTCAAATGGGGATGGAGCTGTAACTTCATTCCTACACTTACCTGGGAGTAAGTACCACTGAACTCAATGGGACTTAGACATGTTTTGGTCATGCAATGGGCCCAGCTCTGCATTACAGCAGCCAGGTGAAAAAGAGGACAGGACTCCTGCAACTTCTATGGTTGTGCAGAAGAGGGGGATTTAAGCAGCAGTAGCCTGTTATGCCGACATTTTCTTTTCTACACCCCAAGGGATGCAGGGAGCTGCCTTACCTTGAACCAGAACTTTGATCTATCTAGCTCATTGCTGCCTACACGGACTGGGTTCTAGGATTCTAGGCAGGGGATATTCCCAGACCTTCGTGGAGATGCTGGGGGATTGAAAATGGGACCTTCTGCACACAAAGGAGGTGCTATGACCATTCCCCCGGGGGGGAGGGTCCACCTTGCCACCTTACTCTGTTGCTAGTAGAAAAGGGAAGGGACAGGTGATGGAGACAGATATAGTAATTTAGAAATGAACAGGGGAGTCAGAAGAAGAAGAGTTTGGATTCAATATCCCGCTTTATCACTACCCTAAGGAGTCTCAAAGCGGCTAACAACCTCCTTTCCCTTCCTCCCCCACAACGAACACTCTGTGAGGTGAGGCTGAGAGACTTCAAAGAAGTGTGACTAGCCCAAGGTCACCCAGCAGCTGCATGTGGAGGAGCGGGGAATCGAACCCGGTTCACCAGATTACGAGTCCACCGCTCTTAACCACTACACCACACTGTACACAAATACAGGGAGAGGCGTGAAGCGTTTGGAAAGGTGATAAGAATAAAAAATGGACTGCAAATAAGGGGGAGTAAAGGAAGCTACTTGAGGTAATTCAAAGATTGTGTACAATGAGAAGAACAAGACAGGTGGGAAGAATCTTCAACTTTGGCTTGAGACATTGTCATAACAGGAGGGAGAAGCATTAGTGAGACGTCCCTTAGAACTAGGATGAAGCAGAAGGTCTGTGGCAGAAAAGGCAAATTGGTGAGCTTCTCCTCACAAAGAAGATAAACTAAAGCCAGAGATGTGAAGAGAAGCATCCTTTGAGTTGTCCAGATGTGAGAAGAGCGGAAGCATCAAGAGTGGCTGCCTTTTGGATCCTGTCCAGGGAGGAGAAAAGACAAAGCAGAGCCTACTTTTTAAAAAATTAAAAATAAAATCAAAATGATGAGAAGCTGGAGATCTAGGAAGAAGAGAGGTGGAAAGGGTCACAGAAGTTCACCGAGGAGAGAAAGTTGGGGATGGCAGAAGAATTATCTGGACCTGATTGATGGCTATCTATGAGAATCATGCAGGTAAACTTTATCTTAAAACTATGGTTTCAGCAAAGAAATTGAGAAAGCCAAACTGGAGGGGTGGGGAGTCAAGGAGAATCGGTAGACAACAAATACATCACTCAAAGCCAGTCTAAACAATGTGTTTGCCATGGGGACTGGTACCTCCTTAGTAAACACCGGCTGTGTAGTGAGGAGCACAATGCGCGAGCCTGAACTGTTTCGTTCTGGGTGCCTTCAGCCCATGTCAGTGGTGTTTACTGTTGGGGACTTTCACTCTATCAACATGCTGGCCTGGAGCTGTTCTTAATTTAAACAGTATGTCCTGAGCTCAGGGTGTAAGTGTGGTGAGTGGAACATCCAGGACAGGTCTCACTTGAGTTTAAAAGGGAATGGAAACATTCCATTATTAGGAATGAGGAGGCCCGTGATATTTCTTAATTGGTTTTAGTGCAAGGTGCCCCCAATCTGTAATCCTCCAGTCCCCACCAGCCTCCAAAACATGGCCAACGGTCAGTTACGAGGGGAGTCATGCGCAAAAGAAAGGGAGGGACCTGAACCAAAAGAAAGGGGCATCTCAAGAAACTGTTTTCCTGTATATATAGTAACTGCACAAAAAGCTACACAACCCCTAGGGTGCCTCTGGATGTTACAAACGAGCATCACCAATGAATATTCTTCTGCAGTCAGTTGACAATGTTTGAATGTCAAATTTGCAGACTCCAAGGCAGCCCATGCCATCTCCCTCCAGGGATCTTAAGAAGTCATGGCATGCAAGCACTACCAGACGACCGCAGAAGAAACAGCACAGGCAACGAGAGTGTCTTGTTCACACCATGCAAACTCACTGTCACTCACCTTCACAAGTGCTCTGTGAAATTTATATTTTAGAGGCAAGGAGCTGGCAATCACCTGCCTAAGACAGTCCAGTGAGTCCATGGCAAATGTAGGCTTTGTTGACCTCTAGCTCAACTCTTTAGCTAGCTAACAGACTACAACTGCTTGCGATTTTCGCATGGGCATTTGGTTAGCCACTGTGAGAACAGGATACAGGACTAAGATGGGCCTCATCTGTCTTCTTCCACAAAGAATCAGCAAGGAATGTGGATAATTGTTGGCATCGGTCTGCCTTGGGAGACAATGTAGGAGTGAGTCTTTGGGAGTGGTGTCAAAATGTTGGAAGGTTACAGCAACTGCTGTGGTTGTAGGGACCGATACAGGAGAGACATGTTTTATTGCATCTGGGGTAGGTGAAGGTGTCCGCTTGTGCTGATGCAGGTGAACCAGGATGTTTCTTCTCTCTGTGCTCCTCCCAGAGGTCATTCCTATGGACGCATGACCTGATAAAGTCTCCAGGCACTCTGGTCATCTGCAAGGGATCCCCACACGGCGGGTTAAGAGATCGCCCCATAAAGGTCAACCAAATCTGGAGACTGCAAGAGAACAATGAAGAGGAAAGTGGAGGATTTGAAGAAGACAGCAAATTATATAGAAGCCAGGAAGAAAAGCTAGGAGAATGGGTAGCAGAAAACTGAGAATCCAAAGCCCGTTTGGATACAAGTGTTTTCTACCACAGAGGAATGCCCATCAGGTGGGCAGGGGCAAATGACATGGAGCATTGATTTTGCTAGGAAGAGACACAAACACTCCCTACTTTTGCCATAGGTTGTTCCACATGAAATTAATATTCCAGTGGATTTAATATTCAAGTGCATGTTTCATTTTTTTTGGAGGGGGGGAGTTACCATTGGAGAAAAAGAATCCAGAAGTGCAAGAAAAGCACCATAATGGGAGGGTAAAAGGGCTGGTATGAAATTAAAAGGATAGCTTGAAGAAGGAAGGGGTGGCAGAATGTGTATTACAAAATAGCCATAATAGCGGCTATGTTTTACCTCCATTGTCGGAGATGGTATGTCTCTGTAGCAATTGTTGGGAATCAGAAGTTGAGAGACTACTGTTGCACTCAGGTACTGAATGTGGGCATCCCATAGGCACCTGATTGGCCACTGTGAGAACAGATTGCTGGACCAGGTGGGCCTTTGGTCTGATTGACAAGGGATTTTCTTATGACTTTGAACTGGTTCCACAGCCATTCCTTCTCTCCAAGACACTGGAGGTGTGCGAGTGATTTCCCCCCCCAGCAGATTCTCAGCACCCTCTTCAAATTATGATCTATTCATGACAGCTAAACTGGAATAAAGTGATGTGAATTTTAGTGTCAATATGGCTGATGGGACATTTTGTCCCCAAAAATGATTCCTGGGTTGCTTGCCTTATGAGGGAAGTTTTGATCAGAATGGGCCAACTTCTGTACATGTCCATGGATTTCCAGAATCATGGCTTCTTGTTATGCATTTCCAGAGGCATGGCTGTGTTAGTCTTGAAATTGCCCCTAATCTCCATGCCAGAGCATGTGTTTGCATGCGCAAGGTGCGCAACACTGGCATTGCTGTCTAAAGGATGCCCGGTATCAAGAAAGGCCTCCATCTGTAAGACTTAGAGAGCCACTGCCAGTGAAAATAGTGAATAATGGCCTAGGCTAGATGGATTCAGGGAGTAATTCGGGCACTAGGTTCATTCATATACCACTTTTTAAGATGTGTTCATTTACCTATACATACACCTGTCATTCTCTTATGAGCTAAAATGTTGCAGACCACATGGACTAGAGAAGTAGGTACGGGGAAGAGTAAACATAGCAGAAGTAGCAACGTCATAAACCACAACTACACCTTTCATTGTGGTATCATAATAGAGTGGGCCAGATTCAACAAATGAGTCCCACTAGCAGAAGCCTGAACAGGGACTTCTGCTAGCACAGTGGAGCTTCCTTGTTCCTCCTGCAGCCCCCGCCCACACCTTAGGCTCTGGGAGGTGGTACTTTCACTAATCATAGGCAACCATTTCTAGTTCACATGCAATGGAAATCAATGCCCTTCACTTACTATGACATTGTATGTGAAATGTTAGGCAGGCTAGTCTTGTTTCTTTATTATTAAATATCGTTGTTGTTGCGCACGAGCTCTACGCAAGCAGGGGCTCCCTCGTTCTATGACATGGTAGTGGCATTGTACATGAAGCTCTCCCAACATTGAAGAGCTGCATGTCTCAAAAACCTGGAGCAGTGTGAGATGGACCAGATGCTGATAATTTTGAAAGTTATGCCAACCAGCTTGGTGGCCGCACTAGGTTACCATGTTGTTTGCCCAGGAAAGGCCATAGCTTAGTGGTAGGGCATCTGCCTCTCAAGCAGAAGGTCCCAGGTTCAATCCCAGGCATCTCCAGGTGAAGTGCAGAATGTCCCCCACCTGAAATCCCAGAAAGCTTCTGCCAGTCAGTATAGACAGCACTGACCTAGATGGACCAATGGTCCGACTTGGTATAAAACAGCTTCCCACATTCCTAGTGGAGTTCAATCCTCAGCCAATGGACAACTGAGCGGTGATGTATTAAGGGTCCTCTCCACTTGGATGCGTAACATGAGACCAACCCATGCAAAAGCATGGGGGTACGGGGGCCGGCGGGAGGGGGAAATATAGTATTTCCTCAGTTACTTAAAACAAGTGATGTATTTTGAAGAGGCGTTGGACAAAATAAGGCAACAAAAATGCTACTGAATGAGAACAATGTGACAATTTCTTACAAATCAAAAAGGCAAATGAGAAATAAGCCATTCTGTTACACTAGGAAGAGCAAGAGACGGTATCACAGAGGTATGTGTTTTTAATAAAGCAAATAGATGCTGCAACATGCAGTATTCGTAAAACTTGACAACATATACAGACCTCTCAGGAGGAAAAATATATATATATGTAATCAGAACCAGAGTCCAGATATTTAAAGACAATGTATACACAACGTTTTGATAAAACCTATCCATTGTACAGAATATATAAAAAGAAGAGCAGCTCCCATCCCGGCTTTCGTTCCAACCGGACAAAATGTGAGAAAAGAGGTTGTTTCCCAAGTGGTTGGGCCAAGCTGGGCCTGCTTTTGGGGGTGCACAGCACAGACATCCCCTATGCGCCCCCAGAGTGCAGGCAGGCGCGCCCACAAGCAGCTTCTGCATTTGCTACGGCCCCGGGTGGCACAACAGAGATGTTTCCAGTTCACCTGTCACGTTGGGTTTTGAGTTTATTTTAAGGTGGGCGAGGGAGGGGCTCACAGGGAGGGAGTTGCATATTGTTTCCGTTTCTGAGCTTGTCTGTGATTGTACGCAATGGTGCAGGAAGTGGGGGCTGAGGGGGAGGGCTGGCTGAGAGTCCCTTTTCACAGACGGATATGAATGAATTGGATGTTGTGGCCAATCAGTTCATCTTCCATTCTTAAGAGGGGAAATGGGGGGGGGGGAGGGGACATCCATATGGAAAAGAAAGGTCCCCTCCGCTGAAAAAAATAAAATAAAGCAAGATCTTTGCTCTTAATACAAGACACTGTTCCCAGGGGCAAAGCATTTTATTGTGATATAAATAGGGAGCTTTCTGGGTCTTTAGGCTACTAATACGTACATCAAAATGCCCCCATGAAGAAAACCTCGTGGTCTTCTCTTAAAAGCTGCTTCTCTCGCTGAGGGAAATTTACAGAGTGTGTCAAATGAGGACACGCAAAGCTTATGGAATGTACTTTAAGCAGTTTTTTTTTTATTTTTTTATTATTTATTTTTCAATTAAGGGACAAAATGGGTGAATGAACAGGGTAATGCAGACAACTGCCCGATTTATAAAAATAAAAAAATAAAAAATAAAACCCCAAAAACACAGACAGTGGTTTTCCCAATAGAACTTAACAAAGACTAGAACAAAAACCAAAAGAAAAAATACAATAAAGAGCCAGGTTGCCAATGACCTTTGGTCATCTAAATAATAATAATAAAAAAACAATTTTAAAAAAAACAAAGATCAAATCCAACGCCTCTGTTCTGAACAGAGCGTGTAAGCAATAATAAATAGTGACTTCCATAGTAAAAGATAAAATTTCAAGTTACGACAAACAGCTTTCATTACAGGAATAGAAAAGGCCCATAATAACAAAATATTTTGCATTGCCATATACAAAAAAGGTTTCGTATCCAGAGGGGCTCCTCTCTCTCTCTCGCTCTCTCTGTCTCTCTCGCTCTCTCTGTCTCTCTCTTTTTTTTTTATATGCTTTGCATATGAAATCCTTTCCGATCTAAATATATAAAGCACCATTTAATTTTTTTTTCTTTTTGGCAATGGAAAAAAAAAACCTGCGAAACTTTTTAATTTTTTTTCTTCCTTTCGTTCTAGTTTTTTTTAATTTTTTTTTCTCCTTTTACTGCATATGAAGATTTTTATTTTTAAAGATGCTGGAATGTAAAGGGGTAAGAGAAGAAGAAAAAAGGGGACGAAAGAGCACACTACGGAACAAACCAACATCATCACCTTGCATTACTGCATACAATATGGCAGCGGAAAGAAAAGTAACCCCCCTTTGATATGTACAACCATCAGCAATGCTCATTAAGTGCGACATTCAAACAGATTCTTTCTCTCTCTTTTTTTCCTCCCCACGCTCCCTCCCCCCAAAAACAGCCATTATATGGCCTCTTATCTGTACAATGTCACACTTTTTCTTCTAAAAAAAAAATGGTTTTTTCAAACATACAAATAATTTGCACTATATTATCCTGCCAAATTAAAAAAATATACTGTGGCAGCCTGTTTGTTTTGTGTGTGTGTGTGTGCATGTGTGTATGTGTGTTTTTCCACTACCAAAAAAAGGTACAATGATACCTTTTCTTTCTTTTCTTTTTTTTTAAAGAGAAACAAGCAACAGTTAAAAATACAAGCTTCATTATAAATACTATAGTGCCTACTCTAGGTGAACATTAAATTCAAATACCATTCTAGAAATTACAGAAAAAAGAGACCATAAATGTGTTTTTCTTCTTGTTTGTTTGTTTGTTTTCTCTTCTTCTTAGCATAGGAACCAACAGGAGTGTGCATTTTCCTATATTTTAAGTACTATATATTCTTAACCCTTTCCCCAATGTATTTATTTTACAACCTGAAGAGTTGTGTATATAACCAAGGCATAGGATTTTCCACTACTGGTTTTCAATGAAGAGCAAGTCTTGTACACCACCAAGACAATGAACCCTAAAATACAAGTTTGTTTTTTTCTCCCCTAAACAAAATGAAGTGTTTTTGTTAAAAAAAAAATCATAACATTTATATTTAAAAAAGTTTTGTACAAAAAAAACCAAACCCATCCTTGCACTGTAGGAGTGAGAGAAATCATTCGATATTTTTTATATAATTGTACGACCTGTTCCCATTCACAGCGCCGTAACGTTGAGTCCCAGTCATTAAGTCAAGTAAAACGGCAAGCTGGCAGAGTTTCTTATATGCTCATCATGAGATTATGCTCATATATATTTTTTAATTTTTTTTCCATTAATCTTGCAATTTTTCCCTTAAAAGTATAGAGACCTGTAAACTGGGAAAATTGTACAGTGCATTTAAATTGTCCTATCTGAGCAGTCTTAAAAGGTTTTTTTTTTATACTCAACCTGTGTACCTCTGATTAAAGGGAAAAGAGACATACACAACAGGCAGAGTCAAGTGCTATGTGAACATCCAAAGGGGCAGATCCTAGCTTAATCATAAAAACAATGAATCCTTTTCCCATGTCAACACAACGAGCACATAGCATATGGTAAAAAGAAACAAAATGAAGTACAACTTTTAGGGAGCACAGACATACTCTCTGCTACTCTTTTTTAAATTATCTTTCTCTCTTCTTTTTCAGAATGTCACACTTCAAGGCAAATCTTAATAGTTCATAGTTAATCATCATATCAATATTAGCTTATAACCTGTTTCTTAGTTTTAAATGGCAAGCAGTACCACATTGTGCTAATAAATCACTGTATGTGTTATTTTTGCTATGCGTTACACTCAGTAAAATATTATTGCCGGACTGTTTTATATGTCTTTCCCCTATATAGAGAGAGAGATCAATAGATTGATATGCGGTAGGTATGCAAGGTTGTACGTTTCTAATTTGATTGCCAAGTTGACAACCAACTTAATTCGGATATTTACTTATTTTCATTCTTCTTCCTTTTAGGTTTTGTGTCCTTTTGTGTGCCAGAATCACTAAAAGATATTGGTAAAATCTTTAAAACATGAATTTTCTTCCTAGTGTATTTAATCATCTTTCAAAGCCTTCTGCACTTTTCACATTCATTTTCTTCTTATTTTTTAATCATCAGAATAATGATCAGAATCTCAAAATTCTGGGCAAAGAGGCGGGGCAAAGAGAGGGAGACAGGGTACTGGTTGGGTAACAGGATGAGAGAAAAATCATCTGCAATGGTCCCGGGATGTTTTCAACACTCTGGAGGGGAATCAATTTGGGTTGTATTCAACTAAGTTATACTCAGAGTAAATCCTCTGAAATCAATGCACTTAAATTAGTCTTCTCCATTCTTTTCAACGGAGCTACTCTTAAGTAGGACTAAGACTGGCTACAACCTTTGAATTAGGTGACTTTGGGCGGAGGTTAGTTGGAACAGGAGTGCATGGGTAGGATCGAATGATGATTAACTAGGACGTATTGGGTTTCCTTTCTTAATTATTTGATTTAGGTAGCCACTGTTGTGAGAAATACAATATAGAGTTATCGGCTAGGTCCTAAAGGACTCGTTTACATTGCCCAGTGCGAAAGTTGAGCTACAAGTTTAGAACAAGTAGGGTTGCCACCAACATGGCTTAAATAGATTCAAGGCACTCGGATTTCCATTTCTTAAACCAAATGATAGTACAAATTTACCTTTTTTTCTTTTATGTCCTTATTTTTCAATTAAAGGCCTACTTTTTTCCCTTCCCTCCCCCACCACAAAAACAACTGATACGTTAACATCCTTTTAAAGACAGAAATTGAGATAACACCGTGGAATACCCTTTTCCCTTTTCAGTGTTATCCATCTGTCCAGAGAGGGTTAATTCAAAGAACATTGCCCCTATACATTTCAAAACAAAACTGTACATGATATGTGTCACAGAATGCACGTAGCATGGTTGGTTCTGTTAAAAAATGTTTTCGTTATTCTGATTTTCCTTCCCCCTCTCTTTTTCCTGGAACATTACAGGAAATGGGTACATAGCTGTCTGAGTTAGTATTTGGGTGGGTGGGTGGGTATTATCATTTTGTTTGCTCAGCAACCAATCAGGGGACAATTTTTTTAAAAAAACAGCCATAACATACCATACATGCTGTCTAATTTTTTTCAAAAAAATTAACAAACATACACAACATGTAAATTATTGCACAAGAGAAAGGCTCAATGTTTGCGTAGTATTGCCCCCAATACAGATCATGCATTCAAATGGTGAAAACAGAAACGAAAAGAGGAAAAAATGAAAAAAATAAAAAATGAAAATGAAAACAGGTGTGCTGGTGACTAGCACTTTCTTAATATCATCCTTAGCTTCCATTATTTTACTCACAAGGGACTAGAAAATCTCTACACCGGGGTGGGGTGGGGGTGGGGGTGGGGGTGGGGGTGGGGGTGGGGAGTTGGTTGGGGAAAGGGAGGAGAAGGGGGACATGTTAATATACCTCTATTCAGTTTTTATGTCATTATTCAAGACTCGATCACTGTGCCATTTTTTCATGTGTTTTTCCAGGGTACTGTACACGCTAAAAGGCATCTTACAAATTTCACATTTGTAAACGTCCTTCCCCACCTGACCATGCGTTTTCATGTGCCTGGTGAGTTTGCTACTCTGGGCGCACGCGTAGTTACACAGCTCACATTTATAAGGCCTTTCCCCAGTGTGGCTCCTCCTGTGGACAGTGAGGTTACTACAGTTCTTGAAGACTTTCCCACAGTACTCACAAGTGTCGCTGCGTCTGCCCTCTTTTGAACTAGGCCTTCCAGGGCCTGGACCACTAATATGCGGGGTGCTCCCTCCACTTCCTGTACCGCTGCGGCCTGATATCCCTCCATCCATCTCCCCAGGAGGCGTCGAGAAGCGTAAACTTCCGTTTTCGGAGGAGTGTTCGGAGGAGGAAGCAAAAGGCGATTGTCGGGAGTCTCCAAAGTTGAGGAATGGATCTTTTAGCTGCCGGGAGGCAGCGTACCCAGCTAGCCACTGGGAGTAAACATTTTCAGTGTTAGGCATAGCTGTTGCGGGAAGGTCAAACTCCTTTTCAAGTTTGATGCGTTTGGAGAAAGGGCTTAGGGAGCTCGGGCTACCCAAGAGCAGCTTTTTTGACAAACCTCCAGAGGCAGATTCACCAGGGGAACACCCCCGACCATTAATAGCGCCGTCGTCGAGGCGATCGGATTCACCAGCTACCGAGTCTTCGTCGCAAGTGTCTCTATGTACCTCAGATTCGGACAAATGCCCTCGTTTATGTTTCTCCCCAAGGACCTGATGGAAGGCCTCGCTGAAGTGCTGCATGGAGCTCAGAACCATCCCTTGCATGACATCCGGCATGGAGCGGTTCTCATCGACAGACCGGGAGTTGTTCTCATGGTGACGAGCTGCTTCTAGATTAATGCCAAACCCATAGTCTGGCCGTTCATTTTCAGTCAAATCCTCCTCTTCTTCTTCCTCTTCCTCTTCTTCCTCCTCCTCCTCCTCCTCTTCTTCTTCATCCCCGTTTTCTGGAATCATATTGGAATCATTCTCACTCTTAAACTTGGCCACTACAGATTTTAGGGCACTGCTAGCACTGCCAACAAGGTCACTGGTTCCAGGCTCTGGGGAGCTGGCCGTGGAGAGGCCATCGTCAGACTTCACTGTCATTGGGGAGGATTTGTGCATATGGGTTTTCATGTGGCGCTTTAGCTTGCTTGCTTGAGTGCACGCGTGGTCGCAAAGGTTGCACTTGTACGGTTTTTCTCCAGTGTGGCTGCGGCGGTGGACAACTAAGTTGCTCTGAAACTTGAAGGTTTTCCCACAAAATTCACAGGACTTGGATTTGACCGGAGGCTGGGAAAGGGGAGGAGCGGGAAGAGGAGGGAGAGGCGGCGTGGCCAGAAAGGGTGGCTTGCTGCCTGGCTGGAATGGTTGCAGTAACCTTTGCATAGGACTGGGCCGGTTCGGTGACAATGGCGGACTAGAGGTGTTTCCAGCTAACTCCCGAAGCCGCCTGGAGAAATCCATTGCTGGGGGCTCCATGGCCATGGGGTTGAGTCGCAGCACCCTGTCAAAGGCACTGGGGTGATGGGTTGCAAGGGCCATTTCTTCGGCACCCAGGCGTTCTATGCGGTGTGGATCCAAGTGATGCCTTGGAGGGGGACTAAACAAAGGCGGCGTGGGAGGGAAGCGCCCTTCTCCGAGACCCGAAGCTTCTCTTCCAACCGATCCGGGTATTCTAAGGAGGTTAAAGGGATTATTGTCTGCAATGTGGATCCCGTGGAGCGGTGGCTGTGAAGGGCATTCAGCACCTAGTCCTGATGGAATACCAACCCGCGGTGTTAGGGGGCTTCCGTGGTCACTTTCTAAGTAGATTCTTAATCCATGAGTGTTCTGTGCGTGTTGCAAGAGAAACCAGGCGCTGTTGAATGGCTGTTTACATGTTGTACATGTGTAGCTGCTGGGTTCATCTTTACCTGCAACAAACAAAACAAAACACCACAGTAGCATCAATGTTTAATAACCAAATAGCTTCCTTAAGAACGTCTGACAAGACCTGCTGCTGGACCAGACCCAAGATCTTTCTAGTCTCCCATCCTGCTTCCCACCATGGCCAATTAGATGCTTCCTGGAAACCCACAAGCTGGGCTTAGAGGCAATAGCCAACTCCAACTGTTGATAATCCCCAGGAACTGGCACTCAGTGACAAACTACCTCTGGACATGAAGGTCCCACTTAGCCATCAAGATAGACCTCTCAACTCTGGGATTGTGTCTGATCCTTTTCTAAAGCCACCCCCAATCATCTGTCAACCAATTTCATTTGATGACCCCCCCCCCAGTTCTAATATTTCATATTTCTACATCATGAATAATTTTATAAACCTCTGCTTTATATGCCTGGTATTTGTCGACTCTTTTTACTCTTTCTTGAAAGTCATTCCTTTCCTCAGAAATAAACTTCAGCAATAAGCGCAAACACTTTAACACATAAGCAGATACACTCCACATATAGCTAAGGCCTTTATACCAATGCACATTGTGGCCATAATCCTAAGCATAGTTTACTTAAGAGTAAGACCCATTGAGCTCAGTGGGGCATACTGCTATGTAGATATGCACTGCTATAATTGTAATCTAAAGCCAGAAGTATCAAGTCTCTGGATCTGGAGTAGTTCTGCTATGGTCTCATGGGATTAATCTGATCCATTATTGGAGGATCATAGGATACTGTGATCCTAACAGTATTTAACCTATGGGCATTGAATAACATCAAATTTAGGTACCTCCACTAATTTTTAATGAGATTATTTAAATATACATTTTCTGGTTTACTTCCAAGGAAGTATTTTAGTGCACATGGTTATGGTCTAGTGTTGCAATCCTAACCGTACTTATTTCCAAGTAAGTCCTGCTTAAATAAATTATGACAATACATGCCAAAGATAAGGGTGCATATCTCATAGGATCAGAGCCTAAGCCAATTAATTATATGCCAGTCCTCATTTGGAAGCATGTGATTTTTGTTTTTTGTTTTTTTAAAAACTTATTCTGTAAAAAACCTTGTTTCAAGCTGTCAGCTGAGAAAATGAAGCCTGAAATATATGATATAGCACAGCCTTTCTTTCTCCAACTGGCTTATGGGTCACCCAAACAAATCTAGATAACCAGATGGCTGGATAGCTAGATAAACATGGATTTGGATAACTTGGATCCAACATCTGGCTAAGAAACTAGCTGAATATCCAAATTTAGAGGGGCTAAATAGAAGAAACCTACAGGAGCCATCTTGCTTTTCTTTAAAATGCTTAACACTGTAAATGTCATTTTGAAATGCAGCTATATATCTGAAATTTGATATATCTATCTACTGTATAAGTAACAATTTATTTTAACCAGTATCACATGGTCCTGCTTCCTGCTATACTGATAACAACCATGTGACTGGCCCGTGGTCGGCCAATAAGCAGGCGTGCCTACTATTGGGGGCCGAGACCCTTGATCCCCTCAATATTTGTTTTAGGAGGGGTGGGCCCCCTCAATTTTCAGGCAGCCCTATGCGCATGTGATGTCGTACACCGCAGGTCCAGTGGCCATCTCCTCCAGAGCACTCGGCCTTCCACAATGCGCATGACATCGCACACGCGCAACAGCACTGCGCCCTCCCAATCTTGGGGGCAACCTCACATCTCTGGCTGTAGGATCTCAACTTTGCCCTACCCAGTATTAAGTCTACTCTGCTAGCCCACATTGAATCCCTTGGTGTACTGTCATTTAAATATCACCTGGCAGAGCTGGCCCAATACATTTAGCAGCCTGAGGCAAGGACGAGATGGTCCTCCCACCTTGCTTTCTGGACTTGCAGTTAACTCTTACTTCAGCACTGGTGATTGGTCAGCATCCTCCACCACACCTGAGGGCAACACGCTAACATAGGGGGTAGAGGATATCCAATGCCTCACCTCTGTTGCCTGAGGCTGCTACCTCACTCTGCCAATGGTAGGACTGGCCTGCCAACTAGCGAGTGCTACAACTGGAACTGGGAGGGTGGAAGGTGGTGGTTGTTGTTGTTTGCCATCTACTTGTTGAGTCTAGTCCCTTAACAGAAAAGGGCAGTGATGCTTATCCTCTTTAGTTTTCCCTTGCAAATAGTCAGGTAGCCTGGACAATCACCAACAACGGTTCTTTGTACCCCCTTGGTAGTTGCCCCCTTGGGAATCCCTGGTGCTGTCATTCCCAAGAGCAACTCCACATTTTACACTGCAATTCTGCTACACCTGCAGCAGACATATATCCATAAATAGCTTGTACAAATATGTTGAGAGCCCTGATGCACGGACACAGAGATGCTTAAGGGCGCCTGCCTGAAGTTCACAGCATTTATGTGCTCACTGAAGGAAATACTGCTTCTCCCATTAGGAACAGGACTGTCACATTCAGTGCAGTTCTGCCAGGCCAGAGATGAGGAAACCACGAGCCTCCAGAAATGGTTAAGACTTTAACCCCCATCAACACCAGTCAGTCTTGCCAATGGTTGGGCATGATGGGAAATGCAGTCCAACAAAATGGCGAAGGACTGTGGTTTGATGGGAGAGGATGTCAAGGTCCCAAGTTCAATCCCCAGGATCCTTACATAAAGGTTCTTTGGAAGCAAGGAAATACCTCTCTATCTATGAGGTTTTGGGATGGGTGTTGCTGAAGCTAAATGGACCAACTGCCTGACCAGTATAAGGCAGCATCATATGAACTGGAGAGAAAAAAATAAACTGTAAAAGGGATAGATCCTTATTGTTCTCTTTCAGTGGTCCGTTTCCACCAAAAACAATGGGGGGCATTGAGAGGACAGCAAAAATTAGCATAAATAAATATCTTGGCAGCTAATTGTGACATTAACAAACCATTTTGAAAATGCGGAAACTGCCGAGCTCTTCCTGGGAATGCATGGGGGGGGGCACACACACACACACACACACACACACACACACACAGAGTGTATTTCTATATACTGTACTAGTCTTTGAACAAGCAAGGCTTACAATGGTATTTGACTGTGTGCTGATCTTCTAGGCTGACCTGTGATTTACTTTACGGCGGTGTTTATAATCTCACTCAATATAACCCACTTGTGGGCAAATCTTTTTTACAAGATTAGACAGTAGATGCCAAAATTAGGTTTCCAAACATATGCCTAATGTACGTGCGGGTAGAGAGGAGGGAGGGAAGTATGAAGTGGATGGGTTTTGAAAGAAAAACGCTGAAGTCCCCCTATCAAGTGATCTTCATTGTTCTTGTTTTCCTCCTCACTTCAAAGAAGGAGAAGAAAAAGCTTTATAAGGGGGATTTTCATTATACAATGTGTTGAATAAATGACTTTGGAAAATGACAGGCAGGCAGCTTTACAGTTATGTCTACTACGACTCACACAGAGCCCCCCCCCCACCTGCTCGTAGCTTCAGGTTTCTCTATTATTATACATTTAGTCTGACAATCTGAATTGGGTGAGTAAGAGAGAGAGAGAGAGAGAGAGAGAGAGAGAGAGAGAGAAATTGGAGGGAGGAAGAAAAAGAGAGATTCAGCCATCTCTGGCAGGTGTTTAACATTTTGGTTGCTTTAAAGGAACCCCTTTGGAATAATATTTAACATTTCATTCTTCTGCCAATGCCAGCTTTTTAATGAACCTTACTGTGATGTTTAGCGCAGGGCGCTGAAGATGGCAGCAGATAAATACGTAAATCTTCTGGAAAGAGGAAAACTCAATTGGGCATGCAGATTTCGGAACGCTTGTTTGTGGGCTTTGGGTGAGGGTCCAGAGAGAACAAAGTGGGGTGGAGAAGGCAACAGGGAAGTCAAAGCAGTTGGCAATGTGGATAGTTCTCATTTCATTTTGCTGTTATAAACTAGAAGCTTTTTATAAAAACTGCAGCAAGTGATGCTATCACCCTCTGGTCTGCTTAACAATGCAACACACCCCTGCTTTGCTAGTTTATGTATTAGGTCAGTGGAAATAGCACTGTATCTTATAATGAGGATACAACATAACAGTTTTTGTAATTGCATTTTAGCATTCCCATCAACTAGATATTCTGGATCAGAAGGGCAGCTGGTATAATCATAATGTCAATGAGAAAGGCTGTTACGGCAGAGAGTAAAAATTACATGGAGGGGGAGCAGCTTTGAAACTGGTAATTATTACCAGTCCACTAATAGCAAATGATGCATTGCAGTTTCACCATATAATCTGTATTTCATTCAGCTTCTTGTTGGGGCAGCAGATTATATTACAGCGCTCACAATGCCAAAATTTCTAACCTACAGTCATCAATAAAAGCCTTACGTCCCATAATTTGGTAAATGACTTTCTTCATAACATCTTCAACTGTTGTAAAGGCTAGTATCGATTTCTTACATGGGGGGGGGGGGAAGGCTTCATTTATTTACTGGAGTATAAAATGTAATATTTTTCTTCATTTGCTCAGATGAAAAACAAGTTTCCACTTTTACCATTCCTGTATGGTGGTGGGGGAGAGGGAGGGAGAGAGAGAGAGAGAGAGAGAGAGAGAGAGAGAGAGAGAGAGAAAGAAAGAAAGAAAGAAAGAAAGAAAGAAAGAAAGAAAGAAAGAAAATGCAAGGCGAGAAAGACAGTTAAAATCCATGAGTGATTTACCTCCTGCTTTGAAGAAACACAATTTCTAATTTGTCTATTAGTACTTGATTAATTATGAAAGCTATTGACTGACCATTTTACCTCCTGGAGATGTTTTAACAGTCGATGCAAGATTGCTGATGCTTTAAGGATTGGAAGGAGGGGTCCAACTAGGAAGGGCAAATTTAACAATAAGTGAGCGAGCTTTTGCTCAGGACAACGCAAAGCAGCAATATTTTGTTTGTAGCATGGACACCATCCAAATTCAACCCTTCATACAATAGATACCCTTTCCCAGCTGTTTTTTTCCTCCGCCTGTGGGCAATGTACAAAGTGACTATACAACTTAGAGTCTCCCCATTTCCCTCCCCTCTCCCCATGAACTTGTGGCGTCAGCTTACTGCAATGGCATGAGGGTCCCTCCCCAACCCACAAGCCATGCAACAGAAAAGGTTGTGTGGCTGTTTCCTAAACCCCCTAGTTTAGGAAGAGGATTGGACCTATTTACGGAAGATAAAGCTATGACCACGATGGCGAAGTTCTACCTCCACTGCGGGAGGCAGTATGCTTCTGAATATGGGCTGGGAATCACAAACAGGAAGAGGGTTGCTGCACTCAGGCAGTATCAAAATTTGCGAATATGTGGACCCAATCTGGGACTCTCTTGCATTTAGCAGGTCCTGCCCCCATACCTTGTTACTCAGGGTAGAGATGCTCCTGAAAGCCTAGGTAGGAGAGCATGCACACTTAGGTACATCATGTGTCTGTCCCTCCCTTCCTCCCACATTCCTCCTCTCTTCAATGTCTTCATCTGCTTGCAACCATCTGGGCATAAAACTGCAAACAAAGGCCTACACAAAGGCTGCTCCAAGAGAGGATTTGGGAGAAGAACCCTAGGGGGTTGCAAGACTAGAAACCTGCCCATGTCCTCCCTCCTTCTGCTTCTGAATCACAAACAAACTCAAATGCAACAGCCTCAGTTTAAGGGATGTTGATCCCTTAACCATGTTGACCAGAGACATGGCTCTGCATACTTCATTGTTGCATGGAAGTGCAGGGGAAAAAAGATAGATTGTGGTAAGCGGACATACGAATCAGCAGCCCAAGCACCTCAGCTTTCAAAAAACCCAAACATTTATTTATTTTTTGTCCCTCAAAGCTGGGAAGATGAGCCTTGAAAAGTGACACCCCAAAATTCCCTTTGGAAATGCCAATGGAATTCCCTTCTAAGAAGGAGCTCTGCAGAGTCCCTATGCAGCCATGGTACCCAGAAATGTGGAGTGCATCAAACTGCACTGTCCTGGTCACCACATGGATTTATATGGTCTCCACATAAAGTTTGCAGCATATGGCTGAATTGCATGGATAATACAAGACTGTATCAGAACAAATAAGTTTCCATAAGATATTTCCCATGCACCTGACCAGGCATTAATGTTCTCAAATCATGAGTGCAAGAAGAAACCGGTTTCAAGCTAACTCTCAAGACACCTGTGTCCAGTGCTGTCCATTGTCACTCTGCACAAGCACAGTATTGGGGACTGTGTCTTGAATTCAGCACTAGGAGGTTTCTAGTCCAGGAAACTTTGGAAGAAAAGCTTGAGATTCTGTGGGAATCTAGATGTCCCAAAGACTGGGCCTCTAATACATTTTGAAATGCTTGATATCTCCTGCAGTAGTTAGAAAGGGGAGGGGGACAATAAACTAGGGTAAAATGCAAATATATGAAAATTTACCTGCTTTGAATAATTAATGCAGAGTTCAGTTTTTCTTTGTGCAATGTTTGAATTACCCTGGCACAGATTTTTTTTATTAATTTCTAGCGCAAAGGCGTGTGCAGATCTGGCAAAATCCCATGCTACGTTCCCCTTCAGCCACAAGTGCCACGGCACAGTTTCTCTCAGCATATGAAAATTAAGCAATGGATTACTGCTAGGCAAGGGCTGGAGTGGACCCAGGCCAGGCATGGCAGAGGAGGCCTCTGTTTAGTAAATCATACTAATCCAGCCAATCTGGAGCGCTGCTTTGCCAAGACTCGAGGCAGACCCTTAACGCTGTCCAAGGATGGAACTTTCCCTAACCTGCCTCAAAACTGTCATCAGGATTGTCTGTAGCTTATGAAGGAAGCATTTTAAAGTCTGTGAAACCTTGTTTCACATTTCAACACTGAGGGATCCTTAATACTGTATGCAGTTTTAGGATGGGGGGATGTTGCATGTCAGTAGGATTTTGTCCTGTCTCCTAATGTAGCTAGTCAGGTTGTTCGGAGAAGCTCACAAACAGGGCCTGAAGGGAACAGTTCTATCCTAGTGCTCCTCCAGACATCCTTTTTATTACGCATTCAATATGATTTGTGTTTGTGATACTATCACTTGTCCTATGCAAGCCCACTTCCAATACATTTTGTGCCTACCAAAGTTTTGGGGTGGCTTCAATTCCAATTGATGCACATCTTGTAATTTCATGCTGAAATCCAGTAACTTTTCATACCACAAATATTCAGGGTGGGTGGGTTGCCCCACTTTTGTTGTGCTATAGCCCCACTGAACATCAATAATAAGATAGTATTGGAGAACAATACTGTACCTGTGTGCCTAAGATAATACTTTTAACGAAATGGGAATCTCCCCCTGCAGATTTTTTTTATAGCATAATCACTGGGAAAACCACCTTAACATTCAGTGCCAAATAAGGACATTTACCTTCTATCCAAAATGGACCCCGTTTTTACAATCTGAAACACTGATGGGCTCTGAAAATGCTTAATTCACTAGTGAAGAAGGAAGACTGCTTTTGAGCATCT
Organism: Podarcis gaigeae; assembly: GCF_964106915.1. Lineage (NCBI taxonomy): Eukaryota > Metazoa > Chordata > Lepidosauria > Squamata > Lacertidae > Podarcis > Podarcis gaigeae. Next base: position 113,761,166 of record NC_139680.1, read on the forward strand.
GTAGAGCATCTTCCTCTCACCAAAGATAATGATAAAAATTAAGGGACAGTCCATTTAAAGGATGTGAACATCAAGTGGAGTAAGCACATCTAATTTTTAGTAAGCAATATTTGCTTTTAACGGGTTCCATTGAGACAGTTTTAATCCACACATCCCACAAATTTCTTCATCTGGACCATGCTGGTTGAAGAGTACAAAAAACAGAAAAAGACATTTTGGTCAACCACTGCTGCTGGTGGTGGTTACGGATACCCGCAAGTGACTCCCGTCACATGACCAGCCATTGCACTGTTCCGTCAAGGCTGGATCAATGGGCGAGCGCCACCTGGGCTCTCTCTTTGCCCTGCCAAAGTGGCAGAAGGAGGAGGGGGAGAAAACACACTGTGTTTGCTCCTAGGAGCCAGGAAGGGAAATGAGAACATGGAGTAGAGAGTGGGCCAGACAGAAGGGCCCCCGCTGTGCCACCTCCTTCCCTGCCCTGCTGGAGAAGCAGTCTTGCCAACTCTCTGACTTGCAACAAGAGACAACAAGAGTTTTTTACTCCTCTCTCTCTCTCTCTCTCTCTCTCTCCCTTCCCTCCCTCCCTCCCCTCCCCCCCCCCCCAAGCTGAAGACTTTGCCTTTGTGCTGATCAGCTTTGCCTTCATTGAACTTGCCTAACCAAGGTTACGGATAATCAAGGGTTATCAACTTTTCAGGAACAGAGTCAAAGCAAGTCTTTAAACAAACAAGCAAACAAAAACCATTACTAGAACTGAGTTGCTACAGCAAATCTTCTCAGGACCTTAAATTCCTCTGGAATTTGTTGCGATAGCTAGAAAAACGCCAGAGTAAGCGCAGAGACACATACCACCTTCTGAATGATGCAGGAACACATGTACGGTACTCAAACTCTGCACAGCCTGTATGAACATATATCTGAATCAGGTGGGAATTCTACTTACAGTAATAGGAAGGAACACAGCTAAGGGAGTTACATTTTTGAATAGTCCCTTAGTACGTAAAAAAAGACCTCGGAAATGCTGGAATTAATGAGTGGGGGAAATGTTGTGATGCTGCTTGAGGGCTTCCCACAGGTATCTGGTTGCCCACTGTGAGATCAGCACCCTCAGGCCATTGGCTGATCTAGCAGGCTCGGTACTTGAGCAGGTTTAAGCAGAAGAAGGCAGCCCTTTAAGGGCCCCGATCCCAAATCGCTTAAGGCATTAACAGTGCAAATCAGCACTTTGAATTGTGTTCAGAAATGGACTGGGGGACATTTAATTATCCAATTTCCATATTTTCTTCTCTGTAGATAAATTGTCCGATTTGGACCATTTTAGAGTAGACCGAAGGATGGATGAGAGGGAGAGAAGGGAGGTATGACTAAATAACATGTGGGTAATAAACTGAGCAGAAATACTAACCGACAGTGGGATGAATCACTCTCTCTGCTGTGCAGATACCTTGTTTGCCATTAGAGAGGCTTAGAAGGAGTATGTGTTGGTACATGGACGCAATTAAGAAGACAAATCACCCCATAACATGAGATCTTTTTCATGAATGTACAAAGCAAAGAAAATTTAATTATTAGTATGTATCATTCCATGAAATACGCTACCAGTACTAAGTGCTTTACAATCCTTAACTCATTCATTCCCCCCTGCAATGCCATCATTAGACTCATTATTATTCCATTTTACAAACAGGCTGACTGAGAGTAGAAAGTTAAAGTCATTCCTTTCAAGGTATAGTTTGAATCAGAGTAGGCTCTTCAGCCAGATATTCTAGGTTGCATTTTAAACCATGGTTATTATAGCACACAATATGGGGGTGAGAGCCACTCTTAAAATGTGGATGATAATTTCGAAGCAGGTTTGCAAAGTTTAAAATGTATGTACAAAGCCAGCCAGATGTCTCTTATTATTATTGTGCATTCATGATTCTTTGCGCTAATGATGATATTGGGGCAGCCATATGCAATCATATTTTCAATATCGTTTGTGTCTGCAAAAGGAGACATACTGTTTCATTTCCAATCCGTGCATGCCCTGTAGTTTCCTACTGAATTTCTGCAACTTTTCATACCTCGGTATAGAACAAGAATGCCCCTTCAAACGGAAATAATGCAGTTAAGTTGGGGAAGCATCGCAAAATAACTAATAAAGTGGAATGATGTGTGGATAGTCCATTATAAATCCACAATTAAAGAAATATTACTGCATCAATGATATGCTGCAGAATACACTCACCCAAATACCCACTGGTTTGAAGGGGGCTCAAGCCAGTCACATTTAGTGGCCTAGTGGGCTTGTTAATCCTTTCAATGCCTGTCTAGGATTGCAAAAACAAAGACCAGTCAGGCCACAATAAACAGCTGAATTTACTTTGGAGGGTCCCAAGTTGAATTAGCCCTTTAAAAAGTGACCAAACAGGGAAAATGGAGGAGTGCTGGTGGTATTTTCTGTCTGTGTTCCTGCTTTTTGTATTTTGTGAACTGCTCAGAAACCTGTTTTGGCATTAAACGGTATATATACACACCTACAACCTGCATTTATTCAAACTTTTCACAAACTAGTCCACAGTCCTAAGCTATGTTCGCTTTTAAAAGTTAGCAAAGATTTTAACATTTTTAAGAAAGTAATGCTCTACTTTTCTTATTTTTCTTTGGGGGGGTGGGGGAGAAACAGGGGAGGAAAACCTTTCAAGCTGGTTTATAGTGGCCTCCAGGCATGTCCACAGCAGCCACCACCAGAAAGCAAACCAGAAAGGCCAATTGGGAAGGAACTGCGGAAGCGAAGATGCCATTGCTGTGGGGAAGGCAAGAGGGAAAATGCTCTAGAGCTAAGCATTTAAGCACTTAATTCTGCCAAGTCAGTAATGGAAGAATATGCCAGCCAATGCGCCAACAGGCTTTGGGAAAGCTTTCCTTGTTTGTGAAAGGAAAGGCAGCGTCCAACATTTTTTAGTATCTGTACACAATTGACATTTATAGGAGAAGTAGCCATTCAGGGTTCAGTGAAACAGAGGAACATAGGAAACTGTTTATACTGAGTTCATCTAACTCAGTACAGTGGTACCTTGGGTTACATACGCTTCAGGTTACATACACTTCAGGTTACACACTCCGCTAACCCAGAAATAGTGCTTCAGGTTAAGAACTTTGCTTCAGGATAAAAACAGAAATCGGGCTCTGGCGGCGTGGCCGCAGCAGGAGACCCCATTAGCTAAAGTGGTGCTTCAGGTTAAGAACAGTTTCAGGTTAAGAACAGACCTCCGGAACGTATTAAGTACTTAACCTGAGGTACCACTGTATAGTGGCTCATCCACACTTCCAGTTATCCCACTGCTTTCCCCTAGGAAAACACACACTTTGCCACTCAATCGGCGCAAACATCAATCGGGTTTTACACAGGTTGATGTTCGCTCTGATTCAGCTATAAACGGTGGGTTTTCCCACGGAAAGTGGTGGGGAAACCTCTCGGAAGTGTGGATGAGCCCAGCAGTGGCTCTCCAGGGTTTTAAGCAGGAGTCTTTTCCCAACACTATCACAAGATACTAGGCATTGCAGAGGCTCTACCACTGAGCTACAACACTTGCTAGATTCGCAATGGACTAACAAGTCCATTGTGTGTAAGAACATAGGTAGCTGCCTGATAGCAAGTTAGTTAGTTCATCTACCTCAGTACTGCCCACACTGACTGGCAGAAGCTCTCCAGGGTTTCAGGCAGGGGACATTCCCAGCCCTACCCGGAAATGCCAGAAACTGAACCTGAGACCTTCGGCATGCAAAGAATGTGCTCTACCACCACTGGGAGCTGCTTTATGCAGAATCAGAACAACTGGTCAATATAGCTAAGTACTGCCTACAATGAATGGTAGCAGCTCTCTGGGGTTTCAGGCAGCAGGCTCTCCCAGCCATACCCGGAGACACCAGGGATCAAACCTGGTATCACCTGCATGCAAAACAGCCATGTCAGCAATCCCTCCTCCCAGATGCAGCACTGCAGCACCTCCCTTACTGCTGAAGTCCAAGTTAAAAAAAGGTTCCCACTCCCAGTAGTGGGCAGCCCATAACAATCTTCCCCACACAACACAGGCAGCAAACACACCGTTACATTTAAAGCACATGCCCCAAAGAATCCATGGAACTGTAGTTTCTTAAGGGTGCTGGGAGTTGTAATTCTTTGTGGGGGAAGCCTTGTGCTTTAAATGTACATTGGGTGTGCTTTAATTGCATGGTGCAGATCTGCTCAAAGATTGCTGCTACATACGCCAACTATACACATTTAGCTGCTAGTTCATTGTCCAGTCCTATGACTTTGAATCAAGTTGCTAAAAAATAATAATAATCCACACAACCAACCTTCCACTTTGAACCAAATTTTAGGTTTGGGCTATAATAGCTCACTAGAAAATTTCCACACCAAGAAGGCAAACAGTCCTTGATCTCAGTGGCCAAAGATGATTAAGACTTGCATGGACAATACCTTGGCTACCTCAAAAAAAAACCCTGGGAGTGATAGTTTTGTGAGGATGCTGAAGATTCTCTGAAAGAGAAGGATCTCAAAAAATTACAGTTTCCAGAAGTCCATCTAGATCAGTATTGTCTATACTGATGGCCAGCAGCTCTCCAAGATTTCTGATCTGCAGATGTTGGGAACTGAAGGTGGCAAATGCTGTACCACTGAGCTTTGACCCTTCCCTGGGGCCATATAGATCAAACTAGTCGAGTCCAATAGTCCACAGAAATTTCACAACTACAATCCAACTTTAGTCCAAAAGTATGCCAGTCTTCATTCCACTCAGCCCTATAGGCGTGCTGATAGGTGGGTGTTTTGGATCATTAAGAGCTTGTAATGATCCAAAGGTTCAGAACATGTTCCTCCTTGCCAACCTCTATCAAATATCAGACCAACAACAATATGGAGAGAGGGGGAAATGAGAACCTTCTTACAAACAGAAGGTATAAAGACTGATTAATCTTACATGGGAAAGAGAAAGTATCCATGTTGAAATCAATATGAAGAATTAAGTGTAATGACTAGAGGTGAGAGAAATCTGAACTCGGCCATACCAAGATTACTATATCAGCAGCCAACAGATACAAGTTTTAAAAATGTGACTTGATTAATAGGGAAAGAGGCTTCAAATTTAAATTAAAAGATTTAAGAAAGAAGTCTGCCCGAACTAAGGCAAAGCACCATGACTGGTCCTTAGGAGTCAACTGCGTTCTTTAAGTCAGCTCATAGAAATGACTGCCAGATGATAAATATGGTCATCTTTCATAGGCCAAGCCCATAAACTGAGAATATTAACTGTTAAACTAGAAAAAATGCCCAAGGGAGGACAATTTTAGTTTGGGTTCTTGGGACTGTCCCACAGCTAGGTTTTGATTTTGTAAGGCATTCAGATAACTTACATCTATCTGAAAGGTGAAAAGGTCTTGACAGTAACTTGGTGGAGTTAATTCCCAGCTGCATCCTGGGCTTGACCAGTCTCTCAATTTGCACCTGGCACTTCTATGGGTATAGGTCAACCACAGTTACTAAAAGCATCATCAAAGCAGATGTGCAAGCTAGGTGGGGTGATATCACGTTTCACTCTCAGCAGGAGCCATGCTTCTAATAACGAAGGTGATTCAAAGTTCAATTCCAAACATGAATCATCTTATCTCTGACTTCCATCTTACTTTCTGAGCAAAGTCAAACACAGCTTTTCGAAAGACCTCAAAATGGCTGAAACGGCTGCCATAGGCAAACCATGTTATCAATCAGACCGTCAGAGCTACTGTCCAAGATATTTTGGTGCTTGAGGCGAGAAACCCAAACAGTATTCTGTCTCTATCTCCCTCCCCCACCCCCCACCGCCTCCTCTGGGAATTTGGTGTCTTATAATGCAGGACTGAAGAACGTTTTTCAGCCCAAGGGCAGCATTCCCATCTAGGTCACCTTCTGGGAGGGGCACATGCCAGTGACGGACAGAAGAAAAAAATGTAAATGTTACCTGTAGTGTTAGCTACTTTCTACACTCACCCCTCTCTATCCTCCATATGGGCAAGTAAAGGGACATTAGTATAGGTCAAAGATAAATCCCACCCAGGCTAAAACACTGGAGGGTACAAAGCAGGACCCGTGAAGGGTATGGCTGGAGACTGGGGGTGGGGGAGCCTGGGAAGAGTCCTGGGGGCCAAATGAGAGAGCTAGAAGGCCACATTCAGCCCCAGAGCCTTAAGTTTCCCGCGCTGCTTTTAATGGTATCCCCAAATCTGGATGTCTTTATCCTACCTAACGATAGGGCTGGGCTCTACCAGCTTTATGCCACTTGACCAATTAATAACAATTCTTGTTTGTATGATTGCATATTTTATTTGGCTACAATGCTGCAGTTCCATTTAATACTATGAGCCAATAATTTGTTTCTTTCAAAAGCACCCAAATGGGAGGTGTGTGTCCTTTGTTACTGGAGGACCCCTTGCCCAATGATTTAAACTCAGATGCCAGGGAATTATTCTCCATTTCTTTCTCCTTTTTCTCTCTTTACCAGGATTTTTTAAATTAAAAAAAAAAAAATTGAACAGCAGTTTGAAGCTAAACCAGGAATCTCTTTTTATTCATCTTAAATGTCAAATGAATGCTTGTCTTCAGACGCGACAGTACTGAAGGCATGGAAAATGGGAGAAACACACACCAGAGTGGGGGAATAAATAATTGTTACCACTTGCACTAGACTCTCTCTCTTCTCCATCTGGCCTGTAAAAGACACACACCGACACACTCCAGTCAAATCTAAGCACTCACAAGTCACATGTATTTCAGCAAGGAAGATTTAAACATGTGTTTAATTCTCCCAGTTCAACTTTTAAGTGCTTAACTTGGCTGGATGGTATCCAAAGCCTTTCTGCTACCTTAAGAAATCCATACTCTTGACCTGAGTTAAAACTGATATGACGTCTGTCCACACTCCATCCCCAGAGTTCTAGGGTTGCTGATTCAGCGCTTCTCCCTGCAAACCATAGGGCACCTGTGGATAGTCTATGTCAACAGAATTATGGGAGGATTTGCAGAGTCAGCATGAGTGGCACCACTGGTTGTTTCCACTGATAATGTGACAAGCAGGCAGCAGCCCTCATATATACATTATATTCATATCTCCTGTTCCTTGCCAAAGCTCAGAGCAGCCAAGTGGTTTCAGAATCAGACACTGGCTTGTGTCTAGACAGCTCTGCCCCAACAAGGTAGTTCCTTCACAGGACCTCTGACCATCTTCTGGGCCTCACAAAGGATTGGTTCCACCCCTATAATTCCCTGCATGCATGTGTGGAGGGAGGGTAAGGTTGATGCAGTGCAAACACACCGGTGAGAATGCCAGATTGGCTCCTCCAGTGCATTTGCACTGCACTGCACTGCTTCTGCTGCCACCTTGCCCCTCACTCTCATTATTTGGTGGTGATGGGAGGTCAGGTAAGTACTGCCGCCCCTGCCAACTGCTACTGCAGGTGAGGGACTCTGGCCTGATTGCCATGTGCTTTGGAAGCGAAGCTGGAGCATATGTGCAGCACAGCCTTTTCAGTGGTAGAACCCACTCAGCAGTACTCACTACCCCCTAGGCTCCTTTGACATAACTCCTAGGAAAGTGGCAAACACTTTTTTGTTCCGTTTTGTGAAAAGTCCGATTTAGGTTTTGTTGTGGTTTCATTTTAGTGCATACTTTAAAATTTTGTTTTATGCATTTCTTACCTTCACTGTAAAGTTGCCTTTATTTAAAGCTAAGCTGGCAATTTCTAAAATCTATGATGACATTATCAAGCACTTACAAGAAGGTTTGTGTGTGTCTGGAATGGCTTATTTGCTACAGCCAAGGAACACAGATATAAGAAAAACTAATAAAGAAAACAAAAGCTAGGACTGGGTTTAAACTACAAGAAAATCAAATTTAGATTAAACACTAGAGAGAGCTTTCTAGTTCTCTTTCTAGAGAGAGCTTCTCTCCAAAGAAGGAAATGTGGTGCCCCACTGTTCCACAAGCACGATTTTATAAATACGTAATGATTTGGGTTATCAATCTTCTTCGTTGAGTAATCGTTTACCTCTTAACTGGTTAATCAATTGATTAAATTTAATTAATATGCATGTTATAAAAAACTCCATTTAGATATTGAAGGATATAAACAAGGACTAATGGTTACAAGGCCATATTTAACCCTGCTGCCATTTTTTTGTCATAATTTCCCCCCTACCAACTCATCAGCAAAAGCTTCCATTGCATGATCCTCTGTTTCAAGTTTGCAACAACTCTTTCAGTTCTGCATAATGCGAACCACTCAAACAACTATCTGATGGCAATAGAGATGAATTGTCCAGCTCACTCCAAATGTCCCTCATCGTATGGAATGGCTTATTTGTTACAGCCAAGGAACACAGATATATTAGCCCTTCTGTAAGGGTTAATGCTTAATAACAGTCTGTTTCTGTTCATATAAATTTTTGCTCAGTTACCGGTAATTCAAACAAGCAAAGCACACTAAAAAATAAAAAGTAAGCTCAGTTTCTCCTATCAATATGTTTCCACAGAAATGGTACTCCTAAGGTGCACTCCTGCTGGTTTTAAACTGTGGAAAGGAAATCTAATCAGTCATCCAAGTGCTCAAAGCGGTGTACAACGTCATTTTGTTCATCCTTGCAACAAGCCTAGGAGACAGGCCACTACTTAAGCAAACTAAAACAGAACTAAGTAACTAACTATTATATTTCCCAAACTGGACCTGAAGTTGACACAATGACTTATCTATAAGTGGAAACACATGTTTCAGGAGATAGGGAAGCTGTCAAAAATGGCATCTCTGTGTTAAAGATCTCCCTCTCGCCCCCATAACATGGAGCTTCGCGTACCTCATGCTGCGACATCATTGCATTGTGTGTTACCTGCCCCCTCTTCACCAGCTGCTGGTGGCAGAGAAACACAAAAATTCAAGATGTCACAGCATGGGGTTAAGATGTAGAACACTTTGGTGGGGGGGGGGGAACGTAACACAGCGATGTTATTTTCAGAAGCAGTCTGGTGCCTCCCGTGATGTGTATCTCTGCCCGAGACTGCCTTGCAAATCTATGGGCCCTTCAAGGTGTCCCCTTCACTGAACAATCATGACTACTTGTGCTCATGATGGTATCGGGGCAGTAACACACTATCCTGCTTTCAATACAATTTGTGCCTGCAAAAGCTTGGGAGAGAAAATATGGCTTCATTTCCAATCAGTGCATGCCTCATAACCTCCAGCTGTACTCCTGTAACTTTTTTTAATTGCAAATATTTGGGGCAGGGTTGTCCTGCTTTTCTTGTGCTATAGTGCAAGAGTAATAGTAGTAGTAATAATAATAATAATAATAATAATAATAATAATAATAATTTTTTATTTATACCCCGCCCTCCCCAGCCAAGGCCGGGCTCAGAGCGGCTTACAAGCAATAATAAAAACAAGATGAATGATTACAACTTAAAAACAAAAATAAAATACAACATTAAAATATTAAAATGTAGCCTCATCGCAGGAGAAGGAAAAGAAAGAAAGAGGAAGGAAAAAGAGAGAGAGAGAGAGAGAGAGAGAGAGAGAGAGAGAGAGGGAGGGAATCAAATTGGCTCCAAGCCAAAGGCCAGGCGGAACAACTCTGTCTTACAGGCCCTGCGGAAAGAAATCAGATCCTGCAGGGCCCTGGTCTCATGAGGCAGAGCGTTCCACCAGGTCGGAGCCAGAGTTGAAAAGGCCCTGGCTCTGGTTGAAGCCAATCTAACTTCTTTAGGGCCTGGGACCACTAGGGTGTTATTATTTATGGACCTTGAGGCTCTCCGTGGGGCATACCAGGAGAGGCGGTCCCGTAGGTACGAGGGTCCTAGGCCGTGAAGGGCTTTAAAGGTCAAAAGCAGCACCTTAAATCTGACCCTGTACTCCACCGGGAGCCAGTGCAGCTTGAAAAGCACTGGGTGAATATGCTCCCATGGCAGAGACCCCGTGAGGAGCCTCGCTGCAGCATTCTGTACCCGCTGGAGTTTCTGGGACAGCTTCAAGGGCAGCCCCGCGTAGAGCGAATGACAGTAGTCAAGCCTGGAGATGACCGTCGCATGGATCACTGTGGCCAGGTCGTAGTAGTATACCGCCCATCATCTGACAATTACAGGGTGGTTCACAACATAAAAATACAAAATACACAATAAAACAACAACCAAAATAAACCAATAACCCTCCACCCACAAAGACAATTAAATGGACATAGAATGTTAATCAGCCAAAGGCCTGGTTCTAGAGCATTGTTTTCACTTGGCACCTAAAGATATGTAATGAACGCACAGGTGAGCCATCCTGGGGAGAGCATTCTACAAATGAGGAGCCACAACAGAAAATGCCCATTCCCATGTGCCTTTAGTGAAGGAGGCACACAAGGAAGGGCCTCAGATGATGATCACAGAGTCCAGGTTGGTTCATATTGGGGAAAGGCAGTCCTTGAAGTATTGTGGTCCTGAGCTGTTTAAGGCTTCATAGGTCAAAACCAGCCCTTTAAATTGGGCCCAGAAACTAGTTGGCAGCCACTGCATTTGGGCCAAGATTGGTGTAATATGCTCAAACCATCTTGCCCTGGTGAGCAACCTGGCCACCAAATTCTGCACCAGCTGAAGTTTCCAAACCATCTTCAGAGGCAGCCTGTTCTATAACGCATTGCACAGAGGCCACCAAGTGACAGCAAAGGATCCAGAAGTACCCCTGATCTGTGTATCCCCTCCTACAGAGGGATTGTAACCCTATCCCTCTGGCCTAACAGTGCCTCAGAGGATTCAGCTGCAGTCTGTTGGCTTTCCATTACCAAGGCAAGACGAGGGTCCTGCACCTCCACTGCCACCAGATGTAAAGGAGAAGTAGAGCTGTTTGTCCTCAGCATATTGCTGACTACTTCAAAACTCCTACATAAACCCACTGAGTGGTGTCATCTGATGTTAAACAGCATAAGGGACAAAACTGAGTGCTGAGGAACCCCTCGTTGAAGGCTCCATGGGGCCTAAGATCACTCTCCTCAAGAATCACCCCCTGGAAATAGCCATCCAAGTAGGGCCAAAACCGCCACAAAGCGGTGCCGAAACTCTGATTAAAATGGATCTAGAAAAGCAGTTCCCCACTCCAGACAACAACAATGCAGTCCTATTGAGGAAGCATCACAGAACTGACCCACTGACAGGAAAAGGTCAAATTCCTCATATTTATGTCTCGTCCAGCCAATCCACAGGCTTCATATTGTCTGCCAATCGGAAGAGCCAATGCTGCGCTGTAGTTCCGCTCTGTGCCTGAAGAGGGCTCCAAGGCACTGGCCACCCTGACGGCTCAAAAGCCAGCCCTAATGCCTTAAGAGGTTCCATTAAAAGGTAGGGGGGAATTATAACTAAACCTGTTCAGGTATACACTGCAGACATGTGGTGGTGCGAAAACAGCCTGTTTATTCATTAATGCACAAGTTCACATTTGTAAGAAAATGGAGACCACTCCAATATGCATAAAAGCCTGTGGTAAGGCTTAAATTGATTTATGTATATGCTGGTTCAGACACTTTATAGGAGCTGCAGAAAGTGATTGAGAAAAAAAGCAGGGGGGGGGAGGAATATTCCTTTATATTATTTCTTGCTCCTTAAAAAAAAAAACTCTATTAACAAGAAACAGCTCTATGCTTGGCAAAAACAGAGATGGATTGTGCCGTCCCTCAGAAGCATAGCGCAGCTGCCAATCAACTGTCATTCTGTTATTGGACTTCACATAGTTTGGCTATCAAACCCCCCTCCCCAACTTCTGTCTTCAAGTTGGCAAGTTAATTTGTCAGTCTGGAAGTAATTTTTAAAGGCTTAGAGCCAGGGTGTGGTGTGTTGGGGAAGGAAGGTTGAAAGCTGTCCCTTTTGCATTCAAACCAGGGTGTGGGAAGGAACTGGAAAGGGCTGGAATTGGTGGCAAACGTTCAATGCAGAACACAATCCTCAAAAGAAACTCAGGCAAATGAGAATCGATTCAGCAGGCATAAGCAGGACACTGAAAGTGTTAATTAATCAACCCCTGCCATTAATCAATGAATCCATCTATCAGAGAAAATGTAAGCACAAGATTTTTTTTAAAACAGAATGAAGTAATGATAAAACAGGGAACAAGGGTTAGCAGTAGCAAATAAAACAGACATACACAAGTTATCCCAGAGTTGTTATTCTATGAGAACCACTCACGCCTGCACAAAATAGGCCCTTTAACCCACCTTTATGGTTAACATGGGTCTCAATGGGTTGTTGTTGTGAAGATAAACTGATTGGCCCGCATTTGGTGCCTTTGGGCAAAGAACAGGATAAAACGCAATTATTCTCAAGCATTAATAGCTCAGTGGTAGAGTGCCATGTTTTGCATGCACAAAAGTCCCAGAGTGTCAAGTAACAGGTGATGGAAATACCTCCCCTCCTGGCAGGTCAAAAAATGGCCTTGGCACAAACTCGTTAGCTTAATTAAATAAGAATAATAGCAGCCAATGTGGCTATCTTTTTGATTTCACAGATTCGCATTATGGTGGGCACTTACACATCGCTAAAGAGGAGGCAATGCATCACCCGCCCACTACAAAAAGAGGAATACAGATTTGTATAAGCTGATTTATTTGAAAGTGATCACTATTGAAATTAATAGAAATAATTTTCAACATAGCATAGAAGACTGTGATTAGGTCATCTGTATGCTTGTTCAGTTTGCTGTCTAAATGCTGCCAATGGCTGGTGGACAACTTCAAAGCCCCTTCTGCTGTCCCCTATTTAGCTTTAAACTTGTCTTGGTCCAGATAACCCTTCAGATAGATGATATCTTGAAACAAAGAACTGCACTCTAAGATATATGACCACCCTCATGCCATCATATGCACGTTCACCCAGAACTAAGCCCCACTGAGTTCAGTTTGACTTACTCCCATGTGTGTGCTGGATTGCAGCTTCAGGCTGAAAGTACAAATGACATGCATGCTACATGCATGTTTTTCCATGATGCGTTTGATTCAAACAATAAACAAAGATCCAAGAACAGCTGCTGGAAACTGTGTCCCCGACCAATGACTCAGTGGCCAAAGGGTATGCTTAACCCTTTCCCTCACCAGCCATTTTTCTGCTCAACACCTCCCCCCACCTAAGTTGCTTTTCTAACTGCAGAAGAAAATATTTATATTTCATTTGGTAGGGAGAAAAGCAGCTAGTGGGGCAATATTTAGTAGGAAAAAAGACAAGCAGGGAAGGGGAAAAGCAGTCCTCCAGGTTCTTCCTTTCCTCCCAGAGAAGCATCTAGTTAGCAAAAGAAAATTTGCGGGGAGTTTTTTTGGGGGGGCGAGGGACGACAACCACCCAACTGCATCTCATGTACAGTTTCAGCCTCACTGTGATTAGGTTTAAAATTCACTGTTTCAAATGAATGGCCGTCTCTCTCTATATGAGTCACCAAACCTCTGAGAAGTACAGTTCCTCTAAAAAGCAGAACACGTAATCCTAAGTCTAGCAAAGGCTTCCTTAAGAAGCCAGAAAGGTGTTTCTCTCCACCCCCCTCAACACACACACATACCCTGACCCCAGGTCAATGACCCCGCCAGCTCCATGTCTCACCTGAGCCTCGACCTGCTAGATCAAAGGTCTTTCAAAGCAGGTGCTCGACAATCAGGTAAACAATAACCTTGTTTCAACAGCCCGTAATTATGTATTTACCTGCTGGCCGTTAGGGACAATTGAGTTAATCATTCACCTTATAAATGCAGTCGTAATTACAGTGTGGTAGGAGAAGTTCAGAACTATGGCCAGTGGTTGTCAGGCAGTATTTTTCAACTTACGAATTACATCCTATTTTCCCTTCCCATTATATATATTCCATTTCAGTCTCTGTCAGGACTGAACCCAAACAGAAAGGAAAAGAAATATCCACAGGGATGGGGGGGGTATGTGATACACACACACACATTAAATAAATATTCTGCAGTGTTGGATTTATTTATTTCCTTAAAAGCACTTCCGCCCCTTCATTGGTAACAAGACCAGACTGGTGAACAACTTAAAATAATTTTGTGTGTGAGTGAGTGAGTGAACAGCATCAGTAAAGATCCCCAGCCAAAAAAGTTTTTAAAAATTACAAGGAAGAAAAAAAAAGCAACCAAGACAGAGGAGAATAAAAACAGTCTCCCAACTCCCAAGTAGCCCCCAGACAATGTGGCCAATTGCCTGGGAAGATGGAAGTCCAGTAAGTTCCTCCCCCTGCTTTATGGGTTTACTCTTGCTCCACCCCATTCCTGGCCCTAAATACACTTTGCCTTCCTGTCAGCTGGCTTTAGCCTGTGGAATGAGATAGCAAAGTGCTGAAGGGATAAAGAGCTGCACCATTTCAGACAGCAACTGCCCATATTGTTTTAAAACAATAACAACAGCACAACCCCATGCAAGTAAAAACTAAACAACAGCAACAACAACAATTGCTCTCTGCTGTGATAATTTACTTTTCAGTGAGAGTTTCTCAATAGCAGACCATTCAAAGTTGTGGGTCTACTCTCTCACACATTTTGAAGTGCTATAGTCCAGCCTAGCACCTCATGACCAGTCAAGAATCATAGGCTATGATCCTCATTCTGCCCATAGACAGAAAAAGGCCAAGAGTCACATACAGCCTGAATTCAGGTTATAAACTGAAAAATGCACTGAGTCAGGATTCTCCATTGACATAGAATAACCTCACTTTAGATATCAGTGGAAGTTAGAATGGAAAACCAGTTCAGTTTTAGACCAGCAGTACTCATGAGGAAAGCCCAAAAGTCATTGGTAAAGCCCTTGCTTTCCACACAATTCCTGACATTTCCAGAAAGGCTGAAGAGCCTGAAGAGCACATAGCTCCAGATGACTCAAGCATGTAAGCCAAACCAGTGTAAGATGAAGTGAACGAAGCAAAAAATAAGAATATCATAGTGCCTCGGTCTGTCTAAAAAGGCATTCTATTCCCAACAGCAACTACCCAACCACTTCTGAGAAGCTCACATGCAGAGTTAAGGCCTTCCCTTGCTGTTTGCCCTCCAGCTTCTGGTATTCAGATAGGCTGCAGATGGACATGGAGGTTCAAATTAGTTCTTCTGGCACTCCCTCCTTAACACACACTTGCTAGGCATGGGTGAACTTCTCTGTTTGCCTCAAGAACAATCTGTGTTGTGTGATCATTCTTCACAAACGCTATAAAAACTTTGGGAGATTTCCTGAGTGCTCCCAAGGAATAAGGTCAAAATGCAGGTGGTAGATTAGATACCCTGTCCTCTTCACAGGTTAAAAAACACAGGAACATCCTCCAGGGTCTCAGGAGCCCTTAGCAATTGTGTGTTTCAAACCAGTTTAGTATCCACATCAAGATGCATGATTAGGTAATGATTACTTTCAAAAAAATTGTATTACATTTGGCTTTAAAACTACAATGCAACTTCTGAACCACCTCCCTCGTGAGTCTGGATAAGAAGTCTGTTCATTCATGTTCTGCCAAATCATGGATATTTCTGAAGCTTCTCAAGGTCTCTGAGTGTTTCAACCCAGGCTTGGGGGTGTGGGGGACGGACGGACAAGATTCAAATACCTGCTCTTGAATATATTAAATTTCAATTTCAGATAGAGAGCCAATGTAGTGTAGTGGTTAGGGTGTTGGACTATGTAAGACCCCGAAGACCTAGGTTCAAACCCTCACTCAGTTCTACAGCTTGCTGGATGACTTGGGGTCAGTCACACTCTCTTAAACTTACCTACCACCCAGGGTTGTTGTGCAGAGAAAAATGCAGATGGAGGAAGAACTGTGTGCACAGCCTTGAGCTCCTTAGAGGACAGACTGGCCAGAAATGCAATAAATAAATAAATCTGCCATGTATTGCAAGAGCACATGTTACAGTAAGTTTAATAACTCTATTAAAGTTAACTGTTGGAAATTAAGACTGATAGATGTCCTCACAACACTATGCCTCTGAAGGTCTCATCCACTGCAGCCATCACATGACCCCACCCACCCCCAAATAAGGGGGTCCAAAGGTTAGCCCTGTTTCCTTACAACACAGCTGAATACTGCTGATTCTGTTGCCACTGTCAGGCTCCTTGCTGAAAGACAGGTTAGAGCCACACTGCACTCAAACTGGATTCAGCTCATCTGATTATACCAACTGCCTTGCTGGAATATATAATCATCTCTCTGGGATGACATTTTAAATATCCAACTAGACAAATAATTGCAGCAATAATTGATAGCTGAATCAAGCTGGAAGATTACAGATTGGCACCCAGACCCAGAGAAACAAGCTCACATCTTTCACACACATTATCAGAAGGCGGCTTGATTCCGATATTCTTCCTCTCCCTTGTGGTGATGCGGGGATGATTTAGAGAGAAATCCACTGCAACAGAATCTGTGCCTGGGGATTTGATTACTTTCTACCACCTCCCTTTTTGGGGGGAGAAAAAAAAGGGGGGGAATTAGGCCGAGTGATTTATGTTTTGCTTTGTGCAAATAATGACAAGGATAAGGAATTGCTCATAAACACACTCCAAGACAGCTTAAAAAGAGTTGTTCATCCAGGCTGCAGCCTTCAGATAGGTTAATCTTGAGCAGGAAAACTGAATATATATCTATTCTTAATATCCTGTCACACTCTAGTGTGGCCAAGATCAATATGGGACTCCATAGACAGCTAGGGCCCCTTCTGCTAGCACTAGAACCCTAATTCTGGATTATTTCAGCTCCTATACGCTGGGGTGAGAGACCTTTTTCAGACCAAGGGTTACGTTCTCTCATAGGAAACACACTGGGGGCTACATTTGTGATGGGTGGAGCCAAAGGCAAAAGTGGGTGGAGTTATGGAATGGATTCTTACATTTGCTTCTGCATCACACACAGACACACACTTGTCCTCTGCCTTCCACCCTATCAATTCCAGTGGACACCAGGAACCACTGGTGAGATCCTATCCCTGTCTATGAATTTCCTGACCTCCTCCTGTATGGTAGGCGTGGCAATCCTTCAACTTTCCGGTTGGTCAGATTTAAGTCATGTGACTGAATGTGGTTCTTTCATATGTAGAATTCAGAAATTTTATTTATTTGTTTTTAAAAGTTTCTATCCTTTACGAAGATATGTTTGCAAATAGGCCCGCCATAGCCAGTGAGATTGCAAAAGCTGAAGAGGTGCCGAAATAGATTTACTGCGGCTGCTGGCGAAACTTCAGCATCCTTCATGGCTTTTGGTCCCTCCCTGTGTCTAGCAAAAATCTGAATAAAGTATGCAAAATGATAACAATGAAGCAGAATAAATTACACACAAAAGAAACTATGCACAAGATGAGAAATTGTGCAAATTTGCATGACTTCTACATGGTGCATAGTTCAGATTTTTGTTTGTTTTTACTGAGCTCACCTGCTGCATAGCCTAATCAGACCTATCTATGGTGATTTTTTGCCAGCCAAGGCAAAGGATGAATCTAGCCATTTAGAAGCAAACTGGGAGCGAAGACACAATAATCTGTAGTTGTGTCCTCATCAGATATATTGGGGAGGGGCTACCAGTTTAGCAGTTCTCAATCTGTGGGTCCCCAGATGTTGGTGGACTACAACTCCCACCATGACAGAGCTCTGGCCTTGATAGCTAGGGGTGATAGGAGTTGTAGTTCGACAAAATCGGGGGACCCACAGGTTGAGAAAGGCTCTCGGATTTCCTGGGGAAAGGGTTAGCTCTGCTCACCTCACACTTTACATGTTTTAAATGAAGCTATTTCTTTGGAATTGCCTCTCATGAGCTGCAGGCAGTAGTCTGGCTTTCACGATCTTGGAGAGTTAGTTAGCAAGTTTAAGGAGGATGCAACAAAAGAGACCAAGCGCCTTCATGTGGCCCTGTCTGTCTAGTTAGCAGGAACAGCCATTCTGAGGGCAAAGGCTCTCCTCCAGAAGCCTCGTGGGGAATTTGCATATTTTGTTTCTTCAGATTAAACAAACCTTGGCGAAAACTTCATTTGTATAATCGACTAACAATAGCTTTTGATATTCACTCCCCGCCCCCCACCTCACCAACCATGCTGCATTGAACTCAAAATGTCCATTCAGTAAAATACTTATTGCAAAGTACTGGAAGACACAAGATCTACCCACTCTGGAAGAATGGCAGATGAAGGTGATGGACTACATGGGATTGGCGGAAATGACTGGCAGAATCCGAGACCAGGGAGAAGAGTCGGCGGAAGAAGATTGGAAGAAATTCAAAGACTATTTACAGAAATATTGCAAAATTAATGAATGTTAGAATGATGTCGGATAGAAATTAAGTGGTTTCCAGCTGTAATGCTTTAAGAGAATATGGGGGGGGGAGGGTTAGAAATAAGTTAAAGTTTATTGATAAGGATTTGCTGAACTAACAACTTGAATTGGAATACAAAAAAGGGAGGTACGAGGAGGTCTGGGAAATAAGTTAATGAAAAATAAGTAATGGAAACTTTATGTGTTTTTAATTATTGTTACTTTTGTATTTTTGTTATTTTTTCTTTTTGATTTTTATTGTATTACTATTGAAAACTTTAATAAATATTCTTTAAAAAACAAACAAACACAAAATGTCCATTCAGGCAAGTTCATTTGAAAGGAGTGGTTTTGTGAAAAGGGGAAGTTTGTTAGCGAGCACAATCAGGTTTGTAAAATTATTAAATTATTGTTTCTCCATTTATTTATTTTTCTAAAGTGCAAGCAATTGTCAAGCAGAAACCCCACACTAACTGTTCCGTGATTTTAAGAAGCGGGTTGAGCCATGCCTTTTGCAAAAGCAACCACTTTCAAGGCTGGGTACTCTGTTTTTACTTAATTTAATTTTCCAATTGCAATGGGACACAGAATTCTAGGTCACTGTATCCCATCCCTTACCAATGGATATGTATGTCCAATCTCATTTCTAGCTTATGTTATTACATCAGCACATTATCTATGCAGAGTTGAACATTTTGTAACCTTGCTTGCCTGATACTATGTTTTGTGCTTGCATATTGTAATCATGAATTACACTGAGCCCTGACCACCCTGATAGTTGTTTAATAAGATGGGCTCAGTTCTGATGTTCTTCCCCACCCCAAGCAACTACCTCAGGAGGAAATGACTAAAGACATGGCTCTTTGCCATACAGATGCTGTTGGAAACAAGCTTAAAACATTTATTTTACTTATTCACACAAATCTCATACCTTGTTTTCCCCCTCCCAAAAGGAGTCCCCCATGGACATGATGGACCAGTGATGGGGTTTGGCGCTACCTTTCAGACTTTCCTCTTCAACCTTTGAAGGCTTGCCTCTTCAGCTGGTTCCGTTTGTTCGACATGAACTTTAAAAGCACAATTTGGGAGGGAAGAGCCACAAATGTGATCAAAGTTGGCCAGAAGGATTATAGGCTGCAGGAGACCGGCAAGTCATCAAGTCTAATCCATGAGCTTCAAGACTGGACATTTTGTGCATGACCACTACCGCCCCTCCCTTCTCCCCAGATTAACACACATCATCAAAACTAGAAGCAGATAATGGCTGCAAAGTGCATCTCATCAAGGCATCTAAAGAGCACAAAGGTTTAGATGCCACGAGCTAATCTGTACAGGAAAGCAAAAAAGCAAATAATTCGCAGGATCACTATGCACATTGGTATGAGACAAAAATATATTCCGGGGCTCAAATATCACAACCAGATAGGCCCACTCAGGGTTATTTGAATGGCGGCTTTCTTTTCATTCCTTTTAGCTTACAACTCAGTCATAAGTATACTGGATTTGTAATTCATTGTGTTCACATAGAAACACCAATAGGGAAAATGAAGCCTACCAACTGCTCCTCAGCATATTTATTTAAAAGTGCGCCCCAGTGCAAGTAAGACTGACTTCCTGTTCCATGTCCTTTGGACTGAAAATAAAGGCTGCCACTGCAGCAGCCTTCACAAGGACAGCAAAAGGGAATGGATAGGGTCACAGAATCCTAGAGCTGGAAGGGACCTTGCAGGCCAAACCCTGATGTAAGAATTCCAGGGCAAGAATATGCCTTAGAGATGACAGTGAAGCCTCTGTTTGAAAACCTACAGTGAAGAAGAGACCACCACATTCAAAGGTAATTGGTTCCACAGTCAAACCAGCAACCATCTTGCTTTACACATCTTATAAAGATTTGTCTTTTTTCCTGGGCTTTCCCTAGCTCTATTTTCTCCGAATCCCTGTTTCATTTGCTGTTATATGATTTTATAATGTTCCTTTATTATTATCGTTTGCATTTTTGTTTTAATTATATTGTTTTTATATTGTGCACAGTGTATACCACTTACAGATTTTTGAAATGCGAAGTGGTTTAGAAATGCTTTTAAGTCAGTAAGATATTCCTCGCGGTGCTTAACCAAAGTCTACCCTCCTGTAACTTAAGTCCTTTAAATCTCGTCCTGCCCTCAGGGGAATCAGAGGCAAGTATTTGCCCTCTTTTACGTGATAGCCTTTCGAGTATTTGAAGCGTGCGCCCAGGTCTACCCCCAGTCTTCAATTCACCTGGCTAAACATACAAAAGAGGTAACATGATAGAAGGGTATAAAAAGTATGCATGGCATGCAGAAAATGGATGGAGAGAAATTACTCTCCCTCTCGTAACACTAGAATTTGTGGACATTCATTGAGGCTGAACGTTGGAAGATTCAGGACAGACAAAGGAAAGTGCTTCTTCATACAATGCACAGTTAAACTATGGAATTCCCTCCCACAAAATGCAAGGCTGGCCACCAAACTGGATGGCTTTAAAAGGGATTAGACAAATTTATGGAGGATCAGGCTATCAATGACTATGTTGTACCTCCAATGTTGGAGGCACTGTGGTTCTGCCTACCACTTGCTGTGAGCAGCAGCAGGAACCCTGCAAGTCCTGCTTGCAGGGTTCCCACTGCTGGCCACTGAGAGAAAAGGATGTGGTTCCTTAAACTTCCCCTCAAAGACTCATTTTTTCATACTGCTGACCATCTTTGTTTAGCTTCCCTCTGAACCGGGTTCAAGTTTGTCAATATAAGTGAAGCACCCAGAACTGGACACAATACTTTAGACTAAAAAGCATCCCTCCATTGCAGGGGGTTCGACTAGATGACCTATGGGATCACATCCAACTCAGCAATTCAATGCTTCTGTGATTCTAAGCAGTTGAAACTGGAAGTAGTGGAAGAGTGAAGTTCACGAATACGGAAATTTCAGGATCAGAAGATGCATATGTTTTGTTTAAAAACTATGGCAGCTGAATAGAACAGGAATAATATATTTTGGTGTCCAGCAAAACCAGGGCCCTGTTGGTGACTAGCCCAAGGCCATTCAAGATGGAATGGAAACGCTCCAATGTTAGGCTCAAATCCAATGAGCTATCTCCTAGAATGGGGTGATGGAGACGTCCGGAGTCCTTATGTCAGTGAAGGCAGATCCAGATGCAAAAGTTGGGGGGGGGGGCAATGGCTTTAATTCCAGCCACACAAAAGTCAAGGTTTCTTCAAACACACAGCGACACAGAGGCATCATCTGAGTTCAAAGACACATTACAGTTTGGCAGTCTATGAGGATGCAGAACAGGACCAGCGATGGGCATGCTTAGGGAGGGTAGTGAACTGGGAAGCAGGCATAGCTTAGGGAGGGTCCCAAGGGGCAGAGAGAGAGGTCTGGAAGAGCTGCATTCGACCCTCAGGTATGAGGTTCCCCATCCCTGCCTACAAGAACACTGATTTCTAGGGCAATCCCACTTTCCCCCCACCAAGTTACCACATTTCCCCCAAAAGTACTGAATTGATGATAATATACCCTATGCCATCTCAACAATAGACACTCCAAACAGCTAGGTGATCACAAACCAAAATTTCCCATAGATGACAAAGATGAAGGGTGAATTCTCACATGACATGCTTTTTTTATTACATGCTACCCGCAGACACCATACAGCTAGGTGAATCACATTCTGATCTTGTGAAATGTTATCATGGCTAAGCCAAGGCAGATCAACTTCTCACATCAAGACTACCACCCGAGAGGCATCCTATATTCATCTCTGAACAATTTTATTTATGATAGGCTGATTTTTATGTGCTTCCTTTCCAAACACAATGATGTCCAGGGTGATGCTGTGATAAGAGGGCTGGAACAGTGGTGTTTCCAGATGACCTGTTTATTGAGAATTCATCATGATTTGTAGGGAGACCATATTACATTGGCTATTTATTGAGTATTCATTCTGATTTGATGTGGAAAGGTTAAACATTACAGTGTCATAGCAAATGTTATCCCATGCTTTCCAGTGCATATCACTGTCACTTTCCTTACTGCAAAAAAGCCCTTAATTGTGTGACCTGAATTTACCTGTATCGAATCCAACCCCAAAACAGAAACAGTTTGGAAGCATCCTAAGATTTGGGAGACCAGGATTCAAATCCTTGTTCAGCAGAGTAGCTTTTGGCCAGCTGCAGCCCACCTCACACGATTGTTGTGAGGATAAAATGAAGACGGGAGATGCCACCTTGAGCTCCTTGGAGGAAATTTGGGATATACCATATTTTTCGCCCTATAGGACGCACCGTCCCATAAGGCACACCTAGTTTTTTTGGGGGGAAATAAAGGGGGGGAAATTATTTTTCCCCCCCAGGCGCGGGGCTGGGGCAGGGGAGGCCCAAGCTTCCCCCGACCCCAGTCCCCAAACAGGCAGCTCTCTGCAAGCCGTGGGAGCCCAGCGCTGGCTCCCGCTGCTTGCGGAGAGGTCCGCGAAGCCTGGACGCGCTGACCTCAGCGCGCGCAGGCTTCGGCATGCAGGCCACTCTCCGCAAGAAGCGGGAGCGCTCCCACTGCTTGCAGAGAGGTCCGCGAAGCCTGGAGAGTGAGAGGGGTCGGTGCGCACCGACCCCTCTCGCTTTCCAGGCTTCAACGAAAGCCTGCATTCGCCCCATAGGACGCACACACATTTCCCCTTCATTTTTGGAGGGGAAAAAGTGCGTCCTATAGGGCGAAAAATACGGTAAATGCAATAATGTAACGTAACCCTTCCTACTTATTCAGATCTTGAGAGCATTCCCTGCTCTTAGTAGCTCCACCTTCCATTATTAGGCTGACAAATACATACCGGGAGTTGGGGCTTTTACTTATTGCACTCCCAGAACAGGAAAATATAGCAAAGTGGCCTCTTCTCCACCTGGACTTTTTCAAAGAATGGTTAAGGCTGTCATACACTTGACAGCTTTCAAGGGAAGCAGTCAGTGTCACACCAAAGCATATGGATTTATTTACTTCAAAACATATAACCCACTCTTCATACATAAGTATACTCCAGGTAGCATGCAAGATTAAAATACAACACATATAGCGTAAAAAAATAAATCCTAAAGGAATGACCAGGAACTGTCAGTTACAATAAACACAAAAGCAATTTAAGGACCCTTTTAAAAAAAAGCCTACTAAAATAAAACAGCTTTCAATGAACACATTAAAGCAGACCAAGAACCTCTCTCTATTGACACACTATTCCATAATCTGGGTGCCACAACCAAAAAAGGCCTTTCCTCTTGTCCTTGAAGAGGGGATAAACAAACTTTTCACACTCTCCCTTCCATGACTACCTCCTTATGAAGACCAGTCGTGCCAGAGGCTATCAAACAAGATGCCAAACAAGTGTTTTCAGGGATCCGAAGTAAATTAAAAGGGCAAGCAGAAATAGCATCCAGCTCAATTGCCCCTCTTCATGGCTAACTTTACTCTGCCAAGCTCCACTCGTAAACAAATTAGCATGAACCAAAAGACGAGATTGGTTGGGAAACTAGAGTACTCTGAGGGTTTAGCACAAATGCACCTGAGACCCATTTTGTTAAGTTTTTTTAAGAATAAAAAGGAGAAAGAAGTTGGCAAATAAGATACAGAACATTCCTTCAAGAAAATAATAATAATAATAATAATAATTTCTATCTATCCTATTATTAGCTACTTATAAAGATGCTTCTGATCTTCTCACGTGATGGGTAGTTGAGCTGAGAGGTTTTAAGGGACAAAGACTATATGGTGACAGTCTACTTTAAGGGGCTTGGGACCAAGGTGAGATTTGATTGGCAGCTGGCCATAGTCAGCCAATCACAAGCCATGTAGAAGTTAAAGAGCATCGGGGATAAGAAAGAACTCTGTGGCCTCCAGGGTGCTGGAGGCCATGGGCTCCACCACCTTCCATGATTTAATGTCCTTGAAGGACAAGAGCTGCTGTAAAACAGTAACCCAAACACACTAGTTTGCTGACGGTTGCAACCATGACTTGTTAATTTAGGTATCACACTAAAACCATGACTAAGTTTCGTTAACCATGGTTTGGCATGATATCTGAATTGTTTCGCTGCTTTTATTCTGGTTTTTCACTACTGCTACTGTAATTTGGCTAATTTTAACCATTTCTTTTTTGCTTGTTTTATTTTAATTTTAATGCAAGCCACCATTGGGGGCCTTTTTGGGCAGAAAGGCATTAACACATATACAGGCACAAACATAGACATACTAAGGACATATAAAGAAATGCTTTTGATGGTTGCTTCCCAACCAAGAATATAACTAGAAAGACAGCCAACAACCCACATAAAGAATGTGGATGTACAATAAGAATAATGATTTGCCACTCACTAAGGCGTAAGACTTGATATTATAAGGAATGGAAAATATCACAACCAAGAAAATAAAACCCCAAGTTAAGGAATTTGTATGTTCCCAAAACATCCAATACTTTAATACATGTACTGGATATACACATATGTATTTCTGGAGGATTTGTGTGTTTTCTTTTTCTTCCAGAATCTCAATGTGAGGGGGGGGGGGAGGGAACCAGCTATGAGGGATTTTATACTAGTGGTCAAAAGGTATGAATGCAACAAAACATACATTTTGCAAATACATCTACTGCTGCCTAGGTACACTTGCCAAAATTAGCTGCAGCTCCCTGTTGGGTACAAATTTTGTGGCAAACCTGGGTTAGTCTACACATATTGTGTGAAATGGCCTTTGGCATACTTAGCGTTAAGATTAATCTGTCCCTAACTCCTGCTAAACTGACCGTTGTCTTGCCTGCAAAGCCAGCTAATCTGGAAATTCTTCTGTATAAATTGCACTTGTTCATCATGCGCCGGTTCTCGTGCACTAGCTGCTCACATATTAGCATAATGAAATGTGCAGTGATATTATTTATCTAGGGTTGGATCTAATTGCTAAGGGAAACTAATTAAAATGGGGAAAGGTGTGGGAAGCCTGAGAAGAATCTATTGCTCATGGGCAGCGAGAGCTGCTGTAGGATTTTGCCTGTGCCGCCCCTTCTCAAGAAACAGCACATTGGACAAGTTTGGCTTAAAGTTTAACTGAGCCGGGGGGAAATCAGGGATCAGGGCACCAAGTCAATCCCTCAAGGGGCACAAGCCTGAGCTATCTGGGTGGAAAGTGGAGCAAAGAGACACCTGCCAGAGTTCCAAGACACTCCAGGCAAAACCAAACCAAAATTTGAACACAAAGCTGGACCACACGGGAATGATTTGCCAGCTTTATAAGTGAAGATGAACCATTTGGACTATTTCATCGACTCCTGAGTGTCACAGCAGTCTCTTGCCCCTAAAACCAGCCTTGACATACCATTAGGGCATACATAGCACACCTTGCACCCATGACACTAGGGCCAGAAGTGCCTACTCAGTGGGGAAGTGTGCTGCAACCTGGGAAACTGGATAAGATGGAGAAAGGTGAAGAGAAGGGAATAAGCTGGGCTGGCCTACTGTGTCCTTCTCCCTTGCACTAGCATTCCAGGAGAAGAGGAACAGTTCTTACCCTTTGTTGCTGAGTGGCTTAGGAAGAAAAAAGGGAGGAAAAAAGGAGTGAGCCTTGCCCACGCCCTTCCTCCTGCTCACCTAGACAAAGGGCCATTGTGCCCTGCTCTCTGCATACAGACTGCAGTGTTATGTCCCAAGGATATTTGCATTTCCTCCTTTTTTCTTTTTTTCTCCATCCACCACCACCCCTCCCCATTGCAGCATCAGGATTGTTTCCCCAGCAAATTCCCATGTGCAGCATTCCAGGCCTAGGATGGCATTTGCAGAATGCAATCAGATGTGCAAGAGGAAAAATTAGTTGCCCTGGGTCACTTGTCCTCTTCTGGCACAAAGCTTTCACCCCCTCACTCATCGGCAATTCTCTTCCTGCTGCAAGATCATTCCTGGCCTCCAAAAAATATAAATAATAAATGAAGAGTCCTGAGTTCTCCAAAAACTCTGATACCAGGTGCAGAACTAAAACACATTTATGCAAAACTGACATTAAAATGTGAATGATTCACATCCGTTATTTTAAGCAAAGAATTAGCATTTTCTGGATGGAGACTGAGCTGCTTTGGCACGGAAAGAACATGGGTTTATTTATTTATTTATTTATTTTAAGCACAGGGCAGAATCCAATGATACTAATGCTCAGAGCAGAGTCGCTGAAGTTAGTCAAAATGACCACGGTAGGTTTGTGAATGGGACTACTCTGTGTAAAAAACCTTTTTAAGGCAATTCTAGTCATGTTCATTAATGATTCTACTGGGCGGGCAGAAAGGACAGTATTTTTCTGCATATGAACAGTGTTGGGGTTTGTAATGGTTGTGGCATTAATATTAGTATTATTATTGGTAATAACAAAAACAACAAAACTTAGTATTTATATTGCACACTCATCTGCTCTCCTATCACCTATTTTTAAAACAGAGGTGCCCAACCGGTAGACTAGCAAGCAAACATCCGTGGCACTTCTGGAGAGAAGTTCACTATAGCATATGCAACAGGTGGGAAACCTGCAACCCTCAGTCCAGTTTCATGTGGCCTTTGCCCTAATTTTGTGTGAATGGCAAGGATTTTTTTTAAAAAAAAGAGAAAGGGGGTGACACCAGACCCTCCAAGTGTCCCTATTTTCCAGGGGCTTTCCATGAGTTTCTAATTTCATCCCAGAATGTCCCGCTTTTCCTTAGGATGTCCCTATTTTCATCAGAGAAAAGTTGGAGGGTCTGGGTGGCAGAAATGAAGGGTACAAGTACTGTGGTTCCAACCCCACCCACTTTTGTCTCGCTGCGTGTATGTTGCCCCTAACGTTTCAGCCTTGAGAGGATGTGTCCCTCAACAGAAGAAAGGGCCCTTTCCCTGGTAAACAGTCAGGTGTTGCACTCAAAAGCTTTAAAACCCTGCTGAATCAGACCAAAAGCCCATCTAGCAATCCATTTCCAGCTGGGTCAGATGACATACCTAAGAGCATCCACCTTTAATCTCAGGACTCATACTCGATATTGCACATAGATTTAGATAAAATGCAAGCCTACATGTTTACAGGGATGTACCACAGACCTTGGTGACCCCATAAGAATAGAGACAAGATGTTCAAAGCTTCCCAGCCTTATCAACAGTAGGCGATTCCCATGTGCCATGGGATGATGTCACAATATATGGTGTACACAGATGTTACATGTTGTGATTGGAAGGTGAAGAACTCAACACAGAGGTGCCGGCTCCAGTTGAGCTTGAAATGTGTAGTTTTATAGGGAGGAGAAGAAGAAAGTACACCTGTGCTATTAAAACAATGCAGCCAAGCCTCAGTGCTCTAGAGACAGCATCTCCTCGCTGTCAGTGAAGCGGTGATTTGTGAGGAAATGCTTCCCATCTAGTCCTTCCACCCCCAGCCCCATCTTTTGCAGTAAAGGGGCTACTTAAAGGAGCAGGAATCACAGCTGTTAGCACTCAATCCCTGTCACCTTGGGGTCCAGCATGATTCAGTTCCTCGTTCGAGAGGGAAGGGTTGTTTTAAAAAAAAGTTTATGACAAATCAGCACTGATACTTTTGACTTCACTCACTATCATATGAGAAAGAAGGGAAATGATGCAATAACTATGGCTGATTTTTTTTTATTTTTCAAAAAGGAAAAAATGCTTTAAATTGCTAAGGCAGTGGTTTCCAAACTGTCTTTTGAGGTTCCTCAGAAACTTATCAGGGTTCCCTCAGTGGTAATATTAACAATGGCAAGCAACATGGATGACTCTTAAAGGGTATTAAGAAAAATACTTGGAGGATAAGGCTGTCAATGGCCATTAGCCCCCACAGTTATGTTCTACCAGCACTGGGAATTACAAGTGGGGAGAGCCAGTGTGGTGTAGTGGTTAAGAGCGCTAGACTCGTAATCTGGTCCTTTCTTTCCAGGTCACCCCACATTAAAGTAATAGGTATATTCCTTAAACTGCAGAACAGAGAAGGGAAAAACCAACCCAGCTATCTGAAGCTATGCTCAATCTATTATTATTTCTAAATTAGCATCTTCTTCAGCACACAATGATTAGAATGAAACCTAAGATAGACAAGAGTCTATCAGGTAAGAGTAGAAAGGCTTGAATCTATGTGAAACGACTTTCTGCAGAGTGATCCAATTTATTTCACCAAGGTAACTGGAGTTCAGGGGTTAGAACTAACACCTGAAAATAAATAAATAAATTTTAACACACACACACACACACACACACACACACACACACACACACTATTGTCCTGTATGTAATAAATCAAATAGTAAATAAACAAACTAAGGCCAATCTTGCTGGAGTGTGTGTGCTGGTGGCCCAGCTTTCAGGATGATAGATTTATATGCATGTTTTTAAGGATATTATTCCTGCAACCTGATTCCTATCTTTGGTTATTGGGCCATATGGCAAGGGGTTTAAAAACAATTTACAAAATGCCCAAGAATATATTAACTTTGTCGTAGCCAGATGATGCATTGAAGCATAAATTACATCTCCCAGTAAGGTCCTGCCTGACCCAAAAGAATTCATCCCAAGGGATGGCAGGCTTGAAAAAGCTCAGCTTGCCCTATGGCAATGCACAGTTTACATTTTCACTGAGAGAAAGAAATACTGACATACAAATATATAAGATCCTAGGTCTCACTCACTCAGGGTACATCTATGATTGCTGGAAGAATCTTAAAATGGGGCATGTAAGGTCTCTTGATTAAAATTAAGCCCTATGTAGAGTAATTAGGCAGACGATATTCCTGGGACTTTATGGAAAAAGAAACTCCCGCAAAAAGGGAAGATCAAAAGTGGAAGAACCAGGCATAACAAATGAGCATATGCTGGCTGCAGTGGAAGGAAAGACCCACAACTCATGGATTTAAGGCATTCTGAGATGTAGGGGCAAGTGGATTTCTGCCCACTTCTACACACTTCTATTCGCTTACCTAAGGACCAAACTCACATAACCATCTCCTGACGATGATTGTTTTTCCTATTTTTATTGATGATGGTGAAAATGATAACACAAACAACAGCAGCAGTAGTAGTCACGGAACTGGGGAACTGCTGTAGCTTAGTGGTAGAACATCTCTACATTCAATCTTTGTCATATCCAGGTTGAGCTGGGAGAGACCCCTGAAATCCTGGGCCAAGGGTTTGGTTCGAGTGGGTATAAGGCAGCATCCTATGTTATTATGAGCACTGCTTAACCCTTTCCACACCAGCTGTTTTCCTCCTTAGAATCCTCCTACACTATTGTATTTTTTAATCCCACCAGTGAATTTTCTCCCACTGGTGGAAATGCAGTCTGAAAGAAAGCATTTGCGTGGAAAAAGAGCTACTGGAGAGGCAATTAAGCATCCTCCCAGCCTGCTCTCCAGGATTGGCTAATCTGCAGCCCTCCAGATGTTGATCAACCATGGCTGCTTTCATCCCTGACCACTGGTCAGGGGCTGAAGGGAGTTGCAGTTCAGCCACATCTGGAGGGCCACAGGTTAGCCACCCCACACTACACAAACTGGCCAGTTCTCGCTGCTGCTTTTCATTAGAGGGGGAGGGGGGAAGGATAGGAGTCTAATCCATGCATCTGCTGTGTGAGATTTATTTAGGCGCTAGCATATTTAGAATTGCAGCGCCAACAGTCGTAGTCAGGAACCTCAACAGAATGGAGGACAGTTCCACCTTCACACATCACAACTCTCTTGGGACTGGGGTGGGAGATTTGCAGAGGTAGCCAGGAACATATCTAGGTCAGAAGAATGCAAACTATATTTAACAGTTGCACAAGAGCAGAGGAATGCACTGAGTGTCTCATGCCAGGCTGCAGTATTACTTCACCCAGGACAAGACTGAAGTACCAGACCTCCTGCATGCTCCAGAAAATTTTGCAACATGGCTCTCAAAGGGCCTCCTTCTCATAACATCAACCTCAAGGGCGCAGCTCAGCAACATACAACACAAGCAGGGTGTGTTTCTGTGTCTTAGCTGAGCTGGAGAGAGAGAGATGCCTCATGTCTGAGGAAAGGGACTGATACTGCAACAGAAGTGGGAGAGACCTAAGGCAGAAAATCCAAAATGGCTCCCTCTTCCCTCTGTAAACATAACCATAATAATACAGGAAATCAGTGACAACCTGCTGTCATTTGATCTGCAACGCTGCTTTATCCCTGCTTCTGCAGGGGCTGACCCTCAAGGTGACAAGCAGTGAGCAGGTATGGGATTCCTGGCTCTTGTCCTAACAGCCACGTCTCTGTGACCAGCCTTGTGTGGATGTGAAGGACACCCACTAGAACAGTAGGATGGCCTTCACAATGGAGAAAAGGGCCTTTACAGCATCTGTTACCTTTCATAGAGAGCCCTTTACATTTACCAAGATAAGCGTTTTGTTGGAGGGAACACACACTTCAGTGTGTTAATTGGTAGCACTTAGCTACCGGTGAGAGCCTTTGTATGAGAGCCTAATGCACAAATTAATGGCGTAATCTTCCTTGCTATTCAGTGGACCAACTTCTGAAACTCTTCCACATAAAAGGAGCGTTCAGTGCAAACGGTGCGTTACTGAACTCAACGGTAACTGCTCAAGGATCAAACTGCTGGGCAATGTGAGGAAGAGGCATCAGGATCTGGTTCTTCAGCTGATTAACAAGTTTGGGATAGCGAGGGAGATACCACAAAGAATATCCTCTGGCTGGCTCAGCTGCTATCCATAGTTTAGATTTGGAGTGGGGGCAATTTTTCGTTCTGTTCTTAACAGGGTGAGTTTAGAATCTGTCTAGAGATGTGCCTCTCCTCAAAAACTGGCCAGATGGGCAGTCATGATAAGAAATAGGAAAAACCTCCATCTTCATGGCACTAAGGTATCAGGAAATGAGAGGGAAGGTGGATGAGCTTGGAAGACAACAGTGAAAGAGGAACTGGCCAGGTGGCCATCTAGGAGAGTCTAAGAGATAAACTTGGCATAAAAGAATGCATACTGGCTCATTCTTGTCCATTCTGCCTGACAGCCGCTCTCCACAATTTTAAACTAGGGTCTTTCCCTCACCTCTCAGGAGATGCCAGGAATTGAATAGGAGACCTTCTACATGCAAAGCATGTTCCCTACCACTAACCACACAATACTAAATATGTCTACTCAGAAGTCAATCCCACTGTGTTCATGTTCTCATGTAGGTGGGTATGCAGCTCTAGTCAAGCAAGGGAGCTGAAAAAGGAAAGAAGTGGTCTGCCTACAATCTCTGCTTCTCTGGAGAGCAACATCTCCATGACTCTAGGTAAGTCTCACACCAGGTTGGACTTCCCATTTCTGGATCCAGTTCATAAAGCCAGCTTTTCAGATTCAAACTTGTCCTGCAATTAAAGCCCTCATTTGAAAGAGCAATGAGGGATTAAGGTAGAGGGGGGATGAACACACAAACCCTGCCGTCAACCCCCATCCTAAACATTGCATATTTAGTGCAAAATCGTGAAAGGGAATTCAAACTGCATTCAGAAGGTGATTAGAATCATCCCTACAATCTGGAACTTCTCACAAGGCGGGATTCTAAAGGCATCTACTGTGGAGGTTAGGAGAGGGCAGGGTGGTCATATGGGGACACTGGGATGGAGCAAGTGTCCGTCCCACAGGCCCCTGCAGGTTTAGGGCACATGCCTTTGAACATCTGAAGAAAGCTTAAGTCAGTTTCAAAAGAGAGGGACATTTGATAACGGCTTCAATTTATTGTAGCAAATGAATTACAGTATGTATTTATTTATTCAGAATGTAGAAACCACTCTACATTCAACAGTACAAGAATAAAACAGAAAACCGACCATAAAGCATTATTCAAAACATAAAAGCCAGCAAGACATAAAATAGACTGCCTGGAAGTAAACAAGCAAGCATTGAAAACAATACGGTATCGGAGCTTGCTTCGCTTCCAAAGTGAGAGAATTCCAGAGGACTGGCACCACGATACTAAAAGCACATGCCTGAGTCACAGCATGCTTTACTGTAGGCATGTGTGGCATCATCAACAGATCTTCATCCATAGATCTAAGTGGGTGGGAGAGGCAGCTTCTCAGGTACTCCAGTCCAGAACCATCTAGGGTTTAGTACACCAGTTACAAAACCTTGCATCTAGCAAAGCATTCAGCAGAAGTTTCAAATGTTGTCAATAGCCTGGCAGCATTTTGCACCAACTGCAGCTTCCAGACCAAATTCAAGAACGGCCCCACATGAAGTTCATTCCCTATTGTAAATCTTATTTTAAATACAGCCCAATTATATGCAAGTCTACACAGACCGGGCTAATGAATTCAAACTTCTTAAATGAGTTGTATTGCTGCAACCACAATCTCATCACTACCATGACAAACATGTCTTCAGCCACTACGAAACACACAATACTAGCTCTTTAACCTCTGGGTAATACAAGTAGCAGAAGTGCATGTCATGAACCTGGTGAAATTCCTTGTGACTCATTCCAAGAAACTCAAGAGAGCAGCTCTGGAGAACCATCATCTTCTACATAATTATAACTGTGCTGTGGCTTCACATTCTTACCATTATATTAGAGAAACAGCCTTGGAATTTGGCAGGAATTAATAGCACAAAGCTACAAGCAGGTCCTTTCTTATACTGAACAGATAAGAGGCATGTAAATATAAGTTGAACCCTGCTGAATCAGACCAAAGACTTATCAAATCCAAGAGCCTAAAAGACAGTTAAAAAAAAACCTGGGCCAACCAATAGGTCAGAGGATGAAGTTCCACAATCTGACAATTATATTGAGTAACAGTGGCATAAGGCACGTTGAACAACAGAACAAAGAAAAGATGCAGGGAACCCTGCCTACAAAAACTTCATCCAAACTCTTTCCCCCTTAAACAAATAAAAAAAAAGCCTATTCTTCTTGTTCACTTTGAGTACAGCCCAAAAAGATGTAAAGTGCTTATTTTACCTCAATTATTTCATTTAAAATACACTGTGCACATCATATGTAGTTTGAAGGGTTTTTAAGTATTTGTGGTCTCTTTTGTTGGAGCAGGATCGGCTACACCTGTCTTGAATTTGTATACATGTGTGTATGTTTGTTTTTCAGGTTTTTATTTTATTGAGTTTATTTCAATTGATTTTAGTATTTTGTTTGTGATAATAATAATAATGATGATGATGATGATGGTGGTGGTGGTGTAGTAGAGTTACATGAGAAAGCAACAGATAGATAGAAATGTTCTGGCTGAAATTACCATCAAGTTCACCTCCTAAACTCCTTCCTGATGCCCTTGGCAATCCAGTTAAGATTTGACAGCATTTAAAGATGACAGTACTTGAGGTAATGGGACGGTGCCATAACAGGATTACAGGAAAATGTGAAGGAAAGGGCATACGGACGTAATGTCATTTCGGTAACAGCATCTGCAATCAGTTTGGGGGCTTTTTTGTTTTGTTTGGGACTACTGCTGACCGTTCCTTTAACACTGTATTACAACCAGGAAGAGTTTACTTCTACTGCATGATATAAAGAAACTGCTTCAATTACACATTATATCTCTAAGGAAAGACATAGGAAGTGATCCAAGCTTCCTAATGCTATTTAGAGCTGTTGATAACCCACATATTCTAGTGACTAAAAACAAGACAAAAAAAAGTTGAGCTATGAAACAGGAAATCCCCATTCAAACCTTACTGCAGAGCCAGTGTAGTGGTTTGAGTGTTCATAATCTAGTTCATATAGCTGCTGTGAGGATAAAATGCAAAGATGGGGGGGACCACTTTGAGCTCCTTGAGATGAAAAAAATAAAATAAATAAATTGTATTATTTAGTAGAAGAGAAAGTAGAGGGTCCTTAAGGTGCCTGCCGATGAGGACTTATGGGGATCTGTCATACCCAAGTGGAGGCTACTAGCGCCATATTTATCGTATGATGCCTAGAGCTAGTTCAGACCATATGACACAGGTCCTGAAAGACCTACATTGGCTCCCAGTACGTTTCCGAGTGTTCAGCCTGGACATTGAGGTCCAGCTCTGAGGGCCTTCTGACGGTTCCCTCACTGCGAGAAGTGAGGTTACAGGCAGCCAGGCAGAGTGGAATGCCCCCCCCCCCATCAGATGTCAAGGAAATAAACAAGTATATGACTTTTAGAAAACATCTGAAGGCAACCCTGGTTAGGGAAGTTTTTAATGTTTGATGTCTTATTCTGTTTAATATTCTGTTGGGAGCCGCCAACAGAATGGGCCAGATGGGCGGGGTATAAATAATAAGCTGCTGTTATTGTTGTATTATTATTATTACTCAGAGCCACAACACATAAACCATGATTTTATTCCCCAAATCCATTGGCTAAAGATGGCAATTCCTCTAACCCAGCTGCCAGTTTGCCATAGCCCCTCAAAAGTCTCCTTGTTGTCTCCCCCACCCCACCCCGTTCCCAATTTCCATATTGGAAGACATGTAGCCCATGCAGGGTCCAGCAAATGGAGAGGTTTCCTTTAAATAGTAATTTATTATGTTTATTCATTCCACTTAGGTGACATACGATTCTTGTATTACAGTAAATTTTCCAGCTTTGTTCAGAATCTGGCATATAATTTGGTTGCTCTCTCTTTCCCACCCCTGCGAAGAAGAAGAAGAAGAAGAAGAAGAAGAAGAAGAAGAAGAAGAAGAAGAATGCACAGCCCCGCCTTTAAGGAGGAAGACGACAGGTCTTTCTTTTTAAAAAAATACAAAAAACACTTCAGAGTGCACTTTTGACTAGAAGAGCATGAAGTTCCAAAGAGCTCCTCCTGCTACAGTGTGCTCTTCTCCCACACACTCATGTCCAACAAACCTCCTTTCTTTCGCATCAGTATGCCTTGCCAGCAATATCACAGATGCCCCTTGGCCGCCAAGCCAACAGCTTCCTCATTGTTTGCCTCCCTGAAAAGTTTTGTTGCCAGCCAATTGATGGACCGCAAACAAAAGCTTATTTGACCAGCACTTGTTCCAAAACAAAGACCCAGCTACAGAAGGAAGTGGCAATAGAGGCAGCCAAGTTGATACTCTTAACGATTTTGCAAACCCAAAACAGAGAAACATTTTTCTCTCCGCCTTCTGCGGCTCACGTGCCCACTAAGCAATGCTGTTGAGTGCCCTTATATTGCTAGTATCACCCTGATACCCTCTTCCAGCGACAAAGCAACAAATCTTGGTTTGCCATCAAGTGTAGACCCAACAGGAAACTGTAGCCAGTCCCAATGCACATGCTGCACTGTCAGGTTCACACTTTTATGTTTTTTAGGTGTGCACTTCAGTGAACACCATTTGTTTGATGTAGTGGTTAAAGTGTCATACTAGGACTTAGAAACACCTGGGTTCTAGTTCTCACTGAGTCATTAGATGATATTGGGCCAGTCATTATTTTTCAATCTAACCTACTCCACAGGGTTGTTGCGAGGATAAAATGATATATAATGCCTTAAGCTCCTTTGAGGAAGATTTAGCTAAATAGATTTAGCAAACAGGTCAACACACCAGAAAAACCTATTTACCCAGCTGGACAAAAAAACAACATTTTACCTGTTACCAATACAGATACACATAGCTGGAAGATGCAAGATAGATGGCCCAAGGAGGGTGGGGAATCACCCCACCCAGCCCAAATGTCAAAAAGTGATAACATACCACGTGTAGCAAATTGTTTACTTTAGCAATCCTAACTTTCCCCCTTGCTCAGCTGCATTTGCTAAAGTTGTCAGAAGGAACTGATAGGAAGAGGAGAAGAAGTGGCTTTGGCCTCCAGTGACACAGAAGAAATTCACATGTTAAGTTACTGATTAGACAAAACACCCTCCTTGGGATGCGGCCGTCACATCACTGATAAGGAAAGTTGGAAAACCACTGTGTCACCCAGTCCAGCCAGCCCTTTCTTGCAGTTCTCAAGTGGACGAAAGTGTTCCTTGCCATCTGCAACTGTTAAGGATGACTTTCAACAATAGGCTTGCTTCATAATACCAGGAAAAATATAAGGCTCACAGGAACACGATTGTTGTAGGATGCCTTTTTTTACCCTTTAAGCAAGCAAAGAATTACGAGGCACAGAAAGACTTAACAACTTTGTGGTGGCAAGAACTTTTGCAGCCGGGTCCTACTAGTTTACATGTATGAAGGAGACAGTGAAGAAGCTGGGTCTGCAGAAACATAGGCCTATAAGGAGAGCGGAATGACCGCTCCCCGCTTAAAACGGGGGGCGCCCTTTGCGTGGACGCGCGCAGCCTCTAGATCTGGAGCGGCTCCAACAGCATAGGCTTGGCTTTGCCTTCCCTCAGGTGGGATACCTGGAGGTCTCCGCCTACCTCAGTCAGTTGTCCAATCCCACCTGGGGGAAGCGTTGCCAAGGAGACCAGGCCAGGTAGGGGAGGGATTACCTGCCCACACAAAGGAGGGAGGATCTTACCTGGGAATCCTCACTTGGCTCCAGAGCTTCTCCCACCCTACCCACTCTCAGTTAATGTCTTATTTTGCAGGTTAACTTTTCTTCACAGGTATGCGGGCGCTGCTACGTTAAGGTCGCTGTTAAAGAGCCGGAAAGGAATTTCCCTGCATTGGCAGGTTTCGCCTTTCCTGTAGCAAAACGTCACAACTTTGGCGGTATCAGGCCTTGGACGGAATCCTTTAGTCCATCTTCCTCTTTGCGGCGGCGATACCAGGGTTCCCCGTTAAAGGGGTTTTCTGAAGGGAGGCTTTGACCGTATGCCGAAAGGTCGTCATTGCTCTCCCCTGCGGCGGCGGCGTAACAGGGGCGGCTATCTCTGCTTGAACATATTTTCTCCAGAGCCGGCCCATCCCCCCCACACACACACACTGGATAACCCTGATGCTCCCTAGGTCCCCGGCTGGGGACTGGGGAGGGAGAATGCCCAATGCCTGAGCCAAGGTCTACCCACATTTGAAATTTAATAAAGTTGTGGCCAATTTAATCCCATAGCACGTTGTCTTGAGTCGTTATTCCACATGACGGGGGGACTGCGCGGGATCTGGGGACTCCGCCTGTCCACGCAAAGAATTCCCCAAAGCCTTTAAGAGTAGAATGTACTAGACAGTTACAGACTTGGTATAATAAGGCAGCTCTGTCTGTATGTCTCTTCCCTCAAAAGCAAATCTGGAAAGAATGTATTTTCCCTGAGCTCCTCCCTAGGTTTCAAGTTTATGCAAAATGCTTCTCACCGCCAACTCCTCCAGATACTGTTTCGATTAATTTTGTTTGTGCATGTAAACACTTTCACGATGTTGTCGTTACTGTTAAAAGAAGTATACTGGACCATTATTTGAGTTTGAAATTTCACGGGCTGACTTTCGCCAAAACCGGCAAAACAAGGCATCAGCTTTAAAGTAACCCAGAATAATTTGTCAGCTGTGACAAAATGTTAGTTTGTCACCTAAAAGGTTGCACACTCCTAAATAAATAAATTTAAAACAAAATAAACGAAACGTGAAAGAATAGGAAAACTGGGAGAGGGGAGTTGGCGGCGACAACTACAACAATCCGTTTTTCAAGACCACATGTGATTATTCCTCAGAACCATCTGTATCTCTAGTATGAAGTATAAAAAAGGAATCACAACACATGCTTGGCTTTATTTGCTATTTTAAATAATGAATATTGTGAATCCATATACCTATTAAAGAGGGGAGAGAATGTGTATATGTTTATAAGTACATAAGAAGAGCTTGCTAGAATCTGGTGCAGCATCTTGTTCTCACGGTGGCCAACCAATGCCTGTGGGAAACCCACAAGCAGGATCTGGGCCTAAGAACCCTCTCCCCTCCTGTGGAAGCACTCTTGTCTCCAGCAGTGAAGGAAAAGCACAGTCAACTTGGCTAGCAGCCACTGACAGCCTTATCCTCCATAAATTTGCCTAATCCTCTTTAAAAGCCACCCACATTGGTCGCCATCACTGCCTCTTGTGAGTTCCAGTTTAACCATGTGCATTGTGAAGTAGCACTTTCTTTTCTCTGTCCTGAATCTTTCAACACTGAGCATCATGTGGGTGTCCCTGATTTCTAGTACTGTGACAACATCATGAGGCAGTGAATTCCACAGGCTGATGACATACTGAACCATTGCAAGTGCTGGTGCCTACCTATTTATTTCTCTGAAGTCCCCTAAGATTTTGAGAGCAACACATCTTCAACATACTCCAGCAAGACAGGATTACTAAGTCAAGGTACCTCACGTTCCCTGGTGTTCAATCGTGGAACTTTGCCATGAAGTCTATAAACAAGCGCAGCAGGAAAAATGTTCTAATCCTGCGGTGTTCCTAACAGCAACATTGCAGGCGTGTCTCCTTTGCAAAGCCTCAAAACAACTGTCGCCAAAAGAAGATGTGTTGGGTAAGGATGAGAAGTATGGATATTAAAAAGCTCCCTTGCATTCCATGCCTGACGAAACTGTAAAATTCACAGTGAACCATTTTTTCCTATTAAACAAAACAAAAGGACCATAAAATACAAATCTAATTTACAAAAACAGGGAAGTGCCTGAGTGAGAATATTTAATTATAGCTCTAAAGTACACACACTTCCCAGCGACCATTCATTCACGGCATTAATAATAATTAATTAATTCATGAGCTTGGTCGGATTTCCGCCAGATGTTGGTTAGGAAAGTTGATTCTGGTTTTTTTTAAAAGGAAAAAAAGTATATTGCTGACAATTCTCTAAGTAATAGTATTCAGCAACTTGAGGGAAATAGGTGTCCTTTAAAAGGGGGGGGTTAACTGTGGATTGTAACAGTACAATAACTGTGCAAACATTCATACAACAACGGAGAGTTGTTTGTATGGCATTGATACATACAACCAAAATTACGCTTTCCAGAGTAAAGCGTAATTTTTCAAAAAAAGTATTTATTGTAGTGATGAGGCAACAAACTATTGCGATGATTGATTCCCCCCCCCCCACATTTATTTTGTATTATAAGTTGTAGCTTTGCAGACAAATTAGGCATTTGCCCTAAGAAGCTTTCAATCTAAA
Source organism: Podarcis gaigeae (assembly GCF_964106915.1). Lineage (NCBI taxonomy): Eukaryota > Metazoa > Chordata > Lepidosauria > Squamata > Lacertidae > Podarcis > Podarcis gaigeae. The sequence continues at coordinate 113,800,502 of NC_139680.1, forward strand.
TTTCATTCTAGGTGGAGATAAAAGTCAGGAGTGAGAAATGTGAGTGAGTTCAGTCACACGTATTTGGTCTTTGTTTCAAGTGGAGTGGAGGATTAAGGGCTGAAACCAGAGTCTTCAGCCAAAGAGGCGGGTCTTGACAGGAGGAGGGATTTGAAGGAAAAGAGAAAGACGACATCATACAGCTGATCTGGAGGTGGGTTCAAGGCCAAAGAGGGCAGCAAGGAAGAGTGAGCAGAGTTAAGGAAACTGGAGCCTCTGGGGCAACTGAAGGAAGTAGTGTTTGTTTATTTGATCAATTTATACGCCCCAGTCCTTTGGAACCTACAAGGCAGCCTACAAAAACAAAGTAATAACAATATATAAAATGGAACAACATTCTTAAAGGCAAAAACCACAATATGACCCATAATTCAAAACAGCCAGCGATAAACATAAACCTTTAAACAGCACGGTCCAATAAAAGCATAAATTTACAAGCCAGAACAACATCATCGGAACAGCAGTCCAATTAAATGTAGTGTTATTAGAAGAATCTCAAATTGGCCCCCCTGCCATGACAATTGGGCACTGAGCCCAATTGCTGCACCAGCTCTAGTCCTGCACTGTGATCTGCCTCCCAAAGCCCTTTCTACCCAAGCAGCCTGCAGCCAGGGTTAGGACTGTACCATTACCGCTGCAGTTATCGAAATATGAGCGGGCCACGTGAGAATGATGTGACTGAGGGCGCGGGTGAAAACAGATTGGACCCAGTGTATCTTACAGAGCTCCTCTCAGGCTGCTTCTCTTTCCAAGTTAAATCCACTGGAAGTTTGGTGCAGTCGTAATGTTGAGTGGTACTGACATACCTATAGAACAATCTCCCTTGGAGGTCTGCCAGGCTAACCATTGCGGTTTTCAGTGCCTGGTCAAAGCACTGTCATCGTCACAAACCTTCAAGATTTGGCCATTGTCTGGTTTATATTGCTCTGGCTGCGTTGTTTTATCGTAACACTGATTTTACAATTGAGTTACATTGGCCCCGTTGAGAAGATGTCAGTTTGAAGTGGGTTTGTAATTGTGGTTTGCAGAGAGCATGCATTTTGCTGAATTACAATCTGCCTTATTTGGATATCTGAACAATATGTGGTTAATGCAAAAGTGGATGTAAACTAACATGAGGGGAGGTACTTATTAAACAAGGTAGATTCTTTTTCATGAGAAAACTGTGGGATAACCAGCCTCATATAACCAACATGCTTAAGTCTAATGCATGGAGTGGTTAATGGCATAGAGTAAGCTGTCCTGCCAGGCTTAGCTAGGTCACTCCTCCTCACCTTGAAAGGAAGCTATTGTTCCCCTTCGGTCTACTTGAAAAGCTCAACAAGTGAGGTTTGAGCTAATTGCAGAAACTCAGACCCCATGGTTCTTATAAGCCATTCTGGTGTTTCTATACCAATAGTATACCAACTTTCACAATTTTGTAACAAAGCCAATTTTTACTGCCTGTGCAACCTTTTCTGAATGCTGTATGGAAAACCACATGAATCTGACCTTTGGAGAATTTGTAAGTAAACCATCTTTAACTTATTAAAGGTGTGGTCTCCTCGGTCGTTTTGAGGTGGGAACTGGAACCACCGTCACTACGGCATTGGCTACCAGCACATCATCAGAAACTATTACTGATAAACAACCATTTTTATTACAGACCTCCGACGTACAACATGCTTTTCGGAGCATTGATATTAGGAAGGCAGCTGGACCGGATGGAATTATGGGACGAGTTATTAGGGACTGTGCTGCAGAATTAGCTGGTGTATTTACGGACATTTTTAATCTATCCCTGTTGCAGGGTTCTGTCCCTACCTGCCTGAAGACATCGATTATAGTGCCAGTCCCTAAACAGTCAGTGGTGGTATCTCTCAATGACTACAGACCAATAGCCCTAACATCTGTCGTTATGAAATGCTTTGAGAGATTGGTGCTAGATTATATTAAGGCTGGTCTTCCATCCACTCTAGACCCGTTCCAGTTTGCATACAGAAGAAATAGATCTACTGATGATGCTATTTCCATCTCTGTCCATACTGTACTGAGTCATCTAGAACGACAGGGAACCTACGCAAGGCTGTTGTTTGTGGACCACAGTTCTGCCTTTAATACAATTCTACCAGACAGGTTATTCCTTAAAATGACCAATTTGGGTATACATCAGAAGATCTGTTTGTGGGTAAGGAATTTCCTGACCGATAGGCCGCAGACAGTGAGAATGGGACCTTACTATTCTTCTACTCTAGTATTAAGCACAGGAGCCCCTCAGGGGTGTGTGTTAAGCCCCTTTCTCTATTCCCTGTACACATTTGATTGCACCCCACTGCATAAGTCCAACACAATCATCAAATTTGCGGATGATACAACAGTGGTGGGGCTCATTAGTGAGAATGATGAGGCTGCTTATAGGAAAGAAGTACAGGGGTTAATTCAATGGTGTAAAGAAAATAATCTTATGCTTAACACCAAAAAAACCAAAGAACTCATAATTGATTTTAGGAGAAAGAAAAGTGTATTTTTACCATTGCACATAAATGGCGAGGAGGTGGAGAGGGTTGGTAGTTTTAAATACCTGGGCATTTACATCTCTGAGGACCTCTCATGGACTGCAAATATTAATATGGTTGTGAGGAAGGTGCAGGGGAGGTTGTATTTCCTGAGAATGCTCAGGGGATTGAATCTATCTCAGCACCTACTTCTGTCCTATTATCACAGTACCATTGAGAGTGTCTTAACCTATAGTATATTATCGTGGTATGGGAGCAGCTCTGAAATGGATAAAAAAGCTTTACAGAGAATAATTAAAATTGCCCAGAATGTTATTGGGCTCCAACTACCAACCCTGGATGAGATCTTCACGTCTCGCAGCTTGAAGAAGTCACACAATATCCTGAGAGATCCCACCCATCCTGCTCACAACCTCTTTGAACTGTTGCCTTCGGGCAGAAGATACAGGACAATGAAAACACGAACCACACGCCTTCTGAATAGTTTCTATCCAAGAGCTCTGATTGCACTAAATAATGATCTCAGGGCCAGTTGTAAGAAATAGCAAGCAGTGAGTAGTAAGGAATGAGATAGGTTTTAGGTTATGCTATGCTTCAAATAGGTTATGTTATATTCTGGATTATGTTATGTTCTAATAGATTATGTCTGCATAGGATGAGAGTGTTGGAGATACGTGCGAATGTGTATGTGAATCCGGTCTCGGGTGTTTGATTTTCGTTGTTGTGTATACTGTGTATATACGGACAATGACAATAAATCAATCTATCTATATCTATCTATCTATCTATCTATCTATCTATCTATCATCTATCTATCTATCTATCTATCTATCTATCTATCTATCTATCTATCTATCTATCTCCTCCTATCCTGTACTAAAGGAAGAGGGAAGCTTTGGAACTCACACAGGCATATTTTAAAGGTCTAACAGCCTATATTTCCATGCTTTACTTTGCTGCTTGTTTTCTGATTTTAAATCTCTCCTGGGGTTCTCTCACCAAAGAATACTTGCCCCAAATGTAGATCTTGGCACCAACAAAAACAAGGACACAGTTTATCATATACTGTACTCTGCTACTGAAATTCATGCAAAGAGAGGGTCCCATCTGCTGCTCTCCTAGTTATCTAAACTCTACTTAGTTAAGCAGGTTAACCTGAGAGATAGTGATTAGGCCAAGCTCACCAGGTAAACTTTACAACTGAATGGGATTTTAAGCTGAGACTCCCAATCTTAGTACAATACTTTAACCAAAGGTTAGCCAATATGGTACCCTCTAGTTTTTGTGAACTACAAATCCCATCAGCATCAGCGAGAATGGCCTATCAATAAGGAAGATAGGAGCTGTAGTTGATTCATGAGCCTGTATTACTTTTTATCTAGTCAGCTGTCTTTGTTGTATAAAATGACTGGTTAGAATTTTGTACTGAGGGATATAGATGGGTGTGTGATCGTGTCTATTTTTAAGCTGGAAAGCATACTGTTAGTTTAATTGATTTTTATTTGAGTATTACTATATTGTATTTGATTTCTATATGGTACATCATTTTGTGTTTCTTTTAAATATAGAACAACTATGACATTTTCAAAATAAATAATTATATACAAAATAAATAATTGCGAGAAATCAATCTTTTAATATGATAGCACCTATTCTCTGGCACTCCCTGCCTATCAATATTACCTTTGTTGTACTGTTTTCAACACTGGCTAAAAAAGATTGTTGTTCTGGCAACCTACCCAGATGATATTTGTTTTTAAAGCTGTTAGTTTTATCAAGATTTTAATGACAATTTGATGTCTACTTTTTTTTGTCTGCTTTTTTCATTATTTTAAAAAAATATTATTTTAAGTAAACTGATTTTTATTTTTTATTATTAAGCAAGTATATAAAACTTGCTAAGTAAATAAATACACTAAAACAAACATCTGGAGGACACCAGGTTGGCTACCCTTACATCCTCAATGGTGATGTCCAACCAACTCAGAGAAGGACCTACAGTACGTGCAGGTCTAGGGCATGTGCCCCAGATCATCATTCCATATCTTCTGCCATGCACTGCAGCTTCGTGGCAGATGAGTCACTGTGAAAGAGTTTCCTCACAGACATGAAGCTGGAAAGCTACTGCCCTGTCTCACACAGAAGAACAACCCTCCTCTTATTACCAAGGTTGCTCTAATAATGGATGGGTTTAGATCTACAAGTACACTTTGCAGAACAGGCTATGGTACTACTTAACCGAGAAAGTCCAAGTAAGCCAACCACTAGGCATTGTTGTTGTTGTTTTCCTGCCAAGAAAGGGATGGCGGAGGGAGGGGGAGCTCTCCACAGATCAAGCAAAAAGGTTGTGTTTTCAATCCTTCTGTTTACTGTCACACTCGGATAAATGCTCTAGATGAGCTGCTTTTGCAATCAGAATTCATACTTAATTTAACTTGCATTTCACTTCTGCAGGAAGCATCTTAACTTGGAGGATTTATAAAATAAAGATGATTGCCCCTGCAATCAGTTGGTGCAGAAGGGCTGGGAATTAAGCAGGGCCGCTTACCAACTAAATGACGCTACTTTGTCAGCCTCCCATGGCTTGCGGGGACACAGTGTCAGCTTGTCTTGTTAATCTACAGGAAAATATAGCTCTGTTTCTATAGATGCTGGCCTAGAAATTGGTGGAAGAGGTGAGGATTCAACAGCCCTTGCCACAATCCAGTCATATGTGTGCATTCATTTACCTATATCTCTATTTGCAAAGGCAGCTTCGGTTAATCTGTTACGGCTGTTCTTATGGTAGTAGAGAAATGAATGGGGGATTAAATTAAAGCACAGAACATATAGGTTGCAGAAAACTAGCAGATTTCCATACCAATATATATTCAATCAGATAAACCAAGGAGTTATGGGGTGTTTATGAACATTCCAGTTGCCAAGATGTTCTTAGAAAGATTCCAAGATACTAAGCCCTGGGATCTCAATTTGCTGTTTGGTGAGACAGGCTGTAGGTAGAAACACTATCACAACAGTCATCTATTAGGTGAAAGCAGATGTGGCATGAGCTTGCCATGTTACAGAAATGGGGACTATAGCTAGCTAGGTCCTCTCAGACCATGAGTCAGCATGTCTTCAATAAACAGCAAGAAAATCAGTATCTCAAGTTCATTTGCTGATTTCAGCTTAAGTTCGTGGCCATTGTAGTTTGCTGGAAACCTACCTCAACTTGATTTAGGAGAGAAAGTCATAGCTCATAGTATCTGATTTGCATGAAGCAGATCCCCAGATTCAATCTCCAACATTTCCAGGTAGGGCTGGAAAGGTTCCCTTTCTGAAACTCTAGAGAGTCCTGCTGCTGGTGAATGTAGAGAATACTGCATTGGACAGACCAACGGTTTGACTCGGTATAACAGAGTTTCCAATGTTCCTACCTGAAAACATTTTAACAATGAGTTTTAAATGACATTTTCTAGATCCAGGATGCCCTCACTATGAAAATGTTTGCCAACCTGGGGTCTAAATTAATTGAACAGGGATGTGCAGGTACTGACACCAGAACACCACTAAATATTCTGTTAGCCTCAGCCCTTAAAACCCATCCTTCAGAAGCACAATATGCTACAAACCTTCCAGAGGCACGCTGGGGCCATTCCATGTCACTGATGCGTGAATCTAGCACTGGCAGGTGTGTGATACGCTTTGGTCCAACTAGCTGGAATCCTTCCCAAGCGAGATGGAATCCTTATAAGCATTTTGTATGAGGGCGATCGCCTGGAAGTGACAGCTATAATTTAAGTTTATACCTGAAACTTCCATTGTAATTCTTTTTTTCCACACTCTCATATAAAAATAGCCCTCAGTAGCCAAAATTCTTCTTGGCTTATGCTAGGCTGGGTGGAAATCTTTAAGTGTGTAGAGGAAGAATTATTGTTTGTGGGTGTCTGTATGCATGTGTGCATGTGCATGCTGGTAGAGGGAGGTATCCTAATTTATGGTTTCGCTAAGAGCAACTAGACATTTTTGCCTTTCCAAGACTAGAATATGACTTTTAGAAAGCAGCGGGACACTAGGTTTCTCCAGCAACGTTTTACAGCTGCATACAGACATACATTAAAAATTGCATTATACAGGCATGCAACAATCTTTTCACTAGCCCAGAGACGTTGTTAGATTAGAACTCTCGTCAACCCTGAATACTGAAGATGATAGGTCTGCATGCAGTACAACAACATCTGGAGTTGGATGTAGACTAGTCAGTTGCATGAACTAATATAAACTTTTAATCAGCTAAACTGGTGATCCCCATTAATGGGGTATGTTTTTATACACTATCTTAAAAATATAATTACTTATAAACACTGTAAATGGAAGGACGCTCTTAAAGGAGACATTACTCATATGACTGATTTGTTTGAATGGTTCTGTGACTTGAAAACAGAGATTCTGTAAGTTCTAGTGTTAGAACTTTATATATATACATAATTTTAAAAAGAGGCATTACTTTATAAGCATGTCAATCAGCCAATAAGACCCAAGGGTCTTTATGTACCAGGTATATTATACATTTACACACACTTTACTAAAGAATGCAACATGTAACTAACAACTCCCAAGACACAGGAACACAGGAAGCTGCTACCACTCTTGACAGTTTTGAACTGTAAACTCTTTGGGGCAGAAACATGCCTTGTCTGTCAGTGGAAATCTCTAAAGAGTTTTGTGCTTTGGTAGTGCCTTTATAGGCAACAATGCACATTGCAGTGCAGAGAACAACGGAGTGTGAGAATGGTCTTTAACTAAACTGTCCTGTGAGTGCGAGGATTACTGCTAGCACAATGGAGCATCCCCCCTCTGCCCCATGTGTGTGCCACACACACACACACACACACACCCTGCTCCAGAGGGTGTGTAAGAACATATTTAGCGGCTGCGCATGCACAGGGGAAGATGGTCCGTTGCACAAAGAGAAATCCTTGCACTGACAGAACAACTTATTCAGCACTATACAGTGGTACCTCGCAAGACGAAAAACTAGCAAGACGAAAGAGTTTTTCGTTTTTTTAGTTGCTTCGCAAGACGAATTTCCCTATGGGCTTGCTTCGCAAGACGAAAACGTCTTGCAAGTTTGTTTCCTTTTCCTTAAAACCGTTAATACCCAGGGTGCATTGCTTGAAGAGGTGCAGTTGCGACTTGACTTCGAGGAGCAACTCATACATTCCTATGGGAATCCGTGCTTATACAACTTATACATTACTATGGGAATCTGTGCTTCGCAAGACGAAAAATTCGCAAGATGAAAAAGCTCGCAGAACGAATTAATTTCGTCTTGCGAGGTACCACTGTACTGAATACCAGCCTAAGAACATAAGAAGAGTCTACTGGATCAGGCTAGTAAACCATCTGATCCAGCATCCAGTGGCCAACAGTAAGCCCATGGGAAGACGATAAGCAGGACCCGAGTGCAACTGCACTCTCCCGTCCTGTGGCTTACAGCAACTGGTATTCAGATGCATACTGCTTTCAACAGTGGAGGCAGAATATAGCTATTGGGGTTAGTAGCTTGCCTTGCTTTTTTCTTGAGATCTGAGGGAATTCTCTGTCCACAGCAAGATACATCTTTCCTCTCTCTCTCTCTCCCCCCCCCCCCGCCTCCCTTGAAGAATAACCTACAGCAGATTAGCAGGGGTGTAATAAGGGCTGCAAACTGGGGCGAGCGTGACACGAAGCCATCATTTCTCAGGCCTGCTGGGAGACGCTGGAGCCATTCAATGTGTAGCTTCCCCTTTTTCAGCTGCTTGTCGGCAACAATGGCTGAAAAGCTGGGCCGGTTCCAAGGGTAGACAAGGCCCATATGTTTAGACGCTAGTCCTGGCAGGAAGCCTGAGTCAACAGACTTCACACAGGAGAGATCCATTATGGGATGTATCTTCAGGCCACAATGATATGCCATGGCTACCACTGCAACCTCAGGCCTCAAGTAGTAGTCACAGAGGCTATTCCGTCACCGCACACAGAGAGAGGGGAATGAGGGGGTTGTGCAGTTCTGCATAATTACCCTTGTCCTGATTCAACAGCAAGCAGTTTGTTGGAAGCTGTTGTTCTGACACGGAGCAAAGCAACCGAAAAGGAAGGGGGGAATCTCTTATTACCAAGAGCGGCTCACACAGTGTGCTTTCAGGTGTACACTTGACATCTTAAGTGTGAGCCCATAAACATTTAATGCCTGAATGTCACACACAAAATTTAATACTGTTGCAAGTTTTAGGGGTCAGAGTCTGTGGGTGCAAGTCACCCATAACGACTGGAATTAGTAAAAGTTAAGACTTAATCAAGGTTTGATTGAACTGTGCTGAGCACAGAAATTCCTGGATTTAGTTTATGCTAACTAGCCAGAGGTTAGCAGCATGAGTTTGAGGTTACCAGCATGAGTTTGACCAAACTGCGGGAGGCAGTGGAGGACAGAGGTGCCTGGCGTTCTCTGGTCCATGGGGTCACGAAGAGTCGGACACGACTAAACGAGTAAACAACAACAACAACAACTAGCCAGGCCAGCTCCACAGAGCTAGCTGGGTGGGTATCATTGGAAAAACGAAGGCTGATTATGCCCTGTCATTATCCCAGTAAGAAGACCATTAAAATATCTTCTTAGACTGATCTACCTCACAGGGTTGTAGTGTCAGGCCTGCTTGGAAAACACTTTTATTAAGGAACGTGATTAGCTTTGTATGGAATGGCTATTAAGGCTTTTTTATTACAAGTGCCAATTTGTTATTTTATTGCTTTGTCTTATTATTTGGGGTTTATACTGTTCTTAAATCTTTTGTAAGCTGCCTTGCAAAGAGTTTATCCTGCTAATAGGCAGGATATAAACCTATTAATTAAATAAACTGAATTTAAAAAATAAAACAAGAGTTCAGAATGAGGGAGAAGAGACCTAAGTTTTCAAGGACTCCAACCAACTATTCTATCTTCAAACTAGTTTAAATTTCTTCCCGAGAAGAAAGCATGAGAAGCCTTTACCAATATCATTCGGAAACAGCCTCCATGTGTGACGATTTACTGTCGCCATTGTTATTAAATGTAGCACCAGCTACGGTTCAAATACTTGGCATAGAGTGAACTCCTGCATCATACCCAATCCCAGGAGGTAGTTGATACCATTGAGAGGAACGAGAATAGAATATAGTGAAACTATGTACAAAATTAATCTATGGAAACTGATTTCACAAGGTATAATATTGGCCACCAACTTGGATGGCTTTGAAAGAGGATTCAGCATGTTAAGTTATTTGTCATTAATGTGCCTAATAGACTTGTTCATCTATCAGTGGCTAATGGCCATGATGGCAATGTTCTACTTCTAGCATCAGAGGCAGTATATGCTTCTGAGTCCCAGTTGCTGGGAGAGGGGTGTTGCACTCAGTTCCTGCTTTTAGGTTTCCTATATGCAGGTGGTTGTTCACTGTGAGAATAGGATGCTAGACTAGATAGGCCACTCGCCTGATCCAGCAGGTCTCTTCTTCTTACATTCTTAGGATACTCAGAGATGCACTAGCTCCTACCCTAAAGTTAAGTGAGCAAATTTAAGTTTCCCCAGTATTCCTCTCTTCATCTTACCTACAGAAAATTCACCTGAAATTTTGTATTTGTAGTGTGGAATTTAAAGTCTACCATTTGAAAATTTGCTCCACAGTTGCAAAGCAAGAAGCAAAAAGGTTTGGTACTTTTATTTTAGGATGACGACAACACCAGAAGTACATGGCGGAATTACTTTGCGGATGGCAGGGAGGATGGATGTCCTCATTGTGGCCCTCTATCGTCATGGTTCTTTTATATATACCCATCTGCTGCTCTCCATTAGAATACAGTAACAACAACCCCTCAGTCTCTCCCAACATTCAGTGGAAAGGAACAGATAGTTAGATATTGTAAAAACAAACAAAAAACGCAAAAAACCCACCCTGCATCTGGAAGCACACACACAAAAAAGGGAAGCTTTTTCTCCAGACCTTTCTGCCTTATCCTAGAAAGACCCATTGCTGGAATTCTTGTGTGCTCTTACAGGAGACACAAGGTATCTCACTTTCTCCATCTCCAGAGCCTTATCAGGACATAGTTTACACCGAGGATTACTTCCCTATCTAGGCAGCATAGTCCACTCCATTCACAGCCTTTCTTCCAAACGCACAAGCAGAGAGAAAATGGGGAAAGCATTATGCTATGCTGCATTGCACATTTTAATTCTTCTCTTTAAATGGAATTTGGAACACCTAGCTGACCATGACCTGGAGAAAATATTGCTGGTAGTTGATTGTAAGCTAATCGGAACAGAAAACTTCTTTTTGTAAGCACCATGCACACAGATAAACGTGGTCATATCAGAGTTGTTATTAGTAATAGTAATAAAAATATCAGCATCAACCATGTACATGATGCTTAGAAACTGAAAACATCTGTACTGATGAGCTTGCAATCAACACTTGGCAATATTTTCCACCTGATCTACATCTCCTAGATATATATTTCAGGGCCCTGTAAGCTGTTGCATCTCACAAGGATCCTGTGCCTTTAACAGCTGCATGTGAGTCAGTAATTCAACAAGCACAACACTGAATTTCCATCCAAAAAGACTCTACTTCTTCCAGCAGTCTGTAATTAATTTATGCAATTACAGTCATAAGATGTGGCAATGACCACTAACTTGGGTGGGAAATAGAATACAGAATAAATTATGCAATCTGTGTGCTTTTTGCACAGAATCATAGAACTGTGGATTTGGAAGGGTCATCTAGTCCAACCCCCTGAGATGCATCCCTAGCAGGTGGCCCTGGCAGGTGGCCATCCAACCTCTGCGTAAAAACATCTAATGAAGGAGAGTCCACCACCTTCAGATGGGAGTTCATCCTGATTTTACTAATCAGGGGAGGGGCAAGAAGCTAAATGGGGCACGGAAACCAGGGTCACCTCAAGACATTTTGCTGCCTGAGTGGGAACTGCAAATGTCAACCCACTGCTCCCAAGGGAAAGTAAAGAACACCCAAGACCGATCAACGAATATTTCAGTGCATTTTCCCACCGCTTTCCAAACTGCAAAAAAATCTTATTCTTTTTCAAAGGGAATTTGTTGTAGGGGGACAAAGCCCTTTAATCCATTGAACTGTGCAAACCTAAAGTTCCAGTATGAGCTTAAATCCTTCTCACAATTTGGAGATACCCAAGATGGGCCTCTGGCCTGATCCAGGAGAGCTCTTTGCTCTTATGCAGTGTTTTTCGACCTTTTTTGGGCAAAGGCACACTTGTTTCATGAAAAAAATCACGAGGCACACCACCACTAGAAAATGTTAAAAAATTTAACTCTGTGCCTATATTGACTATATATAAAGTAATTCTCTTGAATAGGAATCAATTTTTTCCCACGGCACACCAGGCAACATCTCGCGGCACACTAGTGTGCCACGGAACAGTGGTTGAAAAACACTGCTCTTATGTGTCTTGCCCATATTCATAAACACACACACCATTCAAAATTTCAGAAATCCCTGGGGGGCTAGATACTTAGCTTTCTCTCTCTCTCTCTCTCTCTCTCTCTATATATATATATATATATGAGAGAGAATTAAGGTTCTTAGGGTCCTAAATCCTACATTTTTTAATACTTCTGCAAGAAGTACGGCATACCCGTAACTCTGACCTGGAGGCCTTCACACATTGATGAAGCCAATCCAATATTGTGTGGTTTATTTGCTAATGAAATCCAGCAATTGTCAGCCTGGGAAATCACTCAGGTATAAAGCCCAGAGGGGTTGATGTCAGCTGGACAAATATTTCACCTACGCTAACACATGTGAAACTTTTCTGCCCTTTCTGCCAGCCCACAGCCTCTCCACCCCTTTATCTTTCCATCAACACAGCATATAGGTAGCTGTTTTTCAACCTCAGGGCTGCACCTTGCCTGTGCAAACAGCCTACTTACCCAGGCCGTGGGTGTCAACTGGCACTTTTGTTGACCCGAGGATCAAGCAGCTACTCGCTGCTGCCCATGCTGCAAAAAAACTGGCTTTCCTATTCAGAGCTAAGAACTTCCCAACATCTCTCTTTAGCAAAGCATGTCTTTTCTTGTGAGCAACTTCAGCAGAAAGGCGAGACAGGGGAAGTATGAAGCAAAAACAGGGCTGCAGCTGGCCTGAAAGGATGGACAATAATAATAATAATTTATTATTTGTACCCCGCCCATCTGGCTGGGTTTCCCCAGCCACTCTGGGCGGCTTCCAACAAAGATGAAAAATACACTAAAATGTCACATATTAAAAACTTGAACAAAACAAGATGGTGGAAGACATAAGGCCACATTCAGATGACATGTTTACTGAAGGTTCATTTCCGATTTGTTTGCTCAGTAGTTTATAAGCCGTCACTTCAAGCCAACTGTTATCCCCCACTTTCCAAAGTATTTTCCTGTCCCTTTGTTCAAAAGGTCTGTGGGTTTGTGGCTGCTGCTTTGTTTTCTGGCAGTGGGTTTACTGAACAAAAACACCGAATCCACTTTAATTGCACAACATGAATATGCAGGTATGTGATTGAATCCCACCGGCAAGCACCCATCGTGTTTTGATTTGTAATCCTACTACTACACAGTGGCATGGCATCCTGGCAGTCTTTTAATGGCCCAGTTCAAATGATAGAAAATACTTGTACCTATGGCCCACGGCTGTCTTGCAATGGGGCTCTGAGATTTCAGGGAGAGGGATCAAAATTGTGGGTTTTCAGTCACTGAGCTACAGCCATTTCTGCAGCCTGTCACTTCACTGACAGGATAGTCCCATGAAAGCTGTTCAGGTGCTGAGGCCTTAGAACTCAGGAACATGCCACCCTGGGGCAAACCTATATATACTCAGAAGTAAGCTCCACTGAATTCAATGGGACTTACTGCTAGATGGAGGTTTGTAGTTTGCATTCTGCAAAAGTGGCCCTCTTTGCCCCTGCAATGTCCATGTTCCCCTTTATGTAAAAACCATCCTAAGAAAACAACAAAATGAATTAAAAATCACAGACCAGTAACTTCCTTATGTTCCTTTCTGCTTTGGTGCATTTATGATATCATAAAGGTAGTGCTCTTTCAACTGCTAAAACACAGACATGTTGAGGAAAAGCTTCCCTTTTATGGATGTCTTTTAATTATTATTATTTTTTTTAAAAAAAGCTTGTTCTATTTCCATGTTGCTGTCAACAGCTTTGAATAACATCAAGAAAGCCAAAGATTCATTCAGCACTGCTTATAAAAATTATTTCATTATTGCCTTTGTAAAAAAAAAAAAAAAAAAGGGGGAAGAGCACATCCCAAACCCACCCTTACATCGCAGCCTAGACATTCAATTAATGTAATTAAACTGCTACCTGACGGCATTATCTCATTTAACTCCGGATCTGAGGCACTATGAAAAGCATCTGCCGTTCTTCCTGCATGCCGACCGGCACGACACGTGATAAAATGCGGCCATAAACACGCTGGCTCAACCGAGCTGTTTAAAAATAAATTAGCAAACTATAAAAATAAACAGTCACATACATATGTAGTCAATTATGAACTAACTCTAATTTTTGTGCTGAAATACTGTCTTTGACCTTAGTCATAAACAAGCACTATTAAAAAAACATAATATTGCAAGAGACAGAAGGCCAGGGATTAAATGCTCAGTGAGCAGAGCCAAATGCAAAGGAAGGGATGAAAGGGAAGGATGGGGCGGACGGAGGTGGCGGAGAAACAGAAGGAGGGAAATAAGAGGTTTGCTCTTCATTAGGCAAAGGAACCAACACTGACTTTGGGTTTTACACTCATTAAAGCATCTTATGTTGGAACAGGGATGGGATAGCATGTAGACAAGTGCTTTTTTGCATGGGTTTTGGAAACTTGCAAGTGGATAGCCATGCAGCCAAAGGCAGCATGCCTCTGAATACCTATTTCTGGAAATCACAAGTGATGAGAGTGCTCTTATGCTCTCGCCCTGCTTGAAGGCTTCCTGTTAGAGCATATGTTTGGCCAATGTAAGAATCAGATGCTAGATGAATGGACCCCTGATCCAGCAAGGCTCTTCTGAGGTACTTACTGGGGGCAACGTCACACCGTCACTGCTGATCTGAATGAACATTGGTCTCCCGGGGTTCTAGTCCTGACACTCCAGCCATTACTGGCACTCTAACACAACATTGTCTCTCTAGAGATGGCTGAATCATCTAAGTTTCTTCTAAATTTGTTCATCCAGGTTTGTTTCCAGGCCCAAGCCCAGCAAAGTTCAATGCTGATCTCTAACAAATACCATGAAGACAAAGAACCCAGTGTGGTGCAGAGGGTTCTGTGGCACGGTCAAAAGTGCATACTCAATTCATGGAGGCCTACTGGACTTCACCACTGCCCCTCATCAACTAAGTTGAGGGATTCCTTGCAAGTTACATCTCTTTTCACTTGAGATCCTTCCAAACAATGGTGCATGTAGCTGTACTGATAAAGGGAAAATTCATCAGACATGCAGAGCTGAAGGTATTAGTTAAAACGGTATTAATTCAGTGTTATGCCTTAGTTCTAGACGGAAACTGCAATCCTAACACAACTTAACTGGAAGTAAGCTCCACTGAATTCAATAAGACTTTTTTCTGAGAAGACATGGCTAGGATTGTGCTGTTACTCATGTTTGCAGTAGATCCACTTAGATCAATGAGGATTGCCAATTCCAAGTACAACTAAGTCTGGATCCAGGCCTATGCATTATAGAGGCGAACCAGGCTAAACCTGTTGCACAAGGGTTTTCTACCACACAAAAAAGTGGGGCGGGGGGAGGGGAGAGATTATATAAATAAAAAATGGGAAGAAATGCGTTTTCTCACACACAGAGTTTTCGAATGTGGGGGTGGGACATGATCGGCAGGAGAAGCTGGAAGAAAGGCTTCATTACACAGCACACTGCCTGAGGCCAACTCCTCTCCAGCGCTAAGACACGTAGGGGTCCAGCAGTGCAGTCAATAACTACACAGACTCTGACATTTACACAAACAAGAAGGGCTGCTGGTTTCTGGGAGACAAACATCCGTGACACACACATCTTTAAAAGTTATGCAATGGTGGTGGGGTTATGTAACGTCTGACAAAGTTGAGAGGGAGAAAAAGGACCTTCCAAGGCACAGCTGTGGAACCCAGAAAACTCTCCATTTTTACCAAAAAGAAGACAAAGAAGGGGCCAAAGCACACTTTGGGTAACATAAGAAGAGCCTGTCTATTCCAGTTTCTCTCCATTTCTCATTATTCCAGTCTTAAGGTCATGACACCACATGTCCACATCCATTCTCTAAAAACGTTTTAGCGATTTATTTATTTATTTGATTGTGCTGTATCTAAATCTGGCCAAATAAATAAAGATGAAGAACACAAGAAGCCACAGAGGAAAAATGACTGAACAAAGGGGTGATCAGAAGATTCTGCCCTTTGTAGCACATCCATATCACTCATCGGTCTAAAGTTTATGGATGCTTGAATAATCTAGTCATACAATCCTATGTATGCTTATTCAAAAGTACATCTCACTGAGTTGAATGAGGGATACTCCCAATGTACATTTTTATTTATTTTATTTTTTCATTCCAACCCACCTTCCAAAAGAGGCCAGGTTGGTAGAGGGTTCCTGCCTATGTGCATAGGGTTACAGGCCAAGATCCACAAACCAAATGCAACGCTTCAGCTATGCAATAACCATGTCCCCGTTTTGTATTTTTAAAAAAATCACAGAAAAACAATCAAGTGACATTTCCTTCCATACCAAGTCAGTATGTAGGACTGAGACACTGAATTGTCTGCTGTTCTGACTAGAAGCTTGCCTCTCAGATCTCAGAAAGAAGCCCCTTCCAGATCTGCTACCCAAGGTCTTTTTAGCTGGAGAGGCCTGTACTCTGTAGCAGAGGAACATGGTCTGCATGTCAAATGTCAGTGCTTCAGTTTCCAGCCTTTCCAGCTTAAAAGGCCAAGAGGCTTTAAAATTGTTGTTGTTTTTTCTGCACAAAGAAATGTTGAATTCTGTGAGCTGCATATATTATGAGTATCGCGACACAGTTTGCATTGTTGATTTTGCTGCTACTCAGCATGGGAAACTAAGAGCTACGCAGGTCACAAAACTCTGCACAACTGACCCCTCCTGACTCCAGAAGAAAATCCTGCTAATCTTTTGCAAGGATGTGTCTCTCTCACTTTCTAAACCTCTCTATGAAGCCTTGGGGACTAGGAATTTGGAAGCAGGAAAGATGAGATTCTCGCCAACCAGAATCAAAGCAGTTTAGCGCAGAGGTTTTCAACTTTTTTGGGTCCCCGGCTCCCCTGACCAACTACATTCTTTCTGTGGCACCCATGTGGGGCTCAAGAGCCCTGTTATGTCACTCCTTGCCAACAGCGCCAGCAGCCCCTCACCCCTTTTTGAGCACCCTCCCTTATGGAGTGTTCTCTCAACCTCCTCTCCCGTCTACTTGGGGGTCCTCCAGACAGCCGCTGCTGCTGCCCCTGGTCTCTGAGCTGCCCCCCCCCCCCAAAGAGAGGTGCCTCCCAGATGTGTCTGTGGACCTAATAGTCAGGGCTGTGGCAACAAACAGCTGTGCAAGCCTTTGAGAGGCTGAGATGCAAGATGAAATCAGAAGGAGGAGAGGAAAGAGGCCAGTGTTGCCCACGGCACCCCTGACCAACATACAAGGCACCCCAGGGTGTCACAGCAAACTGGTTGAAAACAACTGGTTTAGAGGATTGGGAATGCACAGCAGCAAGCTTCTAGTTCACACATACTGTCTTCTCTTCTCTAACCATAGTTTGCCTGCAAAACCAGTATCCCAAGCCACAGTTTGATCCTGCCCTGGATTCTGGACTTGGAGGCACCTTTACAAAACCAAAGCTCGCCAAATTCAGACAAAACAGCAAATTTTCCCACAAGTCAGAAGAACAAACTTCTTATCTCCTACCACCGTTTCACTTATGGAAGGACCATGCAAGCACACAAGACTCATTGCGGCTGATGATCTTGCAAACCATGATATGGAGGATCATCAAATGCAGCCTGTTTTGAGGGCATTCTCATGACTTTCATCTCCATTCCACAAAGTATCATTTTGACTTTAGCTCTCTTCACAAATAGCCTCCACAACTAGGCGAATGCATGAAACATGCAGCAGGGTAGAGAACCCTAGCCCTGCCTTTGGGAATGAGCATCATCCTGACCCCATCCCCAACACATTTAAACTAACAGGGAACACATATGCATGAGCAGCTGTACCTCATCATGCAGGGGTTTCGTTTGCAACACGAGTTGCAGACTTCTGCGTTCAACATGAAGATAAAGAGGGCAAAGAAGACTGAATTAGAAACAACAGGTGCAATCTTGCTCTTTTTCCACGTGTTAACCATCTGAATAGAGATTAAACAAAATTAAAAAATTCCTTCCAGTAGCACCTTAAAGACCAACTAAGTTAGTTCTTGGTATGAGCTTTCGTGTGCATGCACACTTCTTCAGATACTTCTTCAGTGGTATCTGAAGAAGTGTGCATGCACACGAAAGCTCATACCAAGAACTAACATAGTTGGTCTTTAAGGTGCTACTGGAAGGATTTTTTTTATTTTGTTTTGACTATGGCAGACCAACACAGCTACCTATCTGTAACTGAATAGAGATTAGTTAGTGAACAGGACCACGGCTCCCTCATTTTCATGCGTTTCATGGTCATTACCCATTTTCATTTCTGATTCTGTGTCTCAGTCCAGATACTGACCTTCATGCCGGAATGGGGGGGTGGGTGGAATTTTTACAGGATGTAGTTCAATGAATTTGTGGGAAATTGTGGCTTCTCAGAATATTGGTGAATAATGGGGCAAAACTCCAAATCAACAGTTTTTGTTGGTTTGCTCTTCAGCCTGTGGCTGAAAGCCTCATGCAGACTCCACTGAAACCAATTGCGGCTTTGGATTTGCTGAAGAGATAATGCCAAACTTTTGGCCAATGAGGTGCCATGAAAATTCAGAACCAGAGAAAGTACTTATTCACACAATGCATAGTTAAACTATGGAATTTGCTCCCACAACTGATAGTGTGGGAGGATGGAGGATTAATTTTAGAATGAATGATTTTAGAATGTTGTTTGTGCTGTACTTTTGTACTGTTTTATTGTTGTTAGCCGCCCTGAGCCCGGCTTCGGCTGGGGAGGGTGGGATATAAATAAAAATTATTATTATTATTATTATTATTATTATTACTACTAAAGCTATCAGTGGCTACTACATAGGATGGCCATGCTTTGCTTCTAGCGTCAAAGGCAGTAGGCCTCTGGACGCTAGTTGCCAGAAAAGCTAGTTGCAAGAGGGGAGGGTAATAATAATAATAATGATAATAATAATAAATTATTTGTATCCCGCCCTCCCCGGCCGAGGCTGCACTCAGGCCCTGTCTACAGTTGACCCATGGGCATCTGGTTGGCCACTTTGAGAACAGAGTATTGGACTAGTCAGGCCTGTGGCAGGATCCAGCAGAGCTCTTCTTAAGGTTCAAACACCACCATCATACAAATATATGGCAAAAAATGAATGAGTCCCCCAAATGCATATTTGGTTTAAAGGTGGGTTGTAGGCTGGAAAACATTGAAGACTACTCGTTTAGGACACAAAGGTATGCTAAAAAAGTAAAGAAAAACCTACTATTCTGGTTTCCACACTTTTATAACAAATTCTGCTAGCCTGTTCACTTTCAAAGCGAGGGCAAGAAGAATGGGCAACTCTCTACATGATGCATAAAGCATGTTGCTTCAGGAGCTTCTGCCACAAAGAAATAAAAAGGCACGATCCATGCTGACGTTCCCCTGGGTAAGGCCCATTGAAGGTGCACTTCTGCACACTATTGTCGAATTCAATGGAAGCTTAGCTCCAGAACTGTCAAGTGATTATCTTCTAGTGGTTCTGTTCTGTACATCCGGATCTGCACCTGTTTCCCCTTTTCATAGTTTATTTTTTCTTCTATCCAAGGTCACTGCAACCACCCAATGTACAGCCACACCACAAAAAGTATGTAAGCTTGTAAGAATATGTTCTGTGTTTAAGTGATGATAAGGAGTATATTGGGGGAGGGTAAAATAACCACACAAGGCCATTTTTCACGCCACCCATCTGCTCTGCCTCCGATAAAATACCTAAAAGCTACATTCACGCAGGCTTAAAGTGCTAATGGTTTTGCTTGTTAACATGCTTCATAATGCTAATATTGTGCCTCTGATTCCAACAGTTCTCCTTCTACTTAACAGGAGCTTTAATGTGCATTTGAAACTGAAAGCTTTAAAAAACCAAGTCCACATAAATTGTGCCATTAATGCCAGATATATCCCCTTACGTGTTGCACAGTTTCAGTAGAATCTTACTTTTTTCCTTCCTCCACTCTAATTCAGTCTGTTCTCTTTCTACATCCCAAAACACAGTAGTTAAAATGGTAGTATTCTGAAGTACCGTACATGCAATGTGTGACCACTTTTAACATGTCCAGAGATTTTGTTTCTTTTCAATTTTTTATTTGCTAAACAGCAGGTGGGTGGGTGTGATTTTTCTTCACGACCTACCAGCAAAAAGGAGAAGGAAAAGTGTTGAATTTGCACAACGAAAGGGGAAGTGGGGAGAAGGATTGTAGCTCAGTGGTATAGCCCCTGCCTTGCAAGCAGAAGGTCCCATGTTCAACCCCTGACATTTTAGGTAGGCATGGGAATGTCTGAAGAGTTGCTGCCAGTCAGTGTGGCCAATACTGAGCTAGATGGAAAATGGGCCTGAGTTACAGTATTATAAGGCAGCTTTCATGTACTCAAGTTGCAAAGGAGAAGAGCAAGCATCTTCATTTTTTAAAACAACAATAATAAATTTGGCAAAACTTTTTTAAAAGGGTTTTTTTAAAAAAAAATAAAGACACAGACATGTGGTATACCTTTACTCCTGAGGAATTGCTCGTGGCATTCTTACAAACATTTGCCAGAAAGGCATCCAGCTGCAGTTCGTAAGAGATTTGGTCGAATATTCCCTGTTATGAAATAGTGTGTTCTGCGGAGAAGCTTTATTATTATTCTTTTATTAAATTTATATCCCAACCTTCTTCCTAAAGGAGACTAGATCATGACATTCCCTCCGCAGAGAGAGCAATCTTGAAAGAAGTTGTGCAGGCACTACACTATGAGTGAGAAGCAGATGCTCATTTGATGCACAGTGCATTGATCACATGGGAAGACCCATAGCTCACCAGCTTTCAAACTGTCTTCCAGGGACTTTAGAGTTTCCTGAACTATTATTGGTGGCTCCTCAGGGAGGATAGTGTTACTGGTGAACAAGCTTCACTAAAAAATAGCTTGCTCACCCTTACCAGTCTTCCCCTACAATGAGCAGCAACAAAAGAGGTCTGGGTGCCCTCTAGGGCAAAGTCTTAACTTTTAGCAAGCCATGGTGAGGCCCAACAGAACAGCTCAGTGACCTATGTCAATTGGGTGTGTATCTTTGAACTGCCCCCCCCCCAACCCTTTTTGAACACACAGGGCTTCTGGGTAACTCCTTGGCGGTGAAATGGATATCCTCAAAGGTACAAATTTCAAAATCCAGTGAATCAAGTTCCACAGTAAATTTTATTTTAAGCAGATTGGGGGACTGTTTGTCATGTATGATCTAGTTGTGATTCCTGCATTACAGGGGGTTGGACTAGATGACCCTCAAAGTCCCTTCCAACTGTACAAATCTATTATTCTTCTGGGGGAAAGTTTCAGACCTTTGGTACCACTGTGAGAACCAAAATAAAACCCTCACTTCGAATTCATGATCTTCCTCATAATGATACGCAGGGACCCCTGTTTTAAAAGTCAGTTCCACTGGGCGCAGAGCATCAACTTTTATTTTTATTTTTTTCCGTTCAACATCTATGCCTGAAGAAGAGATCTCTGTAATTCAAAGCAGGGCCAGTTCCAGGATTTTGAATATTAGCTAGTCCAAAAAGAAAGCTATCACTTCATTTTTTTCTGAAAGGGATTCTCTCTCTCTCTCCTCTTTTCCCAGTCCTGAATTACAGGAGTATTATAAACCCCACTGATATGTCTAAGCTGCAAGATAATCTTTTTGAAGTGGTCACTTCCTTGCCTCCCTAGACCTCTGTGTACCAACCAAGACAGGGACAGAGTCCCAGTTCTGAACACAAAAGGTGCATTTTCTCTTGGAATACAAGGCAAGGTGGAGGTGGTGTCTGCTGATAAGGGAGGATTTCCCTGCTCAAATTTCAAAAGACTCTTACTAAGAAAAAGAAGAGAGGGAGGGGGTAGAAATCCATTTAAACTCTTGAATAACCACCGCCTGAGTCTGAAAAGCAAGCGGAGACGCACGGTCTCTTTCAAACCCTGACCTTTCAAAGGTTTGCAGTAACTGGGATAAAAGGTGTGGTGGAGACAGAGCCGGTCTCTCGGCGTCCAGGAATTCTAACACGGACAAGGCTGCACGCACGACCTCTGATTCAACTCGGTCAGCTGGCAAGCTTTAAATGAGGCCTTATTCAGTGCCACATTGAGATTAAAATAAAATAAAATATTACTATATTCCTCTCGTTATAATTATTCCTCATTTCTGGGGGGAGAAATCTGAAAAGACTTAGAAAAGCACTAAAAACAAAAACAAAAAACCCTTCAAGACGAATTTATCCAAAGGGTCCAACAGGATATCGCTGTAATAAATAAACCTAGTTTTGATAGAACACTGCTGTATGTCTGGCTACATACACATCATCACTCTGAAGTGCGCAAACTCAAATGACTATTCATAGAACTGTCCAAGCTAAAGGTTTTTAGGAACCTAGGAAGCTGATCTGTCCATAGTCATTCCATCTACACAGGCTAGCAATGACTCGCCTGGGTTTCAGGCAGGAGACACTTCCAGCCCTATCAGGAGATGTTGGACACTGAACCTGAGATTTTGACACACAAAGCATTTGCTTTCCCTTCTGGTTTTGCGAATCACTGGAAGAGGAAATGAAGAACACTGGAAAGCAAAGTCCTAGCCTCAACCAGTGGAAAACTCATCCCCTGAATTGAGCAGGCATTTTTGAAGAAGTATCTACAATCTTAGGGGCGCGGGTGGCGCTGTGGGTAAAAGCCTCAGCGCCTAGGGCTTGCCGATCGAAAGGTCGGCAGTTCGAATCCCCGCGGCGGGGTGCGCTCCCGTCGTTCGGTCCCAGCGCCTGCCAACCTACAGTTCGAAAGCACCCTCGGGTGCAAGTAGATAAATAGGGACCGCTTTCTAGCGGGAAGGTAAACGGCGTTTCCGTGTGCAGCTCTGGCTCGCCAGAGCAGCGATGTCACGCTGGCCACGTGACCCGGAAGTGTCTCCGGACAGCGCTGGCCCCTGGCCTCTTAAGTGAGATGGGCGCACAACCCCAGAGTCTGTCAAGACTGGCCCGTACGGGCAGGGGTACCTTTACCTTTACCTTTTATCTACAATCTTAAGGGCTAAAAGCCTTGTCTTTTTTAAAAAAGAAAGAAAAAAGAAAAGAAAATAATGAAAGGCAAGATTCCCAGTAAGAGGAATTATGTGTGCAAAAATGTAGTATATGCGTCCACAACACTATGGCTTAGACAAGTGGTTTCAACATTGTCAAGTTTACCAGTGCATGTTGAAAAAGGCAAAAGGCTACCACCCACTGCCCAAGTCAGAACAGATTAAACTTCTGAGCACAGCAATGGGGTTCTTTAAACACTCCATCAGGACTTATTTAAAGAATTGTGTTTACAGAATGTACACCCCTGCTCAATTTCCCCACCACCAGCAATGGATTGAGTAAAGATGCTGGCTATTTCTTGCTACGCTCAGCCTTTACAACTGGGGCAAACTTTTGACATGCCGACTTTTGACTCTGCAAGTAGTGTTTAGAACTCTCCCTGCTTTGGTGAAATATTTATTATTAATAATATGAAAGATTTATTATTTGTTTCCAGCGGAGTCCAGAAAGCACACATGGTACTTTCCAGACATAAAACATGGCTAGGCTCCTTCTCCCAATGGGAAGCTAACCGACAAAAGCAGGGCAATCAGCATGAGCCACCAAAGCTTCTAGCACAGTTCTTTGAGGGCGGGGGGGGGGGGAGAATCTTTGCCTGCTTTGGGCTCGGGAACCAAAATGTATAGGACTACCCAGGAACCAATACTGCCTGGTTCTGGTTTCAGGAGGGAAAAGGTTGTTTTAACCCCTCTTGATTTATAAGGAAGAACCATAGCTCCATAGTGGAGCATCTGCTTTGCATGTGGAGGGTCCCAGGTTCCCTGACACCTCCAGGTAGGTCTGGGAGTGCCCACTGCCTGAAACGTAAGAAGCTAAGAAGAGCCTGCCAGATCAAGCCAATGGTCCATTTAGTCCAGCATCCTGTTTTCACAGTAGCCAAGCAGATGCCTCTATTGAGAAACCCGCAAGCAGCACCTGAGCACCAGAGCCCTCTCCCCTCCTGCAGTTTCCAGCAGCTGGAATTCACACCTAAGAAATTAGGCCTTTAAATGTTTTTGGGGTTTTTTAAAATATACTTTATTTGACAAGCAACATTAACTTACATGACAGGCCTTTAAATGTTTGAGATGACAGATCCTATTTGAAGACTGGAGAGCTGCTGCCAGTCAGTGTAGGCAATACTGAGCTGGGCATGCCAATGGCCCGACTCAGTAAAAGGCAACTTTCTGGATTCCTAAGATTCAATAGCATACGTCCAAGGGAAAGACGGGGAGATGCAGACTGTAGTGTCCTCCTCTTCACAAATGGCTTCTCATTTGTTGAGCTTTCCAACCGGCTAATGTATCCTCTCACTTCATTTCTGCCATCCATCTTGAAGAATCCTAATGGAGCTCCTAGATGCTGACACTTTGGGGGGAAGAGTCTAAAATCTCTAACCTCTCACACCAGCCTGTGGGGGGAAGACGGCTAAGGGCGAACACTTAGATCTTCACCTAACAAGAGGAGGCTCATTAGTCTTTGCCCTGCATAAAACGGGTGGACAAAGTCTGTATAGTTGTCCTTAAGAGGGTGGAGAACAGTATTGGAATGTAATAGGAAACACTCCACTGGGAGCTTGAGTGTGTTGGTGGGAGGGACAAACAAGGAAGTGTTTCTTCGCACAACTTGTCGATTCAGAAGGAATTTCATTGCCACAAAATGTGATGAGGGCTGCCAGCTTGAGATGGCTTGTTTTAAAGGAAGAGACAAGGTTCATGAAAGAGAGAACTGTCAGCAGTGGTTGCTAAAACCTCCAGCATTACAGACAGCGTTAACTCTGAATACCAGATGCTGGAGACAAAATGGCAAAAGAAAGCCTTCACCCTCTGCTTCTGAGCACCCCCTGGTGTGATCAGACAAACCCATTCTTGTGTTCTCCGCAAATCAGGACAGTGCTCACCTGCTGCTCCTAGCCAGGACAAGCCGGTCATTCAATTCACCTACCTCTACTGACCATTGCTAGTGTTGATGTGCCTAAAAAGTCCCACTATTCCTCTATTTCTCAGGGGCCTCCAAGGCCTGTTTTCGAAATATGACAGGCCATTTGCATCCCAGCTGCTTGTTATTACACTAACCTCATAAAGCAAAGAATTTGGTACCTGAGTTTTGCCTTCCCCCATCTTCCCTCCCAATTCCTTTTTCCTTTTGTGTCATAGCATGAGGGAAGGGGCTATGCTGTTTTTAATCAAACTTTAAACCGCTATGGGGGCTTTTTCTGCTGAAGTGTTCTGTGTAGATGCTTTAAAACAAATACTAAGACTATGCTGCATCAGAGAAAGCATGGGGAGACCAAATAAGTGTTTGAATGCCAATCCATATCTAAAATCTGTCCTGTTGTTGTTGTTGTTGTTGTTAACATTACATAATAAAATCATGGGGCTGAAAATATGCAAAACCCACTGCCACACCATTGAGCCTCTCCTTGTCCACCACCTTCTGGGGTTATGTATTTCACTGACAAACCAAATGTTCTGTACTGTCATGAACTGTTCTACATCCTCTTGTTATTTGAACCCACAGATTTGCATCCTACCCTCTGGCACATGTTGCAAGGCAACTGAGCACCCTGTGAAGTGGTGTAGCCCTACATAGCAGTATTCAGTTAATGTCTCGTGCATGCCAACCCTGATGCCACAGCCATAATTAACCACACAGCAGCTGGTTGCAGGCACAATATTTCCATATGATATTGGATGAATCCCAAACCAAGCATGGATCTCACATCCTCTCACACGAATCACAACTAGGAACCAAAGGGCCAAGGCTTTGAGTTGCATGTTCTTCAGATTTTGTATCCAGTGACAAGGGTCAAGCTGGAGCCTGATGCTTTAATAGTTCTTTTAAACTTTTTGGGAAAGGGTATTCCAAGGAATTACAGCCTTTTAATTATGAAGCTCATTGCTGCAGCCAAGATTAAGCTGGGTGGGGGGGTTTCTCTTACTACAATAGATCAAAGCCTCTGTAAATCACAAACATGAAAAAATTAACAGACATGGTTCACCAAAGAAATGGACAGACTAAAGTGGTTTTCTAACAAAGTGATATCATTTTATTGCATACTGGAAACACCATAGTGTAATCAGTTTTTTGGGGGGTGAGGGCTTTAATTAATGTATTTTTGTATTTTCAGAAAATGAATTAAAACACTGGAATGCAGGTCCATGACATAATATGGCATATTCCAAGTTTGAACAGCAACTCAGTTCACACAAGCCTTTATAAAGGTAGAAGGAGACATGAAAAGTGAGATCTCTCATACAGTGTGATTTGCTTGTGACACCGGCCAATTTGTCCTGCCCAAGCCTACACCAAAGAAGCTCCTCATCATAACCAAACATTATGGTGGGTAGAGATGTGCTGACAGAATGGCAAGTCCTTACAGTGGTGAGCAATGAGCACCCTTTACCCAACACCTCCCAGTTGCAGTCATTTATGGCCACATTTCCATAATACACCTACAGTAGTGGGTGAGGATCCTTTGACCTTCGAGATGTTGCTGAACTACAACGCACATCAGTCCCAGCCAACATGTTCAATGGTCAAGGCTGAGGGAGCTGTAGTCCAAGAACAGATTGAAGGCCAAAGGTTCCCCACCCCGACCTACAGGAAGGCCAATGTTTGATTTTTAAAAAAGACCAGTACTGGCAGAACCAGTGAAGAACCTGGAGTTTACTGGCCAGAGGGAAGGGAGCTGGCAGGTTATGGGAGGCAGAGCCAGTGTTAGAACCTGGAAGGTCATGGGGTATAGCTGGGTCAGGATCTGCCCAGTTGCTGGCTAAGCTAGAGCAGAATCTTACTGCCTTTTTAGCTTCCAGTACGAAACACAGTTTAAATGGCTGGACTGATAAAATAAAGACTGGTGGGCAGCCCTATAGACTTTCCCATTATTAGGGGGGCATTTCATTAGGAGTAGTACGAGTAGCAGCAATCATCAGAGTAGCATACATCTATAGCTGCTCTTAAAATGCAGCTTTTGGCAGGTGATTTGCATGCTTTCCTTTCCGAGTAATGCTGTATGAGTTTCATCCTCTAAGTCAGCAAACGACACTGTAGTTGACTGAGAGAGGCAGGGGAGCTGTCGGTTAAAACATGTTGGAACGCTTCCCTCGCCTTGTGCCAAAAATGTGTCCGTCTCTCTAACCTGCAGGTAGGCAGACATGGGTGTGGTGCCCCTTCCACAAAGGAGATCTTGGCAGACAGAGAACCCAAGTGAAGCCTTTCCTCTTATGTGTTTTTCCCCCTCTACTACCTTAGCCACTCCTTTCTGGCGGGGAGGGGGAGAAGCCAGATGAAAAGATGTCCAGCTAAAACACGAGGACACAAAGAGATGAAGAGTGGCTGACTCACATCCTTTCTGACTTCAGAAGTTCAGCCCAGCAACAAGTGGCTGCAGAGAGCCATGAACTCAGGGGTCGCTCCCACTCCAAGATAACCGTTCAATTCTTTTGGCAACTTCAAGTCACCTTGTTTGGGCGTGTGCGTGGTGAGGAATCCATTGTGAGCACCGCCGGCAAAAGAAACAAGAAAAGAAAAATGTACACAAAAGCCTAAAAGGGTTTTCCTCTCTGATCTGCAGCGCCATTTACAACTCAGTAGACTCCAGGGTGTGTTTCAGCTGCTCTTGTGTGGCAAGGTTTTGCAAAAGATATGTTCTGACATGTCCCTCGCTCAGGATCTTTTTGCTTTTTACACACACACACAGATAGTCAATTGCTTTGTTCAAAAGTCATTCAGGAAATGGCGTCCTGTGCTGCTAACCAGGCTAATCCTGGAAAGGTGAACCAAAAGATGCAGCACTATTTAAACCCATCTAATGCTGAAAAGGGGACGCAGGTGGCGCTGTGGGTTAAAGCCTCAGCGCCTAGGACTTGCCGATTGAAAGGTCGGCGGTTCGAATCCCTGCGGCGGGGTGCGCTCCCGCTGCTCGGTCCCAGCGCCTGCCAACCTAGCAGTTCGAAAGCACCTCCGGGTGCAAGTAGATAAATAGGGACCGCTTACCAGCGGGAAGGTAAACGGCGTTTCCGTGTGCAGCTCTGGCTCGCCAGATGCAGCTTTGTCACGCTGGCCACGTGACCCGGAAGTGTCTCCGGACAGCGCTGGCCCCTGGCCTCTTAAGTGAGATGGGCGCACAACCCCAGAGTCTGTCAAGACTGGCCCGTACGGGCAGGGGTACCTTTACCTTTACCTAATGCTGAAAAGCTGCGAGCTCCACTACCTTAAGTTCTAAGAACAACAACAAAGGCTGCATTCACAGGGTGGAAAAATGGCAAGAGAGACACCTCTTGCATCTTTCCCCCATGTGAATGCAGTGGGGAATCTTTTTTCAACCTGGGGGCCACATACCAATGCCAGTGGTGGACAGAACCAGAGGAAAATGTCAGCAGAACCATGAATTGAATTTTTACTTATGTACACCCACCCAGACAAGCAAAAGGCAATATCAGAGTTCATTGACACATTCCAGCCAGGCAAAACCACTAGAGCAAGATGCAAAAAGGGCTAATAAAAGCCATGACAAGGGGAGAGTCCAGGAATCCAAACAGAGGGCCTTGGAGGGCCACGTTTGACTGCCAGGTTTACAATTATTGGGGAGAGGCCCTCTGAAATGTTTACACACTTTGTACCTTTATCCTCCACCTCTCCGGCTTTCTTGCCAACTCTTTGAGATTCTTTAATACACAGAGAGAGACACATATGCTCCTGATTGATACAAAATCTGTGTCAAGCATAATTAGATTTTCCTACCTTTCAAAATGATGCAAATGCATAGTTTTGCACATCTACTCCGGAATAAACCAGAATGAGTTCAATATTATTTGCTTCCAGTGAGAGTGCATAGGATTACACCCTTAGTTTGCTTCAAAGAGTGATGGGGCAAGTCAAAGCACTATTTGGGGCCAGCTAGAGATCCTCCTCAGACCCCCACCCCACCCCCTTCTGAACATTTACCAGCTATTGGCTCTGCACACTAAGTTTCAACTTCACAATCTTAGAGGAGAGGAATGTATTCTACCTTTTGAAATGTGAGCTGAGATATTCAGAATTATGTGCCTAACTTCTGCATTTGTGCAATGTCATTGCAGAGTGCCCTGAGTGCTCACAGATGACAACCTATTTCTGTTGCTATACTGTCAGGACAGAGAAGTCAAGCAGGAAAACATCCTTCCTGAATCCAGCATGCGCTGGATCCACCTCAAAACCTCTGTAACTAAGGAGGGGACTCCCAGGCATGTTCTGTGGGAGAAACAGCCAGACTGGACAGTGCACTTGAATGCATGCTGCCTTCAGCCTAGCTGAGCCCCATTCAAGGTGGGAGTCCAGCCTGCCTCCACCAGGGCTCAGAATCCAAAGAATCCAGCTGACGGAACCACTCAGCCTAACACTCTGCTAGCATATGGGGTAATCACAGGAGGCTGAATAGAATAAGCCTGCAGGGGCTCCCCAATGGCACCCTGCCTGGAAACCCTGCTTCAAAAACTCTTGCATCAGCCCTGAGTTGCTGCTAAGCAAAGCTTGTAGTGTTGCAGAAGAAGCAGGAGGGCTACAATAATCAGACCAATTACTCAGCGCAAACACTGCCTGACACCCTGAGCCTCAGCTTAAACCACACAAGTAGCAACTTGCACCGCACAGCTAAGGAACAATTCTACCCTTGGGAAGCCCTGCCACTGCATCCGCCCTTAGCTGTTTTGGCCAGACAGATTTGACCTGGCTCTAATGCTTCGATAAGCCACAACAGACCTATAGGCAGAGCTGACAACTGTACCACAAAAGCACAGATTTTTTTAATTGGTTGCAGAATTGGGCCTTCTCAGAATTTCAGCTTCCATTTTTTTAAAGCAACACAGTGTCTTTTACTTTGAAAACTTTTATTAGCACTAGACCCACCTACACTTCAGTAAGTATAGGCACTCAAGAATAAGTTTAGTGTTAGTATATACAGGTGGGACCTGAAACAAAATTTTGTGGCATGGAGAGCGCCTGTTCAGGGTGCCTACCAGCCATGCCTTTCCACAGGATATTCTGTTCCAGGTCCCACCTGTATATATTAACACTAAACTTATTCTTGAGTGCCTATACTTACTGAAGTGTAGGTGGGTTCCCACGAAGCAAGACACAGTGATAACAGCAAGAACCTTTATAGAACTAACAGAACTGGACAACAGGGGCAAAGCAACTGCTTATATACATTTCTGAAGGCCTGGGCCACTCCCACTCGCAACGTGATTGGCTGTCTAAACTCCCAAGCTGCGAATCATAACTCAAGAGTTTCAGGGCCAATGGCAATGGTCCAAATCTGAAGTATTCTGTGATTGGATATCATGTATCAGAACACAGAGATTCACAAGACCTTAGTCCAGACTCAAACTAAGGCAAACATAGACCACTGAATACATAACATTTACGTAGCTTAGCAGACACAGACTACTAACTGCTGCAGTTGAAGGCCTAAAGAAGGGCCTTCTGGGACACTGAATGGGAGTACTCCACAATGTGACATTTTGTCGCAACTTTCACTTGTATGAGAAGCTGAATAGACACATATTGAGTCAGGCCTTTGATCCAAAAAGCCAAGCACTGTCTACTCTGGCTGACAGTACTCTCAGGAAAGGGTCTTTCCCAGCTCACCTACCTAAAATCCATTCAACAGGAGATGCTGGGGATTGAACTTGGTAACTTTCCATGCAAAGTGTGTCCTTTGCCACTGAGCTATCCTTATGCCAGATCCCATTGATTGTATCACACATTAATTCTACTCAGAATGGGCCTGTTAAAATGAACAGACCTCAGTTTCTCATGTCCATTAATTTCAATGGGTCTACTGTGTGTAGGACTGACATTGGCTACAACCCTATGAGACTGCACAGTATTAATCTGTAAAGTCTTAACACCACAGTCATAACACAAGAGAAATGCATTTCAGCTAGCCATGTCCCAATATTGAGTTTGGTGTTTTTTTATTAAAGAAAGAAAGAAAGAAAGAAAGAAAGAAAGAAGGAAGGAAGAAAGAAAAAGTATGATTGGTAAGAAGTCCACCACCTTTCAGCACCTGAGATCTAGTCTACTTACTCTTCAGAAAAAGCAGCCTTAGGCCAGCACCACTAATCTTTATGATAGAAGTGTTTAAGTTGAATGCCAACTTTTAGCAAATAGAATTACAATAGCAATTTCGGACAACAAACATTGAAGAAAAGGAAAAGCTAAGCAAACCTCCTTTTGCAATTTCAACACTTTTAGAAACCTCTCCTGCCTGTTTCTGATCATTTTTAAAGAGCCACTCCATTTTTAATTATTATCAGATATGAAATGTAAATTGCATGTATTATGATTTGGGATACATATGGGTATGATGTCATAGTATAAAGAGAGAATCCCAACTTTGCAAATTAAATAACAGCCAAAGAAATTGAATACAGCTCAGCAATCTCTCTAGTCTTTTCCTCCCCATACCCTACCCTGCTTCTCCAGGTGGGCTGTGTCTACCTATTTATCTCTTGGGAGTCTTTCAGGATTTTTAGCTGTTCATTTATTTCCATCATCATCACAGCAGAAACTTTGTTAAAAGTGTAAAACTATTCA
Organism: Podarcis gaigeae; assembly: GCF_964106915.1. Taxonomy (NCBI): domain Eukaryota; kingdom Metazoa; phylum Chordata; class Lepidosauria; order Squamata; family Lacertidae; genus Podarcis; species Podarcis gaigeae. The sequence continues at coordinate 113,832,147 of NC_139680.1, forward strand.
AAGGATGGGGAAAAGGGGGAGGTTTCTTGATATCGGAGCCAGAACTGAGGTGAGTAAAATCTATTCTAAACATCAATAGAACTGTGTTTGTAAAAAGTTGGGAAATAATTAAGTACATCTCCCTATCCAAAGGGAAGATCCACAACCGATCCACAGGTTTACACCTATGTTAACTTTGGAAGCGAGGGGACAACACAAGGCCAGGGGAGAAGATTAACCCTCTTTCCCATTTGCCATAGCCCAGATTCTAATTATTCCCCTCCCTCCTGCAGCTGTTACTTAGAAAAGGGAAAAACTAGACCTGCAGTCATGCATTTAACATCACAGATCCCTCCAGAAATCCTTTCTATTGCATGTTCATGATGATTCGCCTTCAAGATGCTAATGGGGCAGTCGCACATGATCCAATCCTGTTCTTGCCTGCAAAAGTTTTGGAGTGGTTACACTCTTTCATTTCCAATCAGTGCACAACCCTTAACTTCCTGCTGAAATCTCCTATCCTTTTATACCACAAATGTTATTGTGGAGGGAGGGGGTTCCACTTTTGTTGCATTATAGCCCCTCCAGACAGCAATAAGGTGGTAGCACTGGGAAGAATCACCATCATCTGCCCCAGCTGCAACAAAGCATCTCTCTCCCATATCAGTATCTGCAGCCACCTTCCAGCAGTGTGACTTCATCCACAAAGGCACATTCCTCCATTGTCTCCCAAGACTGATGGATGCCAACCAACCATGTGTGTATATGCTGTTTTTCCAACCCAGAAATGGAATGGCTCAATGTCATTCCTCAAAATCATTTTGAGTCCTGTATATACTGAAAAACAGGCAAGTTTGTCATAAACCCAAGGGTTGTGTCAACGTACCCTCACTCACACACTGTGGATTTGGTGTGGGGAGAGATGCTGGAAGGCAGTGACCAACAAAATCCCACAGCAGGTCTCCCATGTGCACAGTGTGTCTCTTTATTCAAGGGCTAGATGCCAGCTCCCCTGGAACACAGTGCCATCCATCTAATAGAACATCCATAATGTATATATCTTGACGCTAGCAGCTTTGCCAACTGCTGGCAAGCCCTCGGCTTTAACCTTTACGTTTCTGAGGGTGGTTGTTGAGAAAGTGGTCTTGGAACATCTCCAATTGCAGCTTGATCGGGAGGCATATTTGATCTGCCAACACCACCTCAAAAATAATTCAGCTTCTTTTTCACATGTGGATACATGTATCCTTCACATAGTGAAAACACCAGGAAAGCCCCTTTCCTTTCTTCAGCTGAAATCAGCCTACTTTACAGATAAGGGAAAACCTCCCCACTGTCAAGCGTCTAAATTGCAGGGAACTATATGGGGCTCCAGCTGAAAGGAACAGAGCACAGCGACCAACCTGTCTGCCGTCACCTCTCCATTATGTGGAATTAATCTCAGCACGCTCTGCTGTGGTTGGATGCCTGTTCACTTCAGGATCTGATTTATGGACATACAAAGCCTAGCTGGGTCTGGCAAGTGCCTCGACATATGTTTACCCTATACCAGGTGATTCTAAAATTGGAATGAACTGGCCACATCTAGCACAGGTTCGAAAGATGCAACTGGGAGTTTTTGCGGCACTTCACATGGCAAGTCTATTGTGCTGATTCATCATATCCATGTCCCACAGACCACATGAGATTCACATACTATTTGCACAGATCTCTTAGTAGTAGTAGTTGTTAACAACTTGTACCCCACCCATCTGACTGGGTTGCCACTCTGGGTGGCTTCCAGCATATACAGAAACATAATAAAACATCAAACATTTAAAACTTCCCTATACAGGGCTGCCTTCAGATGTCTTCTAAAGGTTGTATAGTTACTTATCTCCTTGACATCTTCATGGGAGGGCGTTCCACAGGGTGGGCTCCATGACCAAGAAGGCCCTCTGTCGGGTTCCCTGTAACCTCAATTCTCGCAGTGAGGGAAGTGCCAGAAGACCCTTGGAGCTGCATCTCAGTGTCCAGGCTGAATGATGGAGGTGGAGACGCTCCTTCAGGGGTACAGGGCCAAGCCATTTAGTAGCCAACCATAGCAAATTATGGAGAGGAGAGATAAAAGAGGACTCAAAAGTGGCTATGGGTAATGCAGCCCCGGTTGGAAGAATGCCAAAAATGTTATGCAGTGTAGTACCACCAACACACGCTCAAGCTGGGAAGTGGGCATCAAGGATGTGAGGGCAATTTAGATAGATAGATAGATAGATAGATAGATAGATAGATAGATAGATAGATGATAGATAGATAGACAGATGTGCAACATTCAACATGAATTGAAGGTGGCTCAGAACATTGATAGGAAGGGGATAGGGGGATACAATTAGCATTATTTCTCATGTGCAGGCCTCTCAGTGTTGCCTGAAGTGAAATTTTAGGGTCATGGGGAGGCAAAACACAGCTGTGGATATTCTGAGGGAAGCTAAACACGTTTTTGATAAGATAAGCAACATTTCTTGGTGAGAGATTGCATGTTTCTAAACTTGCTTTACACACCACAGACCTTCCAAAGGGCCTCAGAGATCACAATGGAATGTAAGGGACACAAGCTGCATTCAAACCCTTGCAGTTCAGACCTGTTGGTGTTGTTTTACTGCAATCTATCTACATTCCACTTTTCATCTAGAGAGGAAACTCAAAGTGGATTGCCGCCATGCATGTATTATATGAACATAACAACAGATCATTAAACTCTAGGATTCATCAGCCAGCAAGGTGTGATTTGATGCAACTCCACACTGCTACATTTTCAATGAGTTGGGACTAGAAAAGGAAGTCTGGACCTTCTGCCTTGGTCCAAAAGATCAAAACAACAACCTGTTTTTTGGGAGGGACGGGACGGAACTGGGACTCCTGCCTGACTATGTAAGCTTTTCTCCTCATTCCTCTTCCTAGAACACTGCAGATGCAATATAAGTGTGGAGAACGAACTCTTGCCAAAAGCAACATTGAGCATCATGAAGAAGACCAGAAGTCTGACATTTGACAGTTTGCTGCAACGCTTTATTTTTTATTTTATTTTCCAGATAAATACAAACTTGCCTTCCTTGGACTACATAAATTATGTGTGACTGGTGAAAGCATTCCTCTGTCAACCACTCCATGTGAAAGTACATTCTAATGCCTTCAGTGGGTGAAAGATTATCTGAGAAACTGCGTGACAAGTTACCGGTTAAAGGGCTTGCCTGTCCTGGCTATTGAAAAAGTGGTTGTCAAATCTCGATCTGAAGAACGCTGCTGACAGATTGGCTTTGGCTCACAACAGCAGATGTTCCCCACTTCAATAAGCTAAATAAATGCATCACAAACACAGATCCTATTGTATAAATTGATATGTATCCTATGTTCCCCGCCCCCAAATCCACCAATACTAGTCCTTGCCATATTCTCGCTGCCTGCTAAAGCAATCTATTGTTTCTAAATTAGCCTTCCACAACTGGGTGCCCTCCAAATGTTTTTGACTACAATTCCCATCATCGCTGAACATTGGCTGGGGCCAATGAGAATTCCAATCCAACATCTGCAGGGCCATAGGTTCCCCATCCCTGGTCTTCCTCAACGTGGAATAGAAATACCAGGGGCAAGGCTAAAAAGGATAAGAGCCACATATACATGGAGATTTATTATTCCACAGTTAGAATTGGAAGCTGTGAGTTTGTGACCACATGGGTTGTAGCCTATGAGTCCAGTTTGGTAGCTGATTCTAGTCATCTGATGATGCTAGGATATTTGTCCACTGTTAAGGCAACCCTTTCTGTCCACTTGAGGGGGGGCATGTGGGCGTTCTGAATGTGGCACAAATATCTCCTTCAGGTAAAGGAGTCACTTGTTCCCCCAGATGCATCTGGAGCCAGGAGTGAGGTAATGGGCAAGTAAAAGTCAGTCGGTCACGACACCCTGGTCGTCAACAGAGCACATTTCCACAGCAGCAGCTGCTCCTTTTGTCTCCTTCCAGTGGAGCCCAACTGGCCTAAAATTTAATTTAATCTGCTGTAAAACCCCAGTGTCAAGCACTTAGGTGGCAGCTAAAAGCACCACTCTCAGAGAACTGAGTGACACTTACTAATAATAGCCTGTACGTTAAGAGACTAGGAGCGGACATTTTGTCTAACCAAAGAATATCTCGTGCATGGGAACTGATAAATCTTGGCCAGTCCCAGTTTCTCAGGCTGCAGGCAGAGCATTTTGGGGAAAGCCCACCCGGGCTCTTTATGTGATTAGCTGTGCTAATACCCACCAGTGACCTCCCTTTCAGGCTGGGAGGCAACAATGGGCCTGGCTTTTGTTAGCAGAAGAACAAAATGCCACCTTTTTTACAGCCCTGCAATCATTGCACTCATCCCTTTTCATCTTTTTCAAAGATACGCCCTTCCTTGCCAGCAAAGTTGCTTAACCCTTCGCTGGACATGGTTTCACATCTTCTTCACTTATTCTCTTTTCAAAATGAACATTTTCTCCATGGTCAACTGGCCGGCTGCACTGAAAAAGCCATGGCTGGAGAGTCTGGGGTGGTGGTAGAAGTGTAAAAATACGGAATGATTATGCAAACACTGACTGGTCAACCAATGTGTTATGTTTGCTAAAGGAAAAGGATAGGCAACTTAGCACCAAGGACTCCATGTGACCCTGAGGCTTTCCTATCTGGCTTAAAATGTGCCCCCAATCCCAAGAAAGCCACTCTACAACACATCCACTTTAGCAAATTTATCCTGCCCTCACACTGAAACATGGGCAAATGGCTCTTTAACTCCTTCCTCCCCAGTATGAACAAAAGAGGTTTTAGTAGAGGCCTCCCATTATTCTGAACTTCAGCTGCCCAGTCCAAGGAAACAGTCAAAGAGCTCTTTAAGTACAGTGGTACCTCAGGTTACATACGCTTCAGGTTACAGACTCCGCTAACCTAGAAATAGTGCTTCAGGTTAAGAACTTTGCTTCTGGATGAGAACAGAAATCGGGCTCCAGCGGCGCGGCGGCAGCAGGAGGCCCCATTAGCTAAGGTGGTGCTTCAGGTTAAGAACAGTTTCAGGTTAAGTACGGACCTCCAGAATGAATTAAGTACTTAACCTGAGGTACCACTGTACATATAAAGGATGGACCTCCGCTACTATTCACACTGGGGGAGATTCAAAAGTCTTTGGATTATATTTTGGGAAAGAGAACTGAGGTTACAGTATGTTGGTAAAGGAGCACTGAAAAAGTTGCTCAATTGACAGAAACCAATGCTACTGGTATACTTTATCCCTTGCTGACTAATTAAAGGGGGTGGGTATTCCCACATAAGAAGGCCCTGGGGCTGCATTCAAGTTGTTATAGGGTTCACAGTATGTGTTCAGTAGGAGCTGGAGATAACAAACCTTGTCAGTGCCAGTATTATAACTGGTTAAAAACACACACACACCCCAATCTAATTAGGAATTACTGAACTGGATACTGCCCCCCCACCAGCACACAAATAAAATTTTGATCTTTTTCCCGCAGTTAAGTCTCATGGAAGAAAAAAATGAAATGAAAACGAAAGTGAAAACTGCTAAGGGAGATGGTGGATTCAAAATATATCCAATGAATTGTTTTTTAATTGACTACATTATGCCTTATAAGCTTATAGTAATTTCTGATAATTGTATTCTGCAGTTGTTATTTTAAGAAAAGCATTGTGGCACTGCTAGGGATGGGCACATCTGTCACTTTCATTTTCTCTCGGTTTCTCATTTTTTCAATCTTAGATTCAGTTCTCCACATTTCCACATCACAATTTTTTTTAAAAAAAAAATTCTTATGGAGGCTCTTCAGAATTTCAGTGCGAATTTCTCCCAATATACACACTTTTGCTAGCAATTTATAGTGCATTTCTGTATTCTATTTTTCACTAATATATGCATCTTTATGCACACTTTACCTAGCATGTGCATTTGTGTGCACATTACTTGGTGGGAGAACTGTACTGCAATATTGGAGAAGCGAGAATTTCAAAGAACTCAACGAAATTTCTCTCCCATCCCTAAATGCTACCAATAATGAAGTAATTTTCTTCAGCAGTAGACCCCAATTCTTATACACATTAAAGGGCTGCATTGAACCCCCAGGTCACCAACTGGTTACCCTGATCATAGGGGCATGTGTGTGCCCCAAGAGCTCATAAAGTGAGCTAAAGAGAAAGTCCCCGTCACTGGATTACAAGATTAAAAGAATAAGACTCCAGTTCTTACTTGAACATCTGAACTCCAGTCAGGGATAAAACCCATAACTTCTGTGTTCTTATTTTTTTATTCCTAGCTGGCATTTCCCTTCTAAGGACTCGCAAGTCAGTGTTGTGGGGAAGCTGGACAGAATCCGTCCTCCAAGTGTGTCTTGGACACACAGCTGACTGGATGTGTCAGTTATGTTCCAAATGGGTTTTTGCAGGTCAAGATTCTGTCGGCAGTGAGAGCACACGCTATTTTTAGACAGGATAAGGTCACAGCGCTTTTAGAGACAGTGAGGTCTGCAATAAAACCTATTGATCAGACTCTGGAACTGCTGCTCCAGAGAGACACGTAGATTGAAACAGAAATTGCCTGGCCGTTTTCTCCACAGACTCGGCGGGTAAAAGCTTGTTGGTCTTAACATCTTTCAGCACACACACACACAAAAGAATCAGCCACACACATATTCTTTTGGTCCACTTAACCAGATCCAAGAAGCAGGAAAAAAAGAAGAGGGGAAGAGGGCAGTAGGAATGGAGAGGAAAAAGACAAGAGATTTAGAAAATGTTGTGGTCTTGAGCTGAGCACCCAAGCATGGCTGTTCAACAGCAACAAGTGGAGCCATAACTCAGGCACCAAGGCCAATGAACGCAAAACACTGCTCAAAAAGAGAGCACTGGTTCATCAGCAGCCTGCTAACACGCACAATCCCTCTGTCTGTCACATCTCCGCACCTTTGGACTAAGTCACTGTCATTGGACAAGCAATCAGAAGGTAAAAACTGCCACTCAAAGTCCATCGAGCCCCACAGCCTGCTTCCAAAATAAGAAGGAAAAGGAAAGTACTGTAAAAGAGAGTATAAAGCAGAGAAAAAGCAGTTTACAATCACACAGTTGTGTGTAGCCCATCCATCTCTTACATTACAACTCCCTAAAGAGAACTGTTAACATTGGATTATGATAAAAATTCTTATACCTATAGGACTTTCTAGGCAAACAGTAACATTGCTCCACATTTCCTTCTGGTTTGCTGTATGTGACACCCAACTAAACATCAGAACCAGGCCAGTATCTTTTCTTAATTTAGGAAGATTTGCAGTGTACATCAAACACCAAAATGCAGAAACCTGAATTAGTCTGCTATAAGCCTTAGCCGGATATTATTAATTTATAATATGCAAAATGGACATTATCTCTTGGCCTTGTCTACATCAGGTGGCACTGATAGTGAATACTGTGGATGAATGAATGAAGGCCAAGCAACCAGCATGCTAAAACCAGAATTTTTGTATAGTTCTTTACAAAAATGCTAAAAACAATCAGAGTGGAATTTAACTATCAATATACCAATCAAGTAAACTTAAAGTGTGTATTCAGGGAATAAGAATAGTGAATACTAATGTTTAATCCAACCCTACGTCACAAGGTTCCTGTAAGGAGAAAGAAAAGGAAGAACCATCTACACCCCCAATGTGAGCTCCTTGGAAGAGAACAAAAACAGGGGTGGGGAACTGAATCTGGCAATCCCCCAATGACCACTTTTGGCAGTGGGGCAGGGCTACTCACCTATCAATCAGCTGGATTCAGTAAAATGTTAGAATTTAAGCAACCCCCCCCCCCCCCAAATTCTTGAGTCTAATGGAGGATGGAGTTTAACGTAGTTTTTCCATGTTCAGGAAACCGCCTGGCAGAAGAGCAATCAAGAGGTAATTACTGGAATGGCTGAGCCATTCAGAAGGGTTAATGACTCTGGACTGGACAGAAAATGGGCAAAGCCCCTCCCTGAGGTAAGAGATAGCAGAAACAAAAACCCAATTTTTCAGGAGGGAGGGCAGAATTGCAGTGGGCAACAAGGTAAGCAAATAGGAAAAAAGTGTCACTTTTGCAAGCTGAAGGAGGGGCCAAAGCATGAGGTGGGCAGTCTATTTTATGCTACAGAGAGGGTCAGACATGATGTTTGGGGTCTCTTGGAATCCGAGGCTGCAGCAATGGAAGGAACAGGATCTTTTTGGGATGCGAATGCTCTGCACTCTCCCCATCTAGGTTCAGGTTGTATATATGTGTAAATAAACCATATATCATACAGACACCACAGTCTCTGCTGTATCTCTTTGTTCCAAAAGGAAACACAAACCCTGGTAAATGTGCCTGGTACCCCAGGAATCTCCCATCACTCAAAGCTTGTGGCTGTGTGTAACACTATCATTATTCTATAAGTTAGACACTTGTTTAAACAAACTAGTAAGTTAAATAAATATAATACCTCTGGTTTTTGACTCAATCCAAGGAGGAGATCTAGCAAAAATCCATAACATAACAAATTCCTAGTGCCATAAAAGTCAGCCATCGATAATCTTCAACTTTTAAGTCAATGACCCACTCCCAAACACCTCACCATTATGCAAGGCACTTTCCCGTTTAGAAGGCGATTTTCGCAACCTTGGGAGGAGGGGAGAGAGAGAGTGGGAAAGTGAAGTGCATCTTTATTTATCATCTATTCTGCTCTTCCAGCTTAGTTCACAAACCAAATATGCCACAGTAAACATAATCCATATATCAAACGGAGACACGGCTGACCCCATTAGCTACTCAAGGCTGTCCTAGTAAGAATGGTTGACCGTACACGGACAATAGAGTCGCTAGGACAGTTACACAATAATGCGAAGAACCATAATTATAATCATAATAATTTTTAAAAGAGGAAAGGAGAAAGGCTACATAGGGGAAACTCTCAGATTCATCTTTGAATGCAATGTTCTTTGAATAGCTTCCATTTTGGATTTTATCTATGGACAATAACATTATCTGAACTCAACAGTTCATGAAATAATACAATATGTACAAATTAAAGCATGCAGCACCATTACCCGCTTTAGCTGACATTCCATGCAGGTATGAAATTTTTCTTTTACTTTTTTTTAGTAGGCATGATAGGATGGAAAATCTGAATGAGGAATTAGTTATATGTCAAGTGAAGTTACAAATGCAGGGACAACAACAACAACAACCATGCATTTCAGCTCAAAGCAACACAATGAAAGGAAAAATAAACAGCCTCAGCTATTCAAAAATATACATTCTGAAAAGTATTCCCTTACTAAGAAGGCAAGAGCTCCATTCCTAGGGCAATTTCTATTGCCTTCACTGACTTTTTTCTTCACTCATTTGTTTTTTGCACTGTATTATCAACATCAATAAAAGTCTCCGTTTCCTAATTTATTTTGCTGTTCCAAATTTCTCCAATTTTATTTTAACTTTTTTTAAAAGAGAGAGAGAGAGAGAGAGAGAAAGCAAACAACAATTTGGTTTCCTCCAGACTGACATTTGTTCTTTAAAGAAAATGGCAAGGCAAAGGCAAAACCACTTGAGCCCCTGCCTAGAAAGCACCTGACAAATGGAAGTGTGGACAAAGTAAATATGATAGAAAACATAAGAGAAATATTGTCGGGAAGAAGTTAAGTACATATGTGGGTAAGTGGGCCAGTAAATTGACAAATCACAGCTGCTAAGACTGTGACGTGCTTGTGAGATAGTTTTATTGTTTATTACTTATTGAATTTATATACCTCCCTTCTTCTGAAGATCTCAGGGCTGTTCACAAGACAAAAAAAATACAGGATAAAAGTACAAAATAAATAGTTGAAACAAAAACAAAATGAAAATATAACACACCCACCCCACCAACAATGTTTTGCCAGAATATTTTACCAGAACATTCCTATTCTGCATTTGCAAGTGGTTGAAAAGCCACACTGCTATAGCTAAGGGCCTTCTCGGTAGTGGCGCCAATAATAAACAACTATCTGACTTTTAGAAGACATCTGAAGGCAGCCTTGTTTTGTTGTTCAGACGTGTCCGACTCTTCGTTAGGAGGGTATCCAAAGCCCTAAGCCCTCCTTGACCACCCCTTTCTTGTGAAGTCTTTGACCCCCCAGCCCCAAGTCAACGTTGTTGTTGTTGTTTAGTCGTTTAGTCATGTCCGACTTTTCGTGACCCCATGGACTAGAGCACGCCAGGCACTCCTGTCTTCCACTGCCTCCTGCAGTTTGGTCAAACTCATGCTGGTAGCTTCGAGAACACTGTCCAACCATCTCATCCTGTTGTCCCCTTCTCCTTGTGCCCTCCATCTTTCCCAACATCAGGATCTTTTCCAGAGAGTCTTCTCTTCTCATGAGGTGGCCAAAGTATTAGAGCCTCAGCTTCAGGATTTGTCCTTCCAGTGAGCACTCAGGGCTGATTTCCTTAAGAATGGATGGGTTTGATCTTCTTGCAGTCCATGGGACTCTCAAGAGTCTCCTCCAGCACCAGAATTCAAAAGCATCCATTCTTCGGCAATCAGCCTTCTTCTTTATGGTCCAGCTCTCACTTCTATACATCACTACTGGGAAAAGCATAGCTTTAACTATATGGACCTTTGTTTCCAAGGTGATGTCTCTGCTTTTTAAGATGCTGTCTAGGTTTGTCAATGCTTTTTTCCCAAAGAAGCAGGCATATTTTAATTTCGTGACTGCTGTCACCATCTGCAGTGATCGTGGAGACCAAAAAAGTAAAATCTCTCACTGCCTCCATTTCTTCCCCTTCTATTTGCCAGGAGGTGATGGGACTAGTGGCCATTATCTTAGTTTTTTTAATGTTGAGCTTCAGACCATATTTTGTGCTCTCCTCTTTCACCCTCATTAAAAGGTTCTTTAATTCCTCCTCACTTTCTGCCATCAAGGTTGTGTCATCTGCGTATCTGAGGTTGTTGATATTTCTTCCAGCAATCTTAATTCCGGCTTGGGATTCATCCAGCCCAGCCTTTCGCATGGTGAATTCTGCATGTAAGTTAAATAAGCAGGGAGACAAAATACAGCCTTGTCGTACTTCTTTCCCAGTTTTGAACCAATCAGTTGTTCCATATCCAGTTCTAACTGTAGCTTCTTGTCCCACACAGAGATTTCTCAGAAGACAGATGAGGTGATCAGGCACTCCCATTTCTTTAAGAACTTGCCATAGTTTGCTGTGGTCAACACAGTCAAAGGCTTTTGCATAGTCAATGAAGCAGAAGTAGATGTTTTTCTGGAACTCTCTAGCTTTTTCTCCATAATCCAGCACATGTTTGCAATTTGGTCTCTGGTTCCTCTGCCCCTTCATCATAGATTACTGCCTTGTCATGGCAAAGGGGCTTGAATAACTCAGAGAAGCTATGAGCTATGCTGTGCAGGGCCACCCAAGACGAACAGGTCATAGTGGAGAGTTTTGACCAAACGTGATCCACCTGGAGCAGGAGCCACTCCAGTATCCCCGCCAAGAAAACTTCATGGATAAAGACAACAACCCTGTTTAGAGAAGTCTTTAATATTTGATGTTTTATCGTATTTTTTATATTCTGTTGGAAGCCACCCAGAGCGGCTGGGGAAGCCCAGCCAGATGGGTGGGGTATAAATAATAATAATAATAATATGTTGTTGTTGTTGTTGTATTATTATTATTATTATTATTATTATTATTATTATTCCTGAACATACATGCTCAAGTCTCACCTCAGCAAATATTCGATCACCCGACAGCAATGTGGGGTCGCTTTTGTTCTAGACTGAATGACTATGGTAACAATTACTGAGATACAGTTTTACAACCTGAAAGGCACTGTATAAACACATTTTTAGCTGTTTTCAACCTCATTTTGTGGCAGATTGTCAGTCCAAGGAAATCTTCAATAAAAGCTGCACTAAAACACGAGAGTGAGTGGGCGGAGTGAATATATATTTAGATATTTGGGGAGACAGGTAACAAATTGAGATGATGCTTTAATATGAATTTTAAAGCTCATATGACTTCCTTCTCATATATGAGAAGATTGCACTGGTCTAGGTAACAGATTACCAGGGCATGGACTAGACTTTTATGTGATTTTGCGAATGCCATGTGCAGATTTAAAAAGTTGTCTTTCTGAAGAAGTGCTGGCAGTGAGTTAAATCAAACGTACAATGAGAATAGTAGGACTAACAAGATCTTCTTACTGAATGAGGGTGAAGCAGAGAAGTCATTTCACTTTCTGGTGCTCAAGGGATGCTTGCTTCTGCTCCGAACCTGCACTCTAAAGCAACTGTGGCAGGTGGATAACTATGGAATAGCGCAACTTCTTTTTTATGTCCCTCAGCACCTCTGCTTTCTCAGACTTCCACAGCCAAGCCAGTGGTGAACACTGTTGCATTAACTTTGAAGGGATCAGAAGATTCAGAGCATGGGCTATTCAGGATTTGTGCACATAGAATCATAGAATCCTAGAGTTGGAAGAGACCACAAGGGCCATCGAGTCCAACCCCCTGCCAAGCAGGAAACACCATCAGAGCACTCCTGACATATGGTTGTCAAGCCTCTGCTTAAAGACCTCCAAAGAAGGAGACTCCACCACACTCCTTGGCAGCAAATTCCACTGTCGAACAGCTCGTACTGTCAGGAAGTTCTTCCTAATGTTTAGGTAGAATCTTTTTTCTTGTAGTTTGGAACCATTGCTCCGTGTCCGCTTCTCTGGAGCAACATGTTGAGCAAAATCTAGGAACGCCTCCCAAACCAAGCCTTCTAACTAAGGAATGCAAAATGGAGCATGGGAGAAAGGGACAGAAGGGTTTCAAGAACCTGGGAGGCCACAATGTATGGTTAATAGCTAGTTATTTATTTATTTATTTATTTATTTATTTACTTGCTTGCTTGCTTGCTTGCTTGCTTGCTTGCTTGCTTACTCGTTTCTAAAGACTTTGCCTCCTCATCCCTATGTCTCAAGTCAGGTGGTTCTCAGGTAGGGGGATAAAGCATGCAGCCACTAGTCTGCGATTGTAAAATGAAGCTCAAATGAAAAAAGACCTGTAAACCTCAAGGACTAGTCATCCAAACCAGTTCCAAGTAGGAAAGTTTCTGAAACATGTCCCAGCTCAAAACCGGAGTACACTCCTTCCAGGCCACACTGCTGTGTGAGTCATGTGGCCCACACAAGAGCACAGTGCTCCAAAACTAGTGCTTTTTGGTACCGTGCTCTCAGGTGAGAACACAGCCCTCCAAAATGGAATGTCCTGGACAGTTGACGGGTATGTGCCGCAGATCCCCAGGTGGACCACCAGTTGGGAACCACTGGTCTAGAGCATTTTTCAACATGGTGAAAAGCATTTTAAAACTTCCACAGTTCCCAGTCAGATGTTGTTGTTGCTGTTGTACTACTACAACTACTATTACTATAATTTCTTGCCCACGCCTAACATGCAGTGTGAGCGAGAATTCTCCTACCTCTTATCTCCCCTGCAGCCCCCAAATTCTGCTCTGAAGGGTTGGGGGACTGATTTTGGGGACCCCAGAGCGGGTTGGAAGAGGGAGAACAGAAAGTGGAAGCTCCATTGCAAGATAACATTACTGTTGTGCAAGCAGTTGAACATTACTGGATGTCACCCAATGAGGTGTGCTGATTACAGTCCTATATAATCTACTTATTTTTAACCATGATCCTGAGAGTATGCTTGTGGTATTAATTTTTTTTATAAAACAGTGAACATTTAATAGTTAAATTTTAAGCAATCTGTTTTAATTGATCCTGCATATCCCCTTTTGCTTAGGTTTGGACTCTGATGAGCCTCTGCAAAAAAAGAATTCCATACCTACTGGCCAGGAAACATCACAGGCTATTCTTTCTATATTAACATCTGCTCAATATTATTACAGAGGTCCACTAGAATTCAAGTCCGAGAAGATAAGCACAGCAAATGCAACGTACATTTCAACGTACTGTATAAGGTGGAGTCATTAAGATTAATCAAAAATGCTTAACAAAAAGGTTTCATTCCTTTGTGATTAAAACCAGAAAACATCCCTTGAGAAAATATATTTCTTACTCCCCCCCCCCCTTTATTTGGTTTAAAATGTGATATTTCTTACCTTAGCAATATAAATATTTAATAGTCAGAAATTCTGTTTCAAGCCAGATAGTATATTTTGGTCAGCAGCAGCCAATTGGAAAACATTTGCTTTCTACTACAGATTTACAAAATTCATGAATGGCCAAGCGCAACGAATTCTTGGTGCTGTTGACAAACTCACAAAAAAAAGAGTATAAAGACAGTAGTTGCTAATGCTGTTTGCTTCATGCAGAAAAACAAAGGGCAATTCATTCCTATTTTATCATAACGGGACCAGTAACCCTTAGCCATGATAGGTGGGACTGTCACATGTCCACAGGCAGTAGACCTCTGATTTATAAAAGTCATGTGAAAGCAGGAGGAAGAGCCATCTCCATCTTGCCCAGCCTGCTGCACACTCTTAAGAGACAGAATATTGTGCTAGATACTGTACATCTTTGTGTCTGATGCATGCATGAATGCTAGCCCTATTCATGTGTAAGTAATTAATAAAAATTTAAATTGTAACCAAAAAAAATTTCTACACCTCGATTACAAATTTCACCAAAGAATGTTGCTTCTGTTCTAATGCACAGACCGCCCCACTTGGCTTCCCATGATTTAGAAAGTGCATATTCATTGGTGTAGAATTGTCTCCCTTTATAGCCAAAGTAGTCTTAGGCAGAATGACTAAGGAGCAACCACAGCATTCTGTCTGTTAAAAGAAAAGAAAAAGTAATGTGGAGGTAATTAAATGCATATTTATAATTAGAACTTAATAATTTGCATCAGGGACAAACGAACCCTGATTCCAATCTGTAGCACATTTAGATTTGCCTGAAGATAGCATAATTTGGTGTTTTATAGCCTTCCACTCTCCCAGATTAGGAAGTAATACAGTTGTCTTTTTAAAGCTCTGTGTGTGTGTGTGTGTGTGTGTGTGTGTGTGCGCGCGCGCGCGCACTAAGGAGAAGCTTGCAATGAAAATGTTTGACAACGCAAAAGCAGCCATAAATTACATGACAACTGTGTAAAAGTCATGATGAAACAAATAAAGAGCTGACCTATAATGCATCTGATTCATTGTGGCGTACAGAACTCTCCAACTCTGATGTCTGTGCGGCAAACTCCTTCTTAGAAACAGAACTACTTAGCACGGAGAGAACTGTAAATTATCGTGAGTCAACAGCATTGATTTTTAGTCGACATTTCAATCAGTTTGAACTAGAAATACTACACCGCTCATCTGGCAGCCTCTTAAGCGAAGCTGCCTGCTCCTCTCTGGAGCCCTTTTCTTCACTTACAGCGCTCTTTAAATCCCCCATTGTTTCCACAGTACAATATTTATTGTGGAATCTCCAGGCCCAGGTACTTGACCTGGAGGTCGCTGGCTCATCTCAAGGGACCTTCTAAGTTAACTTTGCTGAGCTTGAAATTCACCCAAATGCAGAAAATGAGAGTGTGGGCGTGGTTTGCCAGGCAGGGGCCCTTGATCTGAGAGGGAAAGAATCACTGTATACAACAAGCTCAGCTTGCCAGCACATATGTTAAGTAACTGCATGTGAAAAACCTATAAAGCCACACAGCATTCTGGTTGTCTGGGCATATGACTGCATTCCTATGTGTCAGCCTTAGTCCTATGTGGCTGTTCCTTTTCCTCAGCTACAAAAAAAAAGTGAGAAGGGTGGGGCCTGTTGCGCTGCCAAGCTCCGCCCCCTCTGGTGCTTCCTTTGTCCAGAGTTTAGATTCCTCCAAGAATGGGTGGGCAAATACCATATTGACAACAATCTAACTTGACATTGAATCTAATGTGAACCTCGATTTTCAAAACCTTGAAACCAAAAATGTGCACCCTAATTTTCGCAACATAATACAGCCAAAAAAGTGCATATTATGGAGACTCAAATTTAAACCCACTATGAAGAGCTTTATTTGGCAAAGTTGTTCAGCTTTTTTTTTTTTTTTTTTTTTTTTTTTTGCAAAATCTCCAGATTCCTGAAAATATGGCATAATGGAGAAGGCTGTCTAAACAGAGGTGGAATCAGATAAAAGTCCCAAAGAATGTTTAAATTCAACTCCTGTATAAAAAGATGGACAATTTTTCAAAAAGGTTTCAGCCCTGAACAGTTTCTGGTTCGAGTGCTGAGGGCAACTTCAAACATTGCTTGGGCACACCTCTCCCCTTGCGAAGTAGAAACCGCAAATGTTTCCCAATATCACAGGGGAAAACAAAGAAAGTGAATGTTTATGAAGATGTTGGCAGAAGACTGGAAAACAAGACACTATGCTAGGAACTTTCATTCAGCCAAAACATTGGAATGACTGCATACTAAGCCTCCCAAGGGCCAATACTAGCTTGGGTGTATTTGCTCACGAAACACAAAGTACATGTCAAGACAGTGGACAGGTGTAGATGATCACTTCAGATTATTGGGGAGTGTCCGCCCACAAGCACCCATGGCCTAACTACCTTTTCAGTGTACGATTAAAATCAGGAAACAGCATTCATGTAGGCCTTATTAAATGTATGGCTAGTACCACATGTAGGAGTGATAGAAGTGTGTGTGATTGAGACATTCACCAAAATTAACAGCACATATGGAAGCCAGCCTAGAATAGGGAAATTAAGAGAAGTACATTTTTGGATATCCAGTTCTTCGATCAAAAGGAGCTGTAGCTCTCATGTGAGAGACCTCTGGTTTTCAAGCAAGTTCACACACAGCAGAAGTGTCACACCTGAGAGAGCTTACACTGCTGTCGCTAACAAAGCTGCCAAAATAGCAACGTGCCCCTTTTTTTACATTGCTTCTCCAGGCAGGCCGTTCGACAGAAGGTTGCGAAATCTTCACGAGCTGTGCATTTAGAAAACAAAGTACAATATCTGACATAGAAACCTGACAGCCCACCAAGAATCTTGAGTTTGTTTACCATTTTAGGGAGGGCAAGTCTGTAATGCTCATGGAGAATCTGACGAATTTAAACTTGAAATGTGCAGCTAGATTACTAAATTACTGGAAAGCAGCAGAGATATAGGGTCTTGGGGAGTCAGGATATTTTATTACTTTTTTCAGCACAGAACTGAATCCCCTTCAGCATCCCCACTCCCTATAAACCCGTGCCACCTACTGCTTTAACATGCGGTACAAGTTCTACCCACCCTTCCTTTGTACTCACAATATCATTTTAAATCTAAAATATTGCAGTAACTGTCCTAAAGGACACTGTACAACCTAAATAAAGTGCATCAATCATACATGTATATAAATGGGAATTATTTCCAAAATCTTCTGTTTCAGAATTTCAAGATTTTTCCTTCCTGCAGCCGATCAGGTGGGGGGACAACACACATTTCTGTTTTGATTTGTCTAACTACCAGATTACTAAATAGTATACATAAAGCATTTCCCATACCTTCAGATACATATTTGGCTTCCCCACATTATGTCCAGGTTTGGTAGCTTGTTTTGCTGGCAGGGCTTCTGATTTAAAGGCAGAACTTCAACATGTGTAGCTTTCCCCAGCACTACTTGCCTGGGTCTGTCTGTCCAAGAACCCTGCTGGCTCTATTTCTTGTCAATCTCAATGCTGCACGGTCAAACATAACCATGAAGCAAAATTCAATTAGACTACCATGTTCAAATTTTTAATAGTGACAACAGATCTGAATTTTCAGTCCGACTTCCAGCAGATACATGAAGAAGTGATGGGAGGGCAGCTCAAATAAAATCTGACAGATGCATGAAGGTTGGTGCGAGACCATGCGGGCCACAGGAAAGGACTATACCTTAGTGGTAGAGTACAGGCAAAAGGTCCCAGGTTCAAGCCTAGGTGTTTGCACCTAGGGTTGGGGAAAACTCCCTGGAGAGCCACTGCCAGGCAGTGCAGACAGCACTGAGTACATGGAAGAATGGTCTGACTCAACATCAAGTACCGTATTTTTTGCTCTATAAGACTCACTTTTTCCCTCCTAAAAAGTAAGGGGAAATGTGTGTGCGTCTTATGGAGCGAACGCAGGCTGCGCAGCTATCCCAGAAGCCAGAACAGCAAGAGGGATCGCTGCTTTCGCTGCGCAGCGATCCCTCTTGTTGTTCTGGCTTCTGAGATTCAGAATATTTTTTTCTTGTTTCCCTCCTCCAAAAACTAGGTGCGTCTTATGGTCTGGTGCGTCTAACAGAGCGAAAAATATGGTAGCTTTAATCATCTAAGAATTAGGGGCTGCTACGGAAGTTATCATATTGCCAAAAAAGAGTCTCAAGTACCATGGCATAATTGCCCTTCCACATTCTGATGTACTACTGAAAACAAATGCTCTGCCACATGAAGCTATATGAAGTGGCTCCACATGGCAGCTACAGTACATGTACAAAGCAACAGATGAAGAAACGGAAATAAATAATCTAGAACATCTAATTCTAGCACATAAAGGCCCCATTCCTAAACCTTAGAAACAAACCCAGCTGTCCCTCACAATGTTGACTATCCCTGTAAAGTGCATTTACAGCTCAATAACCATGTCATCAAATTTACATCTCCATTTTCACCCCATGAACTGTCCACAGAAACTGAACTCTGTACCTTATTGCCATTTCATAAGTAAGTTTTAATTCTATCAATCTTTAATTGCATTCTAATGATTGATTTTTCTATGTTTTAAGTGGTTCTTGTTTTTAACTGCAAGCTGCCTTGAGTCCCATCAGAGGAAAAGGCAGGATATAAATATAATGATGATAATGATGATGATGATGATGATGATATAATAATAATAATAATAATAATAATAATAATAATAATAATAATAATGTAATGCAACACACCCTGTGAAATGTGTTTCCCTTCTATGAGACTACAAGCAACATGCACTTTTACAGGATAAACACTTCCTATTTCCAGTTCTGCTCATGAAATATCTCTAGACATGCACCACCACAATGATAATATCTGATAAACAAAGATGTATTTAGAAGAGGAGGAGGAGTCTGGATTTGATATCCCGCTTTATCACTACCCTAAGGAGTCTCAAAGCGGCAAACATTCTCCTTTCCCTTCCTCCCAGCACCCAGCAGCTGCATGTGGAAGAGAGGGGACACGAACCAGGTTCACCAGATTACAAGACTACCGCACTTAACCACTATACCACACTGGCATGAATACATGCTTGGCAGGACAGGGCCACCCCTACCATGAGGCAGAGTGAGGAGGTGGCTTCAGGCGGTGCATGCTAAGAGGCAGGCAGTAGAGCTGTGTTTGCCCTAAGGCCAGCCCTGAACCACTGAACCCAGCATGCTGACTCAGGTATGGAGGAGGAGGGCGCTTCATTGCCAGTGTTGAAGGAAGATTCAACTGCCATTCTTGTCAGCTTTTGTACATGGGATGTGGAAGGTGCCATGTCGTCTGTTACCTCAAGCTGCAAAATGTCTTAGGCCGGCCCTGACGCTTGGGCCTACATGGAGTAGGGTAGCCAACTTCTGTATCCTTAGGGGTCATTTGATTATTCAAAGATTCAGAAGCTAAAGTGACTTCGCCAAAGAAGCTGGACCCTCATGGGAGGCCAGACTATCCGGCAAAGTTGGAGCCACTTGGCAGCAAGAGTCCCACATTTATAGAAAAACAAGAGATGCAACATTCAAGCATTGCTCCCTTACAACTTTGGATTTCCTTTTCATGCAAGTGGAACTATGGATGAAGTGTGCTATAATTTTGTTGCCAAGGACCAATAAAATTGTTTTGTGGGCAGAATCCAACCTACAGATTGGAGTTCAACAAGCCTGAATTAGTACGTCACTGGGTTCTGCCATGCCATGAATTTAATTTTATTGTTATTTTTTTCATGACATGAATTTTACATGCAAAAGTGAAGTGCCTTAAACTAAAACAAGGCCTTGAAAATCTCCTCAACTCTGAAAAGGTTATTGTTTGACCAGAGTTCCCTCTTCAAATAAACAAAGTGAAGCCGTCCTATGTAACAGGCCTGTTAAAAAAAACACAAATATTTCAGCATGATATAGAAAGTGGGTAGCAGATAAATAGGTTTGATGTGGAACTTCTCTGCTACTACAGTCATGTGCCGCAAGATGGCTGCCTATAAAAGTGACGCCTGTTGCAGGCAATTAAGAATAAATCTTTGCACAATAGTTAACCAATTTCTGATTTATTTTTATATGGTTTTTATTGTATGGTTTTATTGTATGATATTGTATATCACTTTGATGTTTTTTTCTATGAAACAGTGGTATATATATATATATTTTAAATAAATAAATAAGTAAAGCTGGCTGTGGGGAGCCTTGCAGCCATTCAATGTGCCAGTTGCCTGTAATGTCCGGCCACATGGAAGGCCGTTTTACCACAATGCTGCTGTACTAAATTTATACAATATTTTTGAGTGCTGTACTGAAAGTACTTCGCAATCCTCAGTAATCCTTTCAAAAACCTTGCAAGGCAAGCCAAGGTTATTATAACCATATGGAAATGGGGAGGTGCAACTAAAAGATGCACCTGGTACATCAATAGCGCTACATAAATAAGCAAGCAGTGGTAAAGCTTGCCTAAAGTCAAGTAGTGACTTCACGGCAGAAGTGAAATCTGAACGCAGGACTTAGCGGTCCGGTCCACAGTTCAGACTCTTAACCACCATGTCTTTGCAATATGTGCAGGAATATGGTATAGAGTACAAGGCTATGGCAGCCATCCCGCACTGACGAGTTGCAAAATGTCACACAGTGACTTAAATCACAAACGGTGACTTGATCAATAAAGCATGATTTGAGAATGCACGGCACAGAACGCCATGAAATGGCTTGCTCCTCTGTTCACTTGCAACCATACAAGCCTCTGGTTGATGTTAACGTAAGGGAGTCTCCTTATTTTCCTGTGTCAAATATACCTTCGTTCACACTTTTCAAACTGTAATCTCCCTCACTCTTTAACACATGACAATTCGTATACATGCACACACACACACACACACACACACACACACACACTTTAATTTGCTTATTGGAAAAAACTGAAACCCGTTTTTGTCTTGGGCCCTCAGGTTACTGGCACTAACACAATTTCTTTTTTTTTTCTTCTTCTTCTTAACAGCAAGCCAAGAAAGATGACAGAAGCCGTCTGCGTGGCCAAAAGACTGGTCTCAACTGGTTTGGGGGGGGTGCAGGGGGATGGGGGAATTGAGCTGTCTCCATCTCTTCCCTCTCCCCCCCCCTTTTCCCCTTTAGCCAAAAGACCTGGGAGCTTTTGATGCACAGTCAGTAAGCATTAAAAAAAAATTATTGAAAAGGCCTCGCTGCTCTTGGGATGTGACACTCTCTCATCATGCTCTGGACTTCAGCCAAGTTCATCCGTTAATAGGCAGCCACAACCACAGTCTAAACCAACCCCCCCTTCCCCTCTCTCCCTCCACCACCCCCACCATTCACCCCATGCTGGCCCTTTTCCCTGACCCTCTCAGTCCTAAAAAACTAGACATCGATTATGTCTGCGCTTTTCCCTTTCCATTCAAGATAAACATAACGCTTCAAGTCCAGGGCACACCCTGGGACCCTTCACAAAGCCATCTATCATTCTGTCTGCCAAACCAGTCTGGCCACACTAAGGCACAACAGAATAATGATCTCAATGTACAATTTTCCCTTTGTGTGCTTGCCCTCTTACTACTAACCTCTTTGCCTCTACCACTTTCTCAGGAGCAGTTGCTATTGACCACAAAAATCATTCTCCCTCTCTCTTTTTCCTTTAATGGGAGGGGTGTGAGGATTTCGTTTGTTTTATTAGTAATTTTGCAACCCCAAGCTCAAGGTGGGTTAAAAGCATTTTAAGGTGTGGGTATAAAGATGATTTACAAATTCGTACAAATTATTTTAAAATGTCCAGTCTTCGTTATCTCTAAAACTGAGGGTGTCACAATTTAAAACTAAGCACAATCAATTAAGAGCCAGGCAGTATTGCCTAGCCAAAATTAAAAACAGGCTGTAGCCAGAAATTAGAGTTGGGTATGGGGGGGAAGGGACACAACTGGAAGTCAATGAGGAACAACAACAGAGCAAATGCCAGTAGTTTAATACGATTCAGTTACAGTAAAAATATTTTTACAACAAAATTAACTGTAACTATTTTTTTTTTGAATGGTTAAGCACTTACTAATAATCCCACAATGCTTTTGCACTCATTAACGTTGCTAGATATGCAAGAATTTTTGACTCATGTATAAGAATCAAGAGCTCCTGTACATTGTAACTAATGAAACCATCCAACCTGCTCTTAATTGGGAGCAAGTTCTTTCAGACTCAACAGGAACTATTTCCAAGAAAACATGCATACAAATGTACTATCCTGGGGGGAGGGGTAAAAATCAAATGAATAGAATTTAAAATATTATGTGTAATCAACTGATGGACAAATCTGATAGCATGTTTTAAAAGTTGGCTCCTGGTGTGCTAGAACTCTCTGTGAAAAGGTCTTCGGGGTTGTTGGCACTGTTGTTAAACCATTTATGGGTATCACTTCATATAGCCAGTGTGTATAAGATTATATTTCCAAAGAATAAATGACTTGTCAGTACTGTTTTAGTCAAGGAGAACTACTGTCTTCCTTAAAACAGCCTGTCATCTATATGGGAATACTGTAATGCTGACTTGGCCGTAGGGTGGGGTGGGAGGCGCAGAAGAATGCTACTAAGAAGGTTGGTGGACAGATTCTGCCTCGTTTTCCTTATGATTTAAACCTACTTCTGACTCTACCCAGAATTAGTAAAACCATCTTTAAAAGAATATCCAAAGGCCTTCCTTCTCCCAGTCAAAATATCACATTCGGACACTGAGGTTTTAGGGAAGGGATGCAGGTCAAGGGACCAAAACAGTGGTAAAACTCAAGACTGTGGCCTGTTTAAAGTCATAGGGAACCCTAAAGGGGGGGGTGGCATAACCCCAACTACACCACCACCATGGAAGCAAGATAATCTAAAATGTAAACAGATACTGAGCACAGAGCGATCAACATAGTACAAATCACAGTATCCAAAGAATCAGTACTTGCAGATCAAATGACAAGATTATTTACACAGGATCCTGTATACCATAATAATGGGCACTTTGACTTGAACCAGAGAGTCCAAATCATCCACAAAATTGTCCCCCAAAAGATGTTACTGGGAATAAATCTATGCCACAGTCATTCACACCACAACTTTTGGGAAGGATTTGTTTTCCCCCAGTAGCCCACGTTCTGCAAATACACAAATGCACATACTTCTATAAACTGTTATTAAAATGAAGTAGGTAAGGACTTTTGGGGGGGTTCAGCTGTTTTCAGCACAGAAAAGTTTTAGATGATACTGCTCTTGCATTAAGACAAGTATTTTATTCTATACTTTTCAGTGGGTTTTTAAAATAATAACATATTATTATCATTTTAATTTTCAAAAATTCACAATCATACAGAATAATAAATCAACAAAGTGAACACTGTACCCTTCCCTCCCCAGGGGAAAGTCTTTCAGTATGATTTTTTTTGCATTTTCTGGGCAAAATGGTCAAATGAAGCAGTGTCCCCATTCTTTATGTTCTTATCCTAACAGGTCTTTTCCAAAACCTGTGTATTTAACTGGTGGCTTCTTCAATACTGGATGAAACAGTTCCAGCCGACAACGGAGCCAACCTCCTTGTGCCGACGTCCCTTTTAAACAATTCATACCCAGTCCAAGATTTCAAAAAGGAGGGTTTAAAAAAATCTACATAACAAATTATACATCGTGATGTAGTCAATACATTCTCGTTAAGAGTAATAGCCCATCCTATGGTGTAGCATGCAGAAGCACCAGAGCATGGAAACATGAATTATGTGCCTTGCAGTGCCACAAGGCAATCACTCAACAATCTACTCCAGTGTCAGAAGCTAGCCACACTCCCTGTTTCCAAACAGCAGCACCCACAGCAGCCCCCTTTATCCTATGCGGAGGGCCATACATCAGGGGTAGAGCACATGCAGATTCAACCCCTGGCAAAAACAAGTAGAGCTAAGAGAGAAAACTTTCAGTGCTACCAATCAGAACACACAATACTGAGCTGGACGGACAAATGGCATGACTTGTTTCTGTCACATTGCAGAGAGTTCCAGATCAGCTGTGAGCCCCTAATGACCTATGCCCATCCTGTTCTGTCCTGTGCAGTGTTGCCTCGCAAGACGAAATTAATCCGTTCCACGAGTCTCTTCGTCTTGCGGTTTTTTCGTCTTGCGAAGCACGGCTATTAACGGCTTAGCGGCTATTAACGGCTTAGCAGCTTTAAGAAAAAGGAAACAAACGTTTCATCTTGCGAAGCAAGCCCATAGGGAAATTCGTCTTGCAGAACGACTGAAAAAAACGGAAAACTCTTTCGTCTTGCGCGTTTTTCGTCTTGCAAGGCATTCGTCTTGCGAGGTACCACTGTATATCTTGCACAATATAGGAACCGGCTCGCCAACTCATACAAATTAGCGTATATGCTCGAGTATAGGCCAATTTTTTCAGCACATTTTTTATGCTGAAAAAGCCCCCTTGGCTTATACTCGAGTGAGGCGGGCGGAGGCAGCGGAGGGACAAGCAGCCTGAAAGGGGCCCTTTCCCGCCGCCGCCGCCACTGCCGGCCTCTTGCAAGGGCAGGCACAGGAGCCGCGGTTGGGAGGAGGACTCATTTTGGGCTCCTCCTTCCTCCTCCGCCGCCTTTGCCACTGTTGGCGGTGGAGGAACAAGCAGCCCAAAAGCAGCCGTTTCAGGCTGCTTGTTCTTCCTCCACCGCTGCCGCCACCACCAGGTTTGTAGTGTGGTGAACTGGCTTATACTCGAGTCAATATGTTTTCCCAGTTTTTTGTGCTAAAATTAGGTGCCTCGGCTTATATTCGGGTCGCCTTATACTCGAGTATATACGGTAATTCCTGGAATTATGAGCATATGTTTTTCCTTGTGTAATTAGAATCGGTATCCAAAATATCTACTGATTCTAAACTTGCAGAGACTTGCATTTAACAATATTGTTCTCCGTATTATTTGACTGATGTTATTACCATGAGTTTAGAAAATAAAATTTTGTAATATTGAAGATTTTAATTTTTTTTCCTCATTTGGGGCGTAGAGCTCAGCTAATATATCATTTTCAATTAGCTTTATCTCTACATTTTTTTTAATGAGTCAGGTACAGGTTCTAGCGGAAAACTGCAAACGGGACCTAAGGGGGAGAAGAAATTGGTGGTAGCTAATGATTCCACATTTGTAAGTAAGACCCAGCTGCATGGTTACTTCCTATCCAAAACATGAATTGCCTTTCAGAATTTGCATCCTCTGCAATGTTTATTAACCAACATTGCGAGGGTAAGAGGAGGGGATTCGGGTGGGTGTTTTTTCCCCCCCTTGCTAGATCCTTTGTTTCACCAGGACAGCTGCATGCCATCTCCACCCCCTCCCAGCCATCCCCTCCTAAAGAAATAATTAAATCCAATTAGGACCGGAAAATAATTTACATTTTAGTTGAATGTAACAAGGAGTTGGGGGTGGGGTGGAATTATCAGACAAAATAAAAAATATAAAAAATAGAACCTTAAAATTTAATGTAACCACCTTGTTCCTCGTTTAGAGCTATGGAGGATGCATTTTACATTCAGAAAGTCCACTTCTTAATGTTAAGTAGTGACGTATTTAACAATAGCAACATATGCAATAAAAAGTGAGCCTATTAGAATTCATTCTTCCATTAATCATTCTCTGAACAAGAGAATCCTGGTCTACTATTACGTATGCTACAATTTGGTTCTGTCCCCTCCATTTATGGTTCATTTAAATGGGTTCCATTGCAACGGATTAGTAAGTAACAGAATCTTGGTATGTGAATGGCAAAAAAATTCCTTGGCATCAGCATATGTTTGCTGATCGAATTTCAGATCATATGTCTTTCATTATTGTGGCTTTGCCTCAAAACTGTTTGCTGCGGTTATGCATGTTGGCCTCAGACACTCCCCCCACTCCACCCCCACCCGTGGAGAGCTTTGAAATCCGAAATATTTGGAGGGGAACAAAAAAAAAGTCAAGGTTCTTTGCCTTTTCTTCTTTTAGAAGCACCTTCCACTTCCCTCAAATTATGCTAAAATTTACTGGACCAATTAAAAATACTGCTTTGGATGGAACCCAGTAATAGGTTGCCCAGTTGCTGTAATAGTGTCATTATGTCAGTATAGCATGAATGTTACATGGGCAAACCCCCCACAAAACTGGTATATGGAGAAGAAAAAGGAGCTATATGGGGGGGGGGGAGAAAGCAAAACCAAAAGAAAATGGAAGATTTTTGAAGTCTTTTTGTCTTTCATTTGGAATTATCTGTACATTTGACATTTGAGAAGTTTCTGAACTGCCACAAATGCACCAGACTTTAAATCTGTGTGCAATTTACTCAGAAACAGAACAAAATCTGCTTACACTTACCAATATGCTTCACTGAGAATGCCATAATGTTTTAAAGCAGTTCAGTGAGGCCATACTGCTTCTTTCTTTCTCTTTCTTTCTTTCTTTCTTTCTTTTTAAGGTAACGAATAAATGCAAGTCTTTATTCTGCTTTGGAGGACTTTGTAATATTTTCATTCTTTAGCATCAGAAAAGCACGTATGGCAATTGTTCACAAATAAATACACTAGAAGCTACAACCAGTAAAAATGCTCTCCTATCTGCTCTACTGGAGTTTGGACAAATCCCTGTACATCATACTGTTGGGTTAGCAGTCCGACAATGAAAGAGAAATGGTTCAAACTTTAAAAAAAATAAACATGTTGATATTGGGTGCCTCTTTCTATTGCTCCAGCACATAGGTGGAAATGCTTACTTCCTTATTGTTCCCAGGATTGGGATTAGACCGACGAGGAGAATGTGGAAGAAGCAGAAGGAAGGATAAATTGTGGAAACCAAAGATGGAGGTTCACACCTTCCGTCTCTTGGAGAGCCTCGTTGGGATCTGAGAAAGGCAATGACTAGCCGATGGGGATCACAGGAACACAGGGAGCTGCCTTAGACCAAGTCAAACCATTAGTCCATCTGGCTCTGTATTGTCTACACTGACTAGTAGTGACTGTCCAGGGCTTCAGAGAGGGGTCTCTCCACGTCGTAACTGGAGAAGCTGGTGATCAAACTTAGGACCTTCTAAATAGAAGGCAGATGCTTACTGAGCTACAGCCCTAGTTGAACCTAAGGCAGCAGAAGGGAACCAGAATGGGAGGGCACAGACCTGTCACCGAGGCCCAGTCAAAACCTCCATAGAGGGCAAACGACTCACCCACCCAGACCAAGTATGTGCTTACAAACACTGCATTCTGGTGAAAAAGTTTCATGAATATCCTTACTATGACTTGCCTATAAAAGCTTGGCGGGAGGGATATGGTAACCTATTGGGACACTTTCATTGCTTCTGCTCAGTTCTGAACTTCTATTTTGGTTTCTGAACTCCTGAACTCCTACAGCTATGCCTGCTGCTGAGCCTGTAGATGTACTGGCCCAAATAAAGATCTCTCTCTTACACACAAGTTAGAGCCTCTGTTGTCATGTTTTGGGCAGGAGTCAGGGCACTTCATATCTTACAAAGCAATTCCATCAAGAAAATGATCACACATATGGAATCAATTATACATACACTTGGACACAGACCAAAGGCTAGGAAGTCAGGAAGGGCAAAACCATTACACACACACACACACACACACGCCCCTGGAACTCATAGATGGACCTCATCAGTTCATCTTACTGCCTAAAAAAGTTCACAAGCTTAATAATTTATTGGTGTTCTGGATACTGTTTCCCAGCTGAATATTAACAACTTCAAACTGAAACATGCTTTTAGCATGGTGTGGCTGGAGTCACAAAGGGCAGCACCAAGTCCCCTTGGAGGTTGAAACGGGAACTTGGTGCTATTTCTTGCAAAACGGCCACTTCTTTGCACAGTTTATTTTCTTTCATTAACCACTTTCTTTCATTAAAGGTATCACTTTTTTGTGACCCAATTTAGTTTGTTAAAGCCAGCAGTAAATGTGTATAAAATAAAAACAAATGAAAACAACAACATCATTAAGAGGCTTAATTTTGGAAGAGCTTGTTGGGGTACAGGAACTGGAAAAAAGTTCCATTAGGGAGCAAAGGCTTAGCACAACTGCATTAAATGTAGTAGCCATGGGCCAGTGAAGGAACAGAGACACATTTCACTCTGCCATCACTGCCCCGTCTCCTCGCCACTTTACACAACCACTTTTAAGTGGTAAGCTGCGGGACTGAGAATATCAATACCAAATTTGAGAATAGAACCTAACCTGGCAAGTTACTACAGATTGGGTGCACTTAGCCCATTAAGATCACACTTGGTGCAGAAGGAAATGTGAGTGCAAGCATTGCCCCCCTATGATTGGCAGGTGTTATGAAGCTTCTGGATTTGCTATGCCTGATATAAATATACCATGCCTGGAGATCAGACCAGTACTTTCTGCATACTTGCTCAAGCTATTTACCGTAAGCAACCTATTCTTGGGAAACCTCTGGGTCGGGATTTCAGTTAGAATGGCCGGGTTAAAAAAAGAGGTAGAAAGAGGTACTGCCTCACTTGCTGAAATTCCCTCTTCTATACAACTGTTAAAAGGTTCGGAAACCCTGTCTTTTCCATCTGGACTCCCTGATTTCAGTACAGTGGTACCTCGGGTTACATACGCTTCAGGTTACATACGCTTCAGGTTACAGACTCCGCTAACCCAGAAATAGTGCTTCAGGTTAAGAACTTTGCTTCAGGATGAGAACAGAAATGGGGCTCCGGCAGCGCGGCAGCAGCAGGAAGCCCCATTAGCTAAAGTGGTGCTTCAGGTTAAGAACAGTTTCAGGTTAAGAACGGACCTCCGGAACGAATTAAGTACTTAACCTGAGGTACCACTGTACAGATGCTTACACAGCCTTGGCCTGACTCTTGACCAAGTGAATGAGCTTCAAGTTTTTCTTTATTTTTGATTCCCCAGGAGAACATGTGCTGCTATATTGTTTTACTGTGCACCCCTCTCCTGTGTTGTTGTTTTTCCTTTATAAGACCTAATTATACCATGCTATGGCAATTCACTTTCTCCAGCTTGGCAAGCGCCAAGCAAACATTTAGCAGATGAAGAGATTGGTTTTTTGAAACTTCACCAAACATCTTCAAGGCTGAGATTATTCTGGCTGACCCAGATTTTCAGTGACCGGGCTTCAGCGTCAATAACTTCCATCGCCTTTCTTGCCCTTTACCATGACAAGCCGGAGCATAATAAACATTCCAAAATAAGCTAATAGGTTACATTTGCATAATGCTTATAAGTTGCAAAATGCAGCTTTTCTTGGCACAAAATTGGTGCCATGTACGTAAAGAATCCATATTTCATTTCTTCAAATAAACAACAACAACCCACAGTATATTCTGTCCTGTACTAACCATTTCATCACACACAAATCAGGTGTGAAAACCACAACTGCAAGTGGGGTTAGATCCTAACGATTAGGAAGTCTGCAGTACATTGGAAACTAGTCACAGGAAGATGAGGAATGGCCTAGATTGACACAGGCACGTATCAGTCCTCATGTGGATTTGCTAACTAAAAGTAGCAAACTAGCTCTCAAGCCATGGTAAGTGTGGGTGGAAGGCTGAGGGACAACAGCTTCTCTCAAAATAAATGTTAGCACAGATCTTGCATATTTAAGCATTCAAACCAGTCGTTTTCAGAACAATCATTGCACTAACCCTATAAGACAGGTCTGTATCATTATCCACATATTGCAGGGGTGTCAAACTCAAATTCATCGGGGGCCGCATCAGCAGTTTGGTCACCCTCAAAGGGCCGGTTGTATCTGTAGGAATGCATGTAAAGTGGAGGTTTCCTGTGTAGAACAGCCGGCGCCGCTAGAGGGCAGACGTTCTCTGGCTTGTAGGCTGCCGCGCATGCGCTGAAGAGGCGGCTTTCTTGTGTAAAAAAAAACACGAGAATAAAAGGTGAAGGCTGGCGGTCAGCGGCAGCTACATGGGCCACATGATGAGGTCTGGAGGGCCGGATTCGGCCCGCGGGCCTTGTGTTTGACACCCGTGAGGTAGACTTTGTGGTCCTGCCTAAGGCCATCTTGACGGTTAATGGCAGAAGCAGCATTTGTTGTGAACCTTGCATCCTCCAGCTGGCTTTTGGCCGCGATGCTACAATGACTCTCAAAAATGGCGAAAAGCAGCTCAGAAACCAGACCAGTTAGGACTTGAGGGGCCATCTCATACATTTTGCAGCAACGTATAAAGGCTTGTGTACACCATGTGGGGAGTTACAGCCAGTCACTCCTCTCTAATTGAGCACAACTGTACAATACTAGTGTTTTCAAACAGTTATTTGTGGCATTCGCATTTTACATTTTTTAGGTGTATGACTACAATACAGTGGTGCCCCGCAAGACGAATGCCTCGCAAAACGAAAAACCCGCAAGATGAAATTCGTAAGACGAATTTCCCTATGGGCTTGCTTCGCAAGACGAAAACGTCTTGCGAGTTTGTTCGCTTTTTTCCTAAAGTCGCTTGAAGAGGCGCAGTTGCGACGGACCGTGCTTCGCAAGACGAAAAACATCGCAAGACAAAAAGACTCGCGGAATGAATTATTTTCGTCTTGCAAGGCACCACTGTACATAGACATATATAATACATTAAGAACGTAAGAAATACTCTCTGAATAAGACCAAATGTCTATCTATCCCATCATCCTGCTTCCTGCTGTGACCAACCAGATGCCCCTGGAAAGTCTACAAGGAAAACATTAAGGCTGCCTCCAGCCAGGGCACCCTTGCATTATTAATATTGTAAACAGATCACAGAGGTATTGTAAGTAGGCCCCTGGCAATAGGTTTTTCGGCTTATTGGATTTCCCCCAGAAATGGAAAAATCCACATTAAATAACGAATCATGTGGGTGCTGGGGGAGGGGAGCTGCATTTACTAACACCAACACCACAACAAGCACTCATTTGGAAGCACCTTAATACAATAATTCACTCTGTGTTGCTTCCTAGCAACTGGTATGCTATGGCATATTGTTTCTGATCCTAGAGGTTACATAGAGCCATCATGACCAGCAGCCATAGATAGCCCTATCCTTTGTGAATTTTATCTAGCCTTCTTTGAATGCCACCTCCCTGCCTCTCTCCACCCCACCCCTCTAACACACAGGCACACACACACACACACTAAATGCTTTCAACACCTGAATCTTAGAAGTAGAATAAACTAGGCAAAAAGTATGCAATTACATGCAAATTTACTTAATTTCCATCATTTCGTCTCAGCATCTAATTTGGGTTTCCTTGATGTGGAATTTTTCTTTGTTTTGTTTTTAAAACCCAGACCCTGTTGCACACAC
This sequence comes from Podarcis gaigeae, assembly GCF_964106915.1. Classification (NCBI taxonomy): domain Eukaryota; kingdom Metazoa; phylum Chordata; class Lepidosauria; order Squamata; family Lacertidae; genus Podarcis; species Podarcis gaigeae. The sequence goes on from NC_139680.1 coordinate 113,863,616, forward strand.
AGGCAGAGAATGAATGGGACACGAGAAAGAAAAAAAGAAACTATAGGCAAGAGGAATATTCAGAGGCCAGGAGCACTCTGCTCCCTTATGAGTGCATCCACACAACTATATACCATATTACCTGGAAGGGAACCTCACTGGCTTCAATGTAATATTAATATATTCGTTACATTCATTGAAAGGGCTGAGACCATTGAGAAGTAGTACTGTTGTTTTTTAATAGTGCCACTTTGCGAACAAGCTTGTAAGAAAATTCATAAGAAAATTCTGTAACCCCTTGTTTCTACATACCTGTGTCAGTCATTTCAGTGAGCTAAGCAAAAGAAAACTAGGAAGAGGCACCAATTCAGCATCAATAAGTAGAGGAAATGAGAGAGGAGGAGGTGTTTTGTCCACATATATATATTCCAGCTATGCGTTATTCAAAATCATAACAATATCCCACACTTACCAGGCGGTCTGTGTGCAACTCTCACATGTACCAAGTGAGTAAATATTCTGCAAGTCTGTTGTAATATTCAACCCTGTGGTTAACTCTGGCATTACTACCCCTCTGAAATTATTTGGATATCAACGGAAGCCAAGAAGAATTAACCACATAATTTTATTCTGTTTTAGTGTCTTACCTTTTGTATGTTTAAAGTATTGCTGTAATTTTTTCTTGATTTTATTGTTTTATCCTTCTGTAAACAGCGTATAACTTTTATGAAATAAAATCAATCAATCTGGGACTTGGATCCCTGCAACTCACGTAGGCTAAAGCCTTCTTCCTGGTGGCCTCCTATGCTAGCAGTTCCCTCCTTAAACATAACAAAGAGTCTTGTGACACCTTGAAAGACTTACAAATTTATTACAGCATGCGCTTTCGTGGACTTTCAATGAAGAAGAGTTTCTTGACTTCCTACTCTTGGATCCATCAACAGATATACTCCGGAACTCTAATTTGGGAATGTGATGTAACCCAGAGCCCCGGTGTGGCAAGGTGGAGCTGCCCACTCAACATGTCCGTAGTGCAGCAAGGCTGGACTGTGCAGGTACATGAGTGGAAGTGCCAGATTGGCTCCACCCGTGTGTGTGCACTGCTGAAATCTCACCACCACCCTGCCCTCCTACATCCAGGAGCGGCAGCCACACCTGTGTTGGGAGGGCAGCTCCATCCCTCCTCATGGGCCACTACTGGGTTGTAAGGTGTACACCTAATTCATGCAGGCTGCCCTGGACTTCGCCATTGTTCCACATGAACAATGAAACCGAAACAAGTTTTTATATGTGCTTTTGCTGTTAATTGCTTTGAGAAGTTTCCCGGGAAGTGATTCATGAATGAAATTAATTAATTAATTGTGCCTTACACCGTGTTGGGAAAGGGCCATAGCTCAGAGATAAAGCATAGGCTTTGTATGTAGAATGTCCCAGGTTTAATCTGCACTGCAGCTGGGAAAGTCTCTGCAAGCCGGAACAGATAATAGTGAGCGAAATGAACCAATGGTCTGGCTCAGTCTAAGGCAACATCCCGTGTCTCACATATGTACAAACACACATACACACACATTACATTACATTACATTTAAGGACTACATTTTAGAGGGAGGGAGTACAAGAAGGAAACCAAGGTGGTGTGTTCCAGGTTTTATTTTTTTCTAATGGAAGAACAAAGTCTCCACACCATCTCATTAAGCAAACATTTCAGTAAATCATTTGAAAAAGTGAGAGATTGCATTGCATTCCATTTTACTATTATCAGCCCTCTGGCCGGGGGGGGGGGGGGGGACAGGGAAACCTAGTGCATTTCATCCTTCTATGCCTGTTTTACCTAAGAGGGGGGCATGTGCTAGCTATAGACCGAGCTATGGCTGAAATTTGTTAAAAGAAATGTCTCCCCCAAATGGGAGCAATTTAATTCTACACTTCCACAAACTGTACTTAACATTAAAAGAGAACGGATAAAACATATTTAATTACTCCAGGTTACACTTCTAATTCCTCAATTCACTAAAGGAAACTTGGCAAGAAAGAAGGCATCATTTTGTTGCTTTCGACTGAAGCATCCGAGGGAGAAGAGCTACTGAGGCAGCTAATACACAAAACATGATCAAAAGTGATTAACAACAGCTTCATATGCAAATTGCATTAATGAAGGAGTGCAAAGTCATCATGTAAATTAAATATGTCAAATCTCTTGGTGAACTTTCAATCTTGAGGAAGGGAGGGAGGTTGAAAACACACTGCTTTAATTTTTTTTTCTACATCATCAATTTTCTGAGATTGGAAAAAAAATCTAAGAATCTTAGCGCTATAAACAATTTTCACCTTTCCCCCCCTCCCCTCTCTCTCCCCCTCTCCTGCAGCAGCCTGACAGTTTGGCCTGATGTGTGCAGACTGCACATGTTAATAGGCCAATCAAAAATGCAAAACAATTCGCAATTACTGCAAGGACCTAATGGTCATTAGAATTTACAACTAGGTAATGAACTAAAGTCTGCCCACACCATGCATATTCATAAAGCAATTTAGCCTTTGAAGATTAAAGAAGTGCTTAAAATTCAAATGAGCTTTAGCAAATTATCAGGAAGATTCATCCAAAAAGCAAAAAGGGTTTTTCTTCCTATGATTTCCTCCTCCTTTTTTTAAAATGCAAAATTGTTCTCTCTTCCAGACTGCAATTCAACTTCAACAGAGGCCTCCGAGTCAAGCTAAAGGCGCAGAAGACAAACAGAGGCCGAAAAACAAATGCGGAGGACTTTGTTCAGAAACCTAAGCCCTTCAGAGCCAAACATATCTCTAAACATGGTAATTTATCAAAAGCAACACAGACTCGCTTATGGGTGATATTGTGAGCTGCTCTCAGAGAACAGATTAACAAGATTTCTGCCACCCTCCAAAGAAAAAAATAAGAAGAAACCACTCTCCCCTCCGGACAAATCTTCCATGTAAACATCAAATGTATTATAAAAACATTCTCATCAAAGTACACTGGTATTAATTTTTTAAAAAGGAAGAAAGAAAGAAAAAGTTTGCTCTTTGAAAAGAAGGGGTAAGTCAGAATGGCTAGGAAGGAATGAAAATGAAGGCAAACGTTTAAGAGCATGATAAAGTTGTTTGATTTTGTGTGATATTTAGAAAAATCTAAACACCTGCCATTTTTAGATGATCGGTTCCAAGGAGGATGTCAGCTGACGGGGAGTGGGATTGTCAGTTATATAAGCCCATGATGTAGGAATCTACTTCCTAAAAACTGTCGATATTTAATGGCAAATCCTAGTGGGTATTCTCTGAAGTAGACCTATAGAACTCAAGGCTCACTGAAGTAAGCACTGCTCAACATATCTAAGATTCATGGTGGCATGGAGAGATGTTACATTTACCAGAGTCTCATTTAATATAGCAGTAACAAGAAAAACAATAACAATAATCTCCGTTTGCCTCCAAATACACATGTCAGGCAACCTCTATGTTCTGCTGAGATTGGGATCTCGATAGAATTCCCGGGGATAGCTGGGGCCTGAAAATAATTAATGGTAGGTACTGCCATCAGCACAAAAATTCCTGTCATTGAAACGCCGAGGTGCAATTCAAACATTGCTACATGGTGAAAAAAATGCCTCCTTGTTGTAACCATTGGTTTTCCACACTGGTCAGCCAGCTTGCCTGGTAATTACGAAAGCCACCCCACACAAGGTTATGTTCAACAATGGCAAAGGTACTCACCTATAATGCTGCAAACCCACGTGAGAAGGCAATTCCAGCTGTGATTTGACGCTCCCGTTATGTATTGGCGGGTGTTTTCCCCATCAGCAACTGAGTCACACCTAACAAAGCCTTAGTATCTTCTGGAAGCAACACAGCTATATTTATTTTAGCAGGTGTTTGGTGGCCAAAAAACCAGTAGGAGATTATTTCGGCAATTGTTTCTTTACAGCCTATATTTTGCAAGGTAAGCTGCCAATTGATTCAGGAAAATTTTCAGTCATTTAAACACCTACCTTTTAATCGATTCATCAAGTTTAAATAAATGTGCATATTCCCAAAGACAATATTTGGCGGCTTCTTGTGATGTTGAAAGAACTGTAAGACGACTACAATTCAATATGCAAAAGCTATCATTCAATATTAGGACACCTTTATGATTTTCTTTTTAATTACCTATTATAGTATGCCATCAAGATCAAACTAGCCTCAAAAAATGAGTAAGCTCTTCATTCTCAAAACCACTGGGTAAAATGTGTACCCCACCAATCAACTTAAGCTTTACAGAACAATACTATGGAGGGGAGGGGAGGAAAATCTGGGGTGGAGTTACCACCACTTCCAGAGCCTCAGGGCAGGAAGCGGAGGGTGCAGCTTTTCAGAGAGTGGAGGGTAACTCCTTTCCCTTTGGTTTGTTTCCTAACGCAACTGACTACAATGGGGCGGAATCAACTACCCAAACTCTAGAAGTGGTGTAGTTTCGGGATTAAAAAAAACCCAACAGGATCCTGTGGATTTACAGCTTCTCAGGCACCCCAGCACCCCAAGATGCCTTGCTTTTAACCCCCGCTGCTGGCAGGACAGAAGTGGAGTTTTTCACAGCACCGCTGAAGGAGACCTCCATAAGCAGATAGGTCATTCCACCCGTGGGCCTCTCTTTCTGCAAACAGAGCAGTACCTCCAACACATCCTATGGCCCCCTTGGCCAAGCTTCTGGGGAGCATAAGACTGTATCTTACACTGACCAATCCAGTATAGTGATTCCAGTTTGCAGCCCTATGATATACCAATGGTTATATATTAAAAGGACAAAGATACCTGTCCTTATAAATAAATATAATGGGAGGAGATTTTAGGAGGGTGTTGGGCACTGCAGGGGAAAAGGGGGGCACTCAAAAACCGCCCCTCTCCATTCGGACAACACATTCCTTCCACCAGCAATCATTCACCACTGGGTACCACTGACATACTTACACACACACATATTCTGTGTGTGTGTTATTGCAAGCCACCTGATGCTACAGGATAAAGCATACGACAAACACAAATCTTCACAACCCTCTCAACCCAATCCACCCCCGGTTTTACAACTAGTAGTAACTAGTTGTAAATCCCCTCCCTCTTCCCCACTTTTACACCTTTCCAGTTTAATGTGTTTGGTTTGCAAATATGCCCTCCTGATTAAAAAGATGTCTGAATATGTGCCATGAAGATAATAGGTGCCGTTGAGAGAAGGACCACACAGTGGCTTATACCGCTGCTTTGTCTTGAGATAACTGTGACATTAGGAAAACATCTTGAGTACTTGGGTTTTCTAAGAAAAGGGAAAGTCATCTGCCTTCAAGGTGAACTGTCATTGTCAGCTTCTTGCAAAGCCATATAATTTCATGTTCTCCAACTCTTTCCAAGTACAGTATCCCAATACCTAATCATTACTTACGGTCTCTGAGAATACCACAATCCTGGCCATCTTTACTTCCTAGACTGTCTTTCTCCTCAACACGTCCTTCGCTAACTCATCACATCTTAATGTTTATTAGAAAGACTAGGATTCAGGACTGCGTGAAAGGCGCCATCAACAGACATCTGTATCAGCTACAGGTTTCCAGTTTGGACCAATTCCTTTTGACACTAACATTACTTTACATGAGTCAGGCAGGAGGAGGGTGGATATGGAATGTGACAGAGTAAATCGAAATCGGATTAAAAACAAAAGTTTAGACACTAGCAGGGAGATGCCTGGCGATGGCTCTTGAAGGCAAAATTGCTCAAGCTGTCTTCACGTCACATCCCTTTTGAACACTTCACTTCCTAACTCTGGGCTGCTTCCAATATTGCACGTTACATGCATGATACACGTGGCAGAAAGTCTTATGTGTGAAATAAACTTCTTTAAAAAATCTGTAACAAGAAAAAGTAAATACTAGTCACCTGTATAGTATAAATTATGCAAACATTGCATGGTATATTCTGCAGTTGTTGGCTTTTTTGCATAAATTATTTTCCTAGTTATGGTGAAGGGCTGGGGAACATGCACAGGGCAAAGAATGACTAGTCCTATTAATATGCCCTCCTGTGTGTATTTTTTTTTAGCAAGGAACAACCAAACACTTTCAGCCAAAGCAGAGGTGGCACAATTGATCCACTTAGGAACTGATTTAATGGTTTCTTTTAGAGTAAGCAACAACTGTCCAGGGTCTGATCTGGACTGGGACCCTTAGAGAGGCAAAAAGGGGGCTTTAGCCCTTTGTATTCCACTGTGGTCATATAGTCTAGGTTGGGGGCCCTGCTTCTGCTATTAGATTTGGGAGCAACGTTCCCACTGATGAATGGAAGCTTTCCTTCCAATGCAAATAGCAGGTGCAATTAGGTCAAGAGTTAAAGCCTTTCCATCGTCTCTGATAAGATCTAAACCACACTTGATATTTAGTCTACAATCAGTAAGCTCCACTGAATTCAATAAGACTTACTTCCGAGCAGGCATGGTTAGAACTGTGATGTTGCTCTTTCTAAAAATAATGATTCACACAATTACTAAGTGATCAAATCTTAGTTTGGCCCTTTCAAGCAAATGTTCGCATCTATAGAAACTTGCAAAGAAGGAAAAAGGCAGAAAGATGAATCTTGCACTAAATAACAAATGGGTTTTTTTTTTTGCCTACATTGGTTCCCTGGAGTGATTACCAGAGGAAAACAAACAGTTTTTGTATGACATATTCAAGTGCACAAGTAAAACATGCTACAAACCCCAGCCTCCCTCCCTTGCCAATGTCGAGGTGTGGTCGCCTGGAACACAACATATCAAAAGTTGCAGTACAAATTTAACAAATAAACAGCCCAAATAGAAAAAGGCCAAGGCACAATGATTAAACCTTGCACATCATGGGAAATGCAAAAGGCAGACAAACAACAGCATCTCCTGTGAGTGAGCAAATTATTTTTCATACAGAATTTTGAAGGGGAAAAAATCTATTGGTACAAATAAGCATGTGCCTGTACTAACTTGTTAAAGCCATCAACGTATATGTAGACTAGGTCTTGTTCCCCTCTTTTCCTTTTTTTTTTTTTACCAGTCACACAAGCTCTAAGATCAGAAGAAACACCATCCCCTTTGAAGATCCTCAAAATGCAGCAATTTAAAAGGGACATCAGTTGTTTTCAAAGATCCATGAGTATCTTTATAAGAATTTAATTTTTCTTTATTGACCACCTCTTACCTCTCCCCAAGCCGCCTCACTTAACGGTACACAAAACCTATCAGTAAATAAAATGATGTACAGTTTATTACCAAATAGTAACACTTCTCAGTAAGTCTTTAGGAGGTACTATATGCTTATGATGCAAAAAAAAAAGCATTATTACTGGAATATGTGTGCAGTCGACAAAGAGCTATTTTATGGAGCCTTCTTAGGACAAAACAAAATAAAACAAAGAACTGTAATAACAAGGGATAGGAATGGTTTAGGTCAAATCATCACAACCCTTAAGATGGTTTTGCACTACCATTTTGGGGCTGATGGAATCCAAAACTATCTCAAGCGGACCAGGTTGGAGGGTGTTATTTTAGGCCTAAGTACTGAAAATATTTCAGATTCATCATCTATCTGATTTGAAACTCCCTCTCAGGACTCATTTAACCCGCTGCTATGTCTCATGCTACTGCCTTCAAATCCCTCTTCAAAACCTTCCTTTTCCATGACAAACCCTTCAGACTAACTTTTTAATCCTCAGAAATCAGCAGAAAGGAAGCCTGAATATATGCGCATTTTTCGCGCATTTTTCCCTTGTTAATCTCTCCTCTTGTCTCCACACCCTCTGCCTGCCAAAACTGAGACCTGGTTTGTACATTTCACCAGGCTACTGGTGGTAGTTTCTTGAGGTAGAGGAGAGGGAACAGGCACACTGTGTGGCCCAATCACACAGATAATCAGCTGTTTTGTTGTTGAGTTTATATGCCGCCCTATACCCAGAGGTCTCAGGGCAGTTCACAGAAAAATTCAAAATATAAAAACACAAAATACATAATCAATTTTTAAAAAACAACAACAACCCAATAACCCCCCCCCAAACCCCACATTTTAAAAGGGCACAGGATGTCAATCAAATCAAATAAATCAAAGGTGCCAAGTGAACTTCCCTGGGGAGAGCATTCCACAAACAGGGAGCCACTGCAAAGAAGGCCCCGTTCTCGTGTTGCCCACCCTCCGGACCTCTCGAGGAGGAGGAACACGAGAAAGGTTTGTGACGTCTTCTTCCATTCTTTGATGGGGGGGGGGGGACTATACAAATCAGGCAGCCTTGTGAAGAAACAGTGTCACCACACGTGGTATGCTGCACATAAAACGCAGAAAGGGAGAAGACCAACTCACTCTTCCACAACACAGAGATTCTTGCCAGTCACCGAAAATACAAATTTAAGACTTAAAATATCACCATCCTAACTAACAGTGTGGTAAATAATAATAATAATAATAATAATATACAAAGATTTAACACTTTCCTGAGTAGCTCCAATGAGAAACAAATACAAATCTCTGTATGTCAGGGGTAGACTGTCTTGCATAGTCCAACTTATTTATTTATTGAAAGGGACCTCACGTTTCAACTGCCTTGCCACATTTCGTCAGCTGCTAAACCGTGATCTATAAAATGGTTCTGTATGTGAAATATAAAATACATGAAATACTGTCAAGCTGCCTATTTTATTTTGTAAATATTGTGCTTAGTGCTGGAAAACAACTAAACGATATATATATATATATTCATTATCTGGGATTTCTAAAAACAAAAAAGTCCATTCTTAATATTGTTGTTGTTGTTTTAAAAAAAGCTTGATGATGCTTTTGTGAGAAATCCCCTGAAGACAGTAGGCAATTTCTCTTTAGTGTGACATAGTCAACACTCCTGTTAGAAAAGAAACTGTATTTTCTTCTATTTTACTTTTCATCCGATTTGGAGAAATGGAATAGAATTTACACTAATGCCTTGGAACCAAAGTAAAGTTTTTTTTAAAAAAAAAATAGCAGTTCAATTCTCACTAGTATTTGTTTGAAAAAGGAAAAGGAAAAGGGGGGGAAGCCCTTCTTCAGCAGAAATATTGATACTGATTTCAGCTAAGCACCGTCTACTTCAGTTGCCCATAGTTCTTACCATTAGGAAAAAGGCTTTAGATTTTTCATTCTGAAAGAGAAACTATTGGCTTACTTTCGATACAAGGCAAAAGAAAAGAAACTCAATCTTTCAAGTTGTTGGTTTTTTTTAATCAAATTTGGTGTGGAATAGACCAAGTTCATCTGTGTGGGCTACAAGTAATCAGCCATTCATAAGCCCTGCACATTTTTGCTAGCCATACTTATTAACTGGCGGGAATTTTAATCTGTGATTAAAGCTATCATTGATTAATCACATCAATTCATCACTTAAAGCTTGCAATACTAATTACGTTTTACCTTGCTAATTAAACCCAACTGAAGCTACCAACCCAAAATTCAAGCTCTCAGGCAAACAAAGACCCCAGTACTTGCATTTCTTAAAACAGAACCTAGAATGCTATTTCGGATTTCTGTTATTGTTTAAAAATAATTGTTGGTGTTGGAGTGAAGGGCCAATTTAACTGAGCTTTTGAATCATGTTGTGTGTGCTTTTAAATATATATATATATATATATATATATATATATATATATATTTGCTTTCGTATATATATACGAAAATATATATATATATATATATATATTCTAGCTCTAAGATCAAATTGTCGGTGTAACCATTCCACAGTGGCATTAAAGAACTGAGAGCATATAAACAAGAGCTCATTGTTTATAACTGACCAGCTCTCCCCGGATATCCCTTCGTCATCATGTTCAACGTTCAACTATTCCAGGGTGAATTCAAGGAGTGGTGCCGATTTGTAGCAAAATAACACACTGACAATGCCTATCTGCAAAACAAGCAGCACACTCTAAAGGAGCTTCTCCTCAATGGCAATCTCACGGAAAGATTAAGATCCGATTGCTTTCTTGATGCTAAGGCTGCTATTTTGTTATCTCAACTGAAAAACATGATATTCAATCTGCATAGTCAAGGGGTAAACAGATACAGATATGGTTATAGATGATAAAATATATAGATAACACCTGATCCAAACTTGGTTTACATATATTCATTCAATATAGAAAAGTGTATTTGTTTAAACAGCAATCTGTACAGGTAAAGCTCCCACTGTGATTGCATCAGACTATTTAGTCTGGTTCTCTAGGGAAGAGAACGGATACCTCCATGCACAGTCTGAAAACTTCAAATTCAACATCTTACTGACAACTCATTTCTTTCCACCATTAGAAAATGCATATAGTTGTTAAAGGGGAAGGCACTTTCTTCTTTGTCTCCTCTGTACATTTTGCTAAACTTTGACAGCTGTTGCTTCTGCTAAATGAATGCATTATTTTAAAAGTGGGTGGGTGTCAGAACAGCCCCTCCCCAAATATAAATTTTGATTTAGCTTTGTTGTAAACCTCAAGACAACAGAGAACCAACTCCGAATATAAGGACCAGGTTGCTTCTTTTTTTGGCAGTGAGCAAAAGAGACTGCAGAACATAGCATATGTTAACTCTGTTTCCTTTGTTTTAATCAGATGAAGGGGCTGCTGTTGCCTTTAAGAATTAATGTGTGGCCATTCTTGAGCAAAACGAAAGATTTCAACAAGTAACAGGAAGATATTTCTCATCACGCCATCCTCACATTTATCTCTGTCCATCTCTGTATTCATTTGTTTAAAACGTAAAGGAAGGGGTGGGGAAGAGGAGAGAGAAAAGGTCTTATTCTTATATAAAATTGGATGAAAAATAAAAAGGGGCTGTTTTCATTTTATCTCAGATCACAGAAAACAACCCTGTGGAAAATATGGCATACTGAACATTTCCCCCCCCCCCCCACTGCTGTCATTCTCTCTGGGCTACCTAAGTCTTCTACAATTCCCCAGACTGCCTCCATATTAAGCCTGCTGTGTACAGCTTTATTATAGTGTGGTGGTGAAGGGACATTAATATTCCTTGGGTTGCCTCTGACAGATTATTTACATGCGCCCATCTGAGCTCATACCCGAAAGCCACTCTGAGGTGCTCCAATTGTAAAGGCAAATGAAGAACACATATTCCCCGCAGGGATCGGGACTAACCTTCCCGCACCACAAACAGACACACACACGCATACCTCAAACCTTGCCCTCACCAACCTGACTCAACACCACCTCGGAATGAGGAATGTGCTCAGGGGCTGGCAAGGGGTGGCTCGCCCCACGGAGGGAAGCAAAACACACCTCCCTGAAATAAGTTTTTAAAATGCAGGAGGAGCAGAGGAAAAGGCTGCCTAGCAAACTCCACCACGCCTCATCAGGAGCACGTTTGCATACTAAAATGGGCTGGGAAATAGCAGGAAGATGTTCCTAATTCAGACAACATCAAAACTAGGTTGGCATGGAGAAAAAGGAGCTCTTCTCTCTCTCCCTCCAAAGGCAGGAGCTTCAACACAAAGATGCGCCTTCGGTTGGGTTTAAAACTTGAGCAAAGACAGCCATTTTGCAACACTTTCTACCCCACTTTTAACCACACATCTGCACCTGTTGGCTCACAAAAGCCAGCTTACCACTTGGCAGGATTTTATCAACGACCAAGCTAGCAAGAGTGAGACACCTCAGCCCAGGGTAGTTTGCTCATATAGATGAGCACCCCGACAATGCCCAGTGAGATGTTTGGTCCTGGAGAGAGATTCAGCAGAGAAACACCCCTTCCCCAGCAAGCACAGGCACACACCATTGCAATGTTGCAGTATATCATTTGAAACACAAAGACAAAGATTTCAGGGACAGGGAAAATAAACAGAATGATGCTAAGGCTCACTTTGGGATACATTCAAGATTAAATTGCTTTTCGAAAAACGAAGTCAGTACATTTTTATGAGCCCTTGTTGTTACTTTCTTCTACCTCATAATATCTATAGCAACTTCATCAACAAAAGGTTCGTTCCCTTTGGTTTTTAATGCAATGGGAGATGAGATGCCTCTTTTATTCTTAACCAAATGGTGAGCCCAGATTCAGTAAGGGTCACCAGACACACAGTGATACCTCAGGTTACATACGCTTCAGGTTACAGACTCCACTAACCCAGAAATAGTACCTCAGGTTAAGAAATTTGCTTCAGGATAAGAACAGAAATTGCGCGGCGGCGGCACAATGGCAGCGGGAGGCCCCATTAGCTAAAGTGGTGTCTCAGGTTAAGAACAGTTTCAGGTTAAGAACAGACCTCCGGAACGAATTAAGTCCTTAACCTGAGGTACCACTGTATGCCGTCTGAAACCGAAATGTGTTTTGAGAGGGGGAGTAGACAGCTCCTCCCTGAGGAAAGAAATTGCACCTAATGTCTTGCCGCCACTAGGCTTGACCATCTACTGGGCAGATGCAACATTTGTCCTAGTTGCTTAACCCTAGAGAGGGAATAGACCAGTCTTCCTTCTAAAAGAGGAAGGCGGTAAATCTATGAGGGAAGATTGATGAGGGAAGGTGGAGGTAGAACTTTGAGTCCCAAGTGGAGAAGACATGAAAGGGAAGGTGATGCAAGCCTTAAAGGAAGGATGGTATGATAAGGCTGCTCTTGGAGCAGAAAGAGGAGGAGAGATATCTTCTGACCAGGACATCTAAATAGGCAGCACTGGGCCTACATATCCCTTCAGTTATGACAGGCACAGAAACACACATTGGCAACCTTCCTGAAAGTATGTCCCCAAGAACATGGGTTTATATTTCTGTACATCCATGTTTTACTATCTGCTCACTGTGATGTGAACAATTCAGTTGGCTTCACAAGTGGCAAAAGAGCAAATATTTCCTCATATGCACCGTCCTTCAACACTTACAATTCTCATGTATGCAGAATGTAAAATTCTGAGGAGTAGGTAGTTAGCCTAGTCTCAATAGCATATAACCTATGCAGAAATAGCAACTTTGCATATCTACTTTCATTTTGCAGCCACAAGGACCTATAGAGAGCTAAGACCTGGTCACTGGAAATTCTCTTCTGGCTCCCCCTTCCCCAGCTTCTGAGATTTCAAACCTATCTTCAAATCTTCACAGGCTAGAAACTTGTTTTTCTTTTTGCGTGTATGATTTTGCTTAGAAAAATTAAAAGCAATGTTCTCAGGATGCTGAATTCTCTGCCGAACACTTTTGCACTGCAGCATACAAAACACTCCTGCATATAGTAGCTATTCCTATGTGTTTAATCTGTAAGCACAGTATACATATATGAAAACCTGTACTGTAGTTAGAGAGCCCATAGTCCTATGAAATACCAACTGTTCTAGGATCCTATCAAAAAAAAAAAATCTAAGCAGTAACATAAGACTGATGTAACAGACATGGATCAAGTTATTCACTGATTGAACAATAAAACTTAGAAGTTTATATGCTCATCTGAACAAGACTTTTTGGAAAAGAGGACAAGGAAAATCAATTTTAAATGAAAATTAATGAAGTACTATTGGCTGAGCTCATGTTCCCTGATATTATTTACAAAAGACATTCCTAATCTTATTTACTCCACAATCTGATATAGCGGTATGACCAAAGCGAACAAAACTGGACGAGCACACTGTACACAATACAAAATGTAGATTTTCCAGGCAATAAGGAGAAGACTCTTTACATGGCCTCTTCACACATTACCAGCACGGTGTATACACAGGTACGCTCATGAGGGAGGTTGAATGAGCAAGGTGCCATCCTGTAGAGTATACAAACCAGGGTTTCTTCCTGTGAAATGCAATCTTGAGCAGAGTACAGGCAGTGACAATTTTAGGCATGTCCAACTGAAGCATGACTGCCAACGTGTATGTCATTTTGGACCGGGAAGAGGGAGGAATGGGGGCAGAATGGGGGGCCAGAATAGGGGGGTATGTGTTTTCCACCGAAGCACTTTGACCCAGAACGCAACCCCCGCAGAAACAGGGAGTTGCCTGTAATCATAGCGCCTGATCCAGCTGGCCTCTGCCAACAGGGGGAGTTTCACCATAACAAAGGAACCCCCCTACATGAAACCACATTGGAGCACATGCAATTGCCAGCAGTAGCTAGGGAAAAGCCCCAAAATGGGGAATACATACACAGCATACAAGGAGTAGAGCTGGATCTGCTGGACTGAAAGCCAACACTTTCCTGATGAGGGACCCAATATGCACCCCTGTGCAGCACCAGCCCGGACGTGATGCAATGAAAATGGGGGGGGGGGGTCCACCTTCACAGGTAGGGCTGAGGATGCAGTAAAGAATCCCTTTCCCGCCACACCCCAGTTAGAATTGCTCTGTGAGATTCTATATTCAAACATGCACCCAATCAGTTAAACATGCATAAACAAAGCACTCATTCTCACAGCAATGCTACTTAAAAAATTTCCCCCCCAAAAAACCACCCTATTATTGTTACATAGGAAAATGTATTAATTCTACTATTAGTTTAATATAACAAAATGCCATATTGTTTTTGGTCACTCCAACTGCAGCTTGGGGGGTGAGAGAAGTTGGTTTTGCTGTACAATATTGTATCAAACTGAATGAGGTCTGAAAAGTGAATTTTGTCCGAAAGATTCTGCATATTCTAAGTGACAAACGCATGCATATTTCACATACACTGTCTGAAATTATTATGTCACTTTGGTTCTCGTTTTGCGTTTGAAAGGCTCACACAAAGAATGCGGGTTCTTGGCATTTCACAAAGCTGAAATAGTTTCAATCTGTTTCACAATATTAGAAGCCTGCATGAAAGAATTATTTCCTTCCTCTTCATTTTGATCTAAAATATTTTGTTTATTCATTGGTACTCTACTTGCCCCCCCCCCACGACACACACAGACACACACGCAAACCTCCCCTCCTCCAGTGTCCCTGCTGAGCCCCCATAAATCAATCTTTTTATTGTCTAAGCAAGTCCAGCCGCACAAGGCCTTGCATTTATTAAATTATTTTGGAGCTGATACAGATATAATCAGATATAATATATATAGTAGATATTAGAGAGAGAGAGAGAGAGAGAGAGAGAGAGAGAGAGAGAGAGAGAGAGAGAGAGATCAGTGCTTTCTTCTGGGAGTACACAGGGGTACACATACTGCTAAACATTTTGTGAATCTAAGTTCGGCCTCATTGAGGGGCAGTATTTCAATATGAGTAGGAAAATGAGAGTACCCCTAAACATTTTTTTTAGAAAAAAAGCACTGTATATAATGACTGGAAACTGAAATGTGGATAAATGGATAAATAGACAGATCTATTTGATTTGCATCCAGGTCTATTTCGATTCATTGGCTGTGCGACAATTAAATGCCAGACACTCAAACGAGAAAGAAAGAATGACGGTATTCATAATCCCTTATGCCGAACGATACTCTTGTGAGAGAAGAAATTGTGTTAATTCGAGGAACTTCAGCCCATGTGGAGGCTGCTTTGAAATACTTATGCTCGATCAGAAGGAAACTTCTCTGCATGCTGTTATTGTTTATTCACACACAATAAATATGGATACACACTCACACATACATACACACTTTGGAAGTGGTGTAGAAAAAAAGAGATTCCATATATATGTTTGAAGTAACAGCTGATTTTTGCATCAATCATCTGGAATGGAGAGGGTGGAGAAAAACCAGTACAATTCCCCCCCCCCCCACCTGCTGTTCCCATAAACAAAGGATGAACACGAGACACGTGGAGCTTTCTCCCAAATTGCAACTTGAGAAACAAACGTGGGGAAGCGCACACATGCCAATTATATCACACATACATCTCGCTCCAAAACTGCTCCCCTCTTGTGCGTGCAAATCAGAAGAACTTTGGGGTCGTCTGCAACATAGCATGGTTTTTCTTTGCTTGACAGAAGTAAAATTTCACATCCAAACAGGCCTCTGGGTTTAATTAAGCTTCTCCAAAGTCTTCTGACAACGGTCCAGCCAGAGAAAGGCAGGCACTTCTGTAGCTCAGTCGTGCAATTGTTGTGACGGTTCTATTTACAATTTGTCTTGGAAAGACTCGCTCTGACATTGTGCTTTGACCAAAAAACAACAACAGCCAGCCTGCCAGTTCACAACCTTTCCTGTGTCTTATTTACAAATGCTGCTCACATGGTGTGATCCAGGAAGCATTCCTTTTGCCTTTGGGAATTCCCTCCAAATTTTTTCAGCTTAAAACAATCTTCTGTGTCCTTCTGAATTGAGCAAGATCAGCTAATGGCTGGCGCTTAGCACTGGAGCTGTTTCCCACCTGCCCATCCAAACTTCAACTTTTAATTTCTGGAATCTAAAATATCTCAATTCCTCAGAGTTGCTAAATTTAAAAAAAAAAATCCATTTGCACACCACAACATTATAACCTCAAATGGGTTAGTTCTACACCTAGTCTGTTTATTGAAGATATTGGCCGGTAGGGGGGCTGCAAACAAACCCCCTACTTTCTAATTGCAGGAAGCACATCACACTTAGCTGGGTTAATTTCCCAATAGATTATGACATGAGAAATGTATGGCTGGGTTTGTATGGAAAGCAAGGTTACAAAAAAATATACGTCATGATTTAAAGGGGGTCTCCTCTCTTGTACGGCATATAGAAGATCCATGCATATTCGCAAATTAAATATATAGGTGCACATACACATATCATAATCCAGTTAGGTATAACTGAAGCACAGAATCCTATTTCCCCACCACTATATGCCACCCAAATTTATATAATGGACAGGCTCTTAAAAGCTAATAGAGAAAGATTACCTAGCTATGCATTTATCTTCTTGCCCACATATGTCTTCCACACCTTTCCCCACACATCATCAAAGTCTGGCCAGTGGCTGCGAAACATTGCTATAAGAGGTTTTAAAGGGCCAGGTGCATGCACTTTTTGATATACAGATTCTATTAATTTTCTGGTTAGATTTTTTTTTTCTGCTGCTGCTGCAACAGATCAACATCAACTAAAAAATTCTGTGTCACTCCAGAGCCTGTGGACAAGTTAACCCATATGCTTAGATGTTAATGAACGCACATATTCAGGGAACGGGCAGGGAGGGGGAGGAAGCGAGAATTTATCGTTTGTACAATGTGGGCTGTTGAAATATCACATCAATGACAGTTCTAGCTTTCCTCTATCTAGAACGAGAGAGTTAAAAGATGCATCATCTCACTGCACAGCAGAGTGACTCAGTAGCTTGTTTCTTCTGTTTCAAAGCAGTGAACCCTAAGCATTATTTATCCTAAGAAAACAGCCTTTTATTGTAATACACAAGCTTTCTGACTAGAAAATGGCTCAATGAGTATCCGTATTTAATATGAAAAAGGGCAATAAACGCCTTACTGCAGGATTCTTAACTAGACCTGCTCTTGCGTTGTTACAAAGGAGGATTTTGCTCCTGTTTTTTTCCTAGACACTTATCATGAAAGATCATCTCTTCAAGAGTTATCTAAAACACCGGATTCCCCACCCACTCCAGCACCTGCCCATCTATCCAAATGTCATGGTCAGCTAGTCTTTTCTTTTTCAGGACTGGCACAGCAAGAGACGGGGGAAAGGAATGTGTGGGTGTGTGGCATCCCATCAACCCCCTGAAATGTTCCCCACCCTTAGCTCAGCCTGAGAGAAAATGTTAATTTCACTTGGAATTCAAAGAATGGGAATGGAGAGGTTATCACCACTTGAGTTTATACTGAAACGTTAGCTCAGTGGTGTGTCAAAATTTGTCCTGGAATCGCTTAAAACGCCTGGGCAGGGGAAAATGAAATGAGATTATAGAAGGGGGGAGGAATTATCATAATTATTGTTAGGAAGCAACATTTGATCCCCCCACCCCTGGCTGCATCAACGATTTACGAAAACTGTTTTCCACTTGAGAAAGAGAAACCCAGAATTCTTTGGGTACTCTCACTTTCTAATAAACTCTGGAAGAGACAGTGAAAGACAATCACCTCATCACCTATAATACATACAGGTCCTATATGTTGGAAGAGAATCTTGCAACAGTACTCTTGCATATGCACAAAAGGCACAAAGGGGAGCCCTGCTGGATCAACCCAAAGGTCCATCAGGCCCAGTGTACTGTGCCTCCTAAATGACCAAGTAGATTCATCCCAGATGCCTATGGGCAGAGCCTGAAGGCAACACCCCTCCCTTGCTATGCCCCCCCCCAGCTCCTGTTATTCAGGGCCGTATTTCCTCTGAATATGAGGTTCATTTAACCATCAAAGCTAATAGCCCCTGGGAGACCTCTCCTCTTCCTCCTCTTCAATGGATTTGTCTAATCCCTTTCGAAAGCCATCTATCCCAGTGACTGCCATCACACCTTGTGGCAGAGAATTCTGTAAAATTAACTGTGCAATTTGTCTGCCTCAAATCTACTGCCAGTCAATTTTACTGGATGAACTGTAGTTCTAAGTGCATCTAGTCCATACGTCCATTTTCCATTCTGCCTTTCCCACAACCATCAGCAAAGCAAAATCAACAGGCTGTGACAAAACTCTAGGGCCAATTGTATTTAATCACTCAAGTCACCTTTCATGTTTTACCTTTTAAAAAAATAAAGATGGTATAAATATCAATTTTGTGTGTGTGTCTTTTAAAAAAAAATTATGTATTTTTATCTGCAGTTTCAATGTACGCTTATACACAGAGTGGCGATTCTAAGTGTTGTCGAGGATGAAGGGGACAGCAGTTTTTCTAAATTTGCAAGCAAGAGGTATGATCTTATTTTGGGATCAGTCGCTCTACCTTGCATATGAACTGTGTTTATGTTGAGATGTTAGAAATCAGCTCTCTGAGCAATTTGAGGAGAGAAGATGGATGAAAGCATCTCACCATAGTAACATGAAGAGCTCTGAATTTCTGAAAACACTGTACAAATGCCAAGTATCACTACAACTGTGCCCCCAAATCTTAAGCCCAGGATAGGAAAAACGCCAGACACAGAACTGGGAAACCGGAACTCAAATGCCTCCTCCTCTCTGAACTCATATTCTGACTTTGGAAACATCTCTTGCCTCTCCAGCCTCAATTTCTTTCCTCGAAAATGGAAACCAATATTATCAGTTTCTGCAAGGACCAATAGAAAGAAGGCAAAAGCATTTTTGCTTTGGTGAAAAGCAAATCGCCAGTGACTGATGACACAAATCAGAGTTCACCAGACTTTGGTAGGATGTTGATCCTGGAAATGTGAGCAACTTATTCAGTGGCTTGTTCACATCAGCAATGCAACCCACGTCAAAGTTCAGCAAAACAGTAGAAATGCATTAAACAAAAGCCATCTCTCTCTTCTTGCCTTTCTGTCACATCTTGAACCAAACAATATATCTAGAACACCTAGATACTCTTTTGCTGGGTCTTCCCCTTCACACACACACTCACACACACACCTTAATTCTTGCTTGACAGACACTGCTTTCTGTCTTTTATACAAAGCTGTTCAATATGTAAATACCACATTACATCACAGAAGGGCTGCTCCATATTTGGTGATTTAGCAAGCCTGCAGTACACAAAAGATCTGAAAATCCTTCCGGAAAGTGCCGGACTCACTAATGATACCTCATTCCCGTTCGGAACAAGGATGGCACGTGACGTAATGGTCAGAGCCTCACATGACGCTACAGCAGCTTAACCTACATACTATAAAGATAATCACACTGCAGTTTTGATTTTTTAAAAATAAAAAAGCCTGCCCAATCAGCATCCTTGCTGTTTAATTTCAATACACATAAAGGACTAGCCTTATTTATTCAAGTGGTGAGGATCACACAAAGCCTAAGATAATCAGAAGTTTGGATAAATGGGAGTGTTGCTTATGAAGAGCAATTCTGACATGGGGTTATGCAGGGGACAACCACAAAATAATGCATAATACAGAAGTTGGAACACAGATAGTGATTGCTGGATAACTGAAGTTCACAATAGAAGCTGACTTACATTTTTAACATGCAAACAAATCAAGCCAAGCTTTTAGGAATTACAATTAGAAGTTTAAAAGGGCAAAAAATATGTATACTAAAAATTAGAGATAAATGAAATTAAAATAGCTAAGTTGCTGGTATCCACAAAACAGTGGATGGGAGCCTTCATATCACACAGAACTCTTCTTCAGGCAAAGCAAAAACAACAAAAACCCCAAAATTTGCAGCTATAGCTTATTTGCATTATGCCTTATTTTGGAAAACTTACACCTGAAGAAGAATCCTACAAAATCTGAAAACTTGCATCTGGCTGGCCTAGTAAAAAGTATTTATTTGCTTGCTCTGCCTCTTTGTTTGTTCAGAGGAAGTATAAGGTTTTAATAACATGAGGGGACATGCAAGTTCTACTAGAGATGCATACAAAAAAGATCTGAAGAAAATAACGTATGTGGTGATTTATCCATATAAGCCATTTAGTACAAAACTTCATTCAAATTCAGAATTCCAGCAAACTGCAAATGGACGAATTAAACATTGTGGCTTTTTGGATGCTTTGAAGTTGGCAATCACTTTCAATGTTCGTTGTGTTCTAACTCTTGATGAAAAATAACGATTTCGGCAATAAAATCTAAGCACTGCTTCCCATGCATGCTCACTCAGACACACGCTATTCCACGAAAGAAAACAACCGACTCTGCAAAACCTGTGACGCTTAAGTTCCAATCTTAGTGGCCCCGGAACCTGAACTGTAATGTTTAGAAAGATAAAATTTCAAAAAGGTGACAAATTTCGATTCCTCAACTATGTTCCAGAACTATTAAGTTTATTTTAATTACTGTATTTTAGGTGGGGGGGGGGGAGGACTGAGAATGTCCTTCTGTTCCTACATTTGAGATGGGGAAAACGCCAGACTACTTATGCTGCTGTAGCCCTACCAACTTTAGACAGGACTATGCCAATTTAACTGGACTTTGAACTGCACCCTTACTTAGCCAGAGAGAGAGAGAGAGAGAGAGAGAGAGAGAGAGAGAGAGAGAGAGAGAGAGAGAGATTGTGTATAAGGCCAGATGGGGCAGGGAGATGCAATACAGCATGTGATTTACACACAGTCCTTCTCCTAATACCACAATATCCCTTAGGCTATTAAAACAAGAGCACAAGTGATACTTTATGCTAACTCTCCCAGCCTTCCCTTTTACTTAACAGATCTATGTCATTTCTGATGCTGCATATTTTTAAAAGCAGCCTCCTCCTCCTCTTTAAAGGGATAGCAGCCTTTTGCCAACTGTATCCTAACAACGAATAGGACCCTTATTAGCCAGGCGGAATTAACGGATCTCATATTAACGTCCAAACATATTTTCACTTAATTTTATTTTTATGAAACGCACACATACATGCAAATGCTTGTGTAACATGCAAATGCATGTGTAATTGTAATTTGCCAGTAATTACAATTATAGATAGATAGATAGATAGATGATAGATAGATAGATAGATAGATAGATAGATAGATAGATAGATAGATATAGATAGATATAGATAGATAGATGATAGATGATAGATAGATAGATAGATAGATAGATAGATAGATAGATAGATAGATAATTAGCTGCCGGGAACGACATCCATTACTTTTATTTTCTCTCCCCCCCCCCGCCCCATTTAATTACGCATTGGGATGTGTGCCACTGCCCGGGGGAGAAAGCCAATCCACCTTGGACATTTGTATGGGTGGCATGTGGCGGTGTAAAGCCTCTGAAGAAAATCAAGATACATCTGTCAAAACCACATCAGAGACAAGAGACAGTGGGGGGGGGGGACATTTATCATTTGGCTGAAGAGGCAGGACTGCAAGGAAGCAGGCCTCCTCCCCTGTCAAACCAACCTTTTGAAATTTCCAACGTGCCCTTAAACTTTTCGAATACGCGAGCCTGCACGCCACAGCAACTGCCCTCTCTACTCTGGCCTGGGCAGTGGAAAATGGCATCTTAAAGTCAAGGTCAGCCGTGTCACTTCGCCAAGGGGCTGCCTTTAATTACAACCCACTCGGTGACAGCCAATATGGATCGGAGGCTGGGGGAGAAGTTAACCCTTCCCCCTCTACACGCACCCGTTGCAAGCCAGAGTTTGCACACACACATAAAAAAAGCGTAATTAAAAGAAGAGAAAGGAAAGCAACCGGCTCCAGCAGACATGAGGAAAGCAGGTACAATTAAAAATAAAAAAAATGATAGAGCAGGCCTGTGGCATTCAAATGAGTTTTTTTGGCACTGCATGCACAGACCATTGTGATCAGGCTGAGGTTTTAGCTATCTAAACACTTGGGGGGGGGGTACCCCAACTTCAACTGTGCCTTGACAGGCTGGCACTAACAAAGCACAGGCTTCAGAGATGGTTCCAACTAGAAGGCCAAGCAAGCTTCTTCCATCCCTCTCTGTATCGTTGCTTAGTGGTGTGGGGCTGGATTTGTGGAGATGGAAGTGAGGGGAAGGAAACCTCATGGGTCTCTGGATCCAAGAGACTAAGAAGAATAACTGAACCAGGAGCAAGAGGCCAGGACTGACCCTATAGTCCAAATGCATAGTTTACAAAGGAATCGTTTTTTGCACAGCTGTGTTGGGGTTATAGCGGGCATTTCACACAACAAGCAGATAAAATGCAGCAGATAGACCCACATCCCTTAAACAAGCAGGGGGCAGCTGCCAATCAAGTCTCCCTAGCACGTGTTTCCTGCTAGAAGCTTCTGTCCCACCACGTTTACTGCACAAAACATTTGTGCCAACACCAGTGTGACCACATTAAAACACGACTGTGAAGTATGATGCTGTAATGGCATGTTCCCACCTTGAAGTATGTAGGAAGGCATCAGTGGAAATGCAGACACAAAGACAGGCTATTGGGCAGAGGGGCAGGGAACCTAATTCTCATATACTCTCTGGATGACCACACCTGGAACAGCCAGCAGGAGTCAAAAGGACAGGTGTGGAAGTTGAAAAGAAAGCAGCTGGAAACTTAACTCAATGGTGCAGAACAGGAATTGTGATTTTAGGAACGTGTGTGTGTGTTGTGTGCATGCTTGACATGAACATAATTTATCTTGTGAACTGCCAGGTGAAATTTCAGAAAAACAGGCCTCTTACTAAACTTCTATATTTCTAATAGGAAACCACCCCGCAACAACATGCTGGTGCTTTCTCCCACGTTCCCATTCTCTCCCCCCCCCCCCCATCGCTTCGATTTACCTGCTATATGTTCCTGTTTAGGGCAAATTCCTCTAGATGACGTTGACAAACAATCGTCATCCTCGGGTGTGACCTGGACGCCAACCTCCACGGGATTGGATGCCTTTCGCAGCTCGCTCGGCGAGGGCGAAGGGGGCTTATCCACAGCCTTCTCTAGGCAAAGACTGCCATTGCATTGCTTCCGTTTGTGCTCAATAAAAACAAGGATGTCCCCCAAAGGAAAGTTCATCTGACACTGGCCACATGTAAGGAGGTCGTGGTCCCCTTCTGGAACTCCCAACGTACCATGATCTGGTTCGTCATCCGTGAGAATGGCTTCGATAGGTTCGGCTGTAGTCAAAGGAAGAGTAGAAGACAATGGTCAGGAACCTTGTAGGAACACAGACAGCTTAAACTGAGTCAAGAGAACTGGCCTGTCTAGCTCAATACTGCCCACACTGACTGGCAGAGGATAATTAGAAGTAGAAGAAGTAGAAGCTAGGCTTAGAGGCAGGGGGCAAGTGGCATGGACTGTCCTTGAACACAGCAGACCAAACATTACAAAAACCAGGAAAGCTGAAACGGTTGTGCTATCTCACCTCCCAAAATCAGCAATAGTGCTATGGGTATTTTTAAATAAAAGATTATCCGTTGTGTTCTGAACAGCAGTCATTCAGGAATAAGAGGCACTACATTAATGTCATTAAGACCTTTCCGTAAAATAAACTTCGGGGGATGACACACCACAGGGGCATGGCATGAAACGTAACCCCATTTTTTTAAAGTTTTCTTTTGCTTTTTAAAAAGACAAACAAGATAAAGCCAGTCCAACCCTGACCGCAAGACAGCAAAGGAGCTTCCTCTTTATAGCATGTTGTCATTCAACAGGAAAACGAATTTATCAGCGATGTCAAGCAGTCCCATCAGAAGCAAAAGAAGCTATAATGAATTATGAGCAATTCAGACTCCCTCTCCCTCTTTTTTGTTACTCTCTCTCTTTTAGAGGGCCCTGAAAAAGCTGCTTTTTCCAGATTAACAATGAATGAATAATCTTAAAAATCACCGATTATATGGTTATTCCTGTTCTCCAAAAGTGAGGATAAGAAAGTTATCTCTTTATATTCCCATGCACATTTTTTTTTAATTTTACTGAAAATGTGCACGTGTGCTTACACTCTTATATCATATGTTAGGGATGGTATGTGTTTGCTTTACGGTGCAGGTATGCATAAACATGCATGTACATGAATATTATAAGAAGGTATCATCACAAGATGATGAAAAAGGCTTGTCTGAGCACCTGACAGGTGGCACACAGCACCCAAAGAGCCCTACATTTTCCGTAGGGACATTTCTGTGCCACATATATACAGGTACATGCAGAAATGCAGAGGATAGCCAAGAACAACTCTCTAAAATAATCCAACAAACAGAAAAATCAAAGGTAATCTGTAATGATTCTATAAATCGACCCATCGTATTATTATTGTCGTGTTTTCTAAAAGTGATTTTCAACCACACCACCCATATTTTTATATCCAAATATATATCTACGAACAATTGTTCCTTACAATTTTGAGAGATAAGGCACTCTTGTAGATGTAAGAAAATAAGCCAATTAGCCTGAGGTAGGATTTACACACACACACACACAAACAGTCCCCCCCCCCAAGAAAGGAATGCCCCAATCATTCAGAATGTATTAACACTGCTGGCCTTGATAAGGTAAAAATCTGTATAAAGACAACTAAATTCCAGCTTTCATAACCAGAGTGGTTAAGTCCTTTCTTTAGATTTGAACAACCTTTCCTAATGTTGTCAAGAGTTGATTAATTTCCTGAACCAGCTCCAGAAAGCTCCATTAAGAGCTTGTTTCTGCACACGCTATTGCCAGTGGATAGTTTAACAAGGCAGATTCATATTAGTAAGCTCTCAATCTCAACTCCATATTTTTTTTTGGTTACTTTTTGCTGGCAAAAAGAGTCTTTCAGAGGGAAATAGGGAAAAATCTAGTCCAGAGTGTATTTCTCTGGATCTACGAGCCAGGACTTACAACTACAAACATGAAATTGTGTCCTTACAAAATATCAAACGCAGCTAGTTAAGGAAAGTGTGGCAGGACGCAACACCTCAACAGTTAATCAGCCTGACCTTCTTTAGCATGCGGCCAATTTCACGTTTAATGAACTTAAAGCCACAGAGAATCAAAAAATAGATTTTTAATTTGACTGCACCATATTGGAACAGATTTTGATAAAGTGCATGAAAAAATTACAGCACACTCAGGTTAAATTTATTTCAGTCCTATCTAGGCAGAGTATTTGGAAGAAGGGGGAATGAAGAGTAATTCCCAACCATGCAGAATAGTGCAATATTTTAAGAGACTGCAGCTCTCGTATCTGGACTCCAAATAGTACCCTACAGATACAGTCTCTCTCTATATACATATTTTGCCTCAAGCTCTGCTCCTAATTTAAGATAAGGTCAATTACAGAAATATAGAGGTTAGGTTTTTACTTATACTGTAAATTCTCCTGTACAGAGGTTTCATATCAGATCCTTTGACCATAAATAGTACAGTGACATAAATAGTACACTGACATAATCATGTGTGTTAGTATTTAATAGTCCAAATGAGAGAATATGGGTGTTTCTACATCTGCAATTTTTATTTTATTTCAGGAGAAAGATTATCATGCTGCATTTTTACAAAGTGGCAAGCAACACAAGGCCATGTTCTCCCTTTGAAACACACTTAAAACTTGAAATAATCACCATCACTACCAACCCAGCTGCAAACTTCAGAGCACAGTCTAAGCAGCAAAAATGTCAGAACAATTGAATATTTCTCAGCGACAGCAACTTCTCCCTAGCAATTAGAAAAAAAACTGCAATATTTTAGGCCTGAAGTGCTTGTGAAATTAGTAATATAGTTTAGCAAGGTGAGACAGAACCTTTTTTCCAGGCAGTTAAAAATCATGCTAAATAATGGGCGTCAAAAGAGATTTCTTGTGAAGCCCATGAAACCGGTTGAATTCTCATCAAAACCAGTAAATGAAGAGGCAGCTGAAAAACGTTGTTGATTACACCTCTGCATTCAGCCAATTAATTTTATAGGAGGCAAAGTTCTTGAAAATAACAAGATATTCAAATGTACAGATATAAAACCCATACCCTGCACATATTTTTCGGTGCTCTTAACATAAATGATTGCTAATTAAGAAGAATGATAGCGTAGTGTTTGAAACAGGATTGGCACAGAGCTTGCTCCAAAAGCTTTCCTAAAGCAGAGAAAGCATGGTATTGCTGTTATTTGAAACCAGGTGCAAAACACAAGCACCTAATTCTTTATTATTAATTATTATTATTATTATTATTACTGCTAATCCTGGTTTGCATGCTAGTTTTTTTTTTCTACAGTGACCACCACTTCCACTATATTTTGTGCATTTGATTTTTCTGCTCAAATCAATGGATTCTCAAGAAAAATAGGTATCTTAGCTGCTGTTTATAAGGAGTTTATTATTCATTATTATTATACCTCAGTATTTCACGGGGCCATGGATTTCCACTTCTTTCCAAAGAGCAGAAGGGAGGATACAAAAAAGGAAAGAAAAACAAGAGGGCACGTTCCTGATTTATTTATTTTTTTAAAATGTGCCTTTCATTTTCAAAAAATGGATCTACAAGGAACAAGCAATGAAACCTCAGCCAGAAACAACAGAGAGAAACTAAACACACAGCACCCTCCAAAAAGATTTTTTAAACAAATATGTGTATAAAAATAAAAATAAAATTCGGTCAGCCAGATTCAAGTTTGCTTCCAAGGGAATGCTAGGATTAGTTTAGTGGTTTGAAGAAGCACATGAAAGCGGAGCTGAAGAAGTGGAAGGAGGATGAATTAAAACACGCACGAAAAAATAAAAGGAGTGACCGTGTAGTATTGAGGTGAGCAGAGATCTGGAAGCGAACTTGGGAAAGAGCGGAAAACACAATGGGGAGGGGGGAGAAGTGCTAGGCAGGGAAGCCTCATCTGCAAACACGTGCAAGACAAGCCAAGGTATTTCCTGGCCTCCTTGACTGGGGCCAGCCGTTCTCTTTTGGATCTACTTTAAAAACAAAAACCCAGCTCTATTTATTTTCAAAAGCAGCGATCAGCTTTCAAATAGGGTCCGGGGAAAGGGAGGGGGCGGATAACAGATCCCCACCAAGCCACCCAAACAAAAGCAGATGCTCTTGCAAGTCAGGCCAAAGAACCAAAAAGTCGCCGGGAAGAAAACATCCTGGCATCTTTGCAGAGTTTGCCTTCTTTTTAACAATCTAAGGTGCATCTGTGGGAATGATTTGACCATATGTCTTGAGGAGGGTTGTCTCACACTGCTTGGTCTGTACTTAAGTGTTTTATATAGGACATGTTTAATAAGAGGGTATGACAGGGGAAATGCAAGTGTCAAAGGATCAACTATTTCCCTCTTTTTAATTTCGCCGTTTTTTGTTTTTTTCTTAACGTGGGCAGGCGGCGAGAGGATTTCTCTGGAGTAGGAGTGGGTCTCACAGGAAGAATGAAAGCTTTTAACAGATATATTCTGGAAGGAGGACTGCTTGTAAAGGTGCAATTTGGAAGCTTAAGCATTACCCTAAGATAAAAACTAAAGACAAAGAAGGAGGGGTGGAATTATTGGGTGCAAGAGGGAGAGAAGGGGGGGGATCTCTACACACTCACACGCGCACCCCACCCACACCTTCTTCCTTGGCCAAACGAGAAATGTAGAAAATTAAAAGATGGGAGCAAAACGGATCAGGTTCAAGTTCGCTGGGGTTTCTTGATCTGACTCTGCCTCCTAGTGGCTAAAACATGCATTTTTAAAATTAAAAAAGGCAAAGAATTGTTTTAACTCCACTCCCACACAGATCGCCCCCCCCAAACTCCTCCTTTTCCACCCTGTGCCCCAAGGCTCAGAATTGGGGGTGGGGCAGGAAAAGCAAAACTTGCAGAGCAACTGTACTTAGTGCCCCTAAAACGCTCACTCCCCTATATCATTTAAACAAACAAACAAACAAACAGGTTGCATTTTTATGTATGTGTCTATTCGTTTTTTTAAACTGTTAAGATCTCTAGGAATTTGGGGTGGGTGGGAAGCCAGGGAATTTAAGGTTGGGGGTTTAGTTTGCAAATCTTGAAGTGGGGGTGGTTCCACGGGGAACAGTTCCCCCCCCCAAAAAAGCACCATTTTGCTCTTTCTTTCCTCACCCCCCCCCCACTCCCACCATGGTATGTTGGAGATAAAGAGTCAAATTAGGTTATCAGTTTGGCTGAAGGAAGGGAGAATCTCGCAACGTGTTTGGGTGGCGATAGGACGTCCTAAAGTGTGACAGTTATGTTGCAACACACAACGCACCGCTCTGCATCTTAAAAAAATGTAGGAAATCAGCAGAAGAGGGGGTGTGAGATAGAAAAATAATCTGCGGGAAAGCTCTTAAAATACATCTTCTTTAACCCATGCAATTTGAGAGGGGGTGTTGCTTTTAAAATCTATCGCTGGGTCACTTCAACTAAGCGTATGTGTTGCAAAAGCGATATTACTTTGCATTGCAATTCAGACGGAGGTTATGGATGGGGGGGGGGGGGAGAGAGAGGCTACAATACAAACTTTTGCAAAAGCCCGGGAGGGGGCTTGAATCTTGCAAATTAGAAAAGGGCCACAAAACATCTCCCCTGCCTTCAAAAAAAAAAGCATGCAAATTTCTCTCTTTTGCAAACACTACTTGTACATTTCATCTCTTCCTCTCTTCTCTCCCCACCCCCCACACCTCGCCAGCCCGCCTTCAACCAACCATCTCAAGTCCAGACCAGACTTCCCTTTTGTGTTTGCTAGCAAGCACGGCTCAAGCTTTTGTGCACGGCTTGGCTGGGAGAAAGGAAGACTGTGCGTTGCAAAAAAAACCAACAACACACCATTAAATAAATATCAGCATTTAAATAAAAAATAGGAGAGCGAAAAAACCCTTTTGGTACTGAGTTGTCTAACACTGGGTTGGTTGGTTGGTTGGTTGGTTGGTTGTTTATTATTATTATTATTATTATTACTATTTGGTAATCATTTTCCCATTGTGATCAGAGACAACAGGATCTAGCCTTCTGGGTTTTTTAAACAGAAAATCTATATAGCTTGCATTTGTGCGCCTCTCTCTCTCTGCGTATACGTTGTATTCATTTCCCCCCTTTTCCAAAGCCGTTTCTTCTCCTGCTCTGTTTTCCTGGCAGCGACTCCGCAGCACACGAGGCGCTTGTAAACATTCAGACACGAGATTTTTCCCAATCAAAATCCACTTCCACTTTTTTTTTCTTTTTTTCTTGAAAATCTTCCAAAAAATAGTACGAGGAAGGGAGAGGAAGGGAATTCCTCTCTCTCTCTCACACACACACACACACACACACACGCGCGGCGATCTTTCTCGCCTTCTTCGCTCCATGCATGCAGAAACCCAAGTTTCTGCAAAGCAGGAGTTTAGGTGCTGAGGAGGGAAGGGGGAGGGAGGGGGTGAAAAAAGACTGTTGGTAAGAGCTTGGGGGGGGTGCGGTGTTGTGGAGGAAGGAGAGCTTAATCGTGGCGGTAGAAGCAGAGAAAAGCAGCCGATCTCCGGCCCAAAACAGACACCACGTCTGCCCTCTTCGTTGCCCTTTCGCTGCGCGGAGCTTGGCGGTGGGGGGAGAGAGAAAGAGAGAGAAAGGAGCGGGACACGCAGCGAAGGGTGGGGGTGGGCGATCTCCCACCACCCCAGATCTCGCCAGTGGAGACAAAAGAAGCAGCGAGAAGGTCCCCCCTTTTTGCACCTTTTAGTGTCTACAAAAAAGGGGGCTCCACCGAGGGATTTGAAAAAAAAGGGGGAATGTCTCCTTATATGACAAGGCGCCCCAAGAGTTCCTAATCTCGATCTCTTTGCCCGTGTGAAATGAGAGCATCGACTCCCGGTTCAAACCGTCCACATCTCTTTTTCTCACTTTTTTTCCTCCTCCTTTTTCAAAAGCTCGCCTCCCCCCACCCCACCTCGCAAGCACACAAAAATGTGTCTTTGCTCGCTTGCTTTAAGTTGCAATTCATTTGTAAGCTGCAGGCGCGCGCGCACACACACACACACACACACACACACACTCGCGCTCTCTTCCGGCAAAATATAGCCGAATCAACTGGAGAAAGAAAGAAGAAAATAAACGGAACTTTGAGAGACAGCGTGCTTGCCAACATGAGCTTATTTGAAAAGTAATCTAGGTGGTAGCGATAAAAAGAGGGGGGCTGAGTTTTAAGGTGAGTTGCTTTTTGTGTTCCTTGCAAAACTAAAAAAAAAAAATGCATGCACAAAAGGTTGGAATTTGCAAAATGCAAACCAAATGTAATTATTTTATATATATTCTACATCTTGCAAGGGAGGGGGAGGTAGAAAGGAAGGAGGCGAGAAGGTTTTACTTACGTGAAAATTCCCGTTTGCTTAAGTGCTGGGGTTTCCCTTGCTTGCGGCGAGACATCGTGGTGTTGGTGGCTCGGGCGGGCGCGCGCGGAGCTCTCTCGCTCGGATCACATCGGGAAGCGCCGGGTGTGCAAGGAAAGAGACTCCAGAGAAAATATCTTCATCAATGTCTTTTGACATCCAAAATAAATTAGAAATAATACAAAGATGGCGCGGGGAAGATGAATTGTGGGATAGCAGTCATGGCTTTGCTTTTTTTTCTTTTGCTTTTTTTCCCCTTTCTGTGCAAGAGGGAGAGAGGGAGGAAAAAAAGGAGAGAGAGAAAGGAGAGAGAGAGAGAAAGAGAGATGAAAAAAATGGCAAAAAGCCCCCCTGAGCTGCAAGTTCAAGTGCGGACGTGACGTCCCTACGAACTTGAACGTCAAGCGACTGGATGGACACAGACATAGAAAACATGGGCAGGGCGAAACTGGAGGGAAGGGGAGGAGGGAAGGACTGCGCCACGCCAATGGACAGTCATCGGGGGCTGGACATGATCAAGCAAAAGAGTGAGGGGGGGGGAGCCCGGCGCAGGGCAAGCCAATGGCCAGGGAGGGGGGGTTACCCTCCGAGGCATCAGGCACACGCGGCGGCGGCGGCTGCTCCTCCGGAGGGAGGAGTGGTAGAAGACGGGGGGGGGGGTGGAGAGGCAGAGGGAAGGCGAGAGAGGCGTGCGTAAAGGCGCGCACCAGCCCAGGAGCAAGAGAGTGAGTGACCAAGAAGAAAAGGAGGCACGTTGGTTTCGGAAGAAAGGGAGGGGGGGGCTCTTTCCTTCCTTTCTTTTTTAAATTAAGCCAGGAGGGAAATTTAAAAGCTAGAAAGGGAGAGGGGCGGGGAAAGTGCGTAAAGAGAACAAACATCTCTGAAGTCAAAAGCCACGGCAAGCCGGTGTCCCCTTTTTAAAATATTTTCCGCAGCGAGTTGCTGCTCGCAATTGACCGTGCAATTAAAAAGAAAAGGGTTTTTTGGGGGAAGTGGTGGCAATCGGGCGAAGTGCGTGCCTAGAATGTCAGGGTTGTCGCGCGGGTTGGCCCTGGGGAGTTGACACGGCAGAGCCGGTGTTTGTGGGCGCGCGCCTGCCTCGCTCCAGCCGGCAGGTACACTGCTCCTAACCAGGGAGGCTCCTCCTGGCTTGTCAGGATTCGCATCCATGGACACCGCTCGAATTGGTCTAAATCTAAGCAAGTGGCCGTGGCATGAATTAATGCGAAATGAAGTGCCCCACGGGAGAGATAAAAACTCCCTGGTCAGCAGGGGTTTCGAATCCCCTCGCCCTGCAACAGACAAAAGCGCGCACACTTTAAAATGTCCACTTGGGAGGGAGAGGCCGTGTGATAGTACATACTTTCCTGAGAGCTAGTTCTACTGAATTCAGTGGTGTTTACGTCTGAGTAGACGCTGTAACCCAGTGAATACTTAAAAGCCTGAGAAGAAGCCCTACTGACAACAGCCGACTTTGCTTCGATGAAAAGATGCATAGGATCGTAATATCTTCCAGCCTTCTTGACTCCTCCATCCTAACTCACATCTGCCCCACTCCGCAGGCCAGTGACAGCCATCTTTTGCCCGGGTTTATGCATTGAAATCTTACTGAGAAAAACAGCAGCAGCAGCAATATCAGACAGGTTAGAACAGGTTGCAGAGTTAGAAGTTGACCTGTTGCAGCAGCAGCAGCATTGAGGGTTCATTCTTTTGGGAAGACAATAGGGTTACTCTGAAGTAAGTGGGTTGCAGATCCTGATTGTAAATGAGGAAGCAACCCTGGGGCTGGATTTTCAGTCCCTGACAATGCACTGTACAAATATATACTGTATAAGGAAGAGAAAATGTTTTAAGTGTTGTTTTTTAAAAAGCAGGGTGTCTACTATACGTATATATTTAAAAGAGGAAAAAGATTAGGAAAAAATGGAGAAGGAAATCACATTTGTGATTCTCCACCCACATTGCACTGAAGGGGGAAGACCTAATAAGGGAAGAAAAAGGGTGTAACGTTTTAAAGGTAAGAGGCAGACTAGATGAACCAGACAAGGGGGAGTTGAAATTGACGAAGGAGGGGGGAGTGCATCTGTCTCCCAGCGATTAAGCCCGTATTCAAAATGTAGAACGGTGAAAGGGAAGCACTGCTGAAGGTCAGCAAAGGACCCCCACTCCATCAAAATAATTAAACAAAAAAAAAAACCTTTATTTGGTGGGGAAATGGAAGAACGAGATCCACAAGTATAGGAAAGGATAAAGTTTAGGGAAAGTTTTCTTCATGAAAAGTATATAAATTATAGAAGGAGAGGGGTTGGGTGAGAAGGAGGAAGAGAAAGGAAAGGTAAACTCTGGGAAGTGGACTTTGGAAGAAGGCGTTGGTGATTTTCCCCCCAATTATATTGTTTCAGGTTCAAAATAGGGCAGAGGGGGAGAACAGCAAGCAACCTTATTGAAGGACAGATAGGAAGCTGTAGATTGGGGGGGGCAGAAGAAAGGTGTTGCAGCTTTATGCGTTTCACGCACACCAAAAATGCATGGAAATTGCAAGGCTAAGGAATGGTCTTGCCGAAGTATGGGCTTGGTGGGTCCTGATCTAAGTAATGGATGCCAAAAAAGAAAAAAGCTGCGGGTCTGCAAGAATCAAAGGGCGAGAAGACCCCGCTCAGGGCTTGGGCAAGTCTTGCTGAGCTAAGAAGAGGCATAATACAGCGGCGGCGGCGGCGGCGGCGGCGACGCGTGTCACTGGCCGGGCAAAGCGCGTTTCGCAAGCGCCACCCAAAGCGCTACGTACCGACTGGCCACGATCCAGCCAAAGTTAAGCAGTTGAAAGCCTCCTTGGGAAAAACGTGCAGGCTGAGCCTGTTTGTGGAGAAAGAAGCCCCCTTGATTCAAGGGGGTTTACTCACTAGTAAGGGCGTTTGGGAGCTGCAGTCTTCGGCACGTGCTTCTGAAGCAGGCCCATCAACGGGATTCAAAACTGCTTCAGGCTGCACACTGACTTAGGAACGTGCCCTCAGAATTCAGTTCCGTGGATGCTTGTCTCTCGGGACTTTGGCTGGATCGTGCCCATCATGTAGTGGAGGCCTAATCGTACTGAAGACCCATAGAGTTCAAGGGAGACTGGGAGCAGCTCCCGCCACCGCCCCTCCCTCTTCAGGCACCAACTAACTTTCTTAACACGAGGTCACCCAGGAGCTGCTGCCTCATTCACACGTTAGGCTCTCGCTCATAGGCAAGCTCATTGCTCTGCCCGCACAAACACGCACGCATCCAGTTTCACACGCTCTGCAGCACGATGGGTTCAAAGGCACAGCAAAAATGGCTCTTCTCCGTCCTCCCCTCCGGTAACTTAATGCAAACTCTCTGTATCCCTGGCTCAGACTCACACGCAAAGGATTAGCACAAGCTCCCATTCGAGGATGGCAGCTCGCTGACACGCGGGCAGACTGAACTGACACACGCACAAGTTGCTTCTGCTACACACCAGCACAAAAGTAGACTGTAAAGCTGTCTCTGCTTACTCGAGGGAAAGCCCCTTTGTACTCTGCATCTGAGACACCCGAGCTGTTACATCCAGAAGTGTTTTGTTTTCTCGCACAGCTTAATACTCAAGTGGCAAATTTTGCTATTTTAAATTGAGCTTAACTTCCAAGTAGTTTGCAGTGCGATCCTAAGCGTGTCTACTCAGACCACTGAGTGGGACTTACACCCAGGCAAGGAGGTATAGGATTGCAGCTGTGGTTAGGATCAGAGTACTGTAATGCTTGAGCTCACGACTCATACTTTTACACACACACACACACACACACACACACACACACACAGGCTTCTCTCCTTTGAAAAAGGCTTTTTTAAATTCCCTCTCTCACACACTTGCGCCTCCCAGAACCAGAATCTGATCGGGTTAAGACGAAGAGATGCAGCGAAGGGGGAAGAAATGGTTTGCCTTCCAACGCGGGCAGGACTCGAAGTCAGAGGAAGGGAAAATCGACGCTCTTTTAGAGAACGCTCTAAAAGAAGACAGAAAAGCATCGGAAAGGACGGGGCTTCCGAGGAATCGATGTATCCCAGGGAAGGAAACAGAGCGACTTGCCGGGGCTGTAAGCGGAGGTTTTATCACGCCAAATTGTCAATAATGACGTTAAGCTGCAGTCGGGGGTGGGGGGGTGCGGGCGGGGAGATGAAGGGGGCTGGAACCGTCTGGGACACCGAGCTGCGGATCCAATGTTGCGTATAAACTTCTAGTAATTTGGGGGAAGAGATGGAGACAGCTGTGGAATTTATATGTTGCAACTAGCACGCATGTGTTATATGTGAGATTTGATGATGACAGTCCGGTGCTATGCATCTATACTCTGAAGGATGGGCTTACTCCCATGTAAGTGTGCATATGATGGCGGCTTCAGGCAGCCTGAGCCTCTGCATGTTTACTCGGAAGCAAGTCCCCTTGAGTTAAATGGGCCTCACAAAGTGCGCATAGAGAGGAATGGATGCTGCAGTTCTGACCCAATGTTACTTGAGGTTTTTATTATTATTATTATTATTATTATCATCATCATCACCACCGGCGTTCCCACTTACATCAGTGGGGCATTCTTTGCGTGGACAAGGCGAATAAGGCTACGCTCCTAACCCGACCTACCCAGGAGTGAGCCCCATGAGATTCAATAGGTCTTACTTCTGAGGAGGCACGGTTAGGATTGCAACCTAAGGGGATCATCTGCGCCCGTTTAAAAATCAGAGAAACACCGATTTGTGGGGAGAGAAAAAGCTCCCGGTGGACTGGAAGCAGACCGGCCGATGGTCACTTTCAACCGCGGCTGCTGCTTTCCTTGCTTGCAGCGCGTCTGGCGGCAGCACAGCAACGGCTCCCCCCTAGAATCGACAGGCTGGATTCTCCCGGTGGCTGAGCTTGGGACGCAGGCGAGGGGACCTTCCTTGGTATACCTTCTCCAGCCCTGCAGCCCTTCTTCAGAACAGGAAGACCAGGGGGCGCACTTAAGCAACAAACTGGTTTTAATAATAATAATAATAATAATAATAATAATAATAATAATAATAATAATAAACTATATTTTCAAAGGGCACACAGCAAAGAGAAGCTGGTCAGCATCCCCAGAGGAGCCTTTTCCACCCCCCTCCCCGCTTCTCGCGTCTCTTCCTCCTCACTCTTTTGCGCTTCTCAGGCGAGAAGTGTTGGGAGTGAAAAATGACATCCGCTTGGAATGGCTCCGTGTGCGCGCGCGCGCCCAGGACGCGCGCATAGATAAATTGATAGATGGATGGATGGATCGATGGATAGATAAGATGACAGGAAGAAAAAGAAGCTGCAAAGCAGGCCATGAGAGGCAGTGATACAAGATGAAGAGATGCAGGAACAGAACATCAGCGTCGGAACCAAAACACACACACATACAGAGAGAGAGAGAGAGAGAGAGAGAGAGAGAGAGAGAGAGAGAGAGAGAGAGAGAATTACACAGTATAAGGTGAAAAGGGAGGGATGTCTGGACCAAATGGGCAGGAAAGGTGTTGGGAACATGAGAGGACCCTGAAATTACTAATATATTTTTTTGGGACAGCGAAAGTGGTAAAGCACAGAGCGGAACCCCAATTGCTCACTTCATCTAGTAGTCAGTGGGATTTGCTTCCGAGTAAAACAGTTTCGCCTTAAGCGTATTGCTCATTCGGACAGTCCATTGACATTTTCAGGTGCGACTTCCTTCCAAAGTACCCTGCATTCTTGGCAAGGAAAATATGTTGGATTCTATATGGCTTTACTCCGAAGAAAGAGTGCTCAGGATCTCCAGCAGAGAGCGAGCCACAAAACGAGGGGTTATGTACCAAGCTCTAAAAAATAAACAGTGCACAAATAACGCACAAGCCAATAGCACAGGAAATTTAAAGTGCTCCTTCGCACTTGTCGCTCTGAAGGATGGAAATAAATGCTGAAAAATATCTGAAGCAACATAGTCTCTGGTTTTGTGGGTGGGTCAGATTTCCTTCTGGACAGTTAGCGAGTAAAGCGCGCGCGCGCTTTGTCTGCCCAAAGGAAGAGGGTTCTTGGCGCTTGTCCAGCTGCTAAATCCGTTAGAAAGGAGACTTACAAGCCCGAGACTATTGACGTTTATTCGGAAGTAAGCCTCGCGTTGTTCAGGAGGTTTGTCCTCGGGTAAGGATGCCATGGAGCGTAAAGCGGGAGAGTCACCAGCCCTCCAAAAGCAGCTGAGATTGCGCGTCATACCCCCTCCACTACCAGCCCCTTCCACGTGTAATCCACACACCCAAACCCTGCTACAAGAAACGTGTCACACTCACACAGAGAGAGGGAGGGAGGGAGGGAGGGAGAGAGGATCCGTGAATCTTGCCCTCAGCCTAACACCATGCTTGCTTTCACGCAGAACTACAGGTTAGCATAACTTCCACATTCCTCCCTCCTCTGTTTTCCAGTGTTTTGCTTCGGGTTTTAAATCCAGGAAGAAACAGCAAAACACGTTTTTTTTCCTGTTGTCGGAGGTGAAGGAGGAATTGGAACCCAAGGATTAAATGGCAAGCAAATGTTCTTTGCTAAACAGCTGGGTTCCCTGGGGAGCAAAATTCAAGAGGTGATGGAGGGTGATCGCAGTCCAACGGAAAGAAAGGCGCTCGGGGCATGGAAGTTGGAATCTTCTGAAGAGAGTGAGGCGCGCCCAGGAGACTGTTTCTAGTTTGGGACAGGAGACCCCCCTCCCCCCAAAAAAGTTATACGTAGCCACGCCCCGGGGAGATGTGCGCAAGCGCAAGGAAACTTCCTCGAAAATTAACACCCAAAAGAATCCATTCGTAGGAACCCTTTGCAGTCAGAAGGGTCTCTCGATAGATAAAACTGCTTCTGAATGAACCGAGAGCGAGACGTATACATTGCATGTGGGCACATACAGGTTATTTGTAAGCATGCGTGTGTGTGTGTACACTGTATATACGCGTATGCAGACGTTCGTAAGTTATGTGGTCAGTGATGTGTATATGCGTGTGGGTACTCATGGGAACAAGTTCCCCTGAATTCTGTGGCTGTTACTTCTGAGTAAACATGCATCGGATCTGACTGTTTGAAGGTTAAAAAGTTCTGCTTGTATACAGTATTCCTTTACAATATCTGCACACAACAGACGTGCTGTGGGTAGATGGGTGCGCGTAGTTTTTGGAAAAAAAAGCATGCACAGCGTGTGTTCAAGATGGCAGGAGGGAGGGAAGGGGAAAGTTAAAGAGGGACTAGTCTGAATTCCACAGCTCGTCGCACACCTTTCCTTCCAGGGCGTGTACAAAGCAGTGTGTGTGCAGCCAAAGTTAAGCACTCTTAAATCCCACTGTTTTCGGTGGGAAGCCTTGAAAAATTGTGCTCAACTCGCCCACTGAAGCTAATGGGCCTGACACCCCCATCCTATGCTTGTTGCTTACCAGAAGCAAGCCCCACTGAGGCTCTGTGGGGTAAGGTGCCTAGGACTACAACATCTGTTTTCCTGTCTCACTATCCTGCCTGCCTTGAATAAGAGAAGTGGAAATTACACTTCCCTGGTATTCTAGATTTGTACAGAATACATATCCTCAAGGAAAGCATTTAGATAATTCTGTCTCTCTCAAGAGGTGGCTGGGCCGGTGTCTTCCTCGCCCGTGTGAACCTGGTGCCCAGTTCTCCCGAGTTAGAATACACGGCTGGCTGAACCGTCCCTTTAAATGCCAGTCCTCACCAGCAACCCCCTGCATGTGTGGCTACATTTCAGGGGCTGCCTTGATGTTCTTTGCGTCTCCCCCAAAAAGGGCAGGCGCGTGGGTGAAAAAAGCCTGAACAATGATCACTTGCAAGCAGATCGGCCTGCCTATTCCTCTATAGGGTACATTTTCTTTAAAAGAAAGGGGAGGGGAACAATCTTTCTCTGGAGCTTTCGGTGCTGGGGCGGGGCGAAGGAAGGATAAGGATGCTGCTCTATTAAAAGATATGCCAAGCCTCCTCTAAAAGGCACCATTTGTTGCCGGGCCTGGCCGGCTCCAGGACCCGGATCTCTTACTCACGCTTACCCCGGAGTAAGCCCCCTGGAACTCAAAGGGACTTACTTCCGAGTAAACAAAGTGGGAGTGAGCTGCATAGATTCTAGTTTCCTGGAGCGGAGGCGCTGTTGCTGGATGGTGGCGAAGACAAAAGAGCCGATGATTTTTACACGGCGTGCCTCTATATATAGCACTACAGAGAAACCAGGGGTCGTCAGTGTGGTGCCCTCCAGGTTCGGGGGGGGGGAGAGGGGTTCCACTTCCACCACTGGCTTTGCTTTCTGGGGCTTAAGGGAGTAGCAGCCCATAACCCCTGGAGAGCACCAGCACAGGTGCCAACTCTGGGTGCCTGAGCCGAGCACACACATGGGGTCAGGCACCCACAAATGTCGGTGCCAGGGCCATGCACGCTACATGGCACCCACTGCCCCGGGCATCCACGGTCGCGGGGCCAAGCTGGCACTCCTGACACCACGTTAGCTCCCCCTGGTGTGGTTGTTTAGCTTCGCACAAGGGCGAAGTTGTTGTTCAGCTTCGCACAACTTACACCAAGGCTTCTGTAGCCCTCCAGATTTTGCTGTACTCCTGCTCCCATCAGCACCAGACAGCAGGTCAGTCGCCAGAGATGATGGGAGCTGGAGAACATCTGGAGGGCCACAGGTTCCCCACCAGTGGCGTAGCGTGGGGGGTGCAGGGGGGCGGCCGCACCGGGCGCAACATCTGGGGGTTAGGGTTAGGGGGCGCAATTCCACGGGTTAGGGGGCGCAAATCCACGGGTTAGGGGGCACAAATTACTTGCCTTGCCCCGGGTGCTGACAACCCACGCTACGCCACTGTTCCCCACCTCTAGGCCTGCACGGATTCTGTTACAGACCCTTTACTTCCGTCCCTCCCCACAACTTTCTCCTGGACACCCTGGGGCTTTCGTCCTGCTTAGATCTGAGGTGTGGCTATGCCCTTAGAAAAAACCAAAACACCTTTCTTCTCCCACCTACTTTTTTTAAAAAATAGAGGTTCTTTTCCTGAAACCGGCTAACCTGACGGGGGTGGGAATTCAATCAAAATTACACACACACACCCCTCTATCTAGAAAGACAGAAGACGTGTTCACACGCTGCACTGAACACAGATACAATGGGTTTGCTGTTTGTACGACGGAGTGTACACTTGATTTGAACAGCTCAGCTGCAGATTCCTGGAAAGTTAACATGTGAATACCGCCTATACTGTTCACTCCATGAAGGTGGCATATGAATAACCGTGTACATGTGCACCTCGACCATTTGTGTACAGAGATTGTGTTCCTTCAATGTAACGTGCAAACACCCTTGGTCAGACAGACAGGGGTGTGCGTGCAAGTTGTTCCTATTCGTTTTTAATGACACAAGGTTATATACACAAACACACCAGGTACTCCCAGCTAGGACCTCGGCTTTGAAACGGACAAACTCTGGTTGAGTCTTCTTGCCACGATCCAGCTGACGTGTAGCACGTTAAGGCTGCAATCATAACCCTACCTTGCACGAGAGTAAGCGCCATTGGAACACAACAGGCCTCAGATTGAGGTATTCGGACAGCAATCCTGTGCGCACTTATATATGGGGCTTAAGCACCGTTGGTCACCGTAGGGCTTACTTTCAAGTCATTACTGTACAGACAGTCTTGGTCTGCGCGTCTGGTTGATCGAACTCACTAAATTCTGTGGGGTCTTATTTTATCTTTATCCCAGGAAAGGTCTGAGCTTTCAAAAATGTCTAAGGCTGGAATCTTTTGTGCGCTTCCTTTGGTGAGTTCAGCGGGACTTACTCTCAACACAGCAACGTAAGCGCGTGGCAAGAAGGTGTCGAATTTATCCATATCAGACTATTGGTCAGTATAGTCTACACTGACTTGGCAGCGGTTTATCCAAAGTTTCAGAATGAACTCTCCACCTTACCTGGAGATGCCGGGGGTTGGACCTGCGACCATCTGCGTCCAATGCAAATTCTCTGCCGCTGAGCTACGACCCTTCCCGGCATCTCTTAAGCGGGCCCGGGCTGCAAATGTGCTCCCTATAGTGATCCCTTTGCATATAATGGATTCTACGTTCATCATTTTTTATTTTTTAAAAACACACGTTTCTCCATTCACGCGGCGCCTTATACATCAGTATTTAGAAAGTGGAAATAAAGATATATATGGCAATGCATGGAGTTAAACAACAAAAAACCGGGACAGGGCTGAGAGCGAACCTGTATCATGCAGGATTTCCCAATCTTTTCACTAAGAAGCACTTCCAGCGTGGCCTCCGGACCTAACCTTTCCGAGGCGGGTTGCAGAGTTTGGAGAGCGAGAATTGCTTTCTTTGATGGTGAGAAGTGCTTTCAGCTCCGGGTCTTAAGACGAGAAAACAAGCAGCTTCCAAGTCGCCTCCCGAGCTGGGGGTTGCACGGTTGTTTCTGGGGGGCTCCCGCAGCAAACGGCGTGGAAGTGCTGCGGTGGGGCGAGGCTTGGATGCACTTCAGATAATTCAGGACTGGTCCATGGAGACATGCGTGGTCAATTCCACTTGGCCGCTCTTCGCTAATTACTCAGCCTTTGAGAGTGGTTCACACGTGCCAGTTTTGTCACTCGATCATCAAGCCAGTGCCTTGCACGTGTGAAGGAGACATTTAATCAAACATGATGGCAAAACATGCACATTACGCACACTCCAAAATTTCAATGGTCTTTGTTTACAATTCCCAAATTAGCATTTCGTATTTCTGTGGTTTTTTACTCTTGTTGGTTTTTATGTCTTACTAGTATGTAATAGTGCTTCTATGCCCTGTATTAGGTTTTATATTGTTTCTGCACTCCATTTTTAAGCTGGTTTATTGTTCAGCTGTGTCCTACTCTGTGTTTTCATATTTTATTGTTAAGTGGACTTGGGTTTGTGGTTGGTTTGTTTTTTGGAGATTGCAAACTGCTTTGAGAGAAAAAAAGAGATATATAAATGTTTAAATAAATAAAATATAGGATGCTGCCTGAAATCACAATAGACTATTTGTTCATCTAATCCAGCTGTTCTCAAACTTTTTTGTGTGTAGGTGGGCCACTTTAAAATTATGGGGAGGGGGGGTGTTGCAACATACCCAACATACCACTTAATAAACCTTTTTTCTACAAATCAAAGCACATACATTACTCATAATTTAATAACTGCAGTTTCCCTTCCTAATTCAATGGATGTTTTTGAGATTCAGCATTCAGCTTATTTCTATATTTGGACTTGAGAGGTGGCAAGTAATGAACATACCACATTATAGATAAAGGCCCTGGTCCAAACCGTCTTAATCTCCAACAGAAAAAAATATAATTGATTGCAAGGTAAAGTATGGATAGATATTCTGAACTGTTAAAAAACTTTTCTACAGCTGAATGGAGCTTGCAGACCTCCAGCGGTCCATGGATTGCAGTTTGAGAACATCTAACTGGCAGCATCACTCTGGGGCAGAAAGAGGCATTATCAGCATCTGCTACCCAATTCCTTTTAACCAAAGATGCCAGGAGTTGAACCTCAGACCTTCTGCATGCAAAGCAGTGAAGAGTCAGATCCCAGTGTATCCATCCATCACATTATTAATGTGAGCATCGATACTGAAAGCTCATCACAAGCTTTGGGTTCTGGGCACAGTGGAAGGTAGAGCACATCTTATGCCACTTTCCACATCCAGTCTGTTGTATTGCTTGGTTTTAGCCTAAAGAGCAGATCCACCAGGCAAACTGAAGGACAGTGAGATACAAATGTGCCCTGAACCTATTCCAATGTTCTCACGTCTACTAAAAATCCCAATTGATCTACTGAAGTAAATGCTGGTGAGATTGTCTTAAAAATACCACCAAATGAGACAAATCTACTTATATTTGCCCTTACATAGAACCATGGAATTGTAGAGTGGAAGTGATTCTGAGGAACATCTAGTCCACCCCTCCTGCAATGCATGAATCTCAACAAGGGCACACATGGCAGATGGCCATCCAACCTCTGCTTAAAAACCTCCAAGGAAGGAGATGCACTTGCCAAACAGCTCTTACTGTCAGAAAGGTTTCCCTGATGTTTAGTCAGAATCTCCTTTCTTGTATTTGGAATCTGTGGGTTCAGGTCCTAACCTCTTGAGCAGGAGAAAACAAGCTTGCTCCATCCTCCATGTGAAAGCTGTTTAGATATTTGAAGATGGCTATCATATCTCCTCCCAGTCTCCTCTTTACCAGGCTAAACATACCCAACTCCCTCAACCGTTCCTCATAAGGCTTGCTTTCCAAACCCTTGATAATCTTGGTTGTCCTCCTCTGCACATGTTCCAGCTTGTCAATATCCTTCTTAAATTGTGGTACCCAGAACTGGACACTCCAGGTGTACTCCAGGTCTGGTCTGATCAAAGAAGAGTAGAGTGGGACTATTAGTTCCCTACATCAGGACACTATACTACTTTTAGTGTAGCACTCCTCCCATAAAGCAAAAATATAAACATCTGCTTTCATTGATGAAATACTAGACAATGAGTGTGTTGAGAGTATACACTCAATGGCTTTGAGGGACAAGGTCAAATTCTCTGAAGGGTTTGCAAATTACAATAACGTTGCTGCAATCCACACACACCTACTAGCTGCCAAACCCCATAGTGCTGATGCCAAGAGGTTCATAAGTGCAAATGTTGTGCTCAAAAGTAAAAGCAAGGCCGGACTATCTATGCTATGGTTGCCATATTTCAAAAGTTTTTAAACCTATATTTTAGGAAAATCACCAAAAAATTTCAACATTTCTG
The DNA here is from genome assembly GCF_964106915.1 of Podarcis gaigeae. Lineage (NCBI taxonomy): Eukaryota > Metazoa > Chordata > Lepidosauria > Squamata > Lacertidae > Podarcis > Podarcis gaigeae. The sequence continues at coordinate 113,907,059 of NC_139680.1, forward strand.
ATATGGCCTGCTATATGCCTGGGTTTTCCTGGACATTTTAGCCGCTTTTTGAAAATTCCGCCCGGATGACATTTTTGACAGACGAGTCTCGACTATGTCCAGGAAATTCTGGACGCACGGCAGCCCTAATCTGTGCAAACAGAAAACCTCTATCTTTGCATCCGTTATAATAAGCCAACATTGGCTGAGTGGGACCACAGACTGGTTGCAGAAGAAACACAAGATGCAAAACAGGCCTTAGGTGAAAAAAGCAGATTAGTACTTTAAGGGTATTTACAAGGATGTGATGATGCAAAGATGAAATAGATGAGGTTCTGGCTAAAAAAGATACGTATGAGCATATCTGATATGTAATAGCAACAGTGTATGGTATGTTCAAAGTTCGCAGAATTAATGACAATGTACAGTACAACTAAGCATGTGACTTATTAACCACACCATGCACAACCAACTGCTGTGTATATAGAACACTGAACTGCTTGTGAAATAATGCTGCACCTGTGCACCTGTGATAACATGCAGTTCAAGCAATCATCTGTGTATGATCTTCTCGCCTTTTGAACATAACACTGCATATTTTTTATTCTCAATTTTGTACATAACTTCTACATATTTATGTGAAATGCACACCCACCCAACATATTAATATGCTCCCCCTCAGGGGCGGGGAGGGGGGATATCCCCTGATTGAGAAACACTGAGCCTAGAAGCTTGATGTGCAAAGAAACTCTTTGCAGCATAACAGCATCACCTTTGGGGTGAAACCTGATGTTTCAGAATAGCATGGCATGATAGTGAAGTTTATTAAACATTTTTAGATCCTCTTCATGGGTTGTATTTAATTTTCTCTGGCCACATCTGATATACTCTCTACTATACCAAGAATAATGAACGTTTTTTAGGTTGAGGGCTTTCCTGACACTGCAAAAAAAAACAACCTATTGAAATTAATGAACATAAGTTAGCTGTGACCATTAATTTCAAATGGTCTACTCTGAGTAAGAGTTAGTTAATAAAATCTAATGTGTGAAGCAGGACCAGTGAGGTGTGTGTCCTGGAAATAGTCCTGAGGGCCAGGTGCAGAGGCTTGGAGGGCTACATTTGGCCCACAGGCTAATCTTGTGACCTCCCCCACACGGCTGATAGAACCACTGCTGGTGCTCAACTATGTGCCGAACAGTTTTGTGCCTCATTGCTACTGCAGGATCTGGAGGGGCAGGCTTTCCTTACCCCCCTCAGCATTGTGAAATAACAAGCCATACATGCCAAAATCCCCTGTTCTATCCTAAGGTTAAAGGGACAGGTGTCTCCTCCTCTGTGGCTGCTAGTCACCCTAGGCAACAGTGTGCATGCAGCCCCATAAACATGAGCTGTGTGGGCCATGCCCTGAATTTCCAACATAACTGCATTTTCTTGCTATTCATAGCACACATAGGGGGAAAGGAAGGAGGACGTTGGGAACTTGAGTGTCAGGGTAAATTATGAGATGCAGATAGCGCTCTGCTGAGGAAGCGACCTGCGCCACACAAGGTCTGCCCAAATGAGCTATTCATTCCTAGGCATTCATCAAGAGCCTCTGTACCCAACAATGCAGGCTCAGGACCCTCGCCGGATAGGTCTTTCACAGAGATATACAGAGCCCTCAACCCAGGAAACAGCAGGTAAGAAAACAGAGAGAAGATAAACTGTGGGCTGCAGTTTCAATAGGCCTCACAGCCTGACACTCCTTACAGAGGGAGGGAGCCTTGGAGGTAATCGGGTTCACCCTCCAATGAGAGTATGCTCCCTGCATCATATGCAATTGGTTTCAGTGTCAAACTGTTCTTAGTGTTAACAAGCTTCTCCTAATGTTCAACCAAAATCTACCAACTTTCCTGAAACTTACTTTCATTACATTAGCCTTTGCTCCTCTGCACAGCAGAGAATAAATCTGAGTGTGGTCCACTCAATGTCTAAGTTCCTCCTTCAGAGAACATCTGGAATTGAGCAGGGGTGGGGAACCTCAGGCCAAAGGGCAAAATGTGGCTCTCCTGTCCTGAGTTTCTGAACTCTCCCCAGGCCACACCACATCTCCCCATTTCACTGCCCCTTGCTTCACATCCCAGGTTTTTTTTTACCCAATTGGAAGGTGTCATTGAACTTGATTCTGCCTCTTGCTTATCAGGATGAAGAATGGTATGTGCGGAAACTAGCCAAGTATACAATGGTAAAAATTAAATGTTGCATCACCCATTCTTGCCTCTGGTCCCATCAACCACTGGCAGGTGATCCTCAAAATGTTGCCAAGGCTCTTGGGTAAGACTATAGAGGTTGCCTTTACACTTCTCCACACACATTCTACCTTTCTGTAATGTTCAGAACAGTCTAGGGATCATGCCTAAAGGTAACAAGAAAATACACTACAGTAGTATTGTCATATTTCAAAAAGTGAAAAACCAGACAGATTTCTGCCCAGACACTGATTGCCTGCAATGTCCGGGAAATTCCAGACATATGGCAACCCTTCCAGTGACACCTTCTTCTGCTCGTCTCCCACCCCACCCCACCCCACCCCAATTCTCTCATGGCCCCCATGCTCTTAAAGCAATAGGAAGTATATGTGAGCGACATGCCTGCCTCACAAATAAGAGGCTGGCAGTATAAGATCCTCAGTTCAAGTCAAGGGTACAACTTCCAGGCAGTCTCAAACACCAGCACCATGCAGTTAGAAACTGAGGGCCAGACTAAAAGTATGGTGGCAAACACAAAGCTAGCTTGCAGCTCTCTTGTGGCAAATGATTCCCCCTAGATCATGCTTAACCCTTATACCATGCCATTTCCCCCAGTTGGCCTGGCAAACACTTGTACATGAGCCAGAACTGGGAGGAAACGGCTCAGTGGGAGAATTTGAAGGGGGAAAGAGAAGCTTCAAACATCCTTCCATCTGCCACTCCCCCCACCCCCGCCAATCACATACTGCTATGGGGTGTTTGCTGTGGGAATGTTCAGGGAGGCAGGAGAGGATATATTGTTTAACTATATCCTTTCCAACTTGTGTTAACAAGTTCTACAATTTAGCAGAGTAACATTCCCCTTTTAAACTTGTACAGCGGATAACGTTTGCCAGGCTTGTATAAGCCTCTAAAATAAGTTTCCTGGTAATTTCCCCTTTAGTCCCTCATAAAAAGAATCGACACGACACAGTCTTGTATAAAATTATATAAAATAGTTTACTCACATTCTGTTCACAAATGGATCCCAGAAGGCAGACTTAAGTTACAAAATATGTACACATGGAATCTATCCCATAAGAAGATAGTCCCTTTGTCCTCTCTTGAGGCATACTCTTTCCATCTGCATTTGTGAATGCAGGCTTGTGTATGTATTGCTGTAATGCTGATGGTTAACAAAACAGGTTTAAAGACTGTCTCAAAGCAAATCTTTAAAAATGTAGAATAAACACTGACAACTGGGGAACTCTGGCCTGCGAGTACTCATTAGAGAACAGCCTTTACCAAAGGTGTCATGGGCTTTGAAGACACTCGAACTCAGGACGCAAAGGAGAAACATGCTAAGAGGAAGGCACACTTGGCAAATCCACACCATGATCAACTCCCAACCGGAAACCAATGTCCCCACTATGGAAGGATGTGTGGATCCAGAATTGGCCTCCACAGTCACTTACGGACTCATTGTTAAAACTGTGCTTTTGGAAGACAATCTTACTCGGCTACGAGTGATCGCCAAAGAAAAGAGAAGAAAGAGAAGTATTGCTGCAAGATGGGAAAAACTGAGCAGCTGAAGGTTTATGGACCCAGAAGTACTGCTGGGGACTCCCTAATTCAGGTGTGGGGAAAACTTTTTCAGTCTTCAGAGCAACATTCCCTTCTTGGCCATATGCTACTTGTGGGCAGAGCAATCAATGTTTCTACACATACTCATACACCTCTCTCTATCCTCCAACCAGTACATGTTCCAGCCAGGAAAACGCACTCATAAGAACATAAAAAGAGCCTGCTATATCAGGCTAATGACCTATCTAGTCCAGCATCCAGTTCTCACAGTGGCTGAACAGTTGCCTGTAGGAAACCACCAAGCTGCATTTGAGCACAAGACTGTAAAACAGAGCCAGCAAGGGATGTGGCTTGGGAAAAGTTCTAGTTAGACTTTGGTGGGCATCATATGGTCCCTGGGTCTGAGGTTCCCGGCCCCCTAAATAATGCTGGCAAAATTGCTAGGTAATCTTTTGTTAGGCAGATTTCTGGCTGGTTTGCTCTTGATAAGCTGAAGCTTCCCTAAGTCTTCTGGAGGAGGGCATTTCCTTTTCTCCTGCCCCTTCTCCCATCTATCTGGGAAACTGAACAAAGGACAGGCTGTAGTTTCAGAGAAAGACACAAAAGAGCTGAGTTTGGGTCTCTAAAAGCATTTTGAGAGCTGTGTCTCTGTGGAGATCTGATACAAGGGGGTGGGCTTGTTTGTCTATTGGGAGTGTGATCGGTCCAGTGCAAATCCACTCCAAACACAATTTGATTGTGTCAATGACATTTTGCAAACAAACAGCAGTCTGGAGGGCCCAAGACAGACAGAGATGGAGCTCATCACACCACTATAAATAAAATGACCAGATATAAAGAAGGTTGGTTTTCCTGTCACTTTAATAGTTGTGCATTTTCCACTTCTGTGTGCTACACTGGACTTCCCTCTTCTGTGCAGGTATTAAAGGAAACAGGAACCCTGTGGTCTCCCAGGACATATTGCCACCTCATTGCCAGTAAGCCAGCAACCAGTTTTCCTTGAGGGCTACTTTGAAAATGCACTCCCAATTTCCATCCTAAAGAGAAGGAAAACCTATCACATTCCAGATATTGTTGGACCATAACTTCCATCATTCCTTTTTTTTTTTTAATAAATTTTTATTGGGGTTTTTACAAAATAAAGTACAAAAATAAACAACCTTTCTTTTATCTCAACAGAGTTTCATGACTTCTTTGGACTTCCTCACATCTCCCGCTGCCATTTTCATCATCATAAATTTTTCCCAGCAATTTATCATCTAATTTGCAAATTTTATAACCACTTATTTAAATATAATCCTCTGTAAATTAATTTCCCTTAATCTCACTTTACATCCCATTTCGATCCGATTTTGTGGTGGCCAATTATTTATGATCAAACATCCTACTTAACTTTCCACCAAATCACAATATTTTTGTAAATAAATCTTAAATTTCCTCCAATCTTCTTCAACCCTCTCTTCTCCCAGGTCTCGAATTCTGCCAGTCATCTCAGCCAGTTGCATATAGTCCATCAGCTGCATCTGCCATTCTTCCAGAGTGGGTAGATCTTGAGTTTTCCACTTCTTGGCGATAAGTATCCTTGCTGCTGCTGTTGCGTACAAAAAGAATGTTCGGTCCTTCTTTGGCACCATCTGGCCGACAATGCCCAGGAGGAAGGCCTCTGGTTTCTTAAGGAAGGTATACTTAAATACCTTTTTCAGCTCATTATATATCATTTCCCAGAAGACCTTCACCCTGGGACAAGTCCACCAGAGGTGAAAGAATGTTCCTTCATTTTCCTTACATTTCCAACATTTGTTGTCTGGCACATGGCATATTTTGGCTAGTTTAACTGGGGTCATGTACCACCTATATATCATTTTCATTACATTTTCCTTCAGAGCATTACATGCCGTGAAGTTCATCCCCGTGGTCCACAACCTTTCCCAATCCTCAAACATAATATTATGCCCAATATCCTGTGCCCACTTTATCATGGCCGACTTAACCATTTCATCTTGTGTATTCCATTTCAACAGCAAGTTATACATTCTTGAAAGTACTTTAGTCTTAGGTTCTAACAATTCTGTTTCCAACTTCGATTTCTCCACCTGGAATCCTAACTTTTTATCCTTTTTAAAAATTTCTTGAATCTGAGCGTAATGTAACCAGTCTCGCACTTTGTCTTTCATTTTTTCCAAACTCTGCAATTTCCAATTGTTGCCCTCTTTCTCTATTATTTCCCAATATTTCGGCCATTTGGCCTCCATATTGGGTCTTTTTCGGGCCTTAGCCTCCAGAGGTGATAGCCATCTTGGAGTTTTATTTTCCAATAGGTCTTTGTATTTTGTCCAGACATTAAACACTGCTTTCCTGACAATATGGTTCTTAAAGGCCTTGTTGATCTTAACTTTGTCATACCATAAGTATGCATGCCAGCCAAATGCATTGTTAAAACCTTCTAAATCTAACACATCAGTGTCCTCTAGAAGTAGCCAATCTTTTAGCCAGCAGAAAGCTGCGGCTTCGTAGTACAACCTTAAGTCTGGCAGGGCAAAGCCCCCTCTTTCTTTCGCATCAGTTAATATCTTAAACTTAATTCTGGGCTTTTTGCCCTGCCAGACAAATTTAGAAATATCTCTCTGCCACTTCCTGAAGCACTCCGTCTTATCCACAATTTGCAATGTTTGAAATAAAAACAACATCTTAGGCAATACATTCATCTTAATAGCAGCAATTCGGCCTAACAAAGAAAGCTTCAATTTGGACCAACTGTCCAAGTCTCTCTTAATTTCAGACCAACATTTTTCATAATTATCCTTAAATAGACTCAGATTTTTTGCTGTTATGTTTACCCCTAGGTACTTTACTTTTTTAACCACAGCTAGTTCTGTTTCTCTCTGAAACCGTTCTGACTCTGCATCTGTCAAGTTTTTTCCCAACACCTTAGTTTTCTGTTTGTTTAATTTAAAGCCCGCTACCCGACCAAAATCCTGAATCAATTGTAACACTCTTTTTGTACTAGATTCTGGCTCTTGCAATGTCAAAACAAGGTCATCTGCAAAAGCTTTAAGTTTAAATTGTTTCACTCCGATCTGAATCCCTTGCACCAACCGGTCCCCTCTAATCAAGTTCAAGAGCACCTCCAGGACAGAAATAAACAGCAAGGGGGAAATCGGGCAGCCTTGTCGTGTCCCTTTTTCAATCTTAAACTCTTCTGTAACCACATTGTTAACTATCAGTTTTGCCTTTTGTTCTGAATAAATCGCGTCAATCCCATTTTCAAAACCCCGCCCCACTCCCATTTCTTTTAAATTCCCCTTCATAAATTTCCAAGAAATATTATCGAAGGCCTTCTCCGCGTCTATAAAAATTAGAACTGCTTTAGTGTTAATATTTGTTTGCAAAAGTTCCAAAATGTCAATAATGTTCCTTGTATTAGCAAATAAATGTCTTCCTGGGAGAAAGCCTGCCTGGTCTTTATGAATTATCTCATTTAAAACTCTTTTGAGTCTTCCTGCCAAAACGTCAGCAAATATTTTGTAATCCACGTTTAAAAGGGAAATGGGGCGGTAGTTCTTAAGTTGTGTCTTTTCAGTTTCTGATTTTGGTATCAATGTGATGAAAGCTTCCTTCCACGATTCAGGCGCCTTCTTTCCCTCCATAATTTCATTGCTGACCTCCATCAATGGTTGAATCAAATAGTCACTTAATGTCTTATAGTACTTGGAGGTCAAGCCATCTGGCCCTGGAGACTTGCCCAACTTCATATTCTGAATGGCCTGTTCTATCTCTAGTCGTGTTATTTTACTATTCAGGAGTGATCTATTTTCTTGTGATAGTTTTTTAAGTCCATTTTTCTCCAAAAATTTTGCAATCTCTTCCTCCTTTTGTGGCCCTTGAGTGTATAATTTCTTAAAATATTTCTGGAAACATTTTCTAATTTCCACCGGGTTCTGAATATTCCTTCCTTCTATTTCCAAATTTGTTACTATGTTCAGCTTTTGTCTCTTCTTCAACTGCCATGCCAGCAGTTTCCCACATTTATTAGCCGATTCAAATGTTTTTTGTTTCATTGATTTAATCTTCCATTCTATTTCCTGATTTATCAGTTTGGAATATTGTGCCTGATGAAGTTTAATTTCTCTCAAAATCGGCTGTGACTTCGGGTTTACTCTTAGTTTCTTCTCTAACTCTTTAATTTTCCCCAAAATCTTGTCCTTTTTCTCATTTTGTAGTCTTTTCTTTATGGCGTTCTGTTGTATCAAGAACCCTCTCATCACAGCTTTGCTTGCGTCCCAGATTGTTCTTTTTTCCACAGCAGTGTTCAAATTTATCTCAAAATAGTCCTTTATTGTTTTTTTGGCCTTCTTGATAATCTCCTGATCTCTAAACAAGTTGTCATTCATCTTCCATCTAAAGGAGCCGGTTGGTAATAATGTCATGTCCATTTTCAACGCGTTATGATCGGAGCAGGTCTTTGGGCAGATTTCCACTTTCTTCACCTTAGGAGCCAGACCTCTAGAAATCCATATTTGGTCAATTCTTGTCCAAGTCAGTTGGGCTTCAGAGAAAAATGTTCCTTCTTTCCCTAAGGGGTTCTTTGTCCTCCATATATCAATCCAGTCCATGTTGTCTGTCATTTCAAAAAAGGTCTTTGGTAGTCTGCCTTCTTTAGTAACCTTTTGGCTTTGTGACCTATCCATGTTTGTAGAAACGATCCCGTTCATATCTCCCATCATAATGATGTTATCATAGTCCAGATAATCCAGCATAATCTCATGCAACTTCTTGTAGAATTCTGATTTCCCTTCATTTGGAGCGTAGATTCCTAATATCAAAATTTTCTCTCCTTGGTGCTGTATTTCAATTACCAAAATTCTTCCATGTTCATCTTTAAATAGAAATTTTGGTGAGAGGCTCTCCTTTGCATATATCACCACTCCTCTCTTCTTAACTAAGTCCGAAGATATAAATTCTTGGCCTAACCTTTTATTTACCAATATTTTTCTGTGGAGCCTAGTCACATGTGTTTCTTGTAAACAAGTAATGTCTAGTTGCTCCTTTTTTAATATGTGAAAGATTTTCTTCCTTTTTTCCGGGCTGTTGCAGCCATTTATATTCCAACTTAAAAGTTGCAGAGACATCCTGGATAGATCTGTTTAGTTTCCTTGGGATGGTATTTTGTTCTGTAAGTCTTCAGGGTTCTGAGGTACAGGCACCTGTGGTGGTTCAGGCCCTGAGGGTAGTTCAAGTCCTTTATGAAGGTCCTCTCCGTAGGCAGTCAAAAACTTATCCCTGTCTTCCAAAGTTCTAATTTTAATCTTCTTCCCTCTAAAGGTAAAAGATAGTCCTTGGGGAAAGTCCCACCTAAAGATGATTGAGTTGCTTCTCAGCAGTTTTACTAAATCCAAATATTCAGATCTAAGATCCAACAGCTGTTTAGGAATGTCCTTAAAAATCTCAATTCTTTTGTCCGAAATGTTCAAAGAGCTTCCGTAGTGCAGGCCCAAAATCTTGTCCCTTTCCTCCTTTGATCTCAACGTAATCAAACAGTCTCTGGGCCTTTCTCTCTTTGTGAGTCTTCCAAGTCTGAAGGCTGACACAATTTTAAAATCTTCCTCCTCTAGACCCCAGAACTTGGAGAATTCTTTGGTCAGAAACTCAGCTAGATTACCTTCTTCCACTTCTGGTATCGATCTTATCCTTAAATTAATCTCCCTGTTCCGAAGTTCCAACATGGAGAGATAGGTCTGGTGTTCCCCAACCTGCTTACTGAGCGGCCTTACTTCTTTTTCCAACTCTCCCACTCTTTGGCTGGTCTCTTCGGCCAGTTTCTGATTTTCACCTGCAGCCTCCTTCAGTTGTCCGATTGCTTGTGCATTCTGTGCAACTTGCCCAGATAATTTGTTTAAAGTTTCTGTATTAAGGTCAATTTTCGCAGTTTGTTGGTCAACTTTCCTCTCCAAAGACTCCAATTTCTCAAGAATTCTCTCTAGTACAGAACCAGATCCTCCTGAGGCCATCTCTTCTAGTTGTAAATCCTCAGTTTCTTCCTCCCCTGCCTGTGACAGGGAGGTAACTTTTTCCTCCGAGGGCAAAGTGGGCACAGATGATCTGCGTGCTTGTGAGGCTGCAGTTACAGTTGTCAGAGTTGTTTGTCTGGTTCTTAATCCCTTTCTTTTTGCGCCACTCATTCCAAAGTTATCTAGCAGTCAAGGTCAAGCTGAGTTATTCCCATGGGAAAGCTACGGCCCAGATGGTAGCAGTCAAACAAAGGGCCGGGAAATAGAAAGTAAAACAATGTTTTTGTTGTAAATCCTCAATCCTCTAGGGGGAGCATAAAATGTCCTAGGAAGAAGAGTCCATTCCACATACGAAATCTGAACCAATACTTAGGGATCTTCACAAAAGTAGTTTTAGCAGAGTTGGTTTTAGGTTTGCCACAATATTTCAAGTTGTGCTTACTGGAGTTCCAAAATGCAAGAACGTAACCATTCTGAACTCCCTCAGACTGTCTCAAAGTTTAAATAGAATGTATCCAAATTTGCAGTCTGACAGTTCTACTGCTCAGGCAGTTCTGACACCTGGGCTTCTTAAACAGAATTGTAATCCACAAAGAAAGGAGTGTATAAGTCCTAATAAAAGTCCAAAAATCAATTGCTTACAGTCTTTAAAGGGAAAAGTAATTTCTGCGGGTGCTCAATCTGAGCTGTCAAAAGTTCTCTCTATGCCTCCACTCCTCCTGCTCTTTGCTTTAAAAGTCAATGGCTGCGGAGGACGGACTTCCTTTTCCTCGTCTCTCCGCTTTCAGCTTATTTTCAATATTTTTAGTCCCGAAATTTAGTAAAGTCCTCAATTACTCACGGGTTGTTACGTTTTAGAATCTTGTGTTGAAGGAAGAAAGGTCGGCGCTCACCGGCAACGGCAACGCGGCTTCGCTCCGCTGAATGCGCATAGACCCACAGCGCCGCTACCCCCTCTGCGATCCGGAGCCCCTTACGGGGTTCCCTCAACGTTTCGGGGGTAGCTCCTGGCGCCCGCCGGGTCCCGAGACCGCAGGCTTCCGCTGCCTGCGGTTTTCCAGAATGGGTCTCCGCTTCGCCGTAGCGGACGACCCTTTTCCAGCGTAGCTTCCCTCTCCCGGTTAGGAAAGGGCAGCCATTACCGTTCGCGCCGCCTCCGGAAGTCGATTGTGTTCATAACTTCCATCATTCCTGACTATAAATCATGCTGGGTGGTCCTGATCCCTTGATTTAAAAAAGTTCCCCCACCCAGTGTGTGTCTTTGGGACACACAGCTCTGCAAGGAATTGTAATCAAAAAGTGGAAGGCAGCAGAAGTTTAGGCACCTACCCTCCCACTTCCTGCTCACACAATTTAGAATCAGCAACTATCCAGTAAGGGAGTCTAACTCAGTGGTAGAGCACATATTCTGCATGCCAAAGGTCACAGGTTCAATCAATAAAAAGGAACAGGTAGGAGATGATCTGAAAAACCTCTGCCGGGTACCTTTAAGGTTATCTGCTAGACAGAAAAAAATAACTATAAGCTAGACAAAATAGTATTGAAGTAGCACAGGGCAGCTTTCTAATTACTAAACCCTTTAATCTGCTATTTAAATAAGAGTGGACCCAAGAGTAGGCAGCTCTGGAATATCAGCAAAAGAAACCAAAATCCCTCTCAAAATACAAAATACAAAGGCTTAATCTGTGCATGCCAGAAAATCAAACTCTTCTTGATGTAGAATTCTAACTATGTTCATTTTATTTATGTCCTGCCTTTGGGGCAGGATTCTTTATGTCCTAGTATTTATTATTATTGTAGTTATTTTTATTTTTTACCTGCCTTTCACTATAAGGTCCCAGGGCAGGTTACAACAATATAAAAACACAATAGTAATAACATAACTAAAATACCATTTTAATGCACACACTCTGTAACACACTATACCAAACAGTGAAAGGACGTAACTCAAACCATAGCCTTAGTTTAAAAATGACCATGTGGAACAAGAATGGTTTTTGCCCATCTCAAAATGGGAGACAAGTGTTAAGGCTAAGCAAGTCTTCAAAACATCAGGGCAACTTCTGAGAGGGACTTGCTCCTGGCTAAAACTATTCTTGGATCCACAAATAATGGTAACCCGAGAATTGGCAGGTCTTAAAAGAGGGTGGTGGGTGGGGTTCATATAGGAGAAAATGCATCCTAAAATGCTCTAGGTCCAGACTACAACATCTTATGGTTGCATAGAAGGGTTTCAGCTGATACAGCTGCTCATCTTTGCATGACATTTTGCATCTATCAAAGTGCCTTCTTCTACACAGCTGTTAAAAAGGGTGCAAAGGGTGTTGACACAAGAACAAGCCTTATCACTGGTGTCTCCCCACTTATGAATCACTCTCTGCAGAGGCATGCCAGGCACCTTCACTACTTTTAGGCATCAGGCAAAAATGCTTCTCTTCTGCCAGGCTTTTGGTCTTTAATTGTTTGTGGCCTCCTTCAGTGAGTAGGATGTTAGTCCAACAATCAGTGTTTTTATCTTTTGCTCTGTTTTAGTTTTATGTTGGTTTAATGTATATGCTATTAATGTATTTAATTTATTTTGAGTTGCCTTTTGTTAAAAAAAGTGACTAATAGTACTACTACTAAAAATAATAATTTAAGACAGCAAAGCCCTCTCCATCAGCCTGGCTAGTACCAACTGCCTTTGGTTCTACTCTCTCTTTCTACTTACCTTTTTTATGGTGCCAGTTGAATCCTAAACCACAGTTTTAACGATGAATGTCTTGTGTGCCTTACCAAAATGCAGTAAGTAAATGTAGCAAGTTAACTTAAGTACATACAACTACTGAGGTTCTGTCATGCTTGCAGCTGGTCCTCCTTGACATAAAAGCATGAAGATGTAGGGTTAAAAAGTTGAATTTGAGTTATAGGCTATAATGAAAGCTGGGTCCCGGATTTCCAAAGAGTGGAAAGATGGGTGACCTAAGATATACTAAGAACAAGTAACATAGAAATTGTTCTCTCCTGAAGATGAATAATCCTCCTCACACATACTGCATGCCAGACTTTTGTACCATGCTTAAGGAATATCTGCCACAGTTCTGTCGGTTTAACGCCCATCAGACGCCATTTCTTTTCTTCCCAGACTGTGCCCTTTTTTAACAGCTACATGTTCAAGGGATGTAGCTTAGTGAATTATCTTCCTTCAGACACTCAGTATTTGTTGTGGTACACTTTTTCTGGGGAGAAATCCTAAGACTTTGGTTGCTCAGGTCTTTCTATTGCAACTTTCAAAACAATGAAACACAAGATGTAACAGGGCTAGCAAAGCCATGATGTTTGGTAAATAAATTTCATGCCAGGGTTTTACAAAGATTAGCAATGTATTGGAGCAACTGTTCTTGTGTGATTCTTTCTTTCTTTCTTTCTTTCTTTCTTTCTTTCTTTCTTTCTTTCTTTCTAAAGAAGGGGATCTATATTTTTCTGTTACCTTTCCTGACTGTAAAGCAATCACAGGAAACGGCAGGAGGCCCCATAAATATGCAAATCGCAGAGAGATAACTGGTTTCAATGGTTCCGCATTCAAGTAGAAGGGGAAAGAGTCTGGGCACCTCCAATTCTGAGTAATTTATATGTCAGGGGTGCCCCCTGCTGCAATTCACAAGCTGTCCATGAAAGAGACAGCAAAGCATCTACCCCCTGATAAACAGAGGCACCCTATGAAAATTCCCACTTGTATATTAAGGCCCATCAGTATTTCTATTACAAGATGCTATTTTTAGAAGGTACAGAACATAAGTATTAAAAAAAATTTGCTCAGAGCTAAGCTCTGACTGAATGAAATGTAAGCACAAGGAAAATGATTGAAAGTTGGCTATATATATAGATGAAGAAGGGTGCATGTGTATTAATTTTCAACCAAAACTCCACATTCAATCTGTCCTTATTGCATATATGATATAGACAATTTCTCATAACAAATCCTCATTTATTTATTTTCTTTTTAAAAAGCCTCTTTTAGCATGATCCATTTTATTTCATTGCCCAGAAAAGGCCAGCAATGTGATATGGTATGATCGCTTTTAAATTACAGATCCAGCCACTATATTCACATCTTAACCTAATCACCTTTAAGGTTGTCCTAGCCATCCGTTCATACAGGAAATAGATCTTCTTCTTCTCTTTCTTTCTCTCTCTCTCTCTCTCTCTCTCTCCCCCCCCACACACACATTCCATCTCCCTCTCTCGATAATGTACCTGCTCGTAAAAATCTAGCTGTATTTGCCCATGGCACCATAATCTCATTACTGCTAAAACAAATTAAAGGCTATATCTTTTTATTTTTATAGCCCAGTGTTTGATTGGTTGATTTTGGTCATTTGCTCTTGTATTAGCGAGAAATTTAAATAATGCTTCTGTTTGTTGTCCTAATGAAGCACACATCAGAAAGTTAAAATATAAAACTGAGAGAAAAGGGGGGAATCTAAGCCATTTCCCTTCCTTGCTTTCCCCTGGCGTGCCATTAAAGAGAGGGTTTGTTTGTCAAAGTAAAATTTTTGCAGGTCATTAGTCCAAAAGATTTAAAGTGTGTGTTTGGAGGGGGGGGACAACATCACATAGCTGTATTATCTAAGAGTAAGGGCCATGCACATACGTGCAACAACTTTATTACTGGTGTTCCTCTGAATACTGCGGTGGTGCCTGCATAATACGGAAGAGCATGATACAATTCCAACCCGTGATGGTCTATTGAAGACATAATATGCATTTTAAAAATTGCTTGGAAATGTATTCACATGATGGCATCTAATGGATCAGGAGCTGCTCCCCCTCTTTATCAAATAATAAAAATTGTTATAGGCCAGTCTATCATGTCATCTTACACTCTCATCTAGGGGAACTGTTTTATGGCTTAAAAAAAATCAAAACACTACAGCAAAGAGCAAGGCTGGGGGCTGGGGGTGTTACAAGACAAAGACACTAAACTGCCTAAGTTATGTTTAAAACCAGTTATTTAATTCCCAAGCCATACATACACAAAGGGAGAAAATATTAGAAGGCTGGGTGTTTACTTTGTTCTCGTTGATTTTACCCTCTGAATGAATGAATGAACTATGCATTTGGGGGTGCTTTGTAGGTGTATGTGCGTGGCGCAGAGAGAGACAATGACACCCCAGGATCCTGACCACAGCCCTAAATTTCCTGGACTCTCCTTGACATCTGGCTATTTACTTTTGTGCTTCTACCTAAAGAGATTTCTGTGTGCTATGTTGGAAATATGGGGGTAATGAAGGTGGAGTCTGCATCCAAATGGTAAATAAGTCCACTGATAGAGATCATCATAGCTATTAAAATATGGACCGCTTGATTATTCCAAACTTTAAGCATGTTTCCTGCACTTTGCAATATCAAGTTGGATATCAGTTAATGAAACTGTTAAGGATTTTTTAAAAAACCTATTAATTAAATCTGAAGGAACATGCATTAGAATAGAATAATAGTTCTGGGGGTGGGAAATACTGTTGTTCAAAATAAAGAAGTCCCATTAAATTAGAATACCAAATAATAGGCAGCTATTGTATAGCAGCATACGTATATCTAGCATTTATTTGGAATTGCAGGCAAACCGTTTTGTTGCTATGCCACTTTAGAAGGGTGTGTGTGTGTCTATATGTGTGTAGGGTTATGCCTCTTCTAAAGATGTCACCTGCCACCTGTAGTTTATGTAAATACACGCATTAAAAATAGTTGGCTTTGAAAAGATGATCCCATTAAGATTTGTCAATCAATTAATATAGCCAATGAATCAACTAAACACTGTAGCCCTCAGATAACACACAAGAGGAGAGAGGTGGAATCTCACCCTCATACTTACGTGCTGACTCCAAATTAGATTGCTGACAAAGGTTGATTGTTAGAGGAAGAGAAAAGGACATGAGAAGCCTGGATTCTCAAACTGTCTCTATCAGAACTCTATATCCTGTCACCTTCCAGACGTTCAGTCCAACCATTCAATCTACTGAATCAAGAGACTGTTTGATCTTATCTGCATCTGTGAGCTGACTGCCAGCCTCCGAAGGCTGCATATTAAATCATCTATACTGGCTCTATCAAGCTGAGAAGATCGTTTAATTCCAAATTTATTAACCCTTGGAGTGCAGGCCTCATGCCTAGCCCAGTGTGGCCTGTGTTTGATTTCACAAGACTTTCAATCCCTACTGGTTTTAAATGTGTGCCTGGAATGGGTGTTAAAATGTCAGTGTTGTGAATTCCATTCTTATTATAATTAGGAGGTCTCTCTTTTATATACAAGAGGTTTGTTCAGTGTATATTTGTGCTTATTTTGGATTTGATCCTATCTTTGAAACCTTGCTTTCATATGCTGTGGTTGTGCTTCTGTATTGGGGGAGCAGGCAGAAATGGGTTTGCTTGCAGAAAAATTAGAAGAGGCAGAGAAAGACATCATTACTTCCAAGTAAACACAGTGGCGTAGCGTGGGGGGTGCAGGGGGGGCCGGCCGCACCGGGCGCAACATCTGGGGGTTAGGGTTAGGGGGCGCAATTCCACGGGTTAGGGGGCGCAAATCCACGGGTTAGGGGGCACAAATTACTTGCCTTGCCCCGGGTGCTGACAACCCATGCTACGCCACTGAGTAAACATGAATAGGATCACACAGGGAAATCTGCATAAATTTGCATGAGTAAAGATCTATGACTTTTAACATGTTCCACAAATGCCTGCACACATACCAGTGGAAGAGTTTGCACAGTGATGTAATAAAGAGAGGTCCTATAGTAATTCTCATGCTGGCACCAAATTTTGTGCAAGCAGAACATCATTTCTGAATGTAGTTCCACTTTTACATTTTGCGTTAGACCAGGGTGTGAATGAACACAACTCTTCCATGAGCCAGAGGAGACATCTTTATGTAAAGCTGCATTTTTGCATGCAAAAGCTTTGTTTTTAGACAATGAAGGTAGACACCATAGCATCAATCTTCCCAGAAGAGGTGCTCTCTCATGTGCAAGAAGAATCAGGGGAATCCAAGGTCTTACTATTAGTATATAAAGCCCCCAGTAGCTTGGGATCAGTTGCCATGAATGATGGACTCACTCCATACGTGCCCACTTAACAGTTTCAGTCTGCAGAATTGGCACTTTTACAAGTCCAGATCATGTTCATTTCACCAACAAAGCAATCCTTCAGTGTGGCAGCACCTACACTTTGGAACTCCCTGCCCATTTATATAGTCCCTTTGCTATATTGGTTTTGATGCCTGCTAAGGACTTTTCTAACTAGGCAAGCCTACACAAACATTTAATTTTAGCAAGCATATTTATTTTTAAAATGCTGATTTTGTTTACATCTTTATAAATGTTATGTCAACTGTTTTTTAACTTTTGCTTTTATCGTTGTTTTAATGAATATTTTATATTGTATGTAAACCACTTAGATGGAGTTATTAAGCTGTCTCTCTCTCTCTCTCTCTCTCTCTCTCTATATATATATATATATATATATATATCCTTTGTTACTGTGACTGTCACCATCAGTTCTGTTGTATTAAATACACTTGCATTAAAAACACAGTAGACAGCATTTAAAGAGAACAACTGCTGCCTAGTTAATTTAGGGTGTGTTTTAAATCAATCAAAAGGGCTGATCCAATTAATCAGCTAAACTTCGCAACCCAAAGCCTTAAGAAGGCCCACTGGGGGTTGGTATGGTAGTCAATGTACATGAATGTAGAGATTGTACCAGTGCAAAATCAGAACTATGAATTGTGCAGTCCCTTTCTAAATGTGCATTTCCTGGAGCAACTTAAATCTGATCCACATACACACTACATGCTCCTCTTTATCATTCTTGCAAGTTGCTGATGCTATCAACATATTCTGTGTGTGTGTGTGTGTGTGTGCACGCACAAATGCGTCCATATTTTTTTCCCTTTCCCAGATGCAAACTGTTAGAAATGTGACTGGTCTCTCCCTTTCTCTCTCCCCCACCCCTCCCTGGCTGTCTTTAATGTAGCCAAATAACAATTTTAGCATTCAGATGAAGCGATTTCATTCTGTGACTGCCTTTTCTATTAGATTTGATTTTGAGAAGCCCCAGTGGGTGCCTCCAAGGCAGAGAGCTATCTTTGAGCCTGCAACCGATTCAATAGCAGCCTGAGCTAACCTTGACCTTTGCATAGACCCTGTTCCATCTGGTGAAAGCATAGGGTTTCCTTCCCCCAGTCCCCCCTCCCCCTGGCTTCACAGTCAACATTGATCAAGGCAGAATCCAGTGTCTCTTCCCCCCACCAGCCCCCTTCCCTTGCCTTACTCCTTCTCTCCTCCCTCCCTTTTTTTTTCCAAGGGCTTGGGCGATGCGTGCAAAGGACACCACATTTCAATATATGGAAATGATCAAGCCTCTTATGCAACCATAAATCTAGACGGGGCTTCTGTAATATGTATGATTCCCCCCCCCCACCATTCACCTCCAAGGAGTCCCTCATTCGCCACTGTCCCTGTCTCTCCTCCCCTCTCGCCCCCACCCTCTAGTTTCTCAGCAGGGGTTTGATGCAAGCTGTACAGGAAACACTTCCTATCCACACCTCCTCCTTCTCCAACACCTGGGGGGGGGGGGCATAGCAGAAACCTCTTTGCAAACTGAACAATTCATGACTGCTCAGCAATAGAATTGCATTGCATTTTTATCAGCCCCTGCCCTCGTTGGAATCTTTGGTGTACTCCCCCACTCCAACCATTATTTATAAATGACCTCCCTACCTATTATTTACATACCAGCTTTGAGGAGAGAAAGAAGAAATAGTGGCACAGAAAACATTAGGGAAAACAGAGAAGATGAATATTTTCAAAGTTTTTTGCTTGGTTTTTAAAAGATATATGTGGCCCAAGCTGATGCATGCTTACTCAGAAGTAAGGCTGCAATCCTACACCCACTTACCTGGGAGAAAGCCCCACTGAATTCAGCAGGATTTATTTCCAAGTAAACACAGCTAGTCTTGCCACCTAAGTCTTTCTGAACACAATGAGGTTTATTCTAATTTAAGAGTGACATTTTTGGGGAAAGCTGTTTTATTTCAGCAGACATTTTAAATAAGTCTTTTCTGATTTTATGGTTCATTTTATCTCTAGTGCATCGCTTTTGTAACCTTATTGTACACCACTTAGAAACGATACAGTGTTAAGTGGCATCCAAATTGTCAAAATAAATAAATAAATGTGGGTGCACAGGACTGCAGCTGTTTACTCAAGAAGACTCATTAAGTTTAATGGGGCTAGTAAGTTCAATGGGGCTTGCTGTAAAGTAAGTGTGCAAAGGCCTGGGACCTTACAGTCAAGCGCTGGGCATGCTTACACTGAAGTAAGTCCCATTATGTCCAATGGGGTTTACTTACTCCTTAGTGCTCCTTTGGCTACAATCCAATACACACTTACTTGGGGTTAAGACCTACTGACCTTTGGTTCCAAGTTGACCTACATAGGATTGTATTGTCAGGAGCTAAACTATGTTATTTTGTATTATTTATTGTTATTGTATATTGAGCCTAAACTGAGCCTAAACTGTTATTTAAGGGAAAGGGTGGCGGCTTTTTAGGGACATGAAGAGTTGTACTTTCCACTGTCAGAATAATTCACAATAAATTTATATCACATCCACTCATTCATAAAGGCCCACAACATCCAACTATCAGGGGAGTGTGAGAGTGTAGATGTGTGTAGATGTGTTTAAGACCCAATCGTGGAATGCGGTGGGGCTTCTCTAAGTAAAGGTGTAGAAGTTTGGGATTCAACTGATAAATTTCACAAAGAAACGGCTCTCGATCAGTTTACACGCGGCTACGCCATAGCTGTCAACGTTTCCCTTTTTTTAAGGGAAATTCTCTTATTCCGAATAGGATTCCTTGCAAGAAAAGGGAAAAGTTGACAGCTATGGGCTACGCCCCTGCGACTCAGCTTAGAACAGCCTGCAGCAGCCTTGGCATGTTTAAAGGTAAAGGTAAAGGGAGCCCTGACCATTAGGTCCAGTCATGACTGACTCTGGGGTTGCGGTGCTCATCTCGCTTTATTGGCTGAAGGAGCCGGCCTACAGCTTCCGGGTCATGTGGCCAGCATGACTAAGCCGCTTCTGGCGAACCAGAGCAACACACAGAAACGCCGTTTACCTTCCCGCTGGAGTGGTACCTATTTATCTACTTGCACTTTGATGTGCTTTCGAACTGCTAGGTGGGCAGGAGCTGGGACTGAGCGACGGGAGCTCACCCGGTTGTGGGGATTCGAACCGTTTACTCGCAGGCCGATTCTCAGCATATTTAACGAAGGGGAACCTTACTCAGCTGGCAGGGTAGGAAGCCCCACTGACCTCCTCGGGGAGCAAATCCCCGGGACATCGGTGGGGCTTCCTCCGCAAGAAACCAGCCTCGCCTGGAAAACACACCAGTCAATCGCTTGACTTCTTTGCGCAGCCCAGTGAAAGGCACAAAGACACCCGAGGAGGGGCAGATGGAGAAAAAAGGTGGCACAAGAAGACGGGGGGGGGGCTGTTATTCACGAGCCCACCTGTCCCCGCCACTCAGTCCTCTTCCTCCCCAAAGCCCAGCGCCTGCCTTTACAATACTTCTTCAATCACATATATAAGATGCGACTCGTCTTCCTCTGCCCACAAGTGCAAAGATGCTGGAAGAAAGGAGAAGGGGGGAGACGTCACGTGGGAACAGGCTAGGCCAGGCACGGCGGCGGTTGTAGCGGCAGCGGCTCTTCAAAGGAAATTGCCTCGCTGGCCGCTTGGGCGCATTTCAATATATGGAAATGACCAGCGGCTTTCTGCAATAAATCAACACTCAACATTTTTGTCATTCCCTCCGCCTTCTCCTTCAGTTTCCTTATTTCTTTTTTATTCTCTCTCCCCCCGCACGCTTTATACCTCCATTCTTTTGCACACGCGAACACACCGGCTAGCTTTTCCTTTTGCTCTGCACCAACTACTCCGCCCCCTCTTCTAAAATTCCCCTTTAATTCGTTGTTATTCCTTGCAATCACTAGCGACTCTGCAACCGTGGCGCCGTCGTCTCCTAAGCACACGTAGCTTATTCTTCTTAAGCAATCAGTAATTATTTCAGGAGGTAACAGATATTGCAATGTTAGATTTAAGCTCCTCGCCTTTCCCCTTTTACTATTACTGCAAAACTTGTACTGGAAGGTAGCCAGGGCCCGGGAGGCAAGGGCAGTTTTCTGCCAAACAAGGAACCATCAACTGACTTCGGATACCACACATCTATGTTTGCTTAGATGTACCTCCTGTATTCAGTGAGTTTTACTCCCAGGCCGGCGTGCATAGGATCGAGGCACCAGGTTTCTGGTTTGTTCGCAAAATGCAGCATTCCTGTGCAGAGCAGAGACTTTTATTTTACTGCATTTTGAGAGCTGTGTGTATCGCAGTCTCCGACGAGGATGTGGGAATCTCTTTCCCTTATTGTTTTGCAGATCCTACAACGCAAATCGCCGCACTCTCAATAGAGCGACGACGGACACAGTCACGCTCGGTAACTTTTCCAAACGCAACAAACGCTTGGCTGCCTTTTGGCGTAAACGCGTTTCTTCCAAGCCCGGGCTGCCTTTGATTGGAGTGTCCGAGGAACGCCCCCACTCCTACCCAGCATCACACCCATAATTTTAAATTGTTTTGCCTTTCCCCCCACCCCCCACTTTTTCATTTTCTTTTTACATTGCCGACATGCTAAAAGGGAAGACAGAGGTTGCCCGGCACAGGATGAGGACTCGATCATAGGGATGCTTACTTGGGAGTAAACCCAAAGTAGATGCGAGGTCATTTACTGCTGAGGAGATGGGGAACCTCAGGCACAGGGGCCGCAGGTGTCTCCCCACGCCAGACCTTGCTGTCTGGCCATTGGGCCTCTCTCCAGCCAACATCACCTCACTGGTCCCACTTTGAAACAAAAAAAAAAAAATCTTTCCAGTAACACCTTAAAGACCAACTAAGTTTGTTATTGGTATGAGCTTTCCTGTGCGTGCACACTTCTTCAGATACACTTCGCATGCACACGAAAGCTCATACCAATAACAAACTTAGTTGATCTCTAAGGTGCTACTGGAAGGAATTTTTTTATTTTGTTTCGACTACGGCAGACCATCACAGCTACCTACCTGTAACTGGTCCCACTTTGTTCTTCCTATGGTTCTTTTGCCTGGCTGGAATGTATCAATGAACTTCCATAATAGCTATTTCCTGGATGTTAATGTGCGTAGAAAATATCATAGTGTACAAATATATTTGCTCTCCCCCCCCCACTCGCATGCCATTGTTGGGTGGGGTCAGAAGCAAACGTGTGCGGAGCAATTATAAGTTGCATTGGCCACCTGGAAGTTTGCCCAATAGAGAAGGCACTCTTTGGGTTGAGAAAAGCTTTATTATGCCTGATTTTGCCAGGATTGGGGGGGGGGTCCTCCTGTCAATAGGACAGCTGGGGAGGGAAGGGGAAAGCACCTGTGCCTTTTAAAAATCAGTCCAGGGGAGAATTTGGGTGGTGGGCAGTGATGGTGAGCTGTTTGAAGACTAAGGACTTAGCTACACTACCTTTGCTCTGCTCTTTTCAGGCATTTTTCAAAGCTCTGTGTCCAAGCACCCTCACTTTTTGCTCCAGAGCTTTCCCCATGAAAACCCGCTCATTAAAGCTCCATCGGAGAAAACAGCAATCTGCAGAAAATTTGAACTGATGTTTGCTCTGATTGAGCACTAAAGAGCTGGTTTTTGGGGACAAAGCTTGGGCAAAAAACAAAAATGCTTGGACACGGAGCTTGAAAGTGCAGACCTGTACCTGGAAAGAGCGGGGCAAAAAGTGTGCATAAGTCCATGATTGTGCTTTCTATTCTTCTTTTATGGGCATAGCCAGGATTTATTTATTTTATCGGGGGGGGGGGGGACTGAGTTCTCTGCGATGCAATTGTTTTTGGGTTTTTTTAATGATATTTATTAAAATTTTACAGACAGAACGAAGTTACAGAATAAAAAAGAAGAAAAAAATAAGAACAAAAAGGTACAAAAATACAAAGAAAAAATACAAAATACATAAAAAGAACAATTAAAAACAAATCACACTTTTCATGTCTTATATTTCATTTACTTGTTTCCTGACCTCATCACACCTCCCTTTTTTGTATTCCAGTTCACATGGTTAATTCAGCAAATCCTTTCCCTCTTTGTTTTTATCTTAATTCTATATCTTAACATATTAAAACTTCGTATCTTCATCTGATTATCAATCCATTTTTACATATTCTTTTTAGCCTTGTTGCTAAAGCCGTTTCATTTCAACATCATTTTAACATTCATTAATTTTACAATGTTTCTGCAAATAGTCTTTGAATTTCTTCCACCAATTCTTCTCCCTGGTCTCGAATTCTGCCAGTCATTTCTGCCAATTCCATATAGTCCATCACTTTCATCTGCCATTCTTCCAAGGTGGATAGATCTTGTGTCTTCCAATACTTTGTGATGAGTATTCTTGCCGCTGTTGTAGCGCACATAAAGAAAGTTCTATCCTTCTTTGGCACCAATTGACTGACCATGCCCAGGAGAAAGGCCTCTGGTTTCTTCAGGAAGGTATATTTAAATACCTTTTTCCAATTCATTATAGATCATCTCCCAGAAGGCCTTAATCCTTGGGCACGTCCACCAAAGGTGAAAGAATGTACCTTCATTTTCTTTACATTTCCAACACTTATTGTCGGGCAAATGATATATTTTTGCAAGCTTGACTGGTGTCATGTACCACCTGTATATCATTTTCATAATATTCTCTCTTAAGGCATTACATGCCGTAAATTTCATACCTGTGGTCCACACTGTTCCCAGTCAGCAAACATTATGTTATGTCCAACATCTTGTGCCCATTTTATCATAGCAGATTTAACCGTTTCATCCTGAGCTCTGCGATGCAATTGGTTAGATAGTTAAGTATTTTTATTTATTTACTTGATTTAGGAGGGGAAACTGGCCCCAATGCACCCCCTGGCTACTTCCATGACTTTTTCTATACTTCTAAGCTGGCCTCATGTGTGGTTGAGGATGCTGTCTTGTCATCAGCATTGAGGTAAAGATTAAATTGCCATCCAGCTTCAAAAGGCAGTTGTCCCTGTTCTTGTCCTTGCATTTCAGGCAGCAAATTCTGTTGGGCTAGCCCTGGCTGCATTCTCCCTGGGGCTAGGGTGGGAATCTATTTTCAGACCAAGGGCCACATTCCCTTGTGGACAACCTTGCTGCATGCCAAAGATGGGTCAGACAATATATTTGACTCTCATCTTTGTACAGTAGACTACATTTCTGTGCACACAAATGTATCTTCATCCAGGCAAGCAAGAAGTCTTATCACAGTTCATAGACACATCCCAGACAGACAAAGAGGACATGGAATAGTGCGAGGAGGGCTTTGTGACCTAGGCACAGGGAGTTTCACCTGGAGAAGGGTCAAATAGATAAGCCTGGAGGGCCACATTCCCTGCTGTCCTTGAGTGTCTGGCTGGAATGTTAGGCTGTAATAAGGCCTCTTACTTGTCTCTATTGGAGAGATGTGTGCATGCTGAGAAGTTTGCCGAAACGTTTGGGCTGTACATGGCTGGAATGAAGCCTACTGTGCAAAAGGTAAGAGTCACATCCATTGCTCCACCCACTTTTGCCTCTGGCCCTGCCCACCATTGGCATGCATTTTACCTGCTAGTTTTCAAGCACAGAGAGCTAAAGCAATGCATGCACCATGGTACATGAAATGGCTCCACCAAAAAGCATTGCATCTCAGGCAATGCGTAAGTTCTATCCTTAGATTTGAGATAGTTCATGCATGTGTACTGGAGTGTCAAATGTGGGATCCCTCCATCACCGCTACAGCTGCATGTAGAGGATCCTCCGTTTGTGGCTATAGTGGCGACGGAAGGATCCCAGCACCGTCTGTACAACGCTGGAGTGCTGGCGGCGGCAAACCGCTATGTACAGCGCATGTGCAGTGTCACTACGTACAGCCAGTGGTGTAGCGTGGGTTGTCAGCACCCGGGGCAAGGCAAGTAGTTTGCACCCCCTAACCCGTGGATTTGTGCCCCCTAACCTGTGGATTTGCGCCCCCTAACCCTAACCCCAGATGTTGTACCCAGTGCGGCCGGCCCTCCTGCACCCCCCCCATGCTCTGCCACTGCGTACAGCACATGCGTTGTACGTAGCGATGCCCCACCCCGGGTGTCACAACGCCTTCATTCGCCCCTGCTTGGCTGGAATTCTGATCATGTCCATTGCTTGTCTGCATTGGAGAACAGAGAGGGGTATGCATAGATAAGGCTGCCATACAGTCTGGTTTTCCCAGACATTACCGGGATTTCAAAGGCGGAAAAACATCCGGGAAGATTTCCGAAAGGCGGCACTTTGCCCTGGATCTTAGGCAAGTCAATAAAAAAAATCATGGTTTCTGGTGTTTTTGTAATGGTAGTATAGAAACTAGTCTGCTGTACAAAGGTAACATTTACATTAATTGCACCATTCATTTTTGCCTCTGGCCCCACCTACCAGTGGCATGTGGCTCTCAGAAGGTTGCCCTTGGGGTGATAAAGTTCCCCTGCCCTTGATCTGGATGTCAGGGAACTGAACCTGGAACTTTTTGCCTGCAAAGCAGATGCTCGACCACAGCCCTTTCGCTTAAGCTGTGGCACTAGGGCTCCACCCAGAGGGCAGCTGTTGCCATGTCTGATGTAGCCCTCTAGGACTCAACCAGAAGCAAGATGGAGAGGACTGAGTCAAGGAAGAATGACCAGCAAGCACAGGAACTGTGGGTTACAGCCGCTGTTAAGGGTAGTGTGTCATTTCCACTGGCTTTGCTAGCCCCTGGGCTAACAGTCCTCAGCAGGCTTCCTGTGTGGTTTGTGGGTGTAAAGCATCTGGTAAATAGAAAAATAAACCGCCTGGGAATAACCCCAAAGGGAAAGGGGAGGGGCCATCATTCTGTGGTAGAGCTTATTGCTCAGGAATGTCAACTTGTTCACAAAGTTTGCAGAACATACCAGATTCATTCAGGTATCAGTGCAGGTCAACGGCACATGAGGGGTGGATTTCTACAGTTAACGGCAGCTTCTCTAAGGAAAACCCTTTCCTCCTACAACTGTAATGGAAGCCTTGATCCTAGAGTTGAATTGAATAACATAATATTTTTTGGACACCCGTGGAAGAGTCTACACAATACAAGTAAAAAAAAGGAACAAAGATAAGAAATAAAGCAAAAGTTGCTTTTCAGTTCTCTTCTCCTCCCACCCTTGCAAACAACCAGCAATGTACAGTGGTACCTCGGGTTAAGTACTTAATTCGTTCCGTTCTTAACCTGAAACTGTTCTTAACCTGAAGCACCACTTTAGCTAACGGGGCCTCCTGCTGCTGCCACACCGCTGGAGCACGATTTCTGTTCTCATCCTGAAACAAAGTTCTTAACCCGAGGTACTATTTCTGGGTTAGCATACCTGAAGCGTATGTAACCCGAGGTACCACAGTACATTGCAAGTGGGGCTGTGGAATGTATAAGAAGCACCTGGACACCCCCTCTCCAAAGAATTACATGATAGGATACAATGGGGAAGAGAACTTTGCCGCCTGCAGATTTGGCCCCCAATTTTCTGCAAGGAAGTGGAATCCTCCCCGGGTTTTGTGCTTTGATGTTCAACATACAAAGGAGCTGAAACATTTCCACTATCAATACTTATTAAAGTTTAAATGGTAGGGCAAGGAAAACAGAAAAAGAAACCTGTGACATATAAACTGAAAACAGATGAGTATAAAATTCCAAAGAAATATACGTGTTTTGCACATGTACCATAGAATCAACAATTCTACACGAGTGCTAAACACATCCCCCCCAATGCAGAACTTCAATGCAGATGCTCAGAAACAAGAGAGACAACTGAAAAATGATGCTTGAGGGGTAGGCGGGGAAATAAGAAGAGTGGGAGCAGACTACCCCAAACACCACTCCCCAGAAAGAACAAGGAAACCTGTTCAGGAGCTATTTTGGGAGCAATTTAGGAAGAGGAACAAAACTCCCCTTGGGTTTTCCATGGATTTCATAAGATTTGGTTCAGCAGTAAACATTGGGTTTTCCTACCTGGGAAAAGCAGTGGAGCAAAAAAAGAAGAAACCTCTCAGACCTGTCATAATAGATGGAAACAAAATACTAGAACACACAGGGAAAACCAAAGTGTGGATGGGCTCTGACATTCTTAGCTTGCATCCTCTCCAACTTCTGCCTCTCTCACACACTGGACCTCAAGCCACAAGGTCAACTTGGAGCTATTCTCCTGAGAACAAAGGGTCAAGCATGGCTGCCTTTGTTTTCTCTAGCTTAAGTAAAGTAGCTTAGAACTAGAACCTCTATCCTATTCAAGTTATGTACTTCCTATAATAAACATCTTTGTATTTTTTCATCAACAATAATCTCTCTTTGTGTGAGAGAGATTGGTCTCTCACAAGCCACTAGTCTCCACATGTCATATCAATTGCAAGCTTATGCATTAGGTGGGCCTGCAAGAAAACATTTTCTATACTTGCAATGCAGCTTTTATAACCAAATGTTTTATTCTTCAGCCTACTCTTCTGCACCTCCCCCCCCCCCCCCATTTTTCCAGCTTTGAATCTGAGCTGGAAAATTGTCCTGCCTCCAAGGAAAGTAGCAGTGGAACACTTGGATGAAAACGTCAAAGGGTCCTTGTAGATTTTGTCTCACTCCAGCAATAATGAATATGGCTGAAATCTACAGCAAATGTAAGACTCTAGTTCATATAATTCCAGTAACCAGTGCCTGGAATTCTGTGCACGCCAAATTTTAGCTTTCTAGGTGGTCTGGAAGTTCCATAATAATTTTGATTTTCACTCAAGTGAGCAAGTCAGTCAGTCCCAAACATCTTTATAAGTGAGTGAGTAAACCTATTACCATTTAAAGCCACAGGTTATAATTATTAATGTCAAACAATTGAAGCAATCTTTGTCTATCGTATAAGACTTGATTACTCTTAACATGCTTTATGTGGAGTTACTTTCCGCTTTGGAAGTTTTAGCTAGTGCAGAATACAGTGGCCAGACTGCTCACAGGACGAGGATCCTGGCAACACATTACTCTATTGCCAATTTGGTATCAGGCCAGGTTCAAGGTTCTTATGTAAATTCACAAAGCTGAAAACTACTTGGGCCCAAAGTGCCTTGAGGACCATCTGATCACCTAAGATCACTACTTGTGGTTCCCCATGACCCTGAGATTCAGTTGGTCTTTACAAGGGCCCAAGCCTTTCATGTGGCAATCTCTGACCAGTGACCAGTAAAATTGGTCAGGAATCATTCC
Source organism: Podarcis gaigeae (assembly GCF_964106915.1). NCBI lineage: Eukaryota > Metazoa > Chordata > Lepidosauria > Squamata > Lacertidae > Podarcis > Podarcis gaigeae. The sequence continues at coordinate 113,935,207 of NC_139680.1, forward strand.
TTCTTTTAGATACCACCTAAAAACTTTGCAATGTGAATTTTCTTTGAACCAACCAGCATTTATGGATATTTCTACTGGTGTTTTTCTACAATTGGAACTTATGGTGCTGGAGGAGACTCTTGAGAGTCCGATGGACTGCAAGAAGATCAAACCTATCCATTCTTAAGGAAATCAGCCCTGAGTACTCACTGGAAGGACAGATCCTGAAGCCGAGGCTGCAGTACTTTGGCCACCTCATGAGAAGAGAAGACTCCCTGGAAAAGACCTTGATGTTGGGAAATATGGAGGGCACAAGGAGAAGGGGACGGCAGAGGACGAGATGGTTGGACAGTGTTCTTGAAGCTGTGAACATGAGTTTGACCAAACTGCAGGAGGCAGTGGAAGACAGGAGTGCCTGGCGTGCTCTGGTCCATGGGGTCACGAAGAGTCAGACACGACAAAATGACTAAACAACAACAATTTGTTGTTGATGTTGTTAGGAAAGTGCAGTTTATAAATATTTTTTAAAAAATAAGTTTTGAACTGGTGAATGGATTAAGTGTGTGAAAGTTGCATATGACCTTGGGAAAGGGTCATGGCTCAGTGGCAGAGCATATGTTTTGCACACAGAAGGTTCCAGGTTCAATCCCCAGCCAGATAAGTTTGGGAGAGAACCCTGTGTGAAATCACAGAGCTGCTGCCAGTCAGTGTAGGCAATACAGAGCAAGATGGACCAATAATCAGCTAGATCTGACTCAGTATAAGGCAGCTTTTTGTGTTCTTATGAAGAAAAAGGATAACATAAAAAGTGTTTTGTTTTTAGATTATGCACCTAACTGTGTGTGTATGTTTGTTAAGCCGGTCAAAAAGTTTTTAATTGATTAATATAACTAATTAGCCCTAAGCTGTCACTGAGAAAAAAACAACCAACAGTGTGGCAAATGTAAGCATTCAGAATATGTAATCCATTTTTTTATTATTATCTCTGTCTGTCTATTGGCTGTGAGACGTGGAAGACCCGCCCCCTGCCTTGCAGGCCTTTCGCCATCTGGCCTGAGAGGGCAGGACCCTGACTGACTCCAGCTACAAAAGCTGATGCTGCTGAAGAGGCCAGAGATCATCTTGGTTGTGAGTCCCAGAAGTCCATCTCGCTTGGGAGTGCAGGGCCCTGACTCCAGCTACAAAAGCTGAGACTGAACAGGCTTTTGGGTTGGGGTGTTATTTAGGGTTTTTTGTTGGCACAGGGATTGTTGTTGCTGTTGCTGGTTTTGATATTAATTTTTGCATCTTTATTTTATACCTTATTATGTGATGATAATAATAATAATAAGCAATATTTGTAACCTGCCCATCTGACAGGGTTGCCCCAGCCACTCTGGGCGGCTTCCAGCATATATAAAAACATAGCAGAAATTGTTTAATTTGGTTGTGTCCTTTTGGATGTTTCATTGTTTATGACTGCTTGTGTTATGTTTGTAATTATGTATTTTTTCATGTTGTAAGCCACCTTGAGCATGGTTTTAACTATGGAAAGGTGGCACACAAATAACTTTATGTATGTATGTATTTATGTATGTTTTTCTCTTTCTCTCTCATATGGTATTGTAAGTAAGCAGTAATCTGAGCATACCCTATCAGCCGTTGCAGAGCCACAGATAAGTGCGCAAGCAGCTAAAAAAGCCAATGCAATTCTGGGCTGCATCAATAGGAGTATAGCATCTAGATCAAGGGAAGTAATAGTGCCACTGTATTCTGCTCTGGTCAGACCTCACCTGGAGTACTGTGTCCAGTTCTGGGCACCACAGTTCAAGAAGGACACTGACAAACTGGAACGTGTCCAGAGGAGGGCAACCAAAATGGTCAAAGGCCTGGAAACGATGCCTTATGAGGAACGGCTAAGGGAGCTGGGCATGTTTAGCAGGAGGTTAAGGGGTGATATGATAGCCATGTTCAAATATATAAAAGGATGTCACATAGAGGAGGGAGAAAGGTTGTTTTCTGATGCTCCAGAGAAGCGGACACGGAGCAATGGATCCAAACTACAAGAAAGAAGATTCCACCTAAACATTAGGAAGAACTTCCTGACAGTAAGAGCTGTTCGACAGTGGAATTTGCTGCCAAGGAGTGTGGTGGAGTCTCCTTCTTTGGAGGTCTTTAAGCAGAGGCTTGACAACCATATGTCAGGAGTGCTCTGATGGGGTTTCCTGCTTGGCAGGGGGTTGGACTCGATGGCCCTTGTGGTCTCTTCCAACTCTAGGATTCTATGATTCTAAGCGCAAATGACAGTTTGGGGTGAGGGTATTTTGTTTGTTTGTTACTATGTTATGTATTTTCGTGTTTTTAGTATAAGCCGCCTAGGATAATGTGCAGTATAAATAATAATAATAATAATAATAATAATAATAATAATAATAATAATAATAATAAAAAACAAATAAGAGGTCCAGTGGGGTTCCAGGAGTGGAGAAAACCCGAAAGCTCATGTATGTCAGGTGAAAAAAACCCTGACCCCTCTCTGAGGTGAAGAAGTATGGCTTGAAATGCAGCAAGAGGTGGGTGGGTGACCTCACAGTGTTTCAAGCACCTAATCTGAACATATCCCCAGTCAGTCTTTCTAATGATGGTACTTGCCTGGATCTCTGACCTGAGTCTAGTCCTGGCTAGTTCTTATAGGCAAAAAAAAAAAACCACCCCAAAGCCATATTGTCCAGTGTGTCAGCACCAAATTCTACAGCTTTTACAAGCAGCTTTTTAAGCAAGGTGTCTATGTAGGTGGGTAGCCATTCTGGTTGCCCCAGACATGACCCTTGCCACACTTCTCTTCATTTGCTGTATGTTGCACCAAGCACAGCCGTTAGTTGTGCATTAGCTAAATCATCCAAGTTCAGTTCCCTATTTCCAAAGGTGTTTCCTGCAAAGAGGCCTCAAGAGAATGGACGTTATGCTCTTGACCAGGTTAACCACAAATTAGCAAATTTATTCTTAACTTCAGTCCAGCATATAGACTATCTTACCACATAGACTGTTAAAAGTATTTCATTGCCAGGCTTCCTCTGACATGGCTTTTCCTGCTTAGATCCCTTTTATCAGATCCTGGGGACTTGTTTCAAATCTAAACTTTGGGGGATTCCAGCATTTTTATAGATTTGATTCACCTTAAGTAACTCTAAAATACATATTATTTGAGAATTGTTAAGGTAGATGAAAGGGAGAGGATAAATTAATGGGGGTATGTCTGTGTATAGGGAAGGGCTATAGCTCAATGGTAGATTGTCTGCCTTGCAAGCAGAAGGTTACAGGTTCAATCCCTGGCATCTCCAGGTAAGGTTGGGAGATATACTTTCTTGAAACCCTGGAGACCTACAGAAGAAGTTAACTGAGGCCTTTTGAGCCTACCTCTTTATTTAATTTACTTTTTATCTCACTTTACCTTAATGTAGCTAACAACAAAACAGCAAAATAACCCTAGAATTGCAATTAAAGACCTGGAATACCAGGGTTCAAATCCCCACTCAGCTATGAAGCTGACCTTAGGCCAGTCATTGTCTCTCAGCCTAGCCTACATCACAAGGTTGTTGTGAGGATAAAATGCAAGATGTGAGAGCCAAGTATCCCACCTTGAGCTCTATGGAGAAAATGTGGGATACGATTTTTAAAAAATAAAACCCCCTCAGAGTTTAATCAGCCCAACTTTATAGTTATGCTTCAGTTCAGGAGTGGGCAACATGCAAACCTCAGTTTAATTTTATATGAGTCTCTGCAAGTGATCATTGTAGACTTCTGAGCAAGAGGGATCTGTCCCTACCCACTCACCACCCTCCCATGACAGCACACCAAGTAAGGAGGGAGAGAAGAGGAATGTCAGATTGACTTGTTGAATTGGTGTATTGTCAAACCAAAGAAATAACAGCCAACATTCTGACCAAGCCACTACCAAGAGACAGTTCTGAGAACTTTTGAGTCAAGATGGGACTCTGGGTGGTTCATTAATTGTGCGTGCAATTGTTATATTTGCCTGAGAAGGGGTTTGTGGTATAACCTGCCTCATATAACCAACATGCCTGGGACAGCACAGTTGGGAGAGCATGAGGCTCTTAGGGTCATGGGTTTGAGCCCCATGTTGGGTGAAAGTTTCCTGCACTGCAGGGGGTTGGACTAGATGACCCTCATTGTCCCTTCCAACTCTACAATTCTATGATTCCATGAAAATGCTTAAGTCTAATTATGCATGAAGGGGTTAAGGCCATAAAGTAAGCTGTCCTGCCAGGCTTAACTCAGCCTTGGACAGGACTAGGTAATCAAGACTTTGTTCCCCTCAGTCTACCTCAGAAGCTCAACGTGATGTGATGGTGGCTCCAAGCAGAGACCGCCTGGCTTCTACAAGCCATTATTTAGTTCCCATACCAATAATTCAGGAACTTTCACCACAGTAACCAAGCCACGTTTTACTGCCTGTGCTTTTGGGCTGACATATGGACCCGCACATGTACCTGCCCATTAGAGAGTTTGTAAGTAAACCATTTAAAACTTAGTAAACGTGTGGTTTCTTCCTATGCTGAAGAGGGGACTATCTTGGAACTCACCAAAAAGACATATTTTAAAGGTCTAACAGCCTCTATTTTTACACTTTACTTCACTGCATGTTTCATGGTTTTAAATCTCTGCTGGCGTTATCTCACCAAAGAGTACTTGCCCCATACCTGGATCTTAGCATCCAGAGAATTCTCTTTTAACACCTATTTTTTCCTTGCCACCATCACTTTGGACACCTAAACATAGCTGTCAACTATACAGATTTGAAAATAAGGGACCAGCAGCCTTGAAAATAAGGGACCAGCAGCCAAAATAAGGGCCTGCAGCCTCACCTGTTCCAGGCACTCCAGTCTTCCTGTCCTCCTGCAGTCTGGTCAAACTCATGCTGGTAGCTCTGAGAACACTGTCCAACCAACTTTGTAACCAGAGGTTTAACTGAATAGAATCTGAATCACATGCACCACAAGGCCTATGCAGCCTCAACTTAAGATGGCTCCCCGGCCTGGCTTTGCACTGCAAAGCTTGCAGCAGCACGTGCAACAAAATGGCGTCCAGCATTCATAAACCCCCTCAGCTTGCATTAACTAGCCACACACAAGGCATGCAAGCTCCACCCCCCAGTCGTTCTTAGACTTCTTATTGGGTGAGCAACACAGCCAAGCAACACAGTTGGAGCCTCCCTCCTCCCTGGCCGGCAGGGAGGGAGGGAGAGGAGCTGCTTCCTTTGAAATTTAAGGGACATCATTTAAGAGACGTTTAAGGGACATCCATCAATGAGGGACAGCAGCAGGACATGGCGCTGGAATAAGGGACTGCCCCTTCAAATAAGGGACACTTTACAGCTATGCACCTAAAATGGCACTATAAGCATAATGATGGTGATGATGAAGTGACAGCTACATACATACCTCTCACATTTATTGATTGGGTTGCATTACTTTCCACAGTGCTTTTTTCTGGGGGGGATGTAGGGGGATGCATACCCCTAAACATTTTGTGAATCTTTATACTTTTGTCCATTTATTGTATTTATTTTCCCCAATTTGAACTATAAAATGGTGGTTTTCTTGAGTCAAAATGAGAATACCCCTAAACATTTTTTAGAAAAAAAGCACTGACTTTACACGTTTAGCACCCCACCAATAAAAATGCATCCAGGTTTGTTGCTTTATTCTCTTATTTAAAGAAGAAGTGTGGAATATATGTACACACATACTTGAATATTACAGTAGCTTTCTGCAGAAATAGAAAAATATATAGTAGTTCCCAAACTTTCAGATGCAAACAAAGATTTGCACAGCATAAGGCTTGTTTGGAAATCATGTCAGCACTTGCTAGCAAAAAACGTGAGTGACAATTAATCATAAAATAAAGCTTTCTAACTTCTTTTTCTTTTTTTACACTCATGTAACATAACAGGTTTTTGAGAAAATCGCTGAGGCAGATGTGAGAGTTTCCTTTCTAGTATCTGCAGAGCTAACCATTTTCAGTGTAAGACAACAACACTCCTTTAAATAGAACTGTTGATTTTCTCTATTTCTTGCAAATGCCAAAGCACATTCTACACTTTAAAATAATTATTTTAAAAAAATAAAATACAAGGAATATTCATTTCTTACATAAAGCCTTTTGTTGGGCTGATCCAAGCAGCTGCAACACATTCTCTTAAATCTACGTATTTGCAGTTGCTATACAATATAATGCGGGGGGGGGGGGTGCCTTCCAAACACAGAAGTATTTCAGGAAAAGAAACCAAAAATAAAAATAAAATTGTTATATTTTCAGGCAGAGACAAACATTGTAGGAATCTGCTTATCCAAACTATGTAATTTACTATATGATACTGATTTTAGAGATGAGGAAATATAAATTTCTTTTATTTTTTTCTTTATTTATATAAATTGACAACTATCTTGGGTACCTTGGGTAGCAATCTTCATGTTTGTGAGGACTCTGTAGATTCTAATCAGTTTAGGTGTAATGTAACTCAAAAGGTTATAAGGGACGCGAGTGGCGCTGTGGGTAAAACCTCAGTGCCTAGGACTTGCCGATCGTATGGTCGGTAGTTCGAGGTCCCAGCTCCTGCCCACCTAGCAGTTAGAAAGCACCCTTAAGTGCAAGTAGATAAATAGGGACCGCTTTATAGCGGGAAGGTAAACGGCGTTTCCGTGTGCTGCGCTGGTGCTGGCTCACCAGAGCAGCTTCGTCACGCTGGCCACGTGACCCGGAAGTGTCTCCAGACAGCGCTGGCCCCCGGCCTCTTAAGTGAGATGGGCGCACAACCCCAGAGTCGGTCACGACTGGCCCGTACGGGCAGGGGTACCTTTACCTTTAAACTCAAAAGGTTGCATGATCCTCCTGAACTACTAAAAGTTAATCTGTTTCCTGAGTTGGAAATTCTGCATGACTTCTGTAGAAACTTCAGCCAGCAACCATGTCAAGACATATTTTGCTGGAGCAATAAAGCTGTTATGTACTGAAGTTCTCACCCTGGGCCAGCAGGGGGATACTGCAGATAGTTATGCAAATGAAGGATCGAAAGTGACATTCAGTGATTGGATAGTTTTAGAAAGTTGTTACAGTAACGTGGTACTGGAGCTCTATATAAGCAGGCTGACTGAGCCCTTCAGTTCAGTTCTGTTCTGGCCTCTGAATAAATAAGAGCTGTTTGAAGAATCGCTGTGTCATCTGATATGTTCACCCACAACTTAACAAAAGTCTTCAACACTGTGGTGTGCTTCTTGACTCTTACCTCCCTGACTGATTTCTGAAAGCTGCCTACAACTAATAGGGGGACTGTAGCTCAGTAATAGAGCAACTGCTATGCATGTAGTAGTTCCCGGGTTCCATTCCCATAATCTCTAGACATTCCCTGTCTGAAATCCTGGAGAGCTGCTGCTTGTCAGTGCAGATAGTACTGAGATAGATGGACCAGTGGTCTGATTTGGCATGCATCAGTTTCCTATTTCCTATTTGTCTGCCCTAAATTTTCCACCATTCAGCTTCACTGCATTACCCCTGGTTTCTAGTATTATGAGGGGGGGGGGGGGAAACCAACCCTATTCACATGTTCTGCATCTTACATAATTTTATACACTTCTATTGTGTGTCTGCAGCTTACTTATTTTTTTTCTAAGCGAAAAAGCCCCACATGTAATCTTTCCTCATAAAGGAGTTGCTCCAGCATCATGGATAATTTTTGTTGGCCTTTTCTGGATTTTTTGCAGCTCTACAATATTCTTTTTGAGATGAGGCAACCAGACCTTGAAACAGTATTCCAAGTGTGGTCACACCAGACATATGTATAAAGGTATTTCCATACCATGAATTCCACATGAAATTTGCTTTTTTCACAGCTGCTGCAGAGCACTCTGGGTTGAAGTCTGCGTTGAGCTATTGACTATGACCCCAAAATCCCTCTCTTAGTAAACTGTACATCCCTCTCTGGTAAACTGTACATTAGCAAAATTCTTTAAATCTGAAAATGTGAGTGAATGATCAAAAGGCAACTGCATGATTTCACAAAAGAAAATCGCACTACTTACACACACACACACACACACACACACACACACACACACTATGTTATTCCTTTGGAAAGACAGAAGTGAGGTCAATGGCTCAGAACTGCAATGCCTCAAGACCGCATCTCCCCATGTTATCCAACCTTGACCTTGCAATCATCACCTAAGGCCCTTCTGGAGGGTGGCAACACAAGAATGGGCCTTTTCTGCAGTGGCTCCCAGTTTGTGACATTCTTTCCTCCAATAAAGAATTTATTACATACGGCCCCTTTATTACAAAGCTTTAGGTGCCAGGCAAAAATGTTCCTCTACAACCTGGCCTTTGCTAATTAAACAATCCATGCCCTTTTAAATGTGTCGGGGTGGGAGAGGCCAACAATAACAACATGCTTCTGTGGGGAGGCAGACAATAAGAAAATTATTCCTATATTGTCATTATGTTATGTTTTGAGTTTTTATTTTGTGTTTTGTGTTGTAAGCCACCCTGTGATTTTCGGGTGAAGGGTGGAAAATAAATTTAATAAATACAATTTTAAAAAATAAGGGAAGAGTAACAGAATTGAGAGGGAAGAACAGATGATACAACAACAACTACAACAATAATAATAATACATACTTCCAGTTCCCTTCCCTTTCATTTAAAGTGTTATGCTTGGTTTTTGAGAACTTTGCAGTCTGGGAAATGGGGGAGGGGGAGTTGAAGAAACAGAGAATGCAAGCTTTCCCCCCCTCCCCCCCCACAAATCTTGTCATAATTAAGAAATTGTCTCATTTCTCCTGTGCCTGAAGAAGGAGTATGGGCATTGCTATAATAAGAGCATGTCAGGTTGTGTCTGTGTTCTCCCCCTGCTTTCTTTTCCAGGCTCGCACTTCTAATTTAAGAATGCTACCACTTGGTTATTAAAATATTCCAAGGGTGCCTCTTCTAACACAGAGGAGAGAGGAGTTTTGTTTAAAAAGAAAAGAAAAAGAAAGTGCATCTAAAGCCTCTTCTGAGCCAGCTTATTTAATTACAACAGGTGAGTAGTAATTTGAGGACAAGGTGTTGTACTTTTCCTTCAAATAAGATGGCAAGGGAGGCACACGTGGGGAGGGGAAACTTATGACCCTCCACAACATAGGAAGCTGCCTTAAACTGTGGGATAACCAACCTCATATAACCCACATGCTTAAGTCTAATTAATGCATGAAGGGATTAATACCATACAGAAAGCTGTCCTGCCAGGCTTGGTTCACCTTGGGAGAAACTAGGTAATCAAGCCTTTGTTCCCTTTCAGTCTACCTGAACCCCTTTAGTCTACCTGATGAACTCACCATGTGAAGAGGCTAAGCTGGTTGTGTCAGCTTAGCTGCATGGCCCTGTCAAGCTGATCTCTTGAGTTCCTATCTCAATAATTTAGGAACTTTCACCACTTTGCAACTAAGCCAAGTTTTACTGTGCGCGCAATTTTTCTGACTGATGTGTGGAAAAGTGATGTGTAATGTGTGATGTGTGAACCGGAGCTTTGAAGCGTTTGTAAGTAAAGCAATTATTAACTTACCAAACATGTGGTTTTTCCGTATGCTTGGGGAAGAGGAAACTTTGGAACTCACTTTAAACGGCATATTTTAAAGATGTAGCAGCTTATATTTCCATGCTTCACTTTGCTGCATATTTTGTGATTTTAGCAAACAAATCCACAGTTTGTTCAAGTGGACCAGGTCCCCTTAGCAAGTCCTGTGTGATGTCTGAAGTCCTGATTCAGGGACATCAAAGCGGTCAATCACCTGACATCATTGTGACATCAGGTGACTGACTTGTGGATGGCCAGGCTCACATGTCAAATCTGACTCATGAGGCTATGATCAGATAAAGATCTGGCCTGTGGAGACAAAGAGATGCATCACTCCTGCAATTAATTGACTATACAGGTCTAGTTAGTATGCTGCCGAATTGATCAGGAAAAAATACCTGCCCATTTTCTCTAGTACCTCTGGAAGTGCAAGTGTTATTGACTTAGTTCTTTGTTTTTTAAGGAAAATTCAGGAGAGGAGCCTGGAATATTTATGGAGAATCCTGGTGTATATCTTAGCCCAAACAAATAAGGTCAGTCATTTAACTCTAACAACCTCTGTCAATATGAAATTATAATGGTAGTCTTTCTTTAGGCAGAACAGAAACAAATCGCTTCCACTAAACATAGAATCTTCTCTTTAAAGGTGTGTGGGGTGTCTGTGGAATGAATGCATCTCTTGCAATGGCTTTTATCAATAAAATAAATATTGTGCAGGGGAGGGGGAGAGTTCTGGGCCTGTTTTCCTTAACTTGTTTGCTCAGTTTCTAATAGTGCAGGTTCATATTTCAAATGAAAAGAAGCATGTTGCCATTTTGTATGAGATGAAAATTGTTCTCTCTTACACACACACCAGTATGCTACATATCTGTCCTACCCTGACAATTATTTTTAAAGAATTCTCTACTTTACATACCAAAAAAGTACTATACACACACACACACACACACACACACACACACACAAATTGTTCAGTAAAATGCTGCATCAGCTTCTGTTTTATCATTTGTTCTCATTTTGGAGGAAGCAAATTGGTGTGAAAGCTCCTTCCAGCAAAATGCTCTTATGTATTTTGTTTCATTACACCTGTTACAAAATATTCTGCACACCTAAGGGCTGTTTCACACATTACCTTTTCAGGAGGGTAAACTTTTTTTAAAAAAAGAAAGTATACTGTAATGTAAACATGACAAACGTGTTTGCAAACATACATCTTGCACAGGTATACTTGAGAAGCTGAGACTGGCTTCAGCTTCCTATTGTGTGTACATTCCAAGCTACAAAAGTGTCACAGGTCCACTGCTAGCACCTGGAATTCTCAGGCAGGTGCTGGTTGGTGCACCTGTGGCCTAGCAAGGCCCACCCCATCAGCTATACTGGGATCCCTTTTTCTGGTGCTTCAGTGAGTGCTAGGTGACTTTGAGCTGTCATTTAATTTTTCTACATAGTGTCCCCAGCATTTAATTTTCCACAGTGCCCCAGATAATAGCAATGTTATATCCGGGGGGAGTGGCAAGGAAATTTAAAGGAACTGGAGGCCCCTCGACTGTCCTCGGGTTCAGTATTGGACCACTTTGACTGGATATCCCCAGCCGATGTGGACAGACTCCTCCGAGCTGGAAAGCCCACCACCTGTCCTCTTGACCCGTGCCCATCCTGGCTGATTAGAGCGTGTCCAGACGAGGTGCGGGCCCCCCTGGGGGATATCATCAATCTGTCCCTTGGCACCGGGACATTCCCAGGGGAACTGAAGGAGGCAGTGGTGCGCCCGCTCTTAAAGAAAACATCATTAGATCCCTTAGATCTATCCAATTACCGCCCGGTTTCGAATCTTCCATTCCTGGGTAAGGTGATTGAGAGAGCGGTTGCTGAACAGCTTGGTAGGTTTCTGGATGAAACATCGGCTCTGGATCCATTCCAGTCCAGCTTCCGCGCTGGTCATGGGACCGAGACGGCTCTGGTCGCCCTAACAGATGATCTCCGCAGGCAGCTGGATCGAGGCGGGTCGGGGCTGCTGATTCTTCTAGACCTGTCAGCAGCCTTCGACATGGTCGATCACGAACTCCTGGACCACCGCCTTGCCGATGTGGGGATCCAGGGCACAGTCCTTCAATGGCTGCGCTCGTTTCTCTCTGGTCGGGGACAGAGGGTGGCGCTTGGGGGGGAATTGTCATCCCGCCACTCCTTGGTGTGTGGTGTGCCCCAGGGTGCAATACTCTCCCCGATGCTTTTTAACATCTTTATGCGCCCCCTCGCCCAGCTTGTCCGGAGTTTTGGGCTGGGCTGCCATCAGTATGCTGATGATACCCAACTCTATCTGTTGATGGACGGCCACCCGGACTCGGCCCCAGACACACTGATCAGATGCTTGGAGGCTGTGGCTGGATGGTTACGTGGGAGCCGGTTGAAGTTAAATCCTTCGAAGACAGAGGTCCTCTGGCTGGGACGGGACGACATGGGACTGAGGGGGCAACTCCCATCTCTTGCGGGGGTGCAATTAGTGCCAGCACCATCTGTTAAGAGTTTGGGTGTAATCTTCAATACCTCCCTCTCCATGGAGGCGCAGATTGCAGCTATAACAAAGGCGGCATTTTTTCATCTCTGCCAAGCTAAGCAGTTGGCTCCTTACCTCTCTCGCCCTGACCTAGCCACTGTGATCCATGTGACGGTCACCTCCAGACTGGATTATTGTAACTTGCTCTACGTGGGGCTGCCCTTGAGACTGACCCAGAAACTCCAGCGGGTGCAAAATGCCGCAGCGAGACTCCTTACGGGGTCTTCGCTTAGAGATCACATTCATCCGGTGCTATACCAGCTGCACTGGCTCCCGGTGGAGTACAGGATCAGGTTTAAGGTGCTGGTTTTAACCTTCAAAGCCCTATACGGCCTAGGGCCCTCGTACCTACGGGACCGCCTCTCCTGGTATGCCCCACAGAGGAACTTACGATCTTCAAATAAAAACACCTTGAAGGTCCCAAGCCACAGAGAGGTTAGGCTGGCCTCAACTAGAGCCAGGGCTTTTTCGGCTGCGGCTCCAACCTGGTGGAACGCTCTGTCACAAGAGACAAGGGCCCTGCAGGACTTGACATCTTTCCGCAGGGCCTGCAAGACAGAGCTGTTCCACCTGGCCTTTGGTCAGGGCGCAGCCTGACTCCCTCCTTTGGCAATCTTCACAAAACTTTAGTTTATGGTTGCCATCAATTTTGATTTTAATTCATTTTTATAATGTTTTATAATGTTGTACTGTTTTAGTGTTGTTAGCCGCCCTGAGCCCGGCTTCGGCTGGGGAGGGCGGGATATAAATAAAATTTATTATTATTATTATTATTATTAATAATAATAATAATAATATATTAGCTCCAAGCTCCATGGTGCCCATGATAATGCTTCCCCCTGCCACAGCCATTTGGAGGTTCATGATGGCCCCACAGACACAGGAGGGGCCCCTCTGGAACCAGAATTGCAGTGGTGGCAGCACTGCCACCTTCCAGCTCAGCTCTGCCCCTAAATGCATCAAAACTGATTTAGGCTGTGTGTAATTTAAAGCACTATAGTGCAGGGGTGGGGAACCTCAGGCTCAGAGGGCTGTGTGACCCTTCAGGCCTTTCTATCTGGCTGTGAGAACTCTCCCCATGTCACACCCTTCATTGGTCCTGTGTCATGCCCTTTCCTGGCTGAAATAGGTCCTCGGTCCCAACTTTTTGCTGGCCTGGATGGCAGAATGAAAGTTGGGTGTGTAGAACTATCTGCCTTTTGTGTGGTTAGAATGTAGCAGGCTGTACAAAGAGAAAAGTCACATCCATTGCTGTTCCAACTTTTCCCTCTGGAGAGACTCACTACTGGCACAAAGCCCCTGGAAGGTTCCCCATAAGGACATATGATTAAATGTCCCCTACTCCTGTGCTAAAGAAGTTCAAGAACAGGGACGTTGTTGTTGTTGCTGTTGCTGTTGTTGTTTGATTTGTTCACAAGGATATTCCGCTCTTCAGTTTCTCTAAACAGTGTCTGTGAACTTGATACTCAACCAACTCTATGTACTCTTTATTGTTGATATTGTTCCATTAGAGTGCATGGGGCTTAGTACAAGAGGAGAGGTCCCTGCCCTGAAGAGTTTGCAGTCTAAAATTTAACAAAGAAAGGGAAGAACTGGAGTATGTGGCTGAAAAGATGACTTGCTGAGTAGCTGCATTTGAAGACTGGAGTTGGTGGCTTTACCAGTGAATTTGGAAAGTTCAGTGAAACTTGACATGTTAAGAAACCGCTGCATTTTTATGATTCTAGCATTGGGGTGGGAAGTGAAGGAGGTTTTGACTGTGACTTCCAGAGGCAGTGGGAGAATGTTAGCAAACACTTTGAGAAGGCCCCTAGACCTGGTGATTACTTCAATTTGTTTGCAGCCAGCCAAGAACACACAATCCCCTATTGAAAGTGTCTGGCTTCAGGAGCAGACAGATGGAGAGCACAGAGGTTAGGTCAGCCAGGCCTTTCCTTGACCTTTCCAGGGGGGATTAAATCAGTTTGACCTTGTTGCGAGGGCTAAATTATATCCATAGAGTTTTCCCCCTGCCCTTCATTCCTCCTCTGCCCCCGACTCTCAAATAATGCATCTTTAACATGTCACAGCCTGCTTATTTTAAAGGTCCTTTTAGTAACCTCGGGCGTATTTTGTCCACCACTTGCCATTGTTCAGCTGGAGCCATTTAGTCCAGCATTTACCAGGCTCTCCTTTTTTGTATCTTCTGCAAAGAGCACTTGGAAACAGCAAAACAAATCAACAGAATCATGGCTTTAGTGAAATAAATGAATAAATGAGATAATGGAATAAAACCAGTAAAGAAGAAAGCAATTGTTCAGATAAGATTCAGATAACAGACCAATCATGTGTCTAGTGGTATGGAACAGTGCATTTTAAATATACATTTTGTATACCACCCTACATCTGAAGATCACAGGGTGGTTCATAAGATAAACATAAAACAGGAAGACAAAAGACTGTTGCACACCTCCCCCAATCTCTGACAAGCGGTGACAAAATTCCAGGGAGTTCCAGGGTTTTTGTGTCCATTGGAAATTAGGTACAGCGGAGTATACCATGACTGACAAGCAAGGCATATATTATATGCTGGAGTACTGCTAATCCAAGGTACTATCAGGGGAAAGGGAACACCCTGTGCAGCATGCTCTGAGATATACAATTGTGTAGCTTGTGGCAATTTGAAGGTAGGCCTTTGGTCAGCAGGTGAAGGACCCCAAATGCAGAGATATTTAAGGCCAGGATTGCAAGTGGCAGAGAATGACAGAAATGCGATGAGTGTTGTTTAACATTCCACATATGTGAGACTTGGGATGAAAGAATGGGAATTATTGTAAAATCCCTACTAAACCGTGCCCCGCTTTCACAAGGCAATCTCAAGCTATAGTAGTTCAGAAAGATTCTCTGGCTGACAATTAATATTAATGGGTAGATTTTGCAATGTGCCATTATCACCCTGTGAGATGGGTGGGCATACCATCTGGGTTTTGGCAGGTATTAGATGTAATCAAAGGGATTACTTGGCTCAGGGAGAAAACAGAGGGGGGGGGAAGCTTGCTTGGTATCTCCCCCCACTCCTTTGTGTTTAGATGCAGCTCTAGGTGTGCTTAAGCATTTTTGTTTGTCCTTTGGTTTGCTATCTGAGGGAGGGAGAGCTACAAACCAAGACCTATCATGTTTTATTGGTGTGGGGCTATCCTATTTAATTGCACAATTCTGTCTAAGGTAGCAATGTTTAAAGACCCAACTAGATGTTCTGGAGGTTGGGGGAAAGGGACCCTCTAGAGGTCATTGGACTAGAGTTCCCATCATCTGTGACTACTGGCTATGCTTGCTGAGGCTGATGGGAGCTGGAGTCCATCAGAGCCACATGTTCCCCATCTCTTGTCTACTCAAAGGGTCAAACTTTACACTATGTTTAACACCACAACTTTATTTTTGAAGCAAAAGCAGCCCTGTGGATTGAATCAGGATTGTGTCATATCGCTGCCAGTTTCTGTGGAAAATCCACTGGATGCTATATAGCTAGGTTGGGGGGCAGATTCTCAGTAGGAAACAGACAGCTATAGACTGTTATCAGTCTGGACTTTTTTTAAAAAATAAAATCCTTGTCCCAAGGAATCATGTGACAAGATGTCATCATGGCACTGTGTGACACATTTGATTGGATAGACCAAGGGTGGGAAAACTTTTTCAATCTGAGGAACACATTCTCTTATGGGTAAACTGCCTGTGGTGAGTGGTGCCAGAGCCAAAGTGGGCCAGATTAACATATTTCACTCTTAACATTCTATAGTAGGCTACCTTCCAGCTATGTAGAAGTCCTTATCTCTATATCTTCCTTTGAGGGAAGGAAGAGACATTAGCCCAGCTAAAGACAGAGAAAGCCTTTGAAGGCCTGGTGAGAGAGAGTGGCCTGGTGAGAGTCATGAGGGATGTGTGTCATGAAGGATGTGATCAAGCATACTGGAGGGCCACATTCAGCCAGCAGGCCAGATCCCCTGCAACCTTCTCTTAATGGTAGTTTACAAATGAGGCTCAGAACTTATTTCAGCTGCAAAGGCAATTCTTTAAAATGAATGTTTTTAATCACCAACATATCTCTCTCTCTCTCTCTCTCTCTCTCTCTCTCTCTCTCTCTCTCACACACACACACACACACACACACACACACACACCAGTTGTCAAACCACATTTAAGGCTTATCCTCAAAATGGCATGGTTAACTCAGTCCTAGAGTATCTGCCTTGCATGCAAAAAGCCCCAGGTTCAGTCCCTGGCATCTTCAGGTATGGTTGGTTGAGGGGTGCAGAGTTCTCCCCTGCACTATGCCCCACATACCTACAGATTTTCTCCAAAAATATTTTTCTCCTTAGCCATGCTGAAATGCTAGAGGCATACCCAGCTTGGACAGAAGTGGGCTATGGGCAAAGGTGATGTGTTTTTAAATTCTCACCCCCACCTTCTTTTAAATCAGACCTCCAACTCTTTGATCTCAGTGATCACGGGCAGGAGGAGGAGTTATGCTAAGACCAGACCATGTCATTACCGAGGAGGCAGGTTTAGTCGTTGTTTGAGGACTATCCCTGCCTCCAGGTCTGGTCCTGACCGGAAGGATACAGTAATCAGCAAGGGAAACCCACATGACCTGAAAGTGTTGCTGTGCAATGCCAGGTCAATGATGAATAAAACCACTGCCATCCACGACCTGATTGTGGATGGAGGATTTGACCTGGCATGTGTGACAGAGACCTGGTTGGATGAAGCAGATGGCCCTGTCCTTGCCGCTGCTTGCCCACCAGGTTTCTCTTACGCACAGCAACCCAGGTCATGTGGGCGGGAGGCGGGGTTGCAGTGATTTTTAGGAAGTCATTAGTCTGCACCAGGCGTCCTATTGGGAAGACCCAGTTTTCTGAGTGCATGTTCTGGAAGTTGGGCAATAGGGGCAGTACAGGATTCCTACTGATGTACTGACCTCCCCGCTGCACCAAGGATTCCCTGCCCGAGCTGCTTCAGGTCGTGGTGGATATGCTCCTGGAGACACCTAGCTTGCTTGTCCTGGGGGATTTTAACATCCATGCCGACACGACCTTACAAGGGGCCGCTCGGGACTTCGTGGAAAGCATGGCCTCCATGGGGCTGTCCCTGAATAAGTCTGGCCCAACTCATAGCCACGGACATGCCTTAGACTTGGTGTTTACCTCTACGGATGTTGGTGATCTAACATTAACTAAAAGCGAAACAAAAGAAGTGCCATGGTCAGATCACTTCCTGGTGCAACTGAACTTCTCCGCAACCCTTCCCCTCCACAGGGAGGTGGGACCGATTCGGATGGTCCGCCCCCGCCACTTAATGGATCCAATTGGCTTCCAGAGAGTGGTAGGGGATGCTTTATCCCAAGTTGATGGCCTTTCAGCTGATTCCCTGGTGGCACGCTGGAATGCGGAGTTAACCAGGGCTATTGACTGTCTGGCTCCGAAGCGCCCTCTCCGATTGCATGGAGCCCGGACAGCCCCGTGGTTTCCCCCGGAGCTGAGGGTGATGAAACAATCGTTGAGACGGCTAGAGCGCCGGTGGCGGAAAACTCATTCTAAATCAGACCGGACACAGGTTAGAGCTCAACGTCGAGCCTACCAAGTGGCAATGGCGACGGCGAAGAGGGCCTTCTTCGCCGCCTCCATTGCATCTGCAGAAAACAGCAGCAGGAGACTTTTTCAGGTGGTTCGCAGTTTATCGGAACCACCTGTACCACCGGGGCCTGGTAGGGACCCCAAGATCTCCTGCAATGCTTTTGCAAAGTTTTTTGCAGATAAAATCGCTCAGATTCAGAAGGAGGTAGACTCCACCGTGGGAGCAGGGCCAGGGCGGGAGAGTGCTAGAGTTCTGTCTGGTCCTGTTATATGGGATCAATTCCAATATGTTACCTCCGAGGATGTGGACAGGCTGCTTGGACGAGTGAAACCGACCACCTGTCTCCTTGATCTTTGCCCATCCTGGCTGATAAAATTGAGCCGGGAAGGGCTGGGCGATGGGCTTTGCGGGGTGGTGAATGCTTCCCTCTGTGAGGGAGCCTTCCCAGACCCGCTGAAAGAGGCGGTCATTAAACCGCTTCTTAAAAAAACATCTTTAGACCCGGCCAGTTTGGCCAACTATCGCCCAGTCTCAAATCTGCCATTCTTGGGCAAGGTGATTGAGCGGGTGGTTGCCGAACAACTCCAAGCACGCCTGGAGGAAACGGACCATTTGGATCCCTTCCAATCAGGATTCAGGCCTCACCATGGGACTGAAACTGCCTTGGTCGCGCTGGTTGATGATCTCCGGCGGGCTAGGGACAAAGGTGAGAGCTGTTTCCTAGTTCTGCTGGATCTCTCAGCGGCCTTTGACACCATCGACCATAACATCCTTCTGGACCGTCTAGAGGGGCTGGGAGCTGGGGGCACTGTCATACAGTGGTTCCGCTCCTTCCTCCTGGGCCGTGTCCAGAAAGTGGTGGTGGGGGGTGAGTGTTCAGACCCCTGGGCTCTCACTTGTGGGGTGCCTCAGGGTTCGGTCCTCTCCCCCATGCTTTTTAATATCTATATGAAGCCGCTGGGAGAGATCATCAGGGGGTTTGGACTGGGTGTTCATCAGTATGCAGATGACACCCAGCTCTACCTCTCCTTTAAATCAGAACCAGTGAAGGCGGTGAAGGTCCTGTGTGAGTGCCTGGAGGCGGTTGGAGGTTGGATGGCGGCTAACAGATTGAGGTTGAATCCTGACAAGACAGAAGTACTGTTTTTGGGGGACAGGAGGTGGGCAGGTGTGGAGGATTCCCTGGTCCTGAATGGGGTAACTGTGCCCCTGAAGGACCAGGTGCGCAGCCTGGGAGTCATTTTGGACTCACAGCTGTCCATGGAGGCGCAGGTTAACTCTGTGTCCAGGGCAGCTGTCTACCAGCTCCACCTGGTACGTAGGCTAAGACCCTACCTCCCCGTGGACTGTCTCGCCAGAGTGGTGCATGCTCTAGTTATCTCACGCTTGGACTACTGCAACGCGCTCTACGTGGGGCTACCTTTGAAGGTGACCCGGAAACTGCAATTAATCCAGAATGCGGCAGCTAGACTGGTGACTGGGAGTGGCCGCCGGGACCACATAACACCGGTTCTGAGAGATCTGCACTGGCTCCCAGTACATTTCCGAGCATGATTCAAAGTGTTGGTGCTGACCTTTAAAGCCCTAAACGGCCTCGGTCCTGTATACCTGAAGGAGCATCTCCACCCCCATCGTTCAGCCCGGACACTGAGATCCAGTGCCGAGGGCCTTCTGGCGGTTCCCTCATTGCGAGAAGTGAGGCTACAGGGAACCAGACAGAGGGCCTTCTCGGTAGTGGCGCCCGCCCTGTGGAACGCCCTCCCATCAGATGTCAAAGAGATAAAGAATTACCTGACATTCAGAAGACATCTTAAGGCAGCCCTGTTCAGGGAAGTTTTTAATATGTAATGCTGTACTGTTTTTAACACTGATTGGGAGCTGCCCAGAGTGGCTGGGGAAACTTAGCCAGATGGGCGGGGTATAAATAATAAATTATTATTATTATTATTATTATTATTATTATTATTATTATTTGCTACACCTTTGAGGCACTGAAAGAGCTGCCAATGTCATGGGGTTTGGGGGGGGGCTCTGAGATGCTCTGGCTGTGAGCTATCACTGAGCTACATACTTTCCATGGAACACACTAGCCATGAGATACCCAAGGTGGCACCCATGGGCACCATAGGAACCTCAGGCACACTATCAAGGCTCTCTGCCCCTCCTAATTTTACAATTTTTATATTAAAATTTAGGTTTGTTGGGATTTTTTAAAATAAAAAAAACAAAGTCTGTTTTGAAACATTTGAGGGGTTTGGGGCTCTTTTGTGGGTAGGGTGGCTCATTCTGAGAGTTAGCCAGATTTTTCTCTGTGTGTGTTTGTGTGGCGGGGAAGTACATTTTCTTCTTCTTCTTCTTCTTCTTCTTCTTCTTCTTCTTCTTCTTCTTCTTCTTCTTTTCTTCTTCTTCGGGATGTTTCTAAGCACTGCAATGTTTTTTAATGTGAAATTAGTATTTGGTACCCATGACAGTTTCTTAGACTTCCAAAAGTGCCCTTGGGCCCAAAGAAAGGCTGGGGATCCATGTCTAGGCACTTCTGCAAGATGCAGAGGGAATGCCTGTGGAAAGGGATCCCTGAGGGTAAAAGTTTGCAAACCACTCAGATATAAATCATCCTTTAAACATGTTTAACCTTTTGAAAAACCCAAAATGTAGCCATACTTTGTTTGTTCTTCTTTCTGTCTGCATTCTGACTGCAACTAAGTAATCCTCATCCATCTGCAGTAATGCAGGCCCCTGTTTATAGCCATAGCAGTTAAGCTGTTAATTTTACACTAAATGGTTGTTATGATGATGAATAAGTACCCCAGGCCATCACTGAGGGACTTCAGCTGATATAGGCAACTAAAGATGTGTGTGGGTAAAAGGAAAAAGTCCTGAGAAGCCCTATGAAATCCAGTAATATAAATACAGAAATCACCTAGGAAAGAAGAGCTGTTTCTGGATTCTAAAAATGTTTTATGCAGCACCACTGATACCAGCTACAGGAGTTTTGTGTTTTGGTGGTGTTGTTGTTTTTAAAGATTCCTAACGGCTTATGTTCCCACATCTCATTTGACCCAGACAATTATAGGTTAAAATAATTTCCTGATCGAGGACTGGAATCAACTTTATGCTACATGCCATTTCTAAAAGCTAGAGCCAGTTAAAGTGTAGATATCAATCTATTCCATGCCCACTACTTTGCTGCAGAAATAAGTCATAGAGCCAGTATAGCATAGTAGATAAGAGCATTGCGTTTAGATGCGGGGTGGGGGAAAGAGTTCAAATTCCCACAAACCTACCGGTGGGCTGATCTTGAGCCAATTGCTCCTGTCAAACTATCTCATCAGAGGGTTGTTGTGAAGACAACAGGGGTACATGTACTATATACCACCTTGAACTACCTAGAGGAAGTTGTGAGATAAAGATAACCCTTGTAAATGTGTGAAACTACCCAGAGAAATTGTGGCTGCCTTACTAAAAATACACACACACACACAATTCCCCTTGAACAGGAACACTACAAATTTGCTTTAAAGTTTGATCTGGGTGCCATCTTTCAAGGGCAACTCTAGATTAGTATCCTATAATTTCATTTTCTTGACTCTTGGCTTGTGATTCAACCCCTGGACATGAAAATATTCAAATGCTGCACAGTTTTATGCTTATTTACACACAAGTATGCGCTGCTGAGGACGCGAGTGGTGCTGTGGGTTAAACCACAGAGCCTAGGACTTGCCGATCAGAAGGTCGGCGGTTTGAATCCCCGCGACTGGGTGAGTTCCCATTGCTTGGTCCCTGCTTCTGCCAACCTAGCAGTTCAAAAGCACGTCAAAGTGCAGGTAGATAAATAGGTATCGCTCCGGCAGGAAGGTAAACGGTGTTTCCGTGTGCTGCTCTGGTTCGCCAGAAGCGGCTTAGTCATGCTGGCCACATGATCCGGAAGCTGTATGCCGGCTCCCTCGGCCAATAAAGCGAGATGAGTTGCCGCAACCCCAGAGTCGGCCACGACTGGACCTAATGGTCAGGGGTCCCTTTACCTTTATCTTTATGCCCTGCTGTGTGTCCAGTGGAACTTAATCTTTAGTAAGGGTGCTTAGGACTGTTTTTTTTTTAATTATTATTATTATTATTATTATTATTATTATTATTATACTGCCCTTCATCCAAAGATCACAGGGCCATTTACAGCATAAAGACACAAAATACATAACATAATAATAATCTTCCCCAACACAAATTCCCAATCCCTATATTCCCGAAGCTCTACTGAAGCCACAGGTAAGTACATGAAACTGCATTGGCACATTTCCCTCTGTTAGCTGCTCTGCTTTCTCTTTCTATTACCTCCCCTGATGTCAAAACCTAGAGTATAACTTTCCTGGAAAGGAGCTTGTATTTTCTGCTTAGGTTGCTTTGCAAAGCACCATTTAAAATGATGATGCTATATAAAGAAATAAGGAGAATACACCATCAAACTTCAACTACCAAGATTATTCCCATTCCTTTTTGCCATTGCTTTGGTGTTTATCTTAAAAATTCTGAAATCATTTTGCTGTTGTTGTTCAATAAAGGATTTTTTTTTTTGAGCAAAAAAGAGGATTTGGATCACTCTTTTTAGCTAACACGTTAAACACAATTTTATGTGACTTTCAATTTGTTAAAAAGATGCATTATGCTCTACCTCCACAATCAGAGGTAGCACGCCTCTGAATGCCAACTATCACAAGTGGGGAAGGGTATGTGTGCTCAGGTTCTGCTTGAGAGTTTCTTAGGAGGCATTTGGTGGGTCACTGAAAACAGGATGCTTGAGGAGATGTGACATTGGCTTGATCTAGCAGGGCTCTTCTTATGCTACAGAGGAATTTATAGGAAAGCCTTTCCAGTTAAGTGAAGGCATCTTAATTTTTTGTGTAGCTTTGTCTATGTATATCTAGATTATTCTCCTGCTCTGCATGGACAGCAAGCCACACAACTATGGCAAACACCATCTCTATAGACACAAAAGTCTCTCACCACATGAAAGCAGCAAACTGTGAAAACCTTTTGTTTAATATGTATAACTGCTGCCAAGCCTAATTTCAGCAGGCAGCTGGTGCCATCTTGAGATCTAAATTCTGTACTGCAGGTACCATCAAACTTGTCAAGAAGTACTGCTGAGGCAAAATCTTCCCCTCCCCCACCCCCACAAGTCAACAATCCATTGCTGGGGAGGGGGAATCCCAAATAAATTTCCCCAAATGGTGGTCCTTGCCTTTCCCTACAGCAGCAGCGGTTCATTGATTTGCATAAAAATGCAAAATGAGCCCTAAATCAGTCTGTAGGCCCACCTAGTTTGGTATCCTGTTCTCCCACAGTGGCCAACCAGCTGCCTCTTGGGAAGCCAGCATGCAGGATCTGAGTGCAACAGCATCCTCCACACTTGCAATTTCCAGTGAATGGTAATCATAGGCATATTGCCTCAGACAATAGAGAACATAGCCATTGTGCCTAGCCATCTTTCTAGAAGTCTTATTAGCCACTATTGGCTAACAGTATGGACCTTTGGTCTGATTCACATGGGCTATTTTTATGTTCCTGTAAGGCAGCTTTCATAGCTAAGTAGAATCTTTAGGTTCAGAGGCAGTATACCTCTGAATACCCATTATAGACATAAGAGCCCTGCTGGATCAGGCCAAAGGCCCAGCTAGTCCATGATCTTGTTCTCATAGTGACCAAGCAGTTGCCTCCTGAGAAGTCCTCAAACAGGATCTGAGCATGACTGCTTTCTCCGCACTTGTGATTGCCAGCAATTGCTATTCAGAGGCATACTGTAGAATACTAGCACCAGGGAAACACATTGTGATGGGTGCTGTGTGCTGTTTTCTCCCCCCAGAATGCCTTTGGAATGATGCTGCATCATGACATGACATAGGGGGCATTGAGACCATTTTCACTCATAAGCCCCTTCAGAATGACACCCCAGGGCTAAGATTAATCACACTTTTCCTTTCCCTACAGAGCACTGAGAACTGAAGTTCTAGGTTGCCATATTTCAAAAAGTAAAATTCCTGACACCCGCAATCCAGCAAGATTCCCCCCTGACACAATTTTTACACCCCAAAACCAGGACATGTCAGGAATTTTCCTAATGTATGGCAAGCCTATGAAGTTCTGCTGTGTGGACTCTAGGGGAGAAGTCTGAGCATCTTCTTCAGAAATATCATTCCCAGAGTTCTGTGGATTGAGTTGTGAAAGTAAATCAGTGTCGTGACCCTCTGAGCAGCACAGTATCAGTGAGATCAGCAGCACAGAAAACAACTTGTGGCTTCGATTCAAAACAGAGATCTCCAGAGGCAATAGCTTGCAACACCCAAAAAACTGTCACCTTCCATGCTAGGGATCCTATGCATCCCAATAAGGGCTCATCAATGCAGGCAACAAGCCTAGGGGGAATTAACCAAGAAATGGAGTGCTAGGCTCCAGACCAAAGAATTTTCTTTTAAGGCCTTTCACTCCTCAGGGAAGGAGTGTGTGTGTGTGTGTGTGTGTGTGTGTGTGTGTGTGTGTGCATTTGATCTAGCCTCCAGAGGCTGTTGGCCACTCCCATCAGCCAATGTTGCCAATGGCCAAGGATGATAGTAGCTACAGCCCAAGAACTCCCAGTGGCAGTGCACAGGTTTTCAGTCCCTGACTTAAAAAATATGTGTTGGGTTAGCCCTGTCCACTGCTGGTGGGCCAACCTGTGTGAGATGGCACTCTATACATGTGAGAATGTGTGCATGCGCTGCTCATCTATGTGATGGGGGAATTCTGAGCCTGTAACTCCTTTATGAGTTGTCCCTCTAAGGGCAAGTCCTATTTGGGTACATGAAGGGAACTGCAGGAAACAATTAATCTAAACCCTCCAGTAGAGACTTGCCCTCTGAGGACCCACACAATTTTATGCAGCCACTGTGTTTCCTATGGGTACACAGACAACATAAGGATGCATATCTATTGTTCACCTTTTACATGTTTGGTCCGCTAAATTCTATGATTCTGTTAACCCAAGAACGCAAGAAGAGCCTGTGTATCAGGCTGATGACCAATCTGGTCCAGCATCCTGTTGTCACTGGCCAACCAAATGTCAGTGGGAAACCCACTGAGGTTTCAAGCAACTGTTATTCAGAAGCATTATTGCCTCTGATGGTTCTGAAGTTTTCTTTGGGAAGCACCCAGCATGCTCACAGCCAGCATGAATGCCCTGTAAAGCATGGAGCCTCTCTTTGCCAATACCAGAAGGAACAAAAATTGCCCACAAGTTTAGCCATGAGTTACTTTAAACACTACAAAATCCCTACACAGCAAGGCACTTGTGCATCATAATTAGCATGCAGCCTGGTAGATGAGTGATGGCATGCAATGACCTTGCATGCACATATTTTACTGCATAAACACAAGGGTCACAATATCATACAAGACTGAATAAACTAAATTACATTTAAATTCACATTTTGATTGAAGTCCCCAGTAGGACCCATAGGAAAATCACTGTGGCCCCACTAAAGCCTGTAGCAAGATCCTTCTTCATTTACCTTGGGCATATACAGGGAGGAGAAGGCATGGATAACCTAATCAAAGGAAGGGTTTTCCAACACTTATCCAATAAGCACACCCACCCTTGTGGATGGCAGCATCTAGAATCAATATAGACTGAAAGCAGCATGTTTGAATGATTTCAGAGGGGGGAACCTACTTTTTTTTTTACTTCAAAGAGATTTGCGTGTAATTTCTAATGTTGCAGTAAAGTGCATTTTTTGTGGTGGGGGGCACCAATAAAGCTCCTTGCCAAAGGTGCAAGGGCCTCTGCTAACATCTCTCTCTTCTTAAGAACATAAGTACTGGGAATGATTAGACAAATTCATGGAGGTTATTTTTAACAACCCCTGTTCACCATTATAGCAAAATAGAGTCTGTCTGTACATGATCTCAAAGTCTGAATATGAGATGTTGGAGACAGGGCATAATTATAAATTTCATACCTTGTTTATGAACTTCCAGCCTAGGACTAGATGGACATTGGTTTCATCTGATAATACAGCTTCTATGCTCTTAAATTAAACCCTGTTTAATCTTTCATATCTCACTTTTAATTTGCAAAATCAATTCTGCAAAAGCCTAGCCCTGAGCTTGTAGTCACTGTCTTTCAACCCTATCTCACAGGGTTGTTATGAGGATGCAATGGGTGGGGAAACAGAAACCACGTGGACTGTCCTGAGCAACTTGGAAACAGGGCAGGATGCAAAGAATGTAACAATATCTAGTTTGGAAGAGAGGGGCCTGACCAGATACCTAGACCACACAATAAATAGCTATCACACTGTGAGCCTGTCCTGGATTGTACCGTTTCAGAATGCAAGCAATGGATTCTAAAGCTAACATTCACAAATGGTTTTGCTATACAGGGAGCTTGCGGAATAATCTAGCCTTCCACCACGTACCAAAACAGATCCATCTCATACTTTCTGACAGAGTGTAGGCACAGACATATAAACAAGGAAAGGTCAGCAGTGTGCAACCTTTGAGGTTACGGACCAAGGTCCCAAAATACTTGGGTGCAATTTCCTTCTCACTTCACTGTTCTTCCCCATGCCTGAAATGGCAGGTAACCTGAGCGGAGAATGCAGTGTGCAAATTGATTTGGAGCCGATCGATGGCATGGAGTTTGGCTCTGGCCAGCCGCCGTGTCACTGATTGCCTGCCAATCGATTCGCATGCCTGCCGTGTCAGACAGAGAGGGGACAAAACCAGTAAGAAAGAGAAAGACACATTCCTCAGATAGCTTGTGGAGCCCCCCACCTGCTGTTCCCTCCACCCCCCCCCCATGTAAACTTCAACAGACACAAAGAAACTTGAAATATACTCCCTACCATTTTTAGACTCGTCAAGGGAACAAAAACATTATACCAGAAAGAGTACAGGTTACTTCATTAGACATAAAAAATGATTCATTAAGTCATACTGGGTCTTGGAAGTCAGGTGTTCACTCTGACATTCATTTTTACAGCCACAGTTCAAACCTGAGAAATGTTAATAATACTGCTTTCACACAACTGTAAGCAAGCAGCATAGGTTTCATTGGTAGAAGGTTATAAACATATAATTTGCATTAAAACATTAAGAATTCCCCCCCCCTTCTCTTATAATACCAGCTTTCAGAGTAACCCAAAATAGTAGATTGAGGAAGGACTATAGCTCATTGGCAGAGCATATGCTTTGCATGGAGAAGGTACCAGATTCAAACCCCAGCATCCACAGGTACAGCCAGATGTGACTCCTGTCAAAAATCCTGGAGAGCTGCTGACAGTCAGTGTAGACAATACTGAGCTACTGGACAATAGTCTGACTCAGTATAAAGTAGCTTCCTATGTTACTGCCATTTAAATTTCCAGCAATGCCCCCCAAATACCTTCATTCTGTAGGGTTGCCATATCCCAAACAGTGAAAATTTGGACACAAAAGTTGTTGTTGCTGATTTCTGCCTGGACACTGCTGCTGAATGCAGTATTCTGTATATGTCTGAGCAATTCCAGACGTATGGCAACCGTACATTCTGGGTCATGGGTAGCCAACGTGGTGCCCTCAGGAAATTGTTGAACTACAGCTCAGTGACAATTTGCTACACTGGTGGCTGGTGGTGTTCACAACCTCTGGAGGGCACCACGTTGGCTACCCAGGCATTGTGGAAAATTGTAATGGCAGTTTCCTAACCCAGGGCACTTCCAGACCGTCACTATTTGTGGGTAGCATTCAATCACATCTGGCAAAATCAGGTTGCACAATGACAGTTGCTTTGGCGCGCATGCACTACAATGGCTGCCCCACAAAATCAGACTTTTTGCAAAAAAGGAAAGTAACAGAGAAAGTGCACTGAAAACTGTGCTATAAAAATAGATTGATGCAACTTTGTATAACCTCCCTGAATGAAAAGAAGAATGAATGTTCATCTAACCTCCCTTCAGGCTGCACAAACAAACCAGGGTGAATTCTCAATAAACAGGTTGTTTGGAAGTGACCTTAATCACCTGATGCTGATTGGAGAATTGGGGAAAAGGAGGCTTAAAGAGGGTCCTAGGTGGGCCCTATCAGAGGTGGATTTAGGGCAGTGCAAGCTGCTCCGCCGCACTAGGTACCAAGTCTAGGAGGTGCTCCAGGGTGCCACAACTATGACGTAGTGAATTGAGCAGATTTGAAGGTGAGAAGCAGGGCGGTGCACAGGTCACTGCTGAAAATTGAAAAATCAAAATCTGCCCATGGCCCTATCAGGGTGTTGGAACTTCAACAGCTGCCCATGAATGCCACACATTGCTGCCAGACCTGCTGTTGTGAAGTAAATTAATGTAGTGTGAAAACAGTGGTGAAGAACCTTTAGCAACAGCTCTGTGAAGGAGTTCAAATAAACATATATTTGTGTGGCATGATTCCATGCATTTAGGGGTGGAATTTGCACAGAACCTTTGTATATGCCTGAATGCACAGTCCTTTGTCTTAGAAAATGGGGGGCCCTAGATCAACTGTACATAATCCCAAATGTAGACTGCATACACATGGTTCCCTTGTATGCATATAGAGATCAGTGGTGTGGTCAAAATGCAAATAAGTCCCTGAGCAGGACTACTTTTGTTAAAGTGCTGGGTTTGTTGGACTTTGTCTCTGACAAATAAAACATTTCAAATCAGCTCAACATTCTCAATTTCAGCAGCACTAGAAGATTACAAGAGAAGGCAACCCCAAACAGGTAGGTTTTTAAAGCCTGTTTAAAAGATTGCCGTGTTGGGATCACTATGCAGCTCAGTGGTGAGTTCCACAACCAGGGGGGTCACCACTGAGAAAGCCCTGTCTTTCGTGCCCACCAAAGAACTGATTTTACAGGCAGCCTGCAAAAAGAACCTATGAGGCAGATTTTAATACCCAAGGAGGTTTGTATGGATGTAGTCCTGTGGTCCTCAATTTAATTTCAAAAGCCCAGTGCAAGTAATCTGAGCAGACCTCTGGCAAGCCCACTGGGCAGAGAGAAAAGAGAAGGGATTGCCAGATAAAAGGGAGGAAAATGGTAATGGGGTGGCAGAAAGAAAGAGAGTGGGAGAGAAAAGAGGCGGCAAAAAGAAGAGGGGAAATGGGTTCACTTCCATACCTGCCACAGCCAGCATCTGACCTGAAACAGATTACCCCAAAGGGAACGTGGCCCTCAACAGAAAATTGGTTGCCCACCCCAGGTTTAGGGCTGTAAAAACCAAAACCTTCCAGCACGTGCTGCTTTGATATTAGACAGATTTCAAAAAGCAAGATAAAATAGATAAATCAATTTCTTTCTATGTGATGGAAAGAAGCCCTATTGCAGGCACAGAACTCTGCATGGCCTTTTGGCTTGCAGATGAGCCAAGTGCCTGGCTTGCTCACTTTCCTGCCACCATTAACACTCCCAAGAAAACATTGCTCCTTAAAACACATACATTTACTGTTTGTTTGGCTTCCAGGGCTCCCTTTTTGCTGTTGACAAACAGGGCATGCCTCCAAGAGCATTAGTGTCACAACTGTAGCTACTAGGCTGACAAATGAGCGGAAGAGAGAGAGAGAGTAGAATCCCTCCAGGCTGTTTCTGTGGTCAGAACATGAAACTACTAAAGAGAAAGACAGCTGATGACTTATTTTAACTTAAGGCAGAGAGCTGGTAGCCTGTGTTTATCTCCCATAAAGCAGGGAGAGCAAAAAAAAAAGGAAGAAGGTAGGAATGATAATCTTCTAGAGGACAGAGGAGTTTAAAAAGGCCTCTAATGTTTTAAAAACTCTAATCAGGCGCAGGAGTTCAGAGCAAAAATAATTTTAGAGACCTATAGCTTAGTGGTTGAGAAACTGGCCCTCCAAATGTTGCTTAACTACAACTCACATCATCCCTGCCCATTGGGCATGTTGGCTGGGATTGATGGGAGATGGAGGTGAAACATAGGTGGATTGTCATTAGGTTCTTTGTGAACATTTCCTCACCTGTCTTTTGCATCCTTGACCCTTCCCTCCATTTTGGTTTACAGGCTGAGTAATTCTGGCAGCTCAAGAATTTGGGTAGGGAGATATCACTGGGCAAGGTAACCTCAGAAGGTAGAATATAAACAAACATTCTATAACATCACAAAGTAGCCAATGGATTTGATGAAGTTCTTAGATCGGCTACTACTCTACAACCAACCTTCAGTGTTGTTTCCTTGAGCATCAGTGATCAATAGGGAAGATGCTTGGGGTTCCCACAGAAATCAACAAAGCTAATAGGTGGTACATGACACCAGTCAAGCTTGCAAAAATTTACAATTTGCCCGATAATAAATGTTGGAAATGTAATGAGACTGAAGGTACATTCTTTCACCTTTGGTGGACATGCCCAAGGATTAAGACATTCTGGGAGATGATTTATAACGAAATGAAAAAGATATTTAAATATACCTTCCTGAAGAAACCAGAGGCCTTTCTCCTGGGCATGGTCAGCCAATTGGTGCCAAAGAAGGATAGAACTTTTTTTTATGTATGCAACAACAGCAGCAAGAATACTCATCGCGAAGTATTGGAAGACACAAGATTTACCCACCCGGGAAGAATGGCAGATGAAGTTGATGGACTATATGGAACTGGCGGAAATGACTGGCAGAATCCGAGACCAGGGAGAAGAGTCGGTGGAAGAAGACTGGAAAAAGTTTAAAGACTATTTACAGAAATACTGTAAAATTAATGAATGTTAGAAAAATGTTGGAATGAAGTCATATGGCTTTAGTAGAAATGTTATAAGGAATTAAGGATAAATAGATTATTAGACTATTAAAGAAAAAAATAAGGCTAGAATATGTTAAGATAATTATAGGATAGGAAACAGAGGAAGATGGAAAGGAATTGCTGAAACAATTAATAGAAGTGGAATACAAAAAGGGAGGTGTGAGGAGGTTGCTGAAATAAGTGAATGAAAGATAAGATATTGAAATTGTTTGATGTGTTTTAAATTGTTTTTGTTTTGTGTTGTTAGTTTATTGTGTTTAGTGTTATGTAGTGTTTTTGTATTGTATTGTGTGTGTTTTTTGTAGTGTTTAATTTGTTGGAAAAGTAATAAATATTATTTTTTTAAAAAAAGAAATCAACAAAGCTAATGTTCTGTGCCCGCTCAAAAGCTCTCCAAAAGGGGTTATTTGGAGGCCAGAAATTTTTTTCATTTTAGAGATCATCTACCTAAATTTGGGCCAAACTAGATGTCACATTATTCGTGTTATTACATACTATTGTATGGTTGTTTATCTTTAGCAAATGGCTGGCCTGGTAGGGGGAGAGTCAGATTGGGGCTGCATTTACACAGCTATAAAAAATGCTCTGGAAATGCTCTTGGAAAAAAACTGTTTTAAAGCTCACAATTGAAATTTTCTTAGAGTTCGGATTTCAGCTCTACAGCTCCATCTGGTTTCACAGTGCTACAATGCTTTTATACTGGTGGATTAAAAAAGCTCAAGAGATCCAGCAGTTAGCTGACACTCATGATGCACAGAGTTTCTTTAAAGCCACAAAGACCATCTATGGACCAATAAATCATGGCATATACCCCCTATGCTCAACAGATGGTATCACACTTCTAAAAGATAAAGAAGCTATTGCACTGGAAAGAACATTACCAACATCTCCTTAACCGCAACTCCCCCGTAGTTGCTGAAGTCCTCTCACAAATTCTGCAAAAACAAGTTAGAGATGAGCCTGCTGTATCTCCAAATCTGGGAGAGTTGTGTACAGCTATTAACCAAATGAAAAACAACAAAGCCAGTGGACCTAATGGGATACCTGCCAAAGTCTTCAAAGTGGGCAGAATTGAACTTACACAACAACTTCACAAGCTCATCGAAAAAATCTGGGAAAGAGAAGAGACTTTAGGGATGCCAAAATTATCAATCTCTTTTAAAAAGGTGGCATTTTTCTATTAGCTGCGCCAGCAAAATTCTTGCAAGGATCTCAGCAAACAGACCCTTAACAATATCCAAGGTGACCCTTCCTGAATCCCAAAATGGTTTTTGGCCTTCTAGGGGGACAGTGGACATGATTTTCACTGCTTGACAGCTTCAAGAAAAATGCAGAGAGCAAAACCAACCCCTGAATATGGCATTTATTGACCTGACTAAGGCTTTCAACACTGTAAATCGTAATGCCCTGTGGACTGTCCTTCTGAAAATTGGCTGCCCAGATAAATTTGTAAACATCATTCTGCTCCTCCATGATAATATGACAGCAACAATCGCAGATAACAATGGGTTTCAAAGTGAACCATCCATAGTGGGATCAGGTGTTAAACAAGGTTGTGCTATTGCCCCAACTCTATTCATTATTTTCATTGCCATGATCCTACACTTTGTCGAAGGGAAACTCCCCACCGGAGTAGAAATCATATATCGAACAGATGGAGAGCTCTTCAATCTGAGCAGGCTGAAAGCAAAGAGTAAGGTTACCGTAACTTCCGTCATAGAGCTTCAGTATGCTGATGACAACGTAGTGTGCGCACACTCAGAGGATGACCTCCAAACCATCCTAAATATCTTTGCAGAAGCTTACGAAAAGCTTGGCCCATCACTCAACATCCAAAAAACCAAAGTGTTGCACCATCAAGTACAAAATAACCCCTCTGCAGCACCACAAATCCAACTCAATGGCGTAACGTTGGAAAATGTTGATCACTTCTCCTACCTAGGCAGTTATCTTTCCACAAGGGCCAACAATAGTGCCAAATCCAGCATCGTCTGAGCTCTGCGAGTGCAGCTTTCTCCTGATTGAAGTGCAGAGTGTTTGAATTTGCAGGGAAATCAAAATGCTTGTTTACAAAGCTATTGTACTACCAACTTTACTGTATGCTTGTGAAACATGGACCACTTATAAATGCCATCTCCAACTCCTTGAAAGATTCCATCAACGGTCTCTCCGAAAAAATTTACACATCACTTGGGAAGACAGGCGAACTAATATCAGTGTACTGGAAGAAGCAAAGATCACCAGTGTTGAAGCAATGATTCTTCGACATCAACTTCGTTGGACTGGTCATGTTGTGCAGGTGCCTGATGATCGTCTTCCAAAGCAACTACTCTATTCCGAACTTAAAAATGGAAAGCGTAATGCTGGTGTGGTCAACAAAAGAGGTTTAAAGACTGTCTCAAGGCAAATCTTTAAAAATGTAGTATAAACACTGACAACTGGGAAACACTGGCCTGCGAGCGCTCCGGTTGGAGAACAGCCTTTACCAAAGGTGTCATGGGCTTTGAAGACACTCAAACTCAGGACGCAAGAGAGAAATGTGCTAAGAGGAAGGCACACTTGGCAAATCCACACCGTGATAAACTCCTGCCCAGAAACCAATGTCCCCACTATGGAAGGACGTGTTGATCCAGAATTGGCCTCCACAGTCTCTTACGGACTCATTGTTAAAACTGTGTTTATGGAAGACAATCTTACTTGGCTACGAGTGATCTCCAAAAAGAAGAATGCTTTTATAATGTGTTTTGTTTATTTACTAATGCAACTCAGTCCTGGGAATGGCATGGAGAGAGGGGGCTTTAACCCTTTCCCCCACTATGGTTCCAATCTGATTTGGGGGACACATGTACTATTTTCAATGGGAGGAAAGCTAGTATGTATTTACTAATAATTTTAAGCTGGAGAAATGCTACTTCATATTCTTGACTAGTTGTATTTTAAATACTGGATCTGATAATTTTTTTAAGCCTGTAAATCTCTCAGAGAGCTATTCCATTGAAGAGTCTGTAAACTAAATGAATGAAAAAAAATACATTAATGATTGATTGCATTCCTATTATATCGCTAAAGCAACCAGCTCAAGGAAACTAAAATAAAAAAGAGTAAAATATTAATGGAGAATTATTTGCACCAATATACATTTAAGTTTTGAAACTGCTAAGGTAAAATAGATAACAATTCTTAAATTGATCCTATTGGGATATACAAATTAATCTGTTATATCCAGCTGGAATTGTAATGCAGAAACACTTTGTATATTATGAAAGCCTACAGCCATCTGTCTCGAATTCTACCATTTTATGATGTATGGGTTATGAAGGTTGTACATTTATTGTTAATTATGAATGGTATTCAACTAAGGTTTACTCCGCGTAAACCCACTGAAATTAATGAACATGAGTAAGCCAGCATCATGAATTTCAGTGTTGCCATTTGCCGTGTACTTGCAATGTACTCAAAGAGGTTTTCTTTTCTTTTAAAGAACAGCTACATTTTTGGAATGCACTGTTATTTTCCTCCTCCCCATCTACTCACCTCCATCCTGATTTCAGGACAGGTGTATCTGTCACTTAAAGAGCCTTAATTAAGATGGATCCGTTGTGATTTCAGTGTAGTTTTCATGCAAGCTTGATAAATTTATCACAGACAACCTTAACAATACATAACGAATTATATCTGCTCTGGCTGCAAGAGTATGCAATTAATTTCCTATTTGTGAAAAGAAAATGAAATATTGTGGTATTTTGTTTAAAAAGTCAGCAGCAGTTGTAATGAATGCCTTGGGACAGTTATCTAAGTATGTTAAGCTGCCTGTGGATGGATGCCCACTGTCATTTCCTCAAACAGTGAGATGTGTTTTGCAAGTTTGGTTTTCCAGACTTATGGCATGTATGAAATGTTCAAGCAGAGAAGCCATAGAGGTGAAGAACAGGCACTCTTGCAAGGCAGAAGATCAGCTATCCCAAATTAGAAACCTAGGGAAAGGTGGGGTAGCCTTGTGCCCTACTCTGTACGGATGTGTGGCTGGGGTACTTCAGGAAATGATGATATAGAAAATGTTCCTGGGATGCGCTATAGCTCAGTGGTAGAACATAAGCTTTGTATGCAGAAAGTTGCAGATTTCACCCCAGGCATCTTTGGCTAAGACCCTGGAGAGAGGCTTAGCTAGATGAACTGAGATAGATGAACAAATACTGTAGTTTGACCTGTTATGAGGCAGCTTCCTATGACACTACAATGGAAAACCAGGCATCCACTGTGCTGGAGTGAATTAACATAAATTGTCTGCATCCAAGGTGAATATTATTTTGATTCATTGTGTATGTACAGGGCAGGAGAAAAGCAGAAAACATTTGTAGACTTTTCCAGCTTGGATTTCGAGGTGTGCCTATAGAAATAGTCAATGCCTTTTTTCTTTTCCAAATGAAGTTGTAAGAACACATTTGCAAATGCAACATTAATCTGAACCTGGCCAGGGGTGGGGGGGAGTGAGAAAGAAAAGTGTGAGAAATGTTTCACTAACAATCTTACAAATTTTAGTGCAGTATTTCACATCCCTGCCATAATATCTTTTTGCTGCTTAGCAAGCATCAGGATGCCATCTGGTTGCATGTATGAAATTATTTTTCCAACTGTGGGGGGCTGAAGCTATAAAGCTGGTTTGCTCATATAATTCTGTTGAACTTTTCCCCAGTGTTGTTAAATCTACAGAGGTCACTGCAATGACACTAGCAGCAGATTTGGCCCTTGAAGTGTGTGTGCATGTGTGG
Organism: Podarcis gaigeae; assembly: GCF_964106915.1. Taxonomy (NCBI): domain Eukaryota; kingdom Metazoa; phylum Chordata; class Lepidosauria; order Squamata; family Lacertidae; genus Podarcis; species Podarcis gaigeae. Next base: position 113,970,491 of record NC_139680.1, read on the forward strand.
GAAGGAAACACCTTCAATTCTGCAACACAAGATGGCAGCCTGCAGAGATCAAGCTTTCTGATGGTCTAAGCTCTGGTATGAAAAGCCTCTTATTAAATTTTTCAGATTTAATAAAAAGCTCCTCATATCATGAGACCTTGGTCTGAACTAAATATTCCAATCGCTTCCCACCCTCACCCACCCTCTGACATTAACATGGGCACAGACCAACAAATTTCACTAATAATGAGCTAATTTCACCACTACAGGAATGAAAGGGGGGAAAGAATAGTTGTAAGAGAGGAAATGCATGTTTTAAAATATTTTTCACATCTGGAAGTTAGTTTCCTTTCTTAAACAGCCACACCCTGCTTAACAGTGGAACAGAGTAACTCACAAGGTGGTGGACTCACTTACATAAGAAGTTTTTAAGCAAAGGCTAGACAACTACCAATCAGGAATGTTGTAGTTGTGGGTGGCGAGTTGTGTTAGATTACCTTTGAAGTCCTTTCAATGTTATGATCCAGCAGGAGAGACTTGTGGACAGAAGCAGGTGGCACAGTAGTGTGGATGTCTAATGACTGGTAGATATAGAGGTTTTCAAACTGTGGTCTGCCAACCACTGTTGGTTCATGAGAAACATTCAAATGGTCCACAGAAAGCTTGAGGAACCATCAAAAATATGAGGACATAACCCTGTGTTTGATTGTATTTTGTTTTTTTTGTCAGCAGAGATCAAGGGTATTTTGACCAGGACTGCAATATTGAACAATGCTCTAGTCTAGGCCCTATTGTGGTTTTCATAATATGCGATTTTAGCTTTATATACTATCCTCGGAACTTAACCCCCTTGTAAGCTGCAGGTCTACTTTACAGAACAGGTACAGTCTACTGATGGGTTATGAATACGTTTTGAGATTCCTGCATCACAGGGGGTTGGACTATATGATGCTCAGGGTCCCTTTCAACTCCACAATTTTATTGTATAATTCTAACAAAGATGTACTATGTGGTTTGGTGAGACCCCCCCAGCAATTTTCAAGTCTTCTGCATGGGAAAAAATGTTTCCCAGATGATTTGCTAACTTCTGTATACATCTACTAGCCAGGAGTACACAATTTTCACACCACACTCTTGTGGCACCTTGAAAACTAAAAGTTTGTTGTTGTGGCATAAGCATTTGTGAGCCAAAGCCAATGCACTCATTAGAGTGCATCATGTGGGGATCAAAGTGGATAAGCTAGAGAGAAGAGGTGAGCAATGGGTATGTGCAAGGACACTTTCCATTTTCATCAGGCAATGTGGAGCCCCCCAAAAACCTGGTCACTAAAAATTGAGAGCATGGGAAGCATATGAACATATGAAGCTGTCTTAAACCAGGTCAGGTAATTTGTCCACCTCACCCAATATCGTCTGCATGGACTGGTGGTGCCACACAGAGGTTTTTTCCTTATCTGAAACCAGCTCCTTTTATTTGGAAATGTTCTGAGTAAGCTGACCATGTGCTCAAATACTTGTGCCAGAACTGCCAGCAGTGTACACAGTTTCTACAGCAGGTAAGTCAGTGCAGAAAGGGATCACTGTAAATTGAAAGTTGGGGAGGGTGACCTAAAGCAGTGGTGGCCAAACTCGGCCCTCCAGATGTTTTGGGACTACAATTCCCATCATCCCTGACCACTAGGGATGATGGGAGTTGTAGTCTCAAAACATCTGGAGGGCCAAGTTTGGCCACCACTGACCTAAAGGATATAGTAGCTGGTAGTGCAAGTGCTTAACTAAAATGAGAAAGGGAAGGAAAGCAAGCAAGTGCCAAAATGTTGTAAAATGATACAGTCTGCAAAATGTAAATGCGATCGTGCCTCCATTTTAAATCAGCACTATAACAATAGACTATAATGTTTTCCTTACCTATTCCCCCATTCCCCGCCCCAACACTTACAAAATTAATTTGGCAGAATCAGGATATACCTTACATAGATTAGTGATAAATCATGTATTTTTAATGAATATCAATAGGAGAAACCCCATGACATAGGCCTGCTATCTAATTTGATTAAACTGTGCTTAAGGCAAACCTACCTCTCCGGCTAGGGAATACGACTATAATGACTTTGTGAGGATTATTGCAGGCACTTTTAATGATTTAATGAACTGTCTCTATATTTAGTTCAATAGCCTTAAAATGATTAGTATTTCAGAAAAATTAGCTCACTTTGATTCTGATTCTGTTTGATGGTAAGTTTAAATAACCCAACCCTTAACACAGTGGAAAAGAAAGAAAATGATGCTGGAATCATAGCTGAGTAGCTGCAAGAAAATAGTTACAGCAATCATGAACAATTTGTACAATAGAGGTACACATTAATTCTTCAATGAGATGGGCAATTTCTTTTCTGTGTTTGCTTGCTTCCCCCTTTGGGGCTAGCTGCCCCCAAAGCAAGGTACAGTGGTACCTTGGGTTAAGTACTTAATTCATTCCGGAGGTCCGTTCTTAACCTGAAACTGTTCTTAACCTGAAGCACCACTTTAGCTAATGGGGCCTCCTGCTGCTGCCGCGCCACCGGAGCTCGATTTCTGTTCTTATCCTGAAGTAAAGTTCTTAACCTGAAGCACTATTTCTGGGTTAGCGGAGTGTGTAACCTGAAGCTTATGTAACCTGAGGTACCACTGTGCAAGGATGGGGAGGGGGGATTGGGGCAAGCTAGCCCTAAACCTTAGAGCAGGGTTGGGAATCCATGATGTTGTTGGACTACAACTCCCTTCATCCTGACCATTAGCCATTCTGCCTGGGGTAGATGGGAGCTGGAGTCCTATGACATGTGGAGGGCCAAAGTTCCCCATCTGTGCCTAAGATGAACAGAGAGCTGAGCTTCATTTCTAACCTGGCAAAAAACCTCTAGACATTATATTTTTATTTATACCCTGTCTTTTTCCCTGACAGGCTTACAGACTTGCCTAAAATCTCCAGGCTCCACCTGCAAACTGCTTCTAGGCTCTGCCTGCCTGATATTTGCTATACACCATATTGATCCAAATATAAGCTCCCCCCACATATTGGCTGTACCCCTAATATGAGATCTCTTAAATCATTGCTTCTCAACCTATAAGTGTGATTATAGATTAAAGACAGACAGGTTTTGCACAAGCCAGATTAGAGGGTGGGGATCAGAACAATTCTGCAGGAAGCATACTTTTTTTTAATTGTACAAGCAGTGTTCACACAAAAATGGATTCACCAGTGGGTGAACTGTAGCACTGTCTCTTGCAGCCAGGATGATAGTGGCAACACTCCAGTCTACTGGTGCAGTGTGACTTTCATTGGCTACCAAACAGCAACAGAGCAGCAACTGGAAGCATAATAAACTCCTTACTCCTGATCCAAATAAGTCCAGGACCACAAAATGTTATAATGAAACTATCCACCCAAAGAACATTTGTATGTCTAACTCAAAACATCTCCAGGGTTTCAGTTAGGAATATTCCCAGCCCTTCCTGGAGATGCCAGGGATTGAACCTGCGTAACACTGCATGACAAAGCAGATGCTCTATCACTGGGGGCAAATTGTGGGGTTTACCCATGAGTAACCAAATATTCCTCATCAGGTTTGCTTGGTTGTGGTATAAAACTCCAGAAGAGAGTGTTGTCAGTCACCAGCCATCATTTTTACAAGACAGAAGATGCAATCTATGGTTTATTTTTGTGTATGTGTAAGTGTGTGAGAGGGCTCTCACAGAACATCTGTAAATGTAGGAAAATGTGAACATTAATAATACAGGCATGGTAATTCATTTTTTAATGGTCTTTTGAGAGAGAGAGAGAAAAACATTCAAGGTTTTTCTGTAAGATTTTCAAGGATCATCATGAAATAGTTTCACACATGAAAGGAAATAACTTGGGAGTAAAAGAAAAGGGGAACAAATAGAGAAAACTTTATTCTCTCAGCGTTGACCTATTTTGTTCAGGTCTAACAGCTCAGATGCTCCCAATTCCTTGGAACAAGGATTGTAAAGCTATAACACTCCTCAATTACTTCTTGTTGGCCAGACAAGCTAAACCTGTTATTTGACAATGCATCATGATCTAAGGCAGTAAACTTTATCTCACAGGGGTCATGAGAAAATGGCCACAGGTACCGCTTGGTAACCTTCGTGAGATAATTTTTCACAGTTATCATCCAAGCACTTTAAAGCACAAAAAGATATGTTATCTGCACGCTCGGTTTATTATAAGGTGTGGGTGAAAATCCCCTATAAAGCCACTCAGAAGTAACTGTTGCGTGGTGTTCCTGCAGAAAGAGGCAATTCAGCAAAATACCGTCTTGACAGTGTAACTACTCGGAATAAAAGGGCAGGATCCAGTCAAGGAGTTGACATATTTTCAGTCCACCCCACTCTGCTCTCTTCCCTCCACTCTATATTACTCTCAGAGAAACAGAAACTCAGTATATTTCTTTTCTTTTTTCCCCTAGGGCTGCAACCTTTAATCAATCAGTTAATTCTGGGGTACCCAAAATAGTGGGTACCCAAAATAGTACCTATGGGCACAACAACACTCAGACACAGTCCCAGTGGCTGACAAGACCCTATCCCAACTTATTTTTTAAAGAATTAGGGGGGTGGCTTTATTGTTAGGGGTGGCTGCCTGTTTTCAGAGTGTGTTGCTTGCTTTGTTGTCTGTTTTTATTTATTTTTGTAAGGGATTTATGAGTATCAGCAATTTTCCCTCTGGAAAATGGATATTTTGTGGTGCCCACAATAGTCTATTAGATTTTGAAATGTATCCCTGGCCGTTAAGAAATTAGGAACCCCCAAATTAACCAATGCAATTCATCAAGAAAACATCTTTAAAATCAATGTTAAAAATGTATCCTTGCTTCTCTTTTTTTAATGTTAATTATTTTTAGTATAAGAAGTTATCAAAACTGCAGATGGTGGACAATAGGTTACAAGATACCTCTGGACCATGGGCCAAGTTTGGCCCAGCATGGGTCCCAATTTGTCCTGCAAGGAGACTGTTTTCCCCAAACCCACTTGTTACATATGATGTCAACTATACGGCAGATACCTAGGCAACTGGATCAGTTGTGAGACCAAGATCCCTAAAGGGAATTCAACTGCGCAGCCAGTTGCTGCAGAAAGCCTGTTCAATTAGCTGTGCAACTGAGTTCCCCCATGGTAGTTCTGAAACACCTGACAACCAGGTGGCTGTCAGGCACTTGTGAAGCATTGCACAAGGGGCTTTGACAGATAGATATTTTCTACATTGAGTGGCAGTAGTTCTACAGGGTTTCAGACAACAGTCTTTCCCAGCCCTTCTTGGAGATCCAAGGGATAGAACCTGCAGTCTCCTGCATGCAAAGAAATTGCTCTACTACTGAGCTACAGTCCTTCCCCCAGAGGGGGTAGTTATTGGAAAAGTGTGGAAATAATGGGATTCATGTTAGCTTTATGCAGACCTTCAAATGAACAAGTGGAGATTGGAAACAGAATCTGGCTTCCTTCTGACACATATTCATTGCATGTCTGAAAGGGGCTGTTAATCTTCTGTGTACAGATGAGTTTTCCTCCCTTTCCCATGTAGGAGTGTTCAAACATGCAACCCTACCACTTGCAGTCTGAAGTTATATGGTCCAGATTTTCCATTTAATGTGCTGTTTGTGTAGACTGATCCAGTATTCAACAAACAAGTTTTCATGAGCAGCAAGTATTTTACAGTCAGATCCTTGGCTGATGCAATACCGAAAAGCATCCAAGAACTGGCCTTTAATCCACTGTTTTATTAGTTGCCCTCTCGTTACACCTTCCAACTTCCACTGCTTCTTATGCTAACCCCTTCTCCAGTGCACCTAATCAAATTCTGAAATGTAAATAACAAGAGCCCGGACGAAGGGCCTCAGTTGGATATGCCCATTATAGAAATTAAAAAGAGACTTCTACAGGAAGCACCTCATTTTCATCTGTTCATGATGACAGTGACTCTGACTTAGTGAGCTTTTTGCATTTCCCAGCAAGAAATTATGTTTTAGCATTGCCATGATAGACACTGCACCTCTCATTGTCCTGAATGTATGGCACCATAATTTATCTGACCACACATTTTCAAAAGTAGGTGTTTAAATGTAAGTATTGGGGGGGGGGGGCTTTCAAAATTGCTGCTTATAAAATGTCACTATTTTGTGGTAATGATTCAGTCACATACCAACTAATTTAGGTTGTGCAATTAAAGTGGATTTAGCAGTGTTGCAAATCTAAATTGTGTGATGAGGAAGGTGATGGAGAAATGTACTGGAAAGTGTGGAATAATAGCAAGATCAGAAAATATCATACAAAATCTGTGCAAACAAATCGGAATGAATATGCAACAAAACAGCGGCATCAGATAGTGCAAATGTTGTACCAGTAAATCAGGTGGCCTCAATGTTTCTCAACCTTGCAAGTGGCAAGGTAAAGTAGCTTCCTTTAAGTAAGGACCAGGACTAGGCAAAATTCTTCATACTCCTATTCTCCAACTGCTCTATTCTGCCTTCAACAGTCCACACCTGAAGTATGTACTGTGTCCATTTCTGGGTGCCACCATTTCAGAAGGATATTGACAAGCAGGAATGTGTGCAGATGACGGTGACCAAGATAATCAAGGGTCTGGAAACCAAGCCTTATGAGGAACACTTGAGGGAGCTGGATATGTTTAGCCTGGAAAAGAGGAGACTGAGACAAGATATGATAGAAAGAGCAAGCTTGTTTTCTCCTGTCCCAGAGGGTAAGACCCAGAGCAATGGTTACAAGAAAGAAGATTTTGATTAAACATCAGGAAGAACTCTGAGGATAAAAGCTGTCTGACAGTGGAACAGACTCCATCGGAAGGTGGTGGAGTCTCCTTCATTGGAGGTTTCTAAGCAGAAGTCAGATGGACATCTGCAGTGCATGCTTTAGTTGAGAATCCTGCATTGTAGGGGATTGGACTAGATGACCCTTGGGATCGCTTCCAACTCTACAGTTCTATGATTCTATCTGTCCTATTCAGCAGGGTCAGTGGTCAGGAATGATGGACTCTAGCAACATCTGGAGAGCCATAGGCTCCCCATCCCTCATGCATGAAAACCCTATGTTGGATCAAACCAATGGTCTGCCTTGCTCAACATTCTAAATAGTTTCCCCATGTTTATCTATCCTCTATACTGTTATGGCTCTGCAAAGTGAGATGCCCCTTTCTCTAAGTTATTGGTTAGTTTAATAGCTAAAGATGCTTCTTTAATGGAAGCTAGTGACAAGTTGCTTGCTTCAATGAGCATTACAGGCAACTCTCAACTTACAAGGTGTGAGGGACTGGCAGGGCTCTGACAAGTGTGTGGTGGAAGCAGAGAGGCCAGTGATTTACAGGGTTTTGTGCCACCACAAGGAAGGAGCTAGGCTGGAGGAAGGGGAAGAGTCTGAGCAATCTGACATAGGGGAGGTGGAGCAGGATGTGTTAGAAGCTGAGGAAGAGGCTGTTCAGGTGAGGGGAAGGCTGGTCAATGTTAGGATTTTTATCTACCTGTGCTGCTCAGCAAGTAGCACTATGTTGTTTATATCATATGAGTGTCTGAGAGAGCGTGAGACAGGAAGTCTTAGCACTGTTGCAAGTTAGTTTCACTTCTGTGTAAGATGCTGTTCTGTATATGGTGCTGAGAGAGCACAGACATGCTGATGGATTCTTTGTATATAGACTGTTAATAAAGTAGTTTTAGAGCTACGGATTGACTCTTTCTTCTGCTATGAGATTCTAGAAGACGAGCGTGCTCCTCTCAGGAGGGAGGGGTCACTTATCACCAGTCTCTCTGGTCTGAGGAAGATTTACAGCCAGAGGGTGAGACCGCAGAGACGCCCTGGTGTCTTGGGAAGGTGATGGCCTTCCCAGGTGTTCTTCCAACAGTCACGTCCCTGCCATCCTCTGTACCACAGTCTCCTAGGACCAGGACGGCTTGAAGAGGCAAGCACAGTGGCAACTTCCATGTAGGAGAAGTCTCTGGTTGGTTGGTTGGTTGGTTGGTTGCATGCACTCCATCAGATGAGGGTACCTAAGCACAGGTGGGGTGGGGTCCCACTGTTGCTCCAACTGTTCAGCCGGGGAACAAGCCTAGGAAAGTTAATGCCAGCTATATCATCACCAGAAGCATGTGTGCATGTGTATTCTATGCACCTTAGGACCTTAGAAGTGCATGCTTTTTGCAAGAAAGAATAAAACTATCGGCCGTTTGTCCTCCTTGGCTGGGTGTGCTCAGGACATCAGGGGGTTACATTCCAGGGATAGTGCATAAAGCCAACATCACATATAGTCAAAATGCATTGGGTTTAATAGTGAGTGGGATTGACAAAGTCTTTTTTCCAGAAAGCCTGCCCTCTATCCCCCTCTTTTTTTAAAAAAAAAATTAAATGCCAAGCACATAAATACGAATGTGTACAAGTTAGATGTGTGCACATTGTGAGTTACCTGTGCCTATAAAACAGCCTTATACCAGCTTAGACTAATTGTCTATTTAGTCCAGTACTGTCTACATCAGCTGGCAGAGCCTCCAGGGTAACAAGAGGAGAAAGGTATTTTATGCCACCTGATCCTTCAAACGGGAGAGGCCAGAGACTGAACCTGGGACCTTTTGCATGCAAAGCACATGCTCTACCACTGAGCTACCATCCCTTTGTTAGCTACATTTCAGCACTGATTAATGTTTATGTCAAGTGGCCACCAGCTACAACCCAACTGCTGGAGAAGGAGCTGGAAAGAAATGGTTTGGGTCAGTTGAAATATAACCAGCAAAGAGGCAGCAGCCTGAGCTCTGCAACTAGATGAGAGAAAAAGGCAGCAATATGATAAAGTAGTGACAGAATCATAGAGTTGGAAGGTACCCCAAGGGTCATCGAGTCCAACCCCTGCAATGCAGGAATCTCAACTAAAGTATCCATGACAGATGGCCATTCAAGCTCTGCTTAAAAGCCTCCAATGATGACCATAACACTGTTGAACAGCTCTTACTATCAGAAGGTTCTTCCTGATGTTTAGTCAGAACCTTGTTTCTTCAATTAAGGCTGTTGGTTTGATTCTGACCCTCCAAAGCAGGAGAAAAGCTTGCTCCATCCTCCATGTGACAGCCCTTGAGATATTTGAAGCTAACTATCATTGTAACCTCTCAGTCTCCTCCGCTAAGCATGGGGGAACCACTACCAACTAGAGAAGATACTTCACTAAATGGATAAATTGTCTGGTCTGGTACAAGGTAGTTTTCCATGCCAGAAGGTTGCTCAGGGAGCGGAGAAATAGAAATATTTGTTGGTATGAAGCTGAGCTCATCTGACTTCTTCTCCCACCCTGCAAATATTATATTTATTCTGGAGCTGCTTGCCCCTGGCATGAAAGCAAATGATCTGCAGTGTCAACTCAAAAGTTCTGGAGACACTTTAGGCCGGGGGTCGGCAACCTGCGGCTCCAGAGCCGCATGTGGCTCTTTAAAGCCTTTGCTGCGGCTCCGGGGAGGAGGCGATGGGAGGAGGCGAGGAGCGGAGGCGAGGGGAGGAGGCGAGGAGCGGAGGCGAGGGGAGGAGGCGAGGGGAGGAGGCGATGGGAGGAGGCGAGGAGCGGAGGCGAGGGGAGGAGGCGAGGGGAGGAGGCGAGGGGAGGAGGCGAGGGGAGGAGGCGTGGGGAGGAGGCGAGGAGTGGAGGCATGGGGAGGAGGCGAGGGGAGGAGGCGAGGAGCGGAGGCGAGGGGAGGAGGCGAGGGGAGGAGGCGATGGGAGGAGGCGAGGAGCGGAGGCGAGGGGAGGAGGCGAGGGGAGGAGGCGAGGAGTGGAGGCGAGGGGAGGAAGCGAGGGGTGGAGGTGAGGGGAGGAGGCGAGGGGAGGAGGCGAGGAGTGGAGGCGAGGGGAGGAAGCGAGGGGCGGAGGCGAGGGGAGGAGGCGAGGAGTGGAGGGGAGGAGTGGAGGGGAGGAGGCGAGGGGAGGAGGCGAGGGGCGGAGGCGAGGGGAGGAGGCGAGGAGCGGAGGCGAGGGGAGGAGGCGAGGGGAGGAGGCGATGGGAGGAGGCGAGGAGCGGAGGCGAGGGGAGGAGGCGAGGAGCGGAGGCGAGGAGCGGAGGCGAGGGGAGGAGGCGAGGGGAGGAGGCGAGGGGAGGAGGCGAGGGGAGGAGGCGAGGGGAGGAAGCGAGGGGTGGAGGCGAGGGGAGGAGGCGAGGGGAGGAGGCGAGGGGAGGAGGCGAGGAGTGGAGGCGAGGGGAGGAAGCGAGGGGCGGAGGCGAGGGGAGGAGGGGAGGAGTGGAGGGGAGGAGGCGAGGGGAGGAGGCGAGGGGCGGAGGCGAGGGGAGGAGGCGAGGGGAGGAGGCGAGGGGAGGAGGCGAGGAGTGGAGGCGAGGGGAGGAGGCGAGGCGAGGGGAGGAGGCGAGGGGAGGAGGCGGAGGAGTTAGTTGCCTGAAGCCCCTTTTGACAACTACCAGTTTGCATACAGGGCAAATAGATTCACGGAAGACGCTATCACTACCACTCTCCATGCTGCTCTGTTCCATCTGGAGCAGCCGGGGAGTTATGTGAGGCTGCTGTTTGTGGATTTTAGCTCTGCTTTTAACACTATCCTCCCCCATAGACTGGTGTCCAAGCTAGAGGCGACTGGACTCTCCAACTCCGCCTGTCTCTGGGTTTTGGACTTTTTGTCAGAACGTTCTCAGAGGGTTAGAGTAGGGTCACATATGTCCACAGCCCTTAGCCTTAACACCGGCTCACCACAGGGTTGTGTGTTGAGTCCCCTGCTCTATACTCTCTATACGTATGATTGTACAGCCATTTATTCCAGCAACAAAATCATCAAGTTTGCTGATGACACTACGGTGGTGGGGCTCATTTCAGGAGGGGATGAGTCCGCCTATCGGGACGAGGTGGAGCGGCTTTGTGCTTGGTGTGGAGAGAACAATCTGGCTCTTAATACGACTAAGACCAAGGAATTGGTGGTGGATTACAGGAAAAAAAAGGCGGACATTCAGCCCTTGTATATCAACGGGGAACGGGTGGAGAGGGTGGCGGAATTCAGGTTTTTGGGAGTGACTATCGATCAGGGCATGACTTGGAGCGCAAATACCACTGCTCTGGTGAAGAAGGCCCAGCAGAGAATTTATTTCCTCAGACTTTTAAAGAAGAACAATCTGAGTGAGAGACTGCTGGTGTCCTTCTACCGAGGCTCCATAGAGAGCATTCTCACATACTGTATTTGTGCCTGGTTCTCCAGCTGTACAGCTAGGAAGAGGAAGGTGCTCCAGAAGGTCATAACCACAGCCCAAAGGATTATTGGTCATCCCCTCCCATCTTTGGAAGAACTGTACGGTTCCCGTTGTCTTAGGAAAGCAAACAATATCCTGCAGGATGCATCTCACCCGGGACACAGTCTGTTTGTACTACTGCCTTCTGGCAGGAGATACAGAAACATCAAGTCAAGGACAAATAGACTGAAAAATAGTTTCTATCCAAGAGCTGTGGCCTTCTTAAATGCAGTAACTCGATAGTGAGACCTGGGAGTTTGATGGGTGTGGGTGTGGCTGGAATGTGGTTTGTTTGGTTGTTGTTGTTGTTTTGCTTTTGTTGTTTTTAAGGGATGGCATCCAATTTCGTTGCACTTGTGCAATGTTGCACTTGTGTAATGACAATAAAGAATCTATCTATCTATCTATCTATCTATCTATCTATCTATCTATCTATCTAAACTTAAGCAGGGGGAAGTTTGGTGAATTGTTCTTTCCTTGGGGAAAGCAGGCTGCATTGAAAGGGGCCGTATACACTGGTCACTGTTTTGAAGGGGAGTGAAGAACACACACTCAAAAAAAGGTAACTTATTAATTTTATTTCTATGAGGAGGAGTAATTCTGAGGGGTCAAACAAATGAATAATAAAAAGGTATTTTTATAATGACGAATGCCTCATTATTAATTATTATTTACATCAGCCACTGATTATGATTTATGGTACACTGGGGCCCTGATTAATTTTCTATGGCATTTTGGGGCATTGATTATTGGGCATAGCAAGTTGCGGTCGCGTGGAATTTGTGCTTTGTGACTGTTTGAGGTGGGTTTTTTTTCTTGGGAGGCTGGGCGGTGCGAAGAGAGGGAGGCTTGTGGTAGTGTCGGGGCTTGTCTCTAGCAAAGTAAGTCCTCGCCATTTGGTCACATGCGCAGCATTCTAGTTGTGGGGGTTAGGTGGCTTCGGCGCTCCAACGCTTGCTTTGCCGGCTGCTTTCAAAAGCGTCGGAAACAGCTGTGCTGTTGCTGGGTAACCGGATCGTCCCAGCAGCCATCTTATCTGCCCATGTGGTCTTCTGAGGCGGCCGCCATCTTACTATAGGAAATTCCACGTGGGAGTTAGTTGCCTGAAGCCCCTTTTTAAACTAAGCAGGGGGAAGTTTGGTGAATAGCTAACACTTTCCTTGGGGAACGTTATGCAACAGCTTATTGCTGGTCTTTCCCGCCTTTGTAAGCAGGCTGCATTGAAAGGGGCCATATACACTGGTCACTGTTTTGAAGTGGTATTTAATTTACTGGTTGTAAATTAAATATTTTAATTAGCTATTTGTCCTTTTTTCTTGAGATTGACAGCTGACTGCACAATCCTGTATATACAGCATTAAGGCAAGAAACAATATATACAGTGTTATATTTGTTTTAAATGTTGCAATGTTTTTGCGGCTCCCAGTTGTTGTTGTTTTTTTGGAAACGGGTCCAAGTGGCTCTTTTTGTCTTAAAGGTTGCAGACCCCTGCTTTAGGCCATGAGTAAGCAAACTAAGGCCTGGGGGCCGGATCTGGCCCAATCACCTTCTAAATCCAGCCCACGGACAGTCTGGGAATCAGCGTGTTCTTACATGAGTAAAATGTGTCCTTTTATTTAATATGCATCTCTGGGTTATTTGTGGTGCCTGCCTGGCATTTTTACATGAGTAGAATGTGTGCTTTTATTTAAAATGCATCTCTGGGGAATTCATTCATATTTTTTTTTCATAATATAGTCCGCCCCCCCCCCCAAGGTCTGAGGAACAGTGGACCAGTCCCCTGCTGAAAAAATTTGCCGACCCCTGCTTTAGGCTCACGGGGAAAGCAGGAAGTGTTCATGTTAGGAGTCAAGCAGAGCACATACAGGACCTTGGACAGCTCCAATGTGTCCTGCTAAGACAGCCACCAAAAGGCAGTCTCTGCAGAGGGCTAATCAACAGAAGCATTTATGTAACTGACCAGATCTGGAGTGTAGAGGAGTTGACCAGCTGGTTAAAGGGTGCTCCCCTTACTTTGTAGTCTTTGATTTCTGCAAGAGAGATAAGAGATAAATTTATTGTCATTGTCCGTATATACACAGTATACACAACAACGAAAATCAAACACCCGAGACCGGATTCACATACACATTCGCACGTATCTCCAACACTCTCATCCTATTCAGACATAATCTATTAGAACATAACATAATCCAGAATATAACATAACCTATTAGAAGCATAGCATAACCTAAAACCTATCTCATTCCTTACTACTCACTGCTTGCTATTTCTTACAACTGGCCCTGAGATCATTATTTAGTGCAATCAGAGCTCTTGGATAGAAACTATTCAGAAGGCGTGTGGTTCGTGTTTTCATTGTCCTGTATCTTCTGCCCGAAGGCAACAGTTCAAAGAGGTTGTGAGCAGGATGGGTGGGATCTCTCAGGATATTGTGTGACTTCTTCAAGCTGCGAGACGTGAAGATCTCATCCAGGGTTGGTAGTTGGAGCCCAATAACATTCTGGGCAATTTTAATTATTCTCTGTAAAGCTTTTTTTATCCATTTCAGAGCTGCTCCCATACCACGATAATATACTATAGGTTAAGACACTCTCAATGGTACTGTGATAATAGGACAGAAGTAGGTGCTGAGATAGATTCAATCCCCTGAGCATTCTCAGGAAATACAACCTCCCCTGCACCTTCCTCACAACCATATTAATATTTGCAGTCCATGAGAGGTCCTCAGAGATGTAAATGCCCAGGTATTTAAAACTACCAACCCTCTCCACCTCCTCGCCATTTATGTGCAATGGTAAAAATACACTTTTCTTTCTCCTAAAATCAATTATGAGTTCTTTGGTTTTTTTGGTGTTAAGCATAAGATTATTTTCTTTACACCATTGAATTAACCCCTGTACTTCTTTCCTATAAGCAGCCTCATCATTCTCACTAATGAGCCCCACCACTGTTGTATCATCCGCAAATTTGATGATTGTGTTGGACTTATGCAGTGGGGTGCAATCAAATGTGTACAGGGAATAGAGAAAGGGGCTTAACACACACCCCTGAGGGGCTCCTGTGCTTAATACTAGAGTAGAAGAATAGTAAGGTCCCATTCTCACTGTCTGCGGCCTATCGGTCAGGAAATTCCTTACCCACAAACAGATCTTCTGATGTATACCCAAATTGGTCATTTTAAGGAATAACCTGTCTGGTAGAATTGTATTAAAGGCAGAACTGTAGTCCACAAACAACAGCCTTGCGTAGGTTCCCTGTCGTTCTAGATGACTCAGTACAGTATGGACAGCGATGGAAATAGCATCATCAGTAGATCTATTTCTTCTGTATGCAAACTGGAACGGGTCTAGAGTGGATGGAAGACCAGCCTTAATATAATCTAGCACCAATCTCTCAAAGCATTTCATAACGACAGATGTTAGGGCTATTGGTCTGTAGTCATTGAGAGATACCACCACTGACTGTTTAGGGACTGGCACTATAATCGATGTCTTCAGGCAGGTAGGGACAGAACCCTGCAACAGGGATAGATTAAAAATGTCCGTAAATACACCAGCTAATTCTGCAGCACAGTCCCTAATAACTCGTCCCATAATTCCATCCGGTCCAGCTGCCTTCCTAATATTAATGCTCCGAAAAGCACGTTGTACGTCGGAGGTCTGTAATAAAAATGGTTGTTTATCAGTAATAGTTTCTGATGATGTGCTGGTAGCCAATGCTGTAGTGACGGTGGTTCCAGTTCCCACCTCAAAACGACTGAAGAATTGATTCAGCTGATCAGCCAGGTGCGCACTGCTGCTAGCCAGTTCGTTTTTAATATTTTGCCCTGTAATTTGTCGCAGGCCTTGCCATACTCGACGAGGGTCGGAGCTCTCAAAATGCTTTTCGATCCTCCGGCAGTACATAGCTTTGGCATCCCTAATGCCCTTTTTCAGTTTGGCTCTAGCTTCTCTATACTGTTGCGCATCGCCAGAGTGAAAAGCAGCATTTCTTGCCTTTAACAGAAGATACACATCCCTGTTTAGCCAGGGCTTGTTGTTAGGAAACACCCGTATTTGTTTGGTGGTAGTAACGACATCAATGCAGCTTTTGACATAGAACAGTACTATTGAAGCGTATGTGTCCACATTATTCTCCACAAAAAGTGACCATTCAGTGTTCCGAAAGCAATCTTGAAGTTGCTCGGATGCACCTGCTGGCCACACTCGTATCTCTCTAGTTGATGGTCTAATTCTGCGTACGAGAGGTCTATATGATGGTATCATAAGTAAGGATATGTGGTCTGACTGTCCCAAATTGGGCAAGGGCTTGGTCTTGTATCCATGCATGATGTTACTATATACTCGGTCTAGGGTATTTCCCCCCCTAGTGGGACAATCAACATACTGGTGGAACTTAGGAAGCACAGTCCTTAAATCGGCTCGATTGAAATCACCAGCAACCACAAATGCTCCATCCGGGTGGGCCCGCTGCTGTTTGCTAATAGCAGTTAGCAGGTGACCCATAGCTGTAGTAGTATTTGCATCGGGAGGTATATACACCGCTGTTATTATGACAACATTAAACTCACGTGGCAAATAAAAAGGGCGGCACTTCACCACTAGGTACTCCAAGTCAGGAGAACAATGCGTGTCCATTTGTTTAATGTCCGAGCTCCAGTTGTTATTTATATAAACGCAAATTCCTCCTCCTCTGCTCTTCCCGGATTCGGCGGTTCTATCCGCTCTAATTACTGAGCGTCCTTCTAGCTGCAAAAGTCCCTGTGGAAAGGAGGAATCCAGCCACGTCTCTAAAAGGACCATAACACAGCAGTCCCGGATACTTTTCTGCCGAGAGGTAATAAGTTCCAACTCCTCTACCTTGTTGGGTAAAGATCTAACATTTGATACAAGGAGACTTGGCAATGCAGGCTTGTGAGGATTTTTACTTAGCCTCACTCGTAGTCCGGCCCTACAGCCCCTCTTCTGCTTACGCCCTCTCCGTTTTCTTTTCTTTCTGGCCAGGAGAGCAAGGGGAGTATCCCAAGGATATGCAAGATATGGAGGCTCTCTGATAAGCTCAGCTGGAATGTTGTAGGTTGAGACCTCCTGGCTGCAGCCTTCTCTGCCGATACTTAAGAGCTCTTGACGACTATAAATTACTTGTCCCTGAGTGTTCACAGTCCATAGCAGCAATAAGTTCACAGATAAAAATAAAACACAACTCACTGAAAACCGGTCTTCGGAGTGCCGAGCCGCTGCAAGTGCTTGCGCCGCCATTTTTCCACTTAGGAGACAGCAGTACTGCACCAGTGTCATAGGATAGTGGCAGGGGCTGTATTCTCTAGCCAGGAGAGTCCTGAATAAGCACTGGTGGTTCTTCCTGGAGGAAGTAGTCTAAACTTCATCTTCAGAATCCTCTACTGCACAGGGCAAGGTCCTTGGGTAGTAGGTCATGGCAAGAGGCATGAATGCCCAACTGTGGGTGGACAGTGTTCCACAGGACAGGGAAGGAAAGCTTTAACCCAGCCGCTCACTTATTCTTTCTTCATGATCTGTGGCATTTCATCTGTTATATTTTTGCAGACATTGTTTGGTCACTTTTTAATTATTGATTTGTAACTGATGGAGGTGATTTTGTTTGATTGTGTGCTGACATTTTATTATCTTGCACAATAATTGCAATAACTTAGGTGATATGAATTCTTGTTTTGTTTTTGTTATAGGGTGGCAGTGTGATTTTTGTCCTATATTTTGCCATTTCTATGGGTTTGTAAACCACCTTGAATACAGTAATGCAGAAAAGTGGTATTAAAGTGGGGGGTGAAAGAGCCCTGGTCTGATAAGAGTCCCCATATGCCCACCCTATCACCCTAAGTTCTCCTTAGCAGATTCTCCTCCCTGCTTTGCTTCACTTTTTGCTGCACAGGAGTTGTGCTGTGGCAAAGGGAAGAAACACCAATACAATTTCAAGGTAAGCGAAAATATAAGGGCAGTAGTTTCCTTCATAGCTGTAATGCTGGGGAGGGGACAGCTGTTATTTGACTTGGCCATTTCCTCTTATTATGGTCAGAAGAGGGAGCAGCTGTATTTCTACTATGGCTTCTTTTTCCCGGTTAAGGCATAAATTAAGAAAAGATGGGCTTGAATTACTCATATCAGCAATCAAGGGTCACCTGCTGGGTTAAAAAGCAGACTCCAGTGCAATGATAGAATAGGAGTAAGTGAAAACAAAATGCATTGTGAAGCAATGTTTGTAGCAGACCTAGGCCACATGGTCCCCTCCAGATGTCGTTGGACTACAGTGCTCATCATCATTGACAATACTGGCTGTGGCTTATGGCAGCTGAAGTCCAGTAGCTTTCCCTTTTTTAATAGTGTAATTAAGGAATTGAATGTAAAAACAAACCTGATGGACCAGACCAAAGGCCCATCTAGGCCAGCCTACTGTTTCCCACCGTGGCCGATCACATACCTCTGGGAAGCTGTCAAGCAGGACATGAGCCCAATAGCCCTCTCCTGCTGTTCTTCCCTGGATGTAGTATACAGCCATTGTCACTAACAGCCATTGATAGCCATTCAAGTTGCCAGCCTTAATCACATCTTGTGGCAATTAATTCCATGAGTTAACTATGCACTGTATGAAGAATTTCTGCCATGAATCTCCCAACTAAATGATCCAAGTTTCAAGTATTAAAAGAGGAAAATAAAACGTCACTCCGTCCATTTTCTCCAGACTATGAATCATTTTATACACTATTACATCCTCCTATATTTGCATTTAAAAGAAAGCTTTAATGAACCCAGTGTTATATTTCATCGATCATTTTGGTTGCCCTTTTCTGCACCTTGTCCAGCTCTACAATATTCTTTCTGAAATACACCAAGCTAGAATATGCTCTGGCAGAATAACAGATTTTTATAACTGGCTGGACTGGAACCACAGTTCCCAATAAAAGGCTCGAAGGGTGTGGATTAATTGTTCAGTTCTTTACTGGCATCCAAAATCTGAATGAAAGTATATTGTGGGGACAATAAACTATATTATACTAATCTCAATAGAATAATGTAAGAGCCCTGTTATAGCAGACCAAAAGTCCCTGTTGTCCAGTATTCTGCTTCCAACAGTGTACAGTCAATACCTCTTGGAAGTTCACAAGCAGGGCATGAAAACAACAGCCTTCTCCTGTCAGATAGGATACAATGTTTCCAGCTGAATTTATTACCTCTTCCATATACAATATGTGCATTCTGTCAGCGCAAATATTTTCAAAGTTGCCACTGGGTCCCAGCCCCTCTAAGGCAAAGGATTGTTAAAGAATGTAGAGCAGGAAAATCCTACTTTTCTGCTCCCACAGGCTGAGGCTGGTTCAAACATGTGGATATGGATGTCCCACACCCATGCATTCCATTATGAGAGCCAGTGTGGTATAGCCACATTAGGACCTGGGAGACCAGGGTTCCAATCCCTGCTCAGCCATGAAGCACACTGTGTTACCTTGGGCCAGTCACTGTCTCTCAGCCAAATCTACCTCACAGGTTTGTTGCAGGGATTAAATGAGGAGGGGAAGAACCATGTATGCCGCCTGGAGCTCCTTAGATAAAAGGATTAGATGAAAATGCAACAAATTAAAAAAGTGTGTGAGCCTTGGCTTGCATGCTACTTTAAGTGCTGGCTACTGTAACAAGGGAGATTTTGCATAACACATTATGATAAGGTTACCAGACGTCCCTGTTTCCCGGGGACAGTCCCTGGATTTACAAATCAGTCCCCATACAAAATCCATTGTAGTTGAAAAGTGTCCCCAGATTCATTGGGGGGGAAACTGGTAACCTTACATGATGACCACTAGTCAGAAAATGTCCATTTTTTACCTTTTAGAATTGTCTTAGAAAGGTGCTCAACAGATCTCATGGAAGTAACCCTTGCTGCTTCTAAGCATTCAAAATGGGGATCATGAGTGTGTCAGGGAAATGAGGGCATATCAGCTGTAGATTCCACACCTTCCCTACATGCATTCATATCCTCATGCAGTTATAATACTTGTGTGAATCCATCAGTGGATCCCCACTGGAATCTCTTTATAAATGGAGTCCCTTTATAAGTATGATATGGAATGGGGGGTTTGGGGGGGAGCTGCCTCAATGGTGGCTCCTCATTTGTGGAATGCTCTCCCCAAAGAGAGCACCTGGCATCATCATTTGTTGCTTTTAGGCACCAGACAAAAACATTTTTAAGCCCCAGTCTTGGTCCTAATTTGGAGGGTACTTAGGTATGTTTAAGGCATGCGGGTGGCGCTGTGGGTTAAACCACAGAGCCTAGGGCTTGCGAAGGTTGGTGGTTCGAATCCCTGTGATGGGCTGAGCTACCGTTGCTCGGTCCCTGCTCCTGCCAACCTAGCAGTTCGAAAGCACGTCAAAGTGCAAGTAGATAAATAGGTACTGCTGCAGCGGGAAGGTAAACGGCATTTCTGTGTGCTGTTCTGGTTCGCCAGAAGAAGCTTAGTCATGCTGGCCACATGACCCAGAAGCTGTACGCCAGCTTCCTTGGCCAATAAAGCGAGATGAGTGCCGCAACCCCAGAGTCGTCCGCGACTGGACCTAACAATCAGGGGTCCCTTTACCTTTACTTAGGTATGTTTGCAGACTCTTCTACTGCTCATCATTTTTAGTAGGATGAGTTCAATTGAATCAGCTCTTTTATACATATTTTGGATGAGCATTTTAAGTTCTTTATTCTTGTTCTTATACATGGTTTTAAAGTTTGTTTTCACATTGTAAGTTGGAGTCATTTTTAGTATAAGTGACAAATAAATATACTAACAATAAATAAATAAATAGCTTTTTGCACTGGGGTAATTGTTTTCTTCTACTTTTCCTTAAAGAGGGCCTTTCTTTCCACAAATTTTTGTTAGCATTAAATCATAAAATAGAGCTTCATTCAACAATGTCAATCAAGATAAGCTTTTTTAAAAAAAAACTAATTTAATTTAAATCCTTTCAACATATTCCTTACTCTAGCACTAGGCATCCAGTGTTATGCTTATCGGACAACTATTTTCATTATTAAGACACTTAGGGATAGATTACTCTTTGACTCTAAGATTATTGTACTGGCAGCAAGTTCAGAAGTGTGTGTGTGTGTGTGTGTGTGTGTAATATTCTCAATGTGTATTCTATCAGCTCTGGGATTTATGATGGACTCAGAAATGTCTGCTCTCATTCATCATCAAAGAATATAATTTAGGGGTCTGGTTTTTTTCTTGCAGAAACAAAGAATTGGTTTCTAGAAATACTTTTATCATGAATGAACTCCACATAGCTGAAATTAGTCTTGGCTTATCATTATTTTTCTCAGTCTCATCCAGCCACTATCAAAAAGATTCCTCTATCAATGAGTGTTAATTTTTTTCTCTCACCAATAAAATGTAATCCTTATCTACAAGGACAGATAGGAAATAAGCACAAAAACTAATCATTTATTGGACAGCTGTTAAATTACCAATGTTGAATCCAAATAATTTCCATCTTTTGCATATTATATCAATTATCTGCAGAACAATCCAATATCAATATCCACCAGAATTGCTTGTAATTTCATATATCCACAAAAATTGGGTTTGGGTGATCTCACAAAATCCACACCTTGAAATAAACATATGGCCAAGGACTTCTTCATTTTTAAATAAAATAAAATCATGCCATACTGAGGGGCGGGAGGAATCAGTATCCTGCCGTATATCTTCTTTCCACTTTCAGCTTGTGGGAAATCTTTTCTAGAACAGCAATTTGCTAGACTTTTGAATACCAGTAATCTAAGTTGTCTAAACCAAATGTCTTCCGCAGAATTTTGCCACAGTTGCTCTTGCCACCATTAATAGGTATGAAATGGGTTGTTTGTTTTTTATACCTCTATCCACATCTATATACAAGTATCCTCTCCAACACATGGGACAATTGCCTGGTTGTATGAAACAGAGCTTCCTCAGGATAAGTTCCCAGCCGTGGGCCACTTTTAGCATTGTCATCTGAGCTGACAATGACTTGTAAAGAGCCTTAAGCCCATAACCCATTGCACAGTTCTTCTTTAAACAGGGCATTCCAGTTAAGTTTCCAACAAAGCCTTTGGTTGGAACCAAAAGAGACATTTATTAACTTTTTGTATAACAGGGAGGTCATTGCCTCGTTCACATCAATGGGAGGGAAAGCCACCCTGTATCAGCAACCACTCTGCCATTATCACTGTGACAAAACAACTCAAAAGGGACAACTCTGGGGAAGTGAAGCTATTGAGGGGGGAGGGGGTGTTATTGGTTTTTGTTTTTATTATGTGTTTTGTGTTTTTTATCTTGTATTTTTATGTTGTGAACTGCCATGAGATCATTATCATAACAATATGGGGAAAGAACATTTTGCACATAAAGGCAGAGGTTTACACAAAGCAGCCTGTCTCCACAACGCTCTTAAGAACTTGAGAACATTGCTGACTCTTAAATGACTAGGACGAAGAAATTGAGGGAATGCCCATCCAATTTGCAGATGACACCAAACTGGGAGGCGTAGGTAATGCCGCAGAAGACAGAATTAGGATTCAAGATTACCGTAACAGAATGGAGAACTGGACCCAAATGAACAAAATGAAATTCAGTAGGGACAAATGTAATGTTCTACACTTAGACAGAGCGAACCAGTTGCACAAATATAAGATGGGGGGACACCTGGCTTGCCAGTAGTACATGTGAAAAGGATCTAGAAGTCTTAGTAGACCACAGGCTTAATATGAGTCAACAATCTGGTGCAGCAGTCAAAAAAACTAATTCTATTCTAGGCTGCATCAACGGAAATACAGTGTCCAGATCAAAGGAAGTAATAGTACCACTCTATTCTGCCTTGGTCAGACCACACCTGGAATATTGTGTCCAGTTTTGGGTGCTCCCATTTAAGAAGAATATTGAAAAGCTGGAATGTGTGTAGAGGGAGACCAAGATGATCAGATAGTCCTATGCATACTGCCCCATTGAAATGCCTCTGGCTACACAGATATCTCTCAACAACTATCATGGATACTTTAGTTGAGATTCCTGCATTGTAGGGGGTTGGACTAGATGACTCTCGGGGTCCCTTCCAACTCTACAGTTCTATGACATTTCCTTTGCTGAATGTGTGGATTCAGTCTAGGAACTGTTTTTATTTCTGTGAAGAAGAAAAAAGCTTGGTAATTTTCTCAGGGTATTTGATGAATCCAGAAGACTGTAGAAAAGCAAAATGCTAAACACAGACTTTTTGAACCCCTACCCATCCCAAGCCTCACTGCCAACAATAAACAGATCCCCAAAGCTTACTAAGAGCAGGGCATAATTAAAAGCAACTCAACACCAATTAATTAGTGCTGTTCTCTAAATAAATGGCTAAGAATGAAATATGGCTTCATAAAATAGTTCAGTGCTGAGTTGTTAGCAACTTGTCTTTGAAGAGTGAATGGAGCCACCCCAAGGGGCTATAGTCTATCTAATTCTCATCGATTAAACAAGACCTCCTCCAGGAAAACAGAACACTTCAAAAGCAGAAAACCTTATCTACAGACACATTCCAACCAATTTTTTAAAAGGCTTATTAGAAAGAAGAGCAATTGACTGTTTGAAAGAAAGGTGCATGTTCTCAAATTATTAAGTGAACACTTCCTCTTTGATTGTACTATCACAGGCAGAGATTGTACCAAGGGGGTACTTTAGTTTTTTGTTTAAGATTGGATATCTGAAATCCAGGACTCAGGAAATCTGCAAGGTTGAAATTGTGGGGAGGAGAAGTACAAAGTCTTTCCTCCAGTATCTCTTGCAGGGAAGCCCAAACATATGCTTACACTATTGGCTGTAAATGATGTAGGAGAAGAAAAAGAAAATAACATTTACAGTTTATTCAAGTATCCATCAGCCTTTCCAAGCATGCCTGGGTAAAACTAACTGACATAGTTTGGCAAATTTTAAAGGTTTGTCACCAGTTAAGTGTCCAAGGAAACATTTCCATTCATATAGGAGAGGTTAAAATGCTTTAAAATATATTTACCAATGTGTTTAACCCTATGATGGAAAACAGAGTGAGGAAATAAAAATGTGTTTCAAATAGAACACATTATTTTATTTATTTGAAATACATTTAGCCCACCCTTCAGCCAAACTATCAGGGTGGTTCATAATAAAATAATTTAAAAAACCAGAAATATTGATATAAAATCACAATAAAATAAACACAAAGCACAACCTTAAAAATTCAGAAGAGCAGGAGGGGAAATCTTCATGAAACACACATTCCAGACTACAAAACCTGTGTAAATAAAAGTGTGTTTGCATGGCACTGAAAAGACAACACAGTTGGCCCTAGGCAAACTTCCCTGGATAAAGCATTCCCTAAGCAGAAAAGGCCCTCTTTCTGGTCATTGTCCACCTACCTTCAAATGCTAGAGGGATGAGGAGGAGAGCTTCAGATAATGAACACAGTGTTTGAGTATATTCATGTTGTAGAAGATGGTCCTTTAGGTTTCGAGGCCTAGGCCCTTTTTAACAGGTGACACTAAAACTGCAGGAAAGAAGAGGTGCAATTATTACAACCACTTACTAACTTGCATAGTCAGTTCAAAAATCTGATACAAGTACATTTAAAACCACATTTTGCTTCTTCACACTTAACAGTGGGAGAGGCTGTGAAGTCTTTTGAAGGGTATCTGTGAAATCAGTCTTGGCTTTTTGCATTTTGTACTCTGCCCTAGACTAACCCTCTAGCAAAACTAACTACCAACTGTAAAATGATGTTAATGACATAGGGTTTGTATTTTAAAAATTGCTGATTAGCTGCAGCTCAATTCCCCAGGGTGAGTCCCAGCTGGGGCAGGGAGGTCAAAACTACTGTATCTTTGGTCACAATGTTGAAGAGGGGATTTTGGTAGATACATCTGGTCCCACAAGAGTGAAGAAATACACACTTATTACTGAAATTCTCTCTTGGATCAGAAGGTGGTCAGAATCTACTAGTGGCCCTCTGGGTGATTTACAGGAGACTGGCAAAGTTTCTGACTCCAAATTGGTTAACAATTGGAACAATATAATTTTCCCAATCTAAATTAGACGGCTGACATGGAAAGCTATCCAGAAGTGAACTTTTGTGTCAAAGAACTGTTAGGTCAGTTCAGTTCTGGTAATGAAAATATAGTCCGAGCCTCAGAATTTCATTGTATTGTTCATTCTGTCTGTCTGTCTTTTGCACCTGACTGGTTGTTAGAACTCTAGTCAAAAACAAAGGAGTAATGACAAGCCTAAAGTCTGCCCATCTCTGTTCTATATGTTGCTTATGAGAGTCCCATCCTCCTTTGCATGTGGTCCCCCAACTCTCAGTGAGACAAAACAAGTTGGCCATTCCCGTTGACTAAGTTCCCCCAGTTCACTTTACTCACACAGTTCAGGGTGCTCCGATAATTATCAGCCACCCCTGCCTTTAAAGTTTCTCTGCAAGCAGCAATCAGAATTGCATGCAATCTCTGCATGAAGCTAATGAATTCATGACCAAGGCTACTCCTAGGCACGTTAACAATATCCTTTATCAGAGTATTACTGTCCAACTTTAATGCTGAGCACCAGGCCCTTGGCCATGCCTGAACTAATAATGAAACCAACAAGCTAGGACAGCATTTCATGGTAAGTAATGCTGTCACACAAGGCTCTCCTTGTTAAACATTTCCCTAAAAAAACCACAAAAAACCTTGACTGTTCCTTATTTCTAAAATAAAAAGGTACTTCTATATTTCTCTGCCACTAAGCCAAGTATGCATTTTTTTTCTTTTTTGACAGCTTGATGGGGGCAGCTGCTGAATTTGAGTCTAGGTACTACAGTATACTGCTTTGACAGGGATTTAGGGAGGCCTATGATATGGTGAATAGGCCTTATGTTATGACTGAGGGCCATCATGAGGATAGAATCTTGCTTTATATGAGAAAATGGAGATTCTCACCTTTGCTGATTGAGTGAACTGTGTCAATTACAGCATCAGTTCACAAGCAGAATACATGTGGTCTAAAGATCCATGGAATCTCACAATTTGAGTAGATAAGTAAAGTGTGGGGTTCCTCGGGGTTCAATTTTATCGCTCATGCTGGTTAATATATACAGGGTGAGTCTTTTAAAAGAGGCCCCATGGAACATGTGTACTCTGTATCCATGGGGGCTCTTCTAAGGACTCACCCTGTACATGAAACCACTGAGTGGGGTCATATGGAGTTTTTAGTACATTTTTAGCAGTGCACTGATGACACACAGCTCTACTTCTCTTTTACATCTGCAGGTGTGGCAGTGAATGTGCTGAACCAGTGTTTTGCCTTAGTAATGGAGTGGAGGAGAGCCAATGAACTGAAGCTCAATCCAGATAAGACTGGGGCCCTGTTAGTGGGTGGTTCCCTTCTCTTGGAAGGTTGCCTGCTCTTGATAAACTTACACTCCCTTTGAAGGAGCAGGTACACAGCTTGGGGGTACTTCTGGAACCCTTGCTGTCGCCTGAAGTTCAGATGGCTTCCATTAGCCTTCCATTAGCCTCAAATGGTGGCCCAGCTCAACCACTTTCTGGACAGGGATAGCCTAATTCCTGTCATCTATCCTCTGGTGAGAACCTGAAGGGGCAAAATAAACCAGAATTAAGGGTGCTGGGTTCAGACATAATGGCAAGCCATAGTTAAAATATCCATGATTCATAAGCCAATAAAAACCATGACTCCAGATCATGACCTGTTGGCAGTGTTATGTGCAAACCTACCAGGCCAAACTATAGCCCTG
Source organism: Podarcis gaigeae (assembly GCF_964106915.1). Lineage (NCBI taxonomy): Eukaryota > Metazoa > Chordata > Lepidosauria > Squamata > Lacertidae > Podarcis > Podarcis gaigeae. The sequence continues at coordinate 113,996,534 of NC_139680.1, forward strand.
GGTTCAGACACTAAGCCCCTCCGTGGTTTGTTTACCTGCTCATATAAGAGGAAGAGAAAAGTGGGAGCACGCAGGCTGCATCCACTAATGTGCAGCTTGTGCATAGTACAGTATGGCTTAATAAACTAAGCTTCGTAGCTTAGTGTAATGTGAATGCAGCAGCATTCTATTGTTTGTCATAACTATTCTAAAAACTGAAATTGGGCAAGAAAAAGGGGGCTCCAATGCAGCATTAGTAACCACTTTTCAAACTCTACAGTTAATAATTAAAATGGTTCAATTAAATATCCATGATTAGCTTTGCTTGCAGTAAGCATTCTGCTGTCCTACTTGTTTTGCTCCACTAATGTGATGAATGAAAAAGCTACCCATTGTTTGTCAATATATATTTAATCTAGAAGACAAATGACTGTAAATAGGTTACTTCATAATACAGTTAGCAGAAATGTAGGACACTAAGACATCTCAAGAGATCGGCATTGCCTATCTTTTCACCCCTCACACCTCTATACTTCTGGCATCCCATCAGGTTTGTGTGTTGTCTTGCTCTAGATAGAAAAGACATTTCTTTCTTTTTTTGTAGATGACTGGCTCAGATAATCAAAGTTGAAAAACCAGGGGCGTTGATACCACTGAGCTATCAGAACAAGCCTGGTTGTAAATTTAAACACCACTTTTATTCATTAATCTCCAACAGCTAAAGACAAACTAAAAGCAAAATTAACATGATTGCAATGGAAGCACTCTTGTACCCTGGGGCTATTTTGGGGCCTGCTGAGAGAGAGTGAGCTGATCAAAGAAAGAGACTGCATCAAGGCTAGTGTGATTAGTGTGGCTTCACTGTGTTAATGGTTAGTTTCTCGTTCCTAAACTGTTTTGAGAGCTCGCCAGTACCACAATTAATCTGGGCTTCAATTTGGAGTGAAATGGCGCGGATGGACTGTCCAGTCTAATGACAGTATTTCACTGGGGACTCAATGCAAGCAATCAGAGCCAGACTATAATTGGTGGGTGCTCTGGGGTTGTAATCATTTGGAGGGGGGGGCTCTCAGGCTACAATTCCTCCCGTCTTATGTTATATAAATGCAGAGATACAAAAGAGAATAACTTTGTATTTTACATATTATTAAGTAATTGTTTCCCAACCTATAACTTAGGGAAGGGGCATGTTGAATAAAACAAAAGGATAGGGAACCAACATGGCTCCAATGGTAAAGGGCCATTGAACATTTAAAATGACTGTGACACTTTCATATTTGAATTCATGCAAAGAATTCATAAAGTGTAAACAACAGATGGGCATCCTTACATACCTATGCATGTGTGTCTGGGAGCCCCACATGAACAAAGATGTTTAAGGGCATATATACAATTGTCATTCTCTCTTTACATGTTTGCTTTAGGAAATGCCGGTGTACCTCCTTCAGCAAGCATGATTGCCATGTAAAGTGTGGAGCCATTCCAACATGTTGGGTATTGAATGCAAATGTAAGGAAACCAGATTCAAATCCCCACTCAGCTATGAAGCCCAGTGGGTGGCCTTGAACAAATCACTGTCTGGGGCTAATGTACCTCACATAGAGCTGTTTACGCCACTGTTTACTCTGCAGAGGAGTGGGATGCAAACATTACAATGTAGCAATTAAAAAGTGTGCTGCTTGGATTATACTGTATATCCATCTGCCTCTGTCTCTGCTGGAGGGATCAATTAACCTCCCTCCAACCCCACCACTTGCCCAAATACATGTGGCAAAAATTCATTCAGGGCATATATACAGAAGCCATAGCAAGAAGTACAGCTTACTTTTTAATCAAACTTATACCCTGCCCTTCCTCCCAAATGAGCCCATGGTGAGGTCACTTTTATCTTGCAAGGTAAAAACTGTGTATGTCCTGCATGGCACATCCCGAGCCCCCTAATACAGCCTGCTATCCTCAGATGCACTGAAGGACTGTCCCGTTCCTTGTGTTGAAGTGAGCTTCGGCGGCCAAGCTGCTCAGCTTCTATATGGGAGGGCACCATCCTGGTCCTTCACCTCAGGCAACCCCAGCTTCTGCCAATCTAGCAGTTCGAAAGCACACCAGTGCAAGTAGATAAATAGGCACCACTGCAGCAGGAAGGTAAATGGCGTTTCCCTGAGCTCTGATTTCCGTCACGCTGTTCTGTTGCACCAGAAGCGGTTTATTCATGCTGGCCACATGACCTGGAAAGATGTCTGTGGACAAATGCTGACTCCCTCGACCTGAAAGCAAGATGAGCGCTGCAACCTCATAGTCACCTTTGACTGGACTTAACCGTCCAGGGGTCCTTTACCTTTTACCTTTATAACCTTATATTGTAAACCGCCCTGTGATCCTCAAATGAAGGACAGTGAATAAATTAATAATAATAATCCTTGCACACATCTGAGAAAGCCAACTCTGGCGCACAATGGCTTACGCCATAAAAATGTGTTTTGAGTCTTTGAAGATGCCTCTTTCTTGTTTTTTGCTGCAACAAACTAGTTCTTGCAAGTCTTTCTAGGTGGTTGGTTTGTTTTTTTTTTTTTTTGCAACAAACTTCCTCTGGAAGTTGCATTTGCCCAGTGAGCTTAAAAAGGGAGTTGTTAGCCATTTCCCCCAAAATGGCAAAATCATTTTGGTGTCCTTTTTAAGATTGTAAACCTGAGGCTTTCTTCTCCTCTTTTTTTCGTGATCTGTAAGCTGCTCTGGGAGCCTTTATTTTTTTTTTTAGTGTGGGGTTTGAAAAATAGGAAGGAGTTTTAAATAAATACAAATGAAGAAAATCTGGCACAGGGTTTTTCTTGTATAAGCTGGAAGCCAGTTGGTTGCACAGCACCATTTCTAAGCGCCAACTAAAACATTTATTTGTAATTTGCCTTTTTTGTATCATGGCACACCAACCTTCCAAAGGATCCCAGTGCTGTTCTCAACAGCCATATTTAAACAGCAGCAAAACAGAGGAAGGTACCAAGGATTTAAGATGGTGATGATGTTAATCGTAAACGGACTGTAGGAACAGGAGCGATATTTCTGAGGGCTGGGACACATTTCCAAGCGTCCAATTTCTGTTTTCAACACCAGCTCTGTTAATTTTTAAAACTTTTCTCTTGCAACGATAAGCAGCAGCAGCAGCGCCAAAAGAACCCCCACACACGTCACCACAACTTTTCCTAATGGCCCAACCTAAAAAAAATCAATCGTTTCCCGGCTCGTCTTTGCTTAACAAAAGCTGCAAAAACGGACTCCGCTTTCCATGGTGGCGTGAGGAGAATGTGGTTAGTTTCACACGCAGCGATTTTGCTACTTTAGCCTTCTTTTATTGTTACTACTTTTTATTGTTACTACTATACTATACTACTATTGTATATGTATTTCCATTCTACCCTCACGCAGCGCTTCGTGAGGGGAAAAGAGGAGAGAAAACGGCGGGAAAAGCCGTTATAGACTCTCCCGCCGCCGCGCAAAGGCTCGTGGGAAAACACCCGGCTTTGGAGTAGAAGCGAGGCGGTTGTCATACCACGTAGCGACGGCAGGGGGCGCGGCAGCGGCGGCGGCGGCTGCGCTCCTTATATAAGAGGGCGGAGGGAGAGGGCGTGGCTTGGCTGCAGGTGGCTGCGTCGCGCGCTGGAAGCAGGAGGTGCGCCCGGAGCTCGCGCTGGCGGTGGCTATGAAGGAGACTTGCGGGTAAGGGGTGGGCGTGGTCCTGCTGCTGCTGCTGTTACAGCTGCATTATTCATTCATTCAGTTCATTCATTGTCCAGGAACCAGCAGCTTGTCTAGGCGTGGGATGGGTTTGGGGGCAAGCGAATGCTTCTCGCTCTCCACGCCCAGTTTGCTTTTAATAATAATAAATACTGTTATTTATTATTTGAAACTTGGCGTCCTTGGGGGAATTTGCCTTTTACTGCACCCGTTTTTAGCTCTCTCTGGGCCGATGCAGCTTCCAGAGAGAAAGAAGAGGAGCTCTAATTAGTTAATTGCAGCCAAACAGCCTCAACTGCGGTTAGTAAAGGCTGGAAGCACGTCCGATGGTAGTAGTTACGTGCTTTTGTGTTTTTGTTTTGTAAGCCGCCCTGTGACCCTGGGATGAAGGGCGGCGTGGATATTTAATAAATCGTAACAATAATGAATACTGTGCCATCTGCTTTTGCGCGCCTGAATTGGTATTGCCAGATGCAAAGTTGGCATGAGGGTGTTGTGGGTGAGTTTTTTTGTGTTAATTATTACTACTATTATATATTAATTCGCACCCCGCCCTTTTCCCTGACTGGGCTTACAGGTAAAAACAAGAACCCCATCTCCACTGTTCCCCCATGGCTCTTCTTCAGGGCAGACAAGATGAAGTATAACAACTCCAAAAGCACATAGTTAAAACGCCTGAATTTCACAGTGTTGTGTTTGTTGACCACCAGGCTAAAAGGGGTTAAGACAAATTCATGCCTCTGACTACCATTTACTGGGAATTGCAGGAGAGGAGAGCTTGCAGGATTTAACCAAAGGCCCATCTATTCCATCTCCCTATTATTATTATTATTAATAATAATTTTTATTTATACTCCGCCCTCCCCAGCCAAGGCCGGGCTCAGAGCGGCTTACAAGCAATAATAAAAACAAGTTGAATGATTACAACTTAAAAACAAAATTAAAATACAACATATTCTCACAGTGGGAAGCCTGTTATGTACTGAAGTTCTCACCCTGGGCCAGCAGGGGGATACCGTAGATAGTTCAGGTCCACATATGCAAATAAGGGATCAAAAGTGACGTTCAGTGATTGGATAGTTACAGAAAATGGTTACTGTTGTGTTCTAGTGGAGCTCTATATAAGCAGGCTGGCTGAACCCTTCAGTTCTGTTCTGGCCTGTGAATAAACAAGAGCTGTTTGAAGAATTGCTGTGTCGTCTGAAATGTTCACCGACAACTTAACAAAGCCTATAACCCGAACATGAGCATAGCAGCAAGTTAGCTCTCCTAAGGTTCCCAGCAACTCATATTCAAAGGCATACTGCCTCCCACAATGGTGGTGTTTTAAAATGGTACACAAATGAGAAAGAGATTCTCACCCAGTCTGCTCCCGGATGTGCATATTTTGTATAGAGGGCCCTTCGAAAAGGTGTTCCCTCAGCTTTTCTCAGAAGTGAAAAAGACAACCCCCATATTATGCCGTGTACTGCAAAATAAAAAATTGCTCTTTCGGTGCTACACTCCTGGTCAACAGTTAGATGCCCTGGAGTGGAGAACCACTTTGACAATAGGATTTGTGGGGAAGAGGGAGTTTTGCTAAGGTCCTAACTCACACCTCTACAAATGCTCCATCCGTTAAAAGTATTTTACTTGGCCACTGAAGGACCAGGCAGCATGGGCGTAGCCAGGATTTATTCAGGGGGACGGGGGAGGCATTATGTTGGAGGGGTAGACCCGGGTTATCTGTGAAGCGGTTGGTATGTTAAGTATTTTTATTTATTTATATATCTGGCTGGATTGCCCCAGATGGGGCAATCGTAACTTGTACAGTGGTACCTCTGGTTACGTACTTAATTCGTTCTGGAGGTCCGTTCTTAACCTGAAGCTGTTCTTAACCTGAAGCACCACTTTAGCTAATGGGGCCTCCCGCCACCGCACGATTTCTTTTCTCATCCTGAAGTAAAGTTCTTAACCTGAGATACTATTTCTGGGTTAGTGGAGTCTGTAACCTGAAGCTTATGTAACCCAAGGTACCACTGTATTAGTTTTAAATTGCCAATATCAATATATTATGCTGTACTAATAAAATGAAGAAACTTCTTCATGCTTTCCTACCTATCCCAATAAAATGTGCCTTTCAAAAGGGGGTCGGAAGAGCTCAGAAAAGGAAAAGGAGTTTGGTTATGCCAGGATTGCTCTGTGGTTCCATCTTTTAAAATAAAAAGTAAGGTACTCGTTGGTTTTATCGGGGTTAACTTTAGTTGGAAGCCTAACTTAGAAAGTGCTTTATCTCAAAGCAAATGCTGTGGTACTGTTAGTTTATTTGCTTTAAAATATTTTTAAAATGTCCTTCATCGCAAAAGCAATCCCAGGACAAGGGTGTACAAAAACAGGAATAACCGTTTATAAAACAGGAGCGGATATAAACCATGGTAAAAGCAATAGCAGCGGCAGCAATGCCACCACAGCACAAATCCTTGTGTATCAGGGATGAGGAACCTGTGGCTCCTTCTGTCTGGTGTAGGACTACAAATTCCATCATCCCTGATGGTTGCCCATGCCTGTGGGGGCTGATGGGAGTTGTAGTTCAACAACATCTGATCACCAGTGCCCTATCGCTGATATAAATCCTTGTGTATCAGGGATGAGGAACCTGTGGCTCCCTCTATCTGGTGTAGGACTACAAATTCCATCATCCCTGATGGTTGCCCATGCCTGTGGGGGCTGATGGGAGTTGTAGTTCAACAACATCTGATCACCAGTGCCCTATCGCTGATATACACAGTCCATTAGAGAGTGGCTTTGGAGAGAAGGCAGTGAGATGGATTACCCAAGCATGTTGGCAGTCCATGAAATCAGAAAGCGATATTGATAGAGCCTTCAAGATAGTACTGTTGTTTTTCTGCAAGTGTGGCTCTGGATAATGAATGTACGTTGGTAGATTTGGGGCTGATACAGTGGTACCTCAGAAGTTGAACGGAATCTGTTCCGGAAGTCTGTTCGACTTACAAAACGTTTGGGAACTACAGGGTGGCTTCCGATTGGCTGCAGGAAACATTGAATGTTCAGGTTCCAAAGAACGTTCGCAAACCAGAACACTCACTTCTGGATTGGTGGGGTTTGGGAACCAAAACGTTCGACTCGCAAGGAGTTCAGGATCCTAGGTACGGCTGTATTTAGAATAAAGCTCCTTTTTATGTTAAACTGCCTACTTCTAATACAGGCACCCCCAAACATGGCCCTCCAGATGTTTTGGGGACTACAATTCCCATCATCCCTGACCACTGGTCCTGTTAGCTAGGGATGATGGGAGTTGTAGTCCCAAAACATCTGGAGGGCCACGTTTGGGGGTGCCTGTTCTAATAGAAGTACACTTGCTGTGGTTGGTTATGGACCTGTTCTATGCCAAATCTTGTTTTGTTACATTCTGAACTTCTCTGCAGTCTTGTAACATCGATAGTAAAAGAAATAAAGAAATGAAACTTTAGCTAATGGTTTACATGGGTGAAATGGTATTTAGTACCATTTCCTTGCTGTAAGAAACTGTGCTACTTCCTTTTAAATCACATGATGTGTCAGGGAATTGTAGACTTCCTAGAAGCCTGCATTGATACTTCTAGAAAGTTTTGACATTTACTAAAATAGAAAAGTGCATCGTAAGTTCGTTTTTCTATGTGCAACATCACACTCACCGACGTTAATCATTTCTACTAAATACCTGCAGTTTAGTGCTTGCAGTTTTTAAAAGTGTGTGTGTTTCTGTGTGAGATAACTTCTCTCCTTTATCATGTTTAATGTGACTTTTCCTGTATAGAAATTATTTGGAGAACCAGCCACAAAGGCACTACGGGGTCACTGCTCCAATTAGCTTGGCTCCTCCGAGGGAAATAGATTACATCCACACACAGAAGCTGATTGAAGCCATGAAGCCTTTTGGTGTATTTGAAGATGAGGAAGAGCTTGGTCGCAGGTAAACAGGCGCAGTGTAACAACTAAAGCAGTGAACTTTTTACATACAATGACAAATATATAATATGGTATCCAGGGTGTATGGGTTGTTAGGGGGAGTGGAGGCGGGTGGCACTGTGGGTTAAACAACAGAGCCTAGGACTTGCTGATCAGAAGGTCGGTGGTTCGAATACCCGCGACGGGGTGAGCTCCCATTGCTTGGTCCCTGCTCCTGCCAAGCTAGCAGTTCAAAAGCACGTCAAAGTGCAAGTAGATAAATAGGTACCACTCTGGCGGGAAGGTAAATGGCGTTTCCGTGTGCTGCTCTGGTTTGCCAGAGTTAGTCATGCTGGCCACATGACCTGGAAGCTGTACACAGGCTCCCTTGGTCAATAAAGTGAGATGAGCGCCGCAACCCCAGAGTCGGTCACGACTGGACCTAATGGTCAGGGGTCCCTTTACCTTTTTAGTACCTCTGGTGGGGCACACGTCATGCTCCTTCTGGGGTAGTTTGTTCACCTTTGGTCCACACCCTGCACTCGGCTCTCGCCTGTGGCTTCTAGAAACTGTCATCATGCAATGGCAGCCACACGCCGGGAACACCTTCGACTGGCCAGCTAAACCAGGTGAGGGTAGCCGATGGGTCTCAAACCCTTGGAGTTAAGGACCTCCCTTCCATGTGAAGACAGGCTCTAGCAGATTGAGGAGACCAGACCAATAGTGGGTCAAGAAACCCATTTTTCAGCATGGACTGTAGAGGAAAGTGGGAGGCAGATGGGGCTGGTCAACCTGGGAAGGTCACCCATCGAGGAGAAGGAAAATCGATCCTAAAATTATGCTGTATTGCGGGACATCTTCAGGAGAAGAAAGGGCTAAGGAGCAAACCCTACACAAAGTCAGAGTGCCTTGTACGCCTCCTTCCAGCAACTCCTGCAGCCAGGCTGGTGCCAAACGTATTGCTCTGCTTCCCTTTGGACCAGGGCCTTTTCAGTGATGGCTCCGACCTGGTGGAATGCTCTGTCTCATGAGACTAGGGCCCTTCAGCATTTAACCTCCTTCCGCCGGGCCTGTAAGACAGAGCTATTCCGCCTCACCTTTAATTTGAATTCAGCCTGATCTTTTATTTCCCTTCTCTTCCCTCCCCCTCCCCTTTTCTGAAGGTTACCCTCTCTGAGACCCCACAGCTAATTCTTCCCTAGCCTTCTCATTGGCCCAAGTAGGACTAATTCAGCCAGCTAGCCCTGGTGACTATCTAATGCTTATTGGATGGATTTCCCCCAAATTGATTTCTGAATTTCGAATTTTATTGTTGTTCATGTTTTTATACTGTATTTTATGCTGCTTTTACAATTAAGTGTTTTGAATTTGTTGTTAGCCACCCTGAGCCCGGTTTTTTGAACCGGGAAGGGCGGGGTATAAATAAAAAAATATTATTATTATTATTATTATTATTATTATTATTACTATTATTATTACCAGCGAGGCCTTGGGGGAGGTCTTGTTGTCTGGGCAGCCCAGGATCTCCAGACATACTGCCCAGACTTTGCGGCCTGGGGAGGTCATTTTGGTGCTGCGAGTGCGGTGGTTTAACCCCTGGAAGCGCACTCCATTGTCTCTCGAGAGATGCCTACTATACGATATCCACCCCCACCCCCCATAAGAGTGTGAGACAGTACATTAACACACAAATGATTCTTATCAATCCATACAAATTATCCATATATCCAGAATGTTTTGGAGACAGCACAAAAGTTGGTTTCCCCATCGCAGACAGTTGTTCCCAGAGAAGCATATAGTTGAGGCTGTGCTGTTCATCTGCAAAGATGCTTCGGAAAGTTTGCCTTTAAGACTAGTTTCCTTCGTATAGTGAACAAATGACCACCATATTGCATAATATTTGTTCAAATTACTAAGCTTATACAGTGGTACCTCGGGTTAAGTACTTAATTCGTTCCAGAGGTCCGTTCTTAACCTGAAAATGTTCTTAACCTGAAGCACCACTCTAGCTAATGGGGCCTTCTGCTGCTGCCGTGCCACTGGAGCACTATTTCTGTTCTTATCCTGAAGCAAAGTTCTTAACCTGAAGCACTATTTCTGGGTTAGCAGAGTCAGTAACCTGAAGCGTATGTAACCCAAGGTACCACTGTAGTAATTGCCAAAAGGCTATCTGTGTTAATCTGCTGCAGCGAAAACAGTGAAGAGTGACCAAATTATTGCGTTGTAGCTTTTGTCAATCTTGGCCCACTTCAACAGATGCCTGAACTGACAGGTGTCCTAGGTGCGATGAGGAAAGGAGTGAATTGAGGGAATAAATGCAGGAAGGAGGCAGTGACTGCTGCCTGAAACCAAAATAGTTACCGTGACCCATTAACAAGGCAGTAACAGTGTTGTTGTTGTTCTTGACCCATTAACATTAACATTGAAGCTACCACAATTTCTACTACTACTATTAAATCTTCCCTTTTTAACATTTTCCCCCATTGCAGGATAGTTGTTCTCAGTAAGCTAGATAATTTGGTCAAAGAGTGGATTGTGGAGGTTGCGGAGAAGAAGGTAAGAAGTTTGTCAAAGACATGATTTTTATATTGGCCTTCTCCTTCTTGCCTTTTGTAGCTGGGATTCTGTAGTTCTTGCTGTTAGATTCTGGCTCTGCAAAGGGCGAGCTATTATGGGACGCGGGTGGCGCTGTGGGTAAATCCTCAGCACCTAGGGCTTGCCGATCGCATGGTCGGTGGTTCGAATCCCCGCGGCGGAGTGAGCTCCCGTCCTTCGATCCCAGCTCCTCCCACCTAGCAGTTAGAAAGCACCCTTAAGTGCAAGTAGATAAATAGGTACCGCTTTCTAGCGGGAAGGTAAACGGCGTTTCCGTGTGCTGCGCTGGTGCTGGCTTGCCAGAGCAGCTTCGTCATGCTGGCCACGTGACCCGGAAGTGTCTCCAGACAGCGCTGGTCCTTGGCCTCTTAAGTGAGATGGGCACACAACCCTAGAGTCGGACACGACTGGCCCGTATGGGCAGGGGTACCTTTAACTTTACCTTTTTTACTCCTTCTTGCCTTTTGTAGCTAGGATTCTGTAGTTCTTGCTGTAAGATTCTGGCTCTGCAAAGGGCGAGCTATTAACAGCTGCCATGATGCACACATCCTCAAGTATACAGCAAGTCCATTGCTGTGGGTGAGCCCTCTCCAACCTCTTCTCTTCTTCCCCCACACCTGCCCCACCAAGCCCTGGGTAGTACAGTGGTACCTCGGCTTAAGAACTTAATTTGTTCCGGAGGTCCGTTCTTAACCTGAAACTGTTCTTAACCTGAAACTAATTAGAGGTGTGCTTTCGCTAATGGAGCCTCTCACTGCCGCTGCGTCGCCGGCACACGATTTCTGTTCTCACCCTGGGGCAAAGTTCTCAACTCAAGGTAACTCTTCCAGGTTAGCGGAGTTTGTAACCTGAGGCGTTTGTAACTTGAGGTACCACTGTACTGTGGCCATTGTGTAGGAGAATTTTGGAAGAGGAGGTTCCAGAGGTCAGTTGGTCCTAGCCAGGCTGATGGACAGAAGAGGGTGAAGCGGGTGTGTTGTTGCTTGTTCAGGCAAATCAGTCTCTTAAGCTTAAGCCAAGAAATAGTATTCTCTATGAAATTGAATATCAATATAAGTAATCAAGGCTTTGAGATTAGACCACTGAAGAAGCCCGGAAAACTACCTTGGGAGTGTGCTACCTGCAAGCCCCTGTAAAAGGGCCCCATCGGGGGCAAACAGCAACGTCTTGATTACTTGGACGGAGAGGGCGAAACAGGTGCAAAACGCCGGCACCCTGTCTACAACTTCATTAACATCCATCTACAACTTCACTAGCATCTCTCGGTATTGTGAACAACAAACTTTTGTTGGTATCTTCATGAACTTACCGTATTTTCCGCTCTATAGGACGCACCCAACTATAGGACACACCTTGTTTTAGAGGGGGAGAACAAGGGGGGGGGAATCTCCCCCTCTCTGCTCAGCGCCCCTTCAGTGAAGCGGCTGGAGAAATCCATTTCAAAATCCATTTCAAAAGACCAGGTTGGGGAATAGCGCAAAGGCTGTGTGCAGCCTTCCTGCTGCCCCTGAGCTTGTGGGGCTGGCGGGGGGAAGCGCTGCTTCCCCCCACTGCCAGCCTCAAAGATCCCTGAAGCCTTCAGAGTACAGTGCAAGTTCCTTTGGGTTCCTTTTGCTGAAGCCGTGAGAGCAAGACTCTCCCGGCATTAGCGAAAGGAACCTGAAGCCTCCAGAACGCAGCGGGAACTCGTGCTGCACTCCGAAGGCTTCAGGCGGCTATCCCAGAAGCCTGGAGAGCGAGAGGGGTACCACCTGACCTTCCTACGTAGCTTAGATTTTCAAGGTGTAAATGTTTCCAACTTTCCTGCAGAACCTCCCATCTTCAGTCTCATCACGGTGTGGTGGCAAGATTTTTACGTTTGGTTCCTATCGGCTTGGAGTCCACACAAAAGGTATGATTCTCATAAAACGCCTCAACCTGGGAAGTAGTTTGCCTTAAGCTACTGAAAGCTTCTAATTTGAGGGCCTTATCTTCTTGCAGGTGCTGATATAGATGCTCTCTGTGTTGCCCCTAGACATGTGGAAAGGTCAGACTTCTTCCAGTTGTTCTTTGAGAAGCTAAAGCTCAAAGATGGCATCAGGAACTTAAGAGTAAGTAAGTCTCTTGTCTTGCTTGGACGAGCCGATGTGTGTAATATTTACTCGTGTGCATGCTGACTCCATTGAAAAGCGTTGTAGCCTTTTTAGACTTTACCGATTGGTGGGGTCTGCGTTGCTCCCGGATGGAAGGAAGGAAGTCAAATGACACCGAGGTTTGGTTCAGAGAAAGAGTTTATTCTGCTCTCTGGATAGCAGAAGGCACTTGCGTGGTCAGTTCAAAGCAAGTCTACAGAAAGAGAAATTTCACACAGTATATATATCCTCCAGGCACCCTCTCCCCCCTTCCCCAGGAATCCAGCTTCGTACGTTCGTATACATAAGTTGACATCCACGAACATACACAGATGTTCCTGTACATAAGTTGACATCCATGACCATAAACAGATGTTCCTGTTCCTGTATTGTTATCTTGGGGTTAAGAGGGTCACCCAGCTATAGGAGTTTCCCTTGACGCCTTCTCTATCTCCGGCCGTGGGGACTGACAGACCCTGTCTTGCAGAGTCTGTGCATCAGTGTGTCAGGATATTTACATCCTACAGGATAAGATAAGCCCCAGCTCTGCCGTCCCGTCTCCACTTCGGAACTGACAAGGCCATTCATTAAGTGTCACGTACTGATAAAGGAGAGGGCTTTGTTTATACAGCGGGGTTCTTGTTATACATTGGCTCAAGTGCTCAAGTTAATGGATTTTAGCTAATGGAGAAGGGCCCGTTTTTAGACTGACTGCACAGTCAGGTTTTAGATTTGGGAAACCCATTCCTTCAGCGTTGTGCTTGACATGATTATTGGATGGTATGAGGCCGCCTGGTAGAGAATTGGAACATTGGTTCATCTCTATGTCATACTGTTAATGCATCTCATTCCAAATGCGGTCACTTAGATTACGTAAAACCTGTCTTAATCTCTCCTTCCTACAGGCAGTAGAAGATGCATATGTACCAGTCATCAAGTTTGAATTTGATGGTATTGAGGTAAATAATAATAATCATTACTTCCTCTTTCCTCTATAGAAATTAGTATTTATGGTGGTTTTGGGGCCAAAACTAGATGATCCATGAACCTATGTGATTGCATTTCATGAGTGCTTTAGTTGGTTAAATGGATTGCAACTGATGGGCGGATAGATGGCAAGTTAAATAATTTAATGTAGATGGGACGCTGACTCACACTGGTCCAACGAGGACTAAGCATGCTCAGTTGAAGCATGAGGCTGACTTTAGAAGGTTGGGGTGGGGTATCTGGAGGATGGGGGGATGGAATGTAAAGACTCAGAGATGGAAAAAAGCACTTTAATCATTAGTAAGGTAAAGGTAAAGGGACCCTTGACCCTTAGGTCCAGTCGTGGCCGACTCTGGGGTTGCGGTGCTCATCTCGCTTTATTGGCCGAGGGAGCTGGGGTACAGCTTCCGGGTCATGTGGCCAGCATGACTAAGCCGCTTCTGGTGAACCAGAGCAGCGCATGGAAATGCTGTTTACCTTCCCGCTGGAGTGGTACCTATTTATCTACTTGCACTTTGACGTGCTTTTGAACTGCTAGGTTGGCAGGAGCTGGGACCGAGCAATGGGAGCTCATCCCGTCATGGGGATTCGAACCGCCGACCTTTGGATCGGCAAGTCCTAGGCTCTGTGATTTAACCCACAGCGCCAAATTATACCTAATACAAAAGACTGATCTTTAAAAACGGAATGGAGAGATAAAATATGGGAGTGTGCAGCTATGGCTAAATTAATTGATTTCATTTTAAAGATATCTAGAATAAGGGCAAAGACAGTGGTAAAAGAGGCAAAAATATATTGATTGGAGTAAAAAAATGAGGTTTCCCCCAAATAGAAACCTTGGATTTACAGTGCATCGATGGCTCAATAGATGGGCTAAATGTTACTGATGATGTAACAGTCACTAAAACCCTCACTTTGGGGTCAGTATAGAAAGCTGGGAACCAATTTATAAATTTATCTCCAAAATTACGGATTTCATTAACTGAAATAGAGAAGGCCACTGCACATTGTCGAAGGCCTTCTCCACGTGAAGAAACAAAAGTATTAATCCATGTTTATTACTTACCACATAATTCATAATATCTATAATTTTACAAACACTCTCATTTTCCTTGCCCGTATAAGTCTTGTCTGATCTGGACTGTTAGTTTTGCTTATAACGCTGTTCAGACTTTATGCCAATATTCCAATGAAAAATTTATAATCTGTGTTTAATAAGGATATTGGACAATATGGTGTCACTGATGATCGGTCCTTGTCTTTCTTTAGAATCACCACTATATTGGCTTCTTTCCAGGTCCCCAGAATATATTTTCCTACCATTTCATTCATTGTCTTTTTCAATGGATTCAAAAGTATCAGAGAACTTTTTTAAATAAAACATCCATGTCAGCCCATCTGGGACGGGAGCCTTGTTTTCTTTCAACCCTTCCAATATCTCTTAATCTGTATTAATTATTGCCCATTTTCCATTAGATGGACTCGTTAATTTTGTTTTGGGTAAGAATTGTTCTATTTTATCTCCGTATGGCATTTTCGATTTGTACAGGTTTGAATAGTAGCAAATTCTCCCACTGTTTCCTTATCAGATATCGTCCAACTTGAAAGGGCAAGTGTTGTAGTCTGGTAGAGTAGAGCTGCTACCAAGCAAACAAATTCTGAAAAATACTATGAATTGAAAGTGGAGACAATAGAAGCACCTTTCGCTGCTTATCTGTTTGCTTTATAACACGAAAAACCTTAATAAAAACTATTTTTTTAAGTGCCTTTCACCAGCCTTACCACAGGAATCTGTGTGCTGGTAACCTCACAGTCTTCTTCTTTGGCGATCCCTCGTAGCCGAGTAAGATTGTCTTCCATAGACACGGTTTTCACGATGAGTCCGTAAGTGACTGTGGAGGTCAATTCTGGATCCCCACGTTCTTCCACAGTGGGGACATTGGTTTCCAGGTGGGAGTTGATCACGGTGTGGATTTGCCTTCCTCCTAGCACGTTTCTCCCTTGCGTCCTGAGTTTGAGGGTCTTCAAAGCCCATGACACCTTTGGTAAAGGCTGTTCTCCAACTGGAGCGCTCGCAGGCCAGAGTTTCCCAGTTGTCGGTGTTTATACTACATTTTTTTAGATTTGCCTTGAAACAGTCTTTATACCTCTTTTGTTGACCACCAGCACTACGCTGCCTATGGGGCTCCATGTGGAACAGTTCAGTTGTTAATCCATAAGTTTATTAGGACTACATAACACTCACCCTGGGGGAATCGCGTTGGTTTCCAATTCAACACTCTGGTGTCAAATCTAAGATGCTTGTATGCTGTTTACCTATAAAGCCCTAAACAACCTGTGGCCTAAACACTTCAAGGAGGGACTCACCAGGAAGGTCCCTTTTGATTGTTCTGCAGTTAAATTTGATCCCTTGTGGCAACCTGCTTAATTGTGTCCGCCTTGTCAACAGCGGGCGGCCTAAAAATATTACTGAATGAATAAAATAAAAAAATACTTGGAGCAGTGTCTGTCGAATATGCTTGAAGGCATTTCTACTGCTCTATCAGTTCTTGATGTTTGGTGGCAAGCTGTTAAAGAGGTCACTTGCTGAGAGGCTACTTTCATTCCTTGCCTCCATAGATCGATCTAGTATTTGCGAGGCTGGCTGTGCCAATCTTGTCTGATAACCTGGATCTTCGGGACAACACACATCTGGGAAGCCTTGATATAAGGTGTATTCGGAGCTTAAATGGTAATGCGTACCTTTCCAGTTTTTCTTAACAGTGGCTGCTAAACACAGCTACTCAAGTAACTGGGTATTAAATGGCTGTGATCTGCCCTACTTGATAGGGGATTTTAGACTATGAGTAGCAGATTCATGTGGCACCCTATATTTTTTGTTCTGCCTTTTCCTCCAAGAAGTTCAGGGAAGGATGCGCAGGCTGTGGTGTAGAGCCAGTGTGGTGTAGTGGTTAAGAGCGGTAGTCTCGTAATCTGGGGAACCGGGTTCGCGTCTCCGCTCCTCCACATGCAGCTGCTGGGTGACCTTGGGCCAGTCACACTTCTCTGAAGTCTCTCAGCCTCACTCACCTCACAGAGTGTTTCTTGTGGGGGAGGAAGGGAAAAGGAGATTGCTAGCCGCTTTGAGACTCCTTTGGGTAGTGATAAAGCGGGATTTCAAATCCAAACTCCTCCTCCTCTTCTTCTTCTTCTTCTTCTTCTTCTTCTTCTTCTTCTTCTTCTTCTTCTGTCTCGCTGCCCAGTAGGTATGGAATAGACAGACTTTCTCAGTGACACAGTGAAGCTTAATAGCTGTGATGCTTTGAACCTGGGAATGGTTGCAATTCCAAAAGCAGCCTGCCATGCAGCAGCGTATGTTTGTAATGCCCTCGACAGGCAGAAATAGCTGTGTCGTTCTTTGAATCCTGTCCGTAGCATGGGCCTGAGAAGTCTAGTATTTCCACTTAGCTTTATCAGTTCAAGCCATGTTGCGTGGGAGGACTGAACAGGTAAAATTAGAAGCCTATTCTGCACTGTGTATGTTCAGTCTTACTGCTTCTCAGTAGCCTGGTGCCTTGCCTGATTTAACGCAAAGGCTTAATGTTTGCCGGCAGGTTGCAGAGTCACTGATGAAATACTTCATTTAGTACCAGACAAGGAGAACTTCAGGCTGACGCTCAGAGCAATTAAACTGTGGGCAAAACGTAAGTACTTAATACATCAAATTTTGTGGTATCAGCCCCTAAGCTTAATAGTCCTTGAAATGGCTCTTTAGGCTAAGCCAAGGGAGCTTGTCGCCTCTGCACGTTGCCTTCAAAATCTGCATAATGGCGATTATGTCTCAAATCCTGAGGACGAGCTTGAATGCTGGTCTAATGGTGGCAGAGAAACACCTGAAAATGTGCTAGCTGCTGCTGATGAATACTTAAAAACAGTTTGGAATCTGGTGGCCAGGGAAGGAATCTTGCTTCCTTCCCCCCTCATTCGAAGTCATATCAGAACCTCAAGAATTGCAGGTGTTCAGGGGCTGTCACCTAAAAGCTGGGGCCTCCTAACTAAGCACCAAGGCAGGGGCCAGGTGTTTCTTCTACAACATGGCTTCTAGGTAACCTTTCTAGCTCCTAAATCTGGCCTAGGAATCTTGATTCCACGAAACTCTGTCTTCAGGTCTCCTGCTAACTTGGGAGATTTCCAAATTATAAAAGGATCAGGCGGATTTGCGGAGGACGCACCTGTGTCACGGGTGAGAAACTCACCTTCCACCTGTTGTTGAAGTCCCCATCATCCCCAGACTGCCTGGCCAATGGTAAAAAAATGATGGTGGTTGTAGTTTAGCGACATCTGGAGGATCACTGGTTCCCCACCCCTGGTCTGTAAGAATGGTTTATTGGCAATGCTATAGAGTCATAGATAGGATTGTAGGGTTGGAAGGGACTAACCCCTTCAATGCAGGAATCTCAACTAAATTATCCATGACGACCATCCAATCTCTGCTTTAAAACCTCCATGGAGGGAGAGCCCACCACCTTCCAAAAGTTCCTCCTTAGTTGGAATCTCCTTTCTTGTAACTTGAACCCATTGTTTTGGGTCCTAGCCTCCAGAGCAGGTGAAAACAAGTTTGGTCCATGTGACAGTCCTTTAGATGAAACCGCTGTGGACTGAGACAGTGAAGTCCTAGGAATATCAGATACTGTGACACACCAGGGAGAGGCCACTTGCAACCTTCATAAGCACTCAGAGGAACGTGGCTGGACCGCTTTAATACATGGGATGCTGAACTTGATGGCCCTTGACCTGATCCATTTAGGCCTTTTTTATATGCCAGTTTATCAAATGGTGCATACAGGGCCAGATTTAGGTTTGATGAGGCCCTAAGCTACTGAAGGTAATGGGGCCCTTTATATCTCTAGCTGTCCTTTGTCAACAACAAATTGTCGCTGTTTTTTGTGTTGAATATATGCTATATGGTAATTTATGGACCTAATAGTTATCTCAAGCCATTTGCACATGGAGAATGCAGGCACCCTATATATAGAAAGGAGCAAACCAGTGATATTTTAGGGAGCAGGCTAGCAGGCGCTGCCCATTACTTACATCATAGGAGCCTACACAACACAAAACACTGTTGCTGTATGTAGGTTTTATTTTATCTGTTTATTATCTTATATTTTGGAAATGTACATGCAGGTTTTTCCCCCCTTTAAATGTTTTGGGGGCCCCCAAGAGAGTGGGGCCCTAATCTATAGCTTGTTTAGCTTATACGTAAATCCGGCACTGGGTGCATAGAGGGATAGGGTTCGCTGCAAGAGTACAAGCTCTTGTGCTATCCTTCGCTTTGGTGAAGTGACAGCAATTGCTGGAGGGAGTGAGGCTGACCACCATCTCGCATCAATATCAAGAAAGTAACTTGTAAGTGAAGCTATATGTACCATTGTAGGCCTTTAAAAAGAAGGTTCACAAGTGGAAGAGAGCCCCAGCCAGTATGTGGGTTTGACAGCCCACAATGTGCATCTGTTGTAAGTGCATTCTTAGAAAGAGCTGAAGCTTGGATCCTCTTGAGGTCACCAGCTGCCTATCACCAGGTGACAAATGCACTCTTTTCAGCTTTATCAGTAATTAATAATAATAATAATAATAATAATTAATAATAGTTATACCCTGCCCATCTGGCTGGGTTTCCCTAGCCACTCTGGGCGGCTTCCAACAGAAGATTAGAAATACATTAAAACATCAGTCATTAAAAGCTTCTCTAAACAGGGCTGCCTTCAGATGTCTTCTAAAAGTCTGGTAGTTGTTTTTCTCTTTGACATCTGGTGGGAGGGCGTTCCACAGGGCAGGTGCCACTACCAAGAAGGCCCTGCCCGGTTCCCTGTAACCCTACTTCTCACAATGAGGGAACCGCCAGAAAGCCCTCGGTGCAGGACCTCAGTGTCCGGGCAGAACGATAAGGGTGGAGTCACACCTTCAGGTATACTGGACTGAGGCCGTTTAGGCTTTCAAGGTCAACACCGACACTTTGAATTGTGCTCGGAAATGTACTGGGAGCCAATGTAGGTCTTAAAAGCCCAAAAAATTGGTAGAGTGCAGCATTATGATCATTACCGCATAGTCAGTAGAACGTGGCTTTGGTACACTGTACCATAAAATCCCCTGCTGTAAAATGTGTGTTGTTTTCGGCGAGTTCTTTGCATGCATTTAACTCCTTTAAGTTGCCCTCTCCTCCTCTTCATGCTACTTGTTGGGGAATCCTGAACCATGCCAAAGCTGCTGCTGCTACTGCTGCTCTCAAGCTGACCTGTCAAATGCTAGTCATTTGCTCCACTTTTAGGGATGTGCAGATCAGCAGTGTGGAGTCAGCTTGCAGATTTGCCTCTGACTTGCATGCATGTTGTCGTGTACATCATTAGACCATTGCTGGGCAGCTTGCTGAGACCTCTTGAGTATAGGGCAGTATATAAATTCAGTAAATAATGATGATAATAATAATAAGAAGAAGAAGAAGAAGTAGAAGGGATTTAACGTAAAGGTAAAGGTACGCCTAGGGACACAGGTGGCACTGTGGGTTAAACCACGGAGCCTAGGACTTGCCAATCAGAAGGTCAGCAGTTCGAATCCCCACGACAGGATGAGTTCCCATTGCTTGGTCCCTGCTCCTGCCAACCTAGCAGTTTGAAAGCACATCAAAGTGCAAGTAGATAAATAGGTACCGCTCCGGCGGGAAGGTAAACGGCATTTCCGTGCGCTGCTCTGGTTCGTCAGAAGCAGCTTAGTCATGCTGGCCACATGACCCGGAAGCTGTGCGCCAGCTCCCTCGGCCAATAAAGCGAGATGAGCGCCGCAACCCCACGACTGGACCTAATGGTCAGGGTTCCCTTTACCTTTTAAAGGTATGCCTGACCATTAGGTCCAATCATGGACAACCCTGGGGTTGCAGCGCTCATCTCGCTCTACAGGCCAAGGAGCCGGTGTTTGTCCACAGACAGTTTTTCTGGGTCATGTGGCCAGAATGACTAAGCCACTTCTGGCGAAACCAGAGCAGTGCACAGAAACGCCATTTACCTTCCCGCTGGAGCGGTACCTATTTATCTACTTCGACTTTGATGTGCTTTTGAACTGCTAGGTTGGCAGGAGCAGGGACCAAACAACAGGAGCTCACCCCGTCGCGGGGATTCGAACCGCCAACCTTTCGATCGGCAAGTCCAAGTGCCACAGTGGTTTAACCCACAGCACCACCCACGTCCCATAACATAGATGTAGCACACTCAAATTTTGATGGAAGGGCAATAGGCACCACAAGGGGGAGCTGTTTCAAAAGCAAAGCATGCATTTGAATCCAAATCGGAACTAAAATTAAATACGCATTGCTGTGATTGCTTTTTCTAAGGCTTTTTTTTTTGGGGGGGGGGGTCTTTGTTTCGACCTTGGCAGGAGAAGTGAAGCTAAGCCCCGTCTTCCTGAGTGCTGTTTTCACAGTGAGAATTCGGCTTTCCCTTCCCCGTAATTGGTTAAGGAAAAACGAGATTATATAGTTGCTCTGCTGCGTATTTAAGCACTAGTTTTGTCCTCTGCTAACCTGAAACTATCTGAAACGCTCGGGAAATCTGAAGTGACAAATGTCTGCCTTTTAGGGCGTGGGATTTATTCAAATATGCTGGGATTTCTTGGTGGTGTTTCTTGGGCCATGTTGGTGGCGAGGACATGTCAGCTGTATCCAAATGCATTGGCCTCAACGCTGGTTCATAAATTCTTCCTGGTTTTCTCCAGGTGGTAAGTATCTGGCCAGCCGTCACAATTCACAGATCGTACATGAACTAGATTATAACATAGGAAGAAGACAGATCAGATCTTGGGCCGGCAAGATGTTGCCGCTCAGTTACAACTGGAAAGTGAACTAACCATGAAATTGTGCATTTCAGAATGGAATGCCCTTGGAATCCACCCCAGAGACTTTTAAGTAACTTGCCTTCAGTAAATGCACTTTTCGGCTGCCATCAAAATGTTTTCCTGGCCAGGAATGCCCCCTGAGTGTCTCCCCTGCTGTTTTGTTTAGAAGTGTGCTTTCAGATTCCGAGTTGTTGATATTGTGCATTGTCTTGTATGTCTTCAGGCACGCAAACAGCATAAATAAAGTGTACTCCTCAGAGTGCTATGTGAATGCCTCCCTAAAATTAACTCCCATTTGGGCTTTCCCTTACCCTAGTGCAGTGATGGCCAAACCTGGCCCTCCAGCTGTTTTGGGACTACAACTCCTATCACCCCTAGCTATCAGGACCAGTGGTCAGGGATGATGGGAATTGTAGTCCCAAAAAAACAGTTGGAGGGCCACGTTTGGCCATCACTGCCCCAGTAGGACAAGGGTGGCTTTTTATTGCCATAAAATTTATCTGTTGCTTCCTATATAAAGTGTCTTGAAGTAAAACAATAGTCACTTGCAATAGGATAAATTTTAAAAACCCTCACTTGATAAGAGCAAGAAATAGTTTTAAACGTCATTGGCCCCGTATTGTGGAATACTCTGCCAATAAAGATTTAGCAGGCACATTTTGCTTTTAACTTTTAAACACCTGCTAGAAAGTTTCCTATTGCAGGCGATTAAAACTACATATTTCCACAATGGTTAATTGATGTCTGTTTTCAACTTTTAAATGATTTTACTGTATGGTTTTCTGGTTTTTGTTAATATTTAATATTACCCCTTCATTAATATTTTTTAAGTGAAATGGTGGTCTCTACATATTTTTTATAAATAAGACTATTCCTATGCCGCCGTACTAAAAGACTTTAACACTACAGCAGGTTGCCTGAGAAAACAAGAATATGTTCACCTGGTTGCCGAAATGTCGACAGATAAGAGAGTGCTTCTTCTCGCAACATATACTGTATTTTTCGCCCTATAGGGTGCACTGGCCCATAGGGCGCACCTAGTTTTTTTTGGGGGGGGGGAATAAAGAAAAAAAAATTATTTCCCCCCCCCAGAACAGGCTGCTATCCGCAAGCCTTGGGAGCCCGGTGGGAACTCCTGCCAGGCTCCCAAGGCTTGCGGATAGCTTCCTGAAGCCTGGAGAGCGAGAGGGGTCGGTGCGCACCGATACCTCTCTCTCTCCAGGCTTCAGCGAAAGCCTGCATTCGCCCCATAGGACGCACACACATTTCCCCTTCATTTTTGGAAGGGGAAAAAGTATGTCCTATAGGGCGAAAAATACGGTAGTTAAAATTATGGAATTTGCTCCCAGGGGAGGTCTTGATAGCCACCAACATGGCTTGCTTTAAAAGTGGATTTGAGAAATTCACAGAGGACAAGGCTATCACTGGGTACCACTTGCCGTGATAGCTATTTTCCATCTCCACTGACGGAGGAATCCTGCTTCTGAAAACCAGTTGCTGGGAATTGCAGGTGGGGCAGAGTACTACTGCAGTCCTGTTCCGCTTGCAGGATTCCCACAGGTATCTGGTTGGCTACTGTGAGACGAGGGTGCTAGACCCTTCAGAGAGCGTTTCCCAGCCACGGAGCCACCACTGAAAAGGCCCTTTGTGTTGCTGCCCTTTGTACCTCCCTTGGAAGGAACACGCAGCAGTGGCCTGAGGAGCAATTGGGAGCAGGTCTTATGGCTGTACAGTCATACCTCATGTTACGTTTCCTTCAGGTTGCGCGTTTTCAGGTTGTGTCCCACGGCGATCCGGAAGTACCAGAAAGGGTTACTTCCGGGTTTCGCCACTTGTGCAGACGTGGGAAATGACGTCACGCACAAAAGCGGCAAATCGCAACCCGCGCATGCACAGACACGGGTTGCATTCTTTTCAGGTTGCGAAGGGGCCTCTGGAACGGATCCCGTTCGCAACCAGAGGTACCACGGTACTCAACACGAACCATTTCGTCTTCCTTGCCCTCCACCCCGCTCACCCGTCCCCAGCCAACAGGGAAATGTGAATGCTTGAATTAAAGGGTGCTCACAGTTCTTTAGACTTCATTTGAACAGTATAACTCTTGGCCTAATTGGTGTAGAATAATACCACTCTTACAAATGTATTTGCACATTATACTTAAGATTTTCTGCGTGTAATAAACAGATAAGCAAATTGTGCCCTGCCCATCTGACTGGGTTGCCTCAGCCACCCCGGGCAGCTTTCAACAAATACAAAAGCGCTATACAGGCATTACCTGCGAATGTCTGCACCGATATGGATAACTGACGTGCAGATTTCTAGACTGCACTATGCACTTTATTTCGCTCACCTGCTCTCTTTTCAGGGAATGGCCCAATCCAGTCTTGTTGAAAGAGCCCGAAGAGAGCAACCTCAACTTGCCGGCCTGGGACCCCAGGGTTCGTAGAGCACATTGCCTTGAAAAGCATCCTGTATCCCCCGGCGTCAGTTGTAGCAGCCTTGTCAGAGTGTTGCTGCTCTTTTAGTCAGGAGGGAGGGGCGGAGAACTGAATCATACTGAGCCCTCTCGATTCTCCAGGACACCAGCAGCAGCTTTGACAAGCCTGCCACCTGACAAAGGCGTCCTTACTGAGAGGCATTGCCTTCTATGGGACAACATAAATCTCTGCTTTGGTAATCCTCACAGAACTCTAGCCCAATGGTTGCCATTAATTTGATTTTGATTTTATTTTAGAATGTTGTATTACTTTTACAGTTGTTAGCCGCTCTGAGCCTGGCTTCGGCTGGGGAGGGTGGGATATAAATACATTATTATTATTATTATTATTATTATTATTATTATTATTATTATTATTATTATCTGCTTCACCCAGAGGCACAGTTGCTAGGGTCGGGGGAGAGACATTCCCTTGCCTCTACAAAACAGGGAGCAGAGTGGAGTGGAGTGCAGAGTTCAGGAATAATATGCCCCGCTTGGTTATAAATTCTGAGACTATACACCTGCGTACCTTTTATAGGGTATCCAGCTAAACAGTTCCACTAGTACAGTGTTTTTAAGCAGCACAACAGAACTTCCCCACACACCTCCAAAATTGTTCCAGAGGGTTGGGGGAACCTTGAAATAAATTTGGGGGGGCACATGGGGAGAAGAGAAGATGAGGCAGTTCCATTGTGTTGCTTAAACCGTTTTTAACATTGTGTAATACTGTATTTTCATATTAATGTGTCTTCATTGTTGTGACCTGCCCTGGGACCTTAGGATGAAGTGCACATAATAAATGTTTGTAGTAGTAATAAGAATAATAATAAACCAATAGACATGAAACATTGAGTTGGAGGCCATCTGTATTGTGTTATCAACTAACTAAATACCGTATTTTTCGCACCATAGGACGCACCGGACAATAGGACGCACCTTGTTTTAGAGGGGGGAGAACAAGGGGAAAAAATTCTTCCGCTCTCTGCCCAGCGCCCCTTCAGCGAAGCGGCAGGAAGCCCTGCGCAGAGAGTGGGAGAATTTTCCCCCTCTTGTTTTCCCGCTCTAAAACAAGGTGCCGTTTAAGGTGCGTTCAGGCGGCTACCTTGGAAGCCTGGAGAGCGAGAGGGGTCAGTGCGCACCGACCCCTCTCGCTCTCCAGGCTTCAAGTTCCTTTTGACCTGCTCTTTGGGGCTGGGAAGCCCACCACCAGCCCCAAAGAGCAGGTCGCTGAGCAGCGGAAAGGCGCAGTGGAGAGGCTGCTGCCATAGTCACTCGTCACTTCTCCAGCCGGGAGAGGATTGCGGGGCTATGGCTTCTTTAGCCCCGCACGCGCTCTCCCGGCTGGAGAGGTGACGCGCGGCTATGGAGGCTCCTGCCATAGCCGCGCGTCACCTCTCCAGCCGGGAGAGGGCCGCGGGGCTATGGTGTCTTCGCTCCATAGGACGCACACACATTTCCCCTTCATTTTTGAAGGGGAAAAAGTGCGTCCTATAGAGCGAAAAATACGGTAAGTCATTGAATCTGTATACCGACCTTCATCCGAAGATCACAGGGCAGTTCACAGCGTAAAAATACAAAATGAGAATCCAGAATACACAATAAAAACTGCAACTTGTTTTAGCAAATTCTATAGTTTAACTCTGATGGCATAACAGGAAATCATACACACACAGGAGATTAGGCTTTCAGTGACTACTAGTCATTATGGCTGTGAAAAAACGCTGGTATGCTTCTGAATGGCTGTTGCTAGAGATCAGGGCTGGGGAGATCGCTGTTGCCTTGTGTCCTGCTTAGAGGCTCCGCATGGGCCCCTGTTCAGCCATCGTAAGAACAAGATGCTGGACTAGATGGGGCCTTGGTCTGACCCAGCAAGGGTTCTTAACGTTCTTATAATCCTTCACCTGCCACAGGTAAATCCATCAGACAGGTATCACCTGATGCCCATCATCACCCCAGCGTATCCACAACAGAACTCCACGTATAATGTGTCGACTTCAACCAGAGCGGTAATGGTAGAAGAATTCAAATATGGTAAGCCACCTTGATATATATTCCCAAATGGTGGGGCATAAACACTTTTGAGCTAGCAGTGTGTGGTTCTCCCAGAGACCATAGATGCAGGCTGACGAGGGTCAAACTCCCGTGGGAGGTGATGGACTCTCCTTCCTTGGAGGTTTTTAAGCAGAGGTTGGGTGGCCATCTGCCATGGATGCTTTTGCTGAGGTTCGTGCATTGCAGGGGGTTGGACTAGATCAGTGTTCCCCAACCTTGGGCCTCCAGCTGTTTTGGGACTACAACTCCCATCATCCTTGACCACTGGTCTTGCTAGCGAGGGATGATGGGAGTTGTAGTCCAAAAACAGCTGGAGGCCCAAGGTTGGGGAACGCTGGACTAGATGACCCTCGGTACCCTTCCAGTGCTACAATTCTATGATAGTGGAAAGAGAAGGAGAAATTGGGAGTGGGAAGGGCGCTGTCTAGATGAGGATACTGATGGCAAAAGAGATGTATCTGGTTCTTGATTGCATGAGACTTGATATTATTATTATTATTATTATTATTATTATTATTATTTATTATTATTATTTATACCCCGCCCATCTGGCTGAGTTTCCCCAGCTACTCTGGGTGGCTCCCAATTGAGTGTTAAAAACAATACAGCATTAAATATTAAAAACTTCCCTAAACAGGGCTGCCTTCAGATGTCTTTTAAAGATGAGATAGCTGCTTATTTCCTTGACATCTGATGGGAGGGCGTTCCACAGGGCGGGTGCCACTACTGAGAAGGCCCTCTGTCTGGTTCCCTGTAACCTCACTTCTCGCAATGAGGGAACCACCAGAAGGCTGTCTGCGCTGGATCTCAGTGTCCGGGCTGAACGATGGGGGTGGAGATGCTCCTTCAGGTATACAGGACCGAGGCCGTTTAGGACTTTAAAGTTCAGCACCAACACTTTGAATTGTGCTCGGAAACGTACTGGGAGCCAATGCAGATCTCTCAGACCGGTGTTATGTGGTCTTGGTGGCCACTCCCAGTCACCAGTCTAGCTGCCGCATTCTGGATTAGTTGCACTTTCCGGTTAACCTTCAAAGGTTAGATAGAGCACATTGCGGTAGTCCAAGCGAGGGATAACTAGAGCATGCACCACTCTGGCAAGACAGTCTGCGGGCAGGTAGGGTCTCAGCCTGCGTACCAGATGGAGCTGGTAAACAGCTGGCCTGGACACAGAATTGACCTGCACCTCCGTGGACAGCTGTGAGTCCAAAATGACTCCCAGGCTGCGCACCTGGTCCTTCAGGGGCACAGTTACCCCATTCAGAACCAGGGAGACCCCACCCACCCCCCAAAACAGTACTTCTGTCTTGTCAGAATTCAACCTCAATCTGTTAGCTGCCATCCATCCTCCAACCACCTCTGGGCACTCACACAGGACCTTCACCACCGTCACTGGTTCTGATTTGAAAGAGAGGTAGAGCTGGGTGTCATATGGGTGTCTCTATGGTTTGCAATTTCCCCCCTTAGTCTCAGTGCTATGAGTTGAGCCAAGTAGCCTTTGAGTTCCCTTTCCTGACTTGTGCTCGCCCAGTTCCAGTTCTGTGAAGGCACTCCAAGGCTACCCAACTCAGAAGATCTGCAAAAGCTTTATAACAAAAGCACTTACATTGTGGTTTTGTGTCTCTACAGGTCTTGTGGTTACAGACGAGATTCTTCAAGGGAAATCAGACTGGTCAAAGCTGCTTGAGCCGTCCAACTTCTTTCAAAAGTACAAGTATGTGAGAGTACCCGGGCTTTCAAAGCCCCTATTGAAGGAGTTGTAGCTGGCAGTGCTTACACAAGTTTAAAAACAACGTAAGATCAGAATAACAATAACTTCCCAGCAGAGCAGGTAAAAATTCTTCTGTGAAAAAAAGAACAAGCTTGTTACCAGGCAGCCCTCCCTAGGGGAAGGTGTTGCAGAGGCAAGGAACCACAACAAAGATTCCTTGTTTCTAGTAGTAACCCACCTGCCTTTGATGGTGGAGGGCCTTAGAGCCCAGGGGTCGGATCTGGCCCAATCGCCTTCTAAATCTGGTCCGTGGGCGGTCCAGGAATCAGCGTGTTTTTACATGAGTAGAATGTGTCCTTTTATTTAAAATGCATCTCTGGGTTATTTGTGGGGCATAGGAATTTGTTCACATTTTTTTTTCCAAAATATAGTCCGGCCCTCCATAAGGTCTGAGGGACAGTGGACTGGCCCCCTGCTGAAAAAGTTTGCTGATTGGAAAATTTTCAGACAGGACTGATGGAAGCCAAAAAATTGAATAAGATGTAAAAGTATGTTTAATTATTGTTGAAAATGGTATGTTAAAAAACTAATAAAAAATTATATATATTAAAAAAGAAAAAGTTTGCTGACCCCTGCCTTAATATGTACTCTGGCTGGTTCATGCTGGAGGATGCGATCCTTTAGGTGCTCAGGTCCCAAGCCGCTTAGGGCCCTTCAAAGATTTAAACTGGCACTTAAAATTGTGCTCAAACAGACTGGGAGCCGATGAAGTCATACTAGAACTGAGATAGGTATGCCCAGCCCTAATTACCAATCTTATTCTGCTGAAATAAAAGAAACTCCGTAATCCCACAGCCATTCTTCTTGGTAGAAGCTTTAAACTCTTCTTAAGCATTAAATCGATCCAAGCAACAAGGCCAGAAATGGGAAGAGATGTTGACCTGTAAGCCATTGGAAATATGTGGGGATAGGCTTCTCCCTACAGAAGAAATGGGAGAAAGGCTGAAGAGGACGTGAAAGTTGTCTAGCGCTTTGGAAAGGCCTTTTATTAAAATGCTTGAAAAAAGATCACATTAGCCTTGCTTTACATTTCCAGGCATTACATTGTGTTGACTGCCAGTTCCTCAACTGAAGAACACCATTTGGAATGGTAAGTCTCTGAAAACTCTGGACGTTAGATTTTCAATGTGATGATAATATAGTTTGGGGAGGGGGTGAACAGGGGTAATAGGCTGGAGACATGCCCTGTCCGTCAGAGCTTCTTACCCTAGAATGACAGGACGTCTGATGACCGTGCCAATAACTTGCATTCAAGTGCTCAGCTCAGAGTAAAATGCACAGAGGTCTCAGAACTGCAGCCTTTATGGTGCTTTCAAACAAAGCAAAAACCTCACTACTGTTTGGTTTATTATTGGGGTTGCTTTGAACATGCTTTGATTTTTTATTTCTAAGTTGCCTTGAGTTATGAGAGTTGGGGCACCCAGCTTAAATAAATACAGTGGTACCTCGGGTTAAGTACTTAATTCGTTCCAGAGGTCCGTTCTTAACCTGAAACTGTTCTTAAGCTGAAGCACCACTTTAGCTAATGGGGCCTCCCGCTGCCGTCGTGCCCCCAGAGCATGATTTCTGTTCTCATCCTGAAGCAAAGTTCTTAACCCGAGGTACTGTTTCTGGGTTAGCGGAGTCTGTAACCTGAAGCGTATGTAACCTGAAGCGTATGTAACCTGAGGTACCACTGTAAAACAATACAGGCATGGGCACACACGCATCACGCTGAGCCCAGAAGCAGTCCGAAAACATTACAAAAGGGGACAGGGTGGGGTGCTTGCAGGCTTTTTCAGATACATGTGATGCCACTTAAATATGCGGTGCCTTGGAACGTAACCCCTGCATAAATTGGAGTTGCCTGTAAACAAAAAACGTGCACCTCCTGGTCCAGTCTTAAAACTTTGGTTTGTTGCAGTACACCCATTGGGCCACATGGTGTCACCCTTCAGTTGGTGGTTAGAAGTAAATCGGGCAGCCTTCAGTAAAACTGAAACTTCATTTTGCATTTTTCTCCGTGTTTGCGTTTTTAGGGTCGGCCTGGTAGAATCGAAAATCCGCGTGCTTGTTGGAAACATGGAACGGAATGAATGTATTGCAATCGCCCAAGTGAATCCGCAGTCCTTCCCAGGGAGTAAGGAAAAATTCAAAGAGTGAGTTGATGCTTCATTGGCTAGTTGAGCCCGTGAAAATGGGGCGGCATTGGGGTGTAAACTTCTTGTTGTGATGGCAAGAACAGATTCCCTTGAGGAGTCCTTGGAAGGGAATTTTTCAGGGAAAGATTAGCCGATAGGAAGGTGGGTGCCAGCAAATCCCCGATTACCGGCTATTCTTTCCCTGCAGCCTGGCTTTTCCTGAGCCAGAAAGGAGGCGAGGGACAGTTAACTACTGCCTGGGAAATGCATTTTGCAGAACTGCTTGGTAGGTGGAGGACAAATTGAGTATCTGCCAGCTGATTCTCCTGGATTAGGGTAACATCGCATAGCGGTTCAGAGTCTTGCAGTGTAGCCTGACCCTTTCCTATGTAACACCTGGAGCTCTCTGCCCTGCCTCAATATTACTGAAGCATCATGCCGGTTTTCCTTGTCTATCCCTGCATTGCTGCAACTTTGCCGACATCTCGCCAGTCCTTTCAGTTCATATGCTGTCCTGGAACTTTCCCTTCAGGAGCGACTTTGTGTCCGTATGGTTTCTGGGGATAATTTTTAAGAAAGCGGAGAATGCAGAGAGTGTCTGCGTTGACTTAACCTACGATATCCAGTCGTTCACGGACACAGGTAAACAAACCCCTTCTCTTCTTGGTGAAAGTCCTGCCTCTGAACGGGTTAAGGTTGCTTTCCTGTTTCCCAAAGGGTTGCCTCACTTCAGTATAAATTAGTGCCTATACTAACTGAAGAATCAAGTTCTGTTGGGAGTTGGAAGCTTTTCTCCCACTGTCCCCATGTGTGTGTGTGTGTTTGTTTTGACATCGACAAGCCTTCTGATGAGGTTATGTGCTTAGTCTTGTGAAATATGAGAAAGAAGCATTGCTTGCTAACCATCCAGTGACTCGGTTTGCAACATAACAATATAATCCACTGTGCTCAGAAAAACTTTGTTTCTTCATCTCATTTTGAAAGAAAAGGCCCTAGAGCAGGGTTAGCCAACATGGTGCCCTCCAGATCTGAAGACACGAAAGCTCATGCCAGTAACAAACTTAGTTGGTCTCTAAGGTGCTACTGGAAGGATTTTTGTTTGTTTGTTTCAGCTACGGCAGACCAACATGGCTACCTACCTGTAACTATTACAACACCTGTTGTCCCAGATCAAAGGGAATGCTGGCTGGGGCTGATGGGAACTGGAAGCCAGAGGGCACCATTTTGGCTAATCTAGTGCTGGAAACTCGCTCATTCCTTAATGCCACCTAACTATTGTGCCTCTGCAACCTCCTGGTTTTATTCCTTAATTGCGGGTATTCCCCCTTAGCCCATTAAATAACATCTAATAAATTCTGTTTACACTGAACATGACAGATCTGCTCTTGGAAGCACTGAAATACTGGAGGGTGGCAGGAGGGTCAGTGCGTTTCATGGGAGCTTCTCAAAATATACCGTGCTAAGCTTAAAGCTTTCGCTCCTGCCTTCCAATGCTGCTACTGCTGGAACTTGCTGGGATTCTGTGTGATGCCTTCACATTCTAAGTAGCTACCCAAGCTGTGCTTCGATGGAGAACTGAACAGTTCTTCCCCAACCTCTGCAGTTTCAAGAGCCACACTGGGCTCTCTTATTTTGACTTCCGGTATCAGTCAGTCGGAGGGACGCGGATGGCACTGTGGGTTAAACCACAGAGCCTAGGACTTGCCGATCAGAAGGTTAGCGGTTCGAATCCCCGTGACGGGGTAAGCTCCCGTTGCTCGGTTCCTGCTCCTGCCAACCTAGCAGTTCGATAGCATGTCAAAATGCAAGTAGATAAATAGGTACCACTCTGGCGGGAAGGTAAACGGCGTTTCCGTGCACTGCTCTGGTTCACCAGAAGCGGCTTAGTCATGCTGGCCACATGACCCAGAAGCTGTACACCGGCTCCCTCGGCCGATAAAGCGAGATGAGCTCCGCAACCCCAGAGTTGGGGTCCCTTTACCTATCAGTCAGTCAGTTTTATTTCACATAGCCAAAGGCTGCCGCAATTTACACAGAATCATTCAACAATTAAAAGAAAATATGCTGGATTGATACAAAAAGCTTAAAACATTTATATTATCAGAACATTACCTACTCTAAACAGAGCTAGAAAAGTACCTTAATATACAAGTTAAGACAAAATTTATAAGCTAAAATTATCACATGGCCACTAAAAAAATAATGTTAATGTTAATTAATACAATGTGCAATTATATTCAGAGTTTGGTGATCAAGAGAGAATATAGCTTGATGTAGATAGGGTCAAATAAATTCATCTCCTTTACAGTTGGTAGCTACCTTGGCGATATAATTTGCTCTAATTTTCCTAGCGGCAGTTGCAAAGAGTGCTACACGCCAGGTCACATACTTATCTGTGTCTGCGAGGAGATACATAATCATGTCAGAGGGGTTCTGGCCAGGGGACCTTGTCATTATAGGTGCTAAAAATCTTTCTCTTGCTTCATTATATAAGGGGCAGCGCAAGATATAATGCATAAGGTCCTTTACTTCAGGACATCCCCTAATGCAAACACATTCGTTTGTTGGTATGCCTCTGTGTCTCCCATCTCTATAAGCAGAGTTGAATGTATTTGATCGCAACTCTGTAAAAGCTTTCCGAAGTTGCAGAAAAGTCAATTCATTAAAATAAGGTGTGTGTTCCTAGGCCTCTCTAAGTTTAAAATATAATGGGGTGCATGTAGATGTGTACATAGAGTTTAGATCGTTTTTAGTTGCCACTGCCCTTATGGTTCGCTTAAAAATATTTTTCTGGCAATATAAGGGAAGTTCTTTGATCTTGGTCACTGCGAGGTCATATTTGCCCATCCGATGTACCCTAGTGACCAGTCACAGTCCCCTCCCAATAAATCGCCGTCTGTACTGCTTCTCTCCCTTAGCTCTTAGCTCCTGCTGTCAGGTTTAAAAGGCAGTAGTGCCCCCTAAGAGCTATTAGAACAGCTTGGTAGCCAAACTACCAGGGCATGCCTTCATCTGTGCACCTGTTCTGTAAGCCCCACAGTGTACCGTATTTTTCACTCTATAAGACGCACCAGACCACAAGACGCACCTAGTTTTTGGAGGAGGAAAACAAGAAAAAAAAATATTCTGAATCTCAGAAGCTGGAATAGCAAGAGGGATCACTGTGCAGTGAAAGCAGCAATCCCTCTTGCTGTTCTGGCTTCTGGCTGCGCATCCTGCATTCGCTCCATAAGACACACACACATTTCCCCTTAGTTTTTAGGAGGGAAAAAGTGAGTCTTATAGAGCAAAAAATACGGTACTTTGCTGTGGGGCAGAGCTTGCATGGGCTGTGAATGGAGGAGGCTGTCGCTGCAGCAGAATAAGCGGCAGCTCACTTTGCTGTGCAGACTTCCTTGATCTGCTTGACCTTTCTTCTGCCTTAAGTTTATCGGCAGGCGAATAATATCAGCCTGTTGAAAGAAGGCATGAAGATCGAAGCTGCTCACGTGAGGAAGAAACAGCTCCACAATTACTTGCCTGCAGACGTCTTGCAGAAGAGAAAAAAGGTGAGCCCAAATTCTGGACTTTACATTTTATTTTTATTAAAAAAAACAAACCCTTTAGTTGTAGGTCTGCGAACCTAAGTCAGTTTTTCTCAACAGAGTATGCCAGACATAAGCCAAAACATTGGTGGACCTGTGTTGAGAAGCACATCTACGGATGATGGCTGCTTGGGCAGGTACAGGGACGTAGGCGTTGGGACACAATCCAGGGCTCTTCTCCCTTTCAGCAGCATGGCAAAACCCAGCAGCAGTTCTACAAAAGAAGCGGAAAGGTGGGCATAGTCTTAATACATTCTGTGTTGCCGCATCAATGTTCTGTTGCTCCAGAAGCGGCTTAGTCCTGCTGGCCACATGACCTGGAAAGCTGTCTGTGGACAAACGCCGGCTCCCTCGGCCTAAAGTGAGATGAGCGCTGCAACTGTTGGGATATTCCGTTCCGCCTTAAGGAACAAGCATGATTGTTGTGTGTCACATGCCTGCTCACACTCCAGCACAGCTTGCTGGGAACTTCCGTTTGTGTATAGCTTTTGCTTTAGCTGTCTTGCTTTGGACACGAAGGAGATCAGACATGTTTCCTTTTGTCCTGATGTACGCTGAATAAACTGCTTGTAAATATACTCACACAGCCTCTCCTGCCACTTCTGTTTGTGCAGCTTTTACTCTGCTGAGTAGCGTGCCTTAGCTTCTGAAGCTCAGGTCACAGATTCATGCTGAACCAAGAACTGGAGTTCGCTTGGCACACTGGCCGGTGGGCTGGAGCCAGATGGGGACCTGCCAATTGCCCCTTTTCCTTGGTTGCATGCTAACAGCAACCCCATAGTCGCCTTTAACTGGACTTAACCATCCAGGGGTCTTTTACCTTTTTTAAAAAATGTCAATGCTTGTACCATTTTCAAAGCCTCGCTTCTGTCTTAAGACCCAGGAATGCTCAGCCACTTGATCTGGCAAAGAGGACTTGAGTCCATGAAAGCTTGTGCTATATTTGCTAGTCTTTAAGGACACAGGTGGCGCTGTGGTCTAAACCACAGAGCCTAGGGTTTGCCGATCAGAAGTCAGCAGTTCGAATCCCCCGATGGGGTGAGCTCCCGTTGCTCGGTCCCAGCTCCTGCCCACCTAGCAGTTCGAAAGCACATCAAAGTTCAAGTAGATAAATAGGTACCGCTCCAGCAGGAAGGTAAACGGCATTTCCGTGCGCTGGTTCTCCAGAAGTGGCTTGGTCATGCTGGCCACGTGACTTTGTACGCCAGCTCCCTCGGCCAATAAAGTCTGATGAGGGCCGCAACCCCAGAGTCATCCACAACTGGACCTAACGGTCAGGGGTCCCTTTACCTTTAAGGTGCCACAAGACTATGGGGAGGCCATTGTTGCAAGAGACTCCTGCAACCGCTCCTGCATTTGAGAATGCCTGGCGCTGGGTCCATCAATTTTGAGTTCATTTCCCCAAGGCCAAATTCTTCCTATTGTTACACACAGTCTTCTGCCAAGCTGTAGCAAGATTCCAGGCACTCATCCATGGTCTTGTTTCCGTTATGAATTCAGGTTGGTTCATGGTGGACACACAGATCAGCTTTGGAGATTCTGTAGCTCTGTGTGTGTTTGAACCATGTTGGATTATTCTACCGCTGTAAAGACTCGGGTCTTTGCTGCCTTTTAAATCTGCCTCTACTGTCAGAGGCAAGATGCCTGCAATCTCAGGTGTGGAGAGCGCTGTTGCATTCAGTTCCTGATTGCAAGCTTCCCAGAGGCATTGACTTACTGTGAGAGTAGAGTGCCGCTTTAGATGGTCCTATGGCCTCATCCAGCAGCCTTTTCTTACGTTCTTAAATCTGCTTAATGTTAACTGACTGAACCGACTTAACAGCAAAATCTTTTGTCTCTATTTATTTGAACAGAAGTGGTTTTTATGGTGACGTTGTGCCAGACCTATAGAGCCTAACACATGTCAAGATATGTTCCTTACCCAGGAAATTATCCTTACCCTTATTCCTGCTTTACACAGGAATGCTGTCTTTCAAAGTACCACCATCTGTACTAACAGAGAGAAGCCACCAAACGTCCTTCAGCCTTTGATGTCTTCTCAAGGTTTGTCCGTTCCGGTAGTTGGTCCACGTACTGTGTCTAAAATGTGAAAAATCATCTAAAGTTTAAACAATACATTCATTTTTTTAAAAAAGAATTCAGTTGTTTAAAAAACATATATTCGAACCATAGCCGCACTGTGGCAGCAGAAGGCATTGGCGAGAGTTCTTTGTTGGAAATCCATAAGTTAAAAACTTTAAAAGATTCTTCTTTTTTCGCAGTGCCGGATTCCACAGTTGCAGATAACATGGCTGCACCTTCTCCAGGCAGCTACAGTATCTCCAAGGCTGTAGAGCCAGATGTGGCTCCCACAACTGCCCATAACCATCAGCAGCATCTGGATGGAGTGGCTTCTGCAAGCGTGAAGAACATTTCCGTGAACAAGAGAGGTCACGCACCTGCCTTGCAAGACGGGTTCAAACGGCTGAAAGATGTAGGAACGGCAAGTACCTGGTCAGAGTGGCCTGATGTTACATGACAGATGTTGAAACAATGCCTAGGATTGTAGCCTCATACTGACGGAAGCATGCATAGGGGGAGGGATGGATCCTGACATCTGAATACTCAACTGCGTTCGGACTTTGCAGAGGCCTTTAACAGGACAGCATAAGTAACACAACTTGCCTGAAGGGCTCCAGAGGCAGATTTTAACATGACTTGTGTTTGCCGCCTTGAAGGAACCTCCAACCTTTTCCACTTTTGTGTAGTAGCTATAGAGCCGAAAGGGCTGGATCAAATGTCACCCGAGCAACACTGGATAGGGAGAAGCACTTTCCATTTTCTCTTGGGAGAAAAGCAATGACAAACCTGGACAGCATCTTAAAAAGCAGAGACGTCACCTTGCCAACAAAGGTCCATATAGTTAAAGCCATGGTTTTCCCAGTAGCGATGTATGGAACTGAGAGCTGGACCATAAAGAAGGCTGATCGCCAAAGAATTGATGCTTTTGAATTCTGGTGCTGGAGGAGACTCTTGAGAGTCCCATGGACTGCAAGAAGATCAAACCTTATCTGTAATGGTTCTAGGGGTTGCTCGTGCGTAAGCTGCCGCTACTCCTGGCTAGGTTGCCTGGTTGAACCCTTTCTGTCTGGACAGCCTTTCACTTCGTGGCTGTCTCAGTCGCTGGCAGAATCTGTCAGTGGGCGTTTCTTGAACTTCTTCCAGCATGCATGCATTCTTTGACGCCAAGTCTCCTCCTACTCTCCCTGTGCGGAAGTCTTCTGCACAGGGAGGGTGTGGGCAGCGGAGTACCCATGCTCTCCCCGCTGGTCTCCGGTGAAGAGTCCTGGAGCCTCCTCTCTGATTCCCCCATCTGCCCCCCTTCACCTCTGGTGTTACGCTGATTTCCTTCCCCCAGCAGATGGGCTGCCTCTCTCCCTGCTGGGACCCTCTCCGGCATCGCTCTGGAGCCTTCCCTCCGCCTCTGGCTCCAGTGGCAGTTCCCTGACACTATCTATTCTGAAGGAAATCAGCCCTGAGTGCTCACTGGAAGGACAGATTGTGAAGCTGAGGCTCCAATACTGTGGCCACCTCATGAGAAGAGAAGACTCCCTGGAAAAGACCCTAATGTTGGGAAAGATTGAGGGCACAAGGAGAAGGGGACGACAGATGACGAGATGGTTGGACAGTGTTCTCGAAGCTACGGACAAGAGTCTGACCAAACTGCGGGAGGCAGTGGAAGACAGGCGTGCCTGGCGTGCTCTGGTCCACGGGGTCACGAAGAGTCGGACACGACTAAATGACTAAACAACAACAACACTTTCTGTTGCAGCTGTGATAAGTCTTAGGAATGCTGTAAAAGGCTACTTCACATGGCTTCCAGACAGATTTCACCTTAATGGTGTCTCCAGATCCTTCATTGCTATGAGGCTGCAGTCTCAAAGCCTATTTAATCCAAAGTCCACTCTTATTCCTTTGGAGTGGGCATGTCTTGTTTTGTGCTTCAAGATTTTGAAGTTGCATGTGGGGGGATAGTAATTGCACAATGTTACAGACTTATCTGCTTCTGGCTGTAATTCACTGTTCATTGTCTTTAAATACTGACTAGGTTTTTCTTCTTCTGATCCCTTTAGCGCAGCCTGGGAGACACCACACTGGTTCCAACTTCTGGCACATTAAGATCACAGGTACTGTTTGGAGCCCCCTTAGTTTTAAAAGAAGAACCAGAAATGGAGCTATAGTTCCTATGGCCTAAAGGCCTTAAATATTTACTTGACATCCATATATATTCTTTTCCCCTAAAAATTAGTGCCAAACATTTGCTTTTGGTGATATGCATGTTCAAATTCCAAATTTCAGCCTCTCGAGAGCTTTGCTTCCTGGACTAGGGGTTAAATTAGTTTTAAAAGACCCTGATAATGAAATATAAAAACCGTAACACTCAGCTGTGTTATTTTAGAAGAAGAATAGAAGCTGAGCATTGGAAGGTGAAAGACACAGCAGCGCAGGATCAGTGCCAGGGTCCACGGATGGGCATTGAATTACAAGAGGATCTGTCCTGGAGTGTCAACACAAGGCGGCTTGTGAAGAAGGCGCAGCAGAGACTGTACCTTTTGAGAATTCTAAGGAAAAACCATCTTCCGCAGAAACTGCTGCTTGCCTTCTATCACTGTGCCATTGAGAGCGTGCTCACTTATGGCTTATGTGTGTGGTACGGAAGCTGTACTACCCAGGACAGGATGGGGTTGTGCAGAGTTGTTAAGGCAGCAGAGAGCATTGTTGGCTGCCCACTCTCCACCTTAGAGCAGATTTATGCCACAAGGTGCCATAGGAAGGCACTGGACATAGTAAAAGATCCATCGCATCCTGGTCACTGTCTCTTCGAGCTCCTGCCGTCGGGACGGAGATACAGGACGATGAAGACAAGAACGAGCCACCTTAAGAACAGCTTCTTCCCTAGAGCGATCTCGGCCCTGAATGGGAAGCCTGGACTTTGAAAGTCATCTAATCTTCCTTGCTGTATTATACTGTATTGTTTTAATTAGTGTTTTTATAGTTGTTTTGATTTTGTGTGGAGTGCCCTACCTGGGTGGATGGAGCAGCCAAGTAATTTTGTTGTCCCCGAGAGGGGGCAATGACAATAAAGATATTATTATTATTATTATTATACCTGAACTCCTGGAATCTCAGCTTCACACATCTGATTTCTGTTTTCCTTTCACAGCGGCTTTCCAGTAAAGAGTTACCAGATTCATCCTCCCCGATTCCAGCAAGCGGAGTTCGTGTTGTTAAAAACTCCATCAGGCTGACGCTCAACCGATAGCAGGCACCTCTTCGGGCAATGTTAAGTGAAATGTGTTTTTGATGGCTGCTGCAATATTATTTCGTTTCACATGTCATTCTAAAAGCATATTACTTGGGCTGTAACAGTTGGACTTACTTGGAAAAAATATTCTAAGCAATTGAAAAGGTGCCCAGATTCAGTAACATCCGTATGTGTGTTTGTGTATCTCACTCTTGCACGTGTTTGTAGTTGCCCTGGGTGTTGGAGATCCTAAATCTCTTAAATCTCTCTTCTCAAGAGGCCTTCTCTTTAAAATGCCCTAATAGGATGTGTGTCTTGAACTATAACACAGCCTGATTCATACTTCAGAAATATTCTTTACCTTATATGCAGACTTAACTGATGGATTAAGCTACTAAAACGTGTGTGTGTGTGTGTGTGTGTGTATAAAGGTAAAGGGACCCCTGACCATTAGGTCCAGTCGTGGCTGACTCTGGGGTTGCGGTGCTCATCTCGCTTTATTGGCCAAGGGAGCCGGCGTACAGCTTCCAGGTCATGTGGCCAGCATGACTAAGCCACTCCTGGCAAACCAGAGCAGCACACGGAAACGCCGTTTACCTTCCCACCGGAGCGGTACCTATTTATCTACTTGCACTGCTTTCGAACTGCTAGGTTGGCAGGAGCAGGGACCGAGCAACAGGAGCTCACCCCGTTGCAGGGATTCGAACCGCCGACCTTCTGATCAGCAAGTCCTAGGCTCTGTTGTTTAACCCACAGAGCCACCCACGTCCCATATATACACACACACACATATGCATACACACACACAAACACACAAACTTATTTGACCAGGTTGCAGGCCGCTATTGTTTCTTAAGAGAAAATGCCCAAAGCAGCTTACACACTTAAAATACACAGTACAATCCTGAAATCAACACACACAAAACTTAACCAGTTGCCAATCAGCAGCACCATAAAACAGCAATGTATTTAAAAGGTGTCTTAGTTATTCCATCCATGCGGGCGACACCCAAAGCAGGCATGGGGAGCTGTGGGGCGAGTGCAGCCACGAGGCCCTCCCCATCTGGGTTACAGCCTCGTCACCTTGGCTTTCCTTGTACCTGCCCAGCAATGACACTGTGTTTAAAAGCTTCCATTTGTTCCAACGGACACTGTTTTGAAGCCTAAGTACTGGATGGAGGGGGACGCGGGTGGCGCTGTGGTCTAAACCACAGAGCCTAGGACTTGCCGATCAGAAGGTCGGCGGTTCGAATCCCCACGACGGGGTGAGTTCCCGTTGCTTGGTCCCTGCTCCTGCCCACCTAGCAGTTTGAAAGCACATCAAAATGCAAGTAGATAAATAAGTACCGCTGCGGCGGGAAGGTGAACGGCGTTTTCGTGCGCTGCTCTGGTTCTCCAGAAGCGGCTTAGTCATGCTGGCCACATGACCCGGAAACTGTACGCCGGCTCCCTCGGCCAATAAAGCGAGATGAGCGCCGCAACCCCAGTGTCGTCCGTGACTGGACCTAATGGTCAGGGGTCCCTTTACTGGATGGATGACAGTTTTTCCAGGGAGATGAGGTTGCAGCTGCACCCCTGACATTGCATAGCAGTTAGGCTTAAAAACCACCATTGCTGGTTGATGTTGAGCTGAATTGCTGTGCAGGGTGAAGAGGCTGGGGAGAAGGGGGCAGTGCCAGATTTACGTATAAGCTAAACAAGCTATAGCTTAGGGCCCCACTCTCTTGGGGACCCCCAAAAAATTTAAAGGGAAAAAACCTATAAAAATATAAGATAAGAAAACAAATAAAATAAAGCCTACAGACAGCAACAGTGTTTTGTGTTGTGTAGGCTCCTATGTTGTAAGTAATGGGCCCCACCTGCTAGCCTGCTCCCCAAAATATCACTGGTTTGCTCATTTCTATATCTAGAGTGAATACGGGTGGCGCTGTGGGTTAAACCACAGAACCTAGGACTTGCCAATCAAAAGGTAGGCGGTTTGAATCCCCGTGACGGGGTGAGCTCCCATTGCTCGGTCCCTGCTTCTGCCAACCTAGCAGTTCAAAAGCACTTCAAAGTGCAAGTAGATAAATAGGTACCGCTCCGGCGGGAAGG
The DNA here is from genome assembly GCF_964106915.1 of Podarcis gaigeae. NCBI lineage: Eukaryota > Metazoa > Chordata > Lepidosauria > Squamata > Lacertidae > Podarcis > Podarcis gaigeae. The sequence continues at coordinate 114,037,106 of NC_139680.1, forward strand.
TAAACGGCGCTTCCGTGCGCTGCTCTGGTTCGCCAGAAGCAGCTTAGTCATGCTGGCCACATGACCCGGAAGCTGTCTACGGACAAACGCCAGCTCCCTCGGCCAATAAAGCGAGATGAGCGCCGCAACCCCAGAGTCAGTCACGAATGGACCTAATGGTCAGGAGTCCCTTTACCTTTACCTATAGAGTGCCTACATTCTGCATGGACTGATTGCATGGCAACATGTAGCATGCAGCTGCAGTGCAGCACAGTTGAATGTAGGTCAAGCTGTTGTACCTGTTATCTAATACTAAAGAGTGCTTGTAGACTGATGATCAGGCAGCATAGATTAAGGGTATGAGTCTTATGCCTACTGATTGATTTCATGTCAGACATAATTTATTCATTTTGATGGCTTGAGATACCCATTAGGTCCGTAAATTACCATATAGCATATATTCAACACACAAAAAAACAGTGACAATTTGTTGTTGACAAAGGACAGCTGGATATATAAAGGGCCCCATTACCTTCAGTAGCTTAGGGCCTCATCAAACCTAAATCCAGCCTGGGGGGCGGAGAGAGAGAGAGAGAGAAAGGAGGGAAGAGAGTGGAAGAGGAATGTGTGTGTGTGGCAGGGAGAAGTGTGTGTGTTTGGTGGCTCCTGTTCCAGCCTCTGCCCAGGGAATGTGGCCCTTGAGATGGGAGGGAGGGGGGAAGGTGCCCTATCCCTGATTTAAAGCAGGGAGATAGGGGCCACAGCTAAATGGTGGTGCACCTCCAGCTAAGATCTCAGTTGGGAAAGTCCTCTGCCTGACATCATGGATCGCTGCCACGCAGGTGAGTGGAGTGTAGCCAAGTTCTGAGCTCAGTGGATTGGGCAATGCAATGCAATGCACCTTATCTTTGTTTAAACTGATTTAATCTTCTGTAAATTTCACTCTGCAGGTGCTGCACCATCTGAACTGTTGCCAAAAATATATATATTCCAAGATGCTGTTGCCCAAAATCCATGGCCCCGTGTGCCTGTGATTTGGATATTTGTTCCCTTGGACTGTTGTCTACTTCATGTTCACTGTGCGGATGCATAGCTTCATTTTAAGTCTCGTGTCGTCTTGAGTGGAAAACGTCTTTTGTTATAAAAATCCAAAAAAAAATTGTCTTGTGCCTATTTTTCCCGAAAGGGGTGTCATGCAGACAGCTTGGCTATGGTGGACTTCCATTGGATTCCCCAGTAGCACAGGCAGTCTGGATCTCTCCTCTTAAAACATATTCTTTACACAGTTGGCAGCTCTAATCAGGAAACCCACGAGCAGTTTTAGCAGCGTGGAAAGGTGGAGACCGCTCCACTAAACTGATAGGTTTCATGAATTAGGTGATTCTTGTGAAATTGATTGGAATAATTTTACGCACAGGAGAATCTCTGTGTGTCAAGGGTGCTTCTCCTTTTGAAAGGCAAATTTGTAGAATTAGGCACCTATACCTATGCACTGTGTTCATGTCCCATAAAAACTGCTTCCCATGGAGGCCCACAAAACGAAAACCTAGGACACAATCCACCCATAGTTTAAGAACATAAATGCTCCATGGATCGTAATGAGAGTTGAGCATGGCTTTCTCTCACTGCTCCTCTTCCCTGTCCTATTTGACATCCATGAGAGTTAAATGTGATTCAGTTTTAATTGGATTGCACTCTGGGTTTTTTTTAAAAAAATTAAAATTCAAGCGAAAACTTTAATCTGCCACAATACTGAATTGTCTAGGATAATTTCTGACACTTGAACTTTGGAACGGTCTGAAGGCTTTGCTGTATGGCCTTAACACAAGTAATTTGGATTGTGAGTTTTATTGGCTGAAATCTCAAAACTGTTGCTCGTATCTTGTCCAGATTATATAAAAATTCATGACCTGCCTTTTTTTAGTTTACCTATTTTCTGTCAGCTGTGACTATGAATACAGGCAGGGCTGGAATATTGAGTTTTACTGAAGTCTGGACAACATACTATTATGAATAACTTGCCTAGAATCAACACTGCCCAATTTAACACCACTGCACTCATGTTGCCAAACTATCTCCCAAAATTTGCTCTCCACCTTCAAATCAATCTCCAGAAGTGTTAGGAACAAATACTGTTTACAAATCTTAAATTACATGTTGTCTTGTGTTTTTGTAATGAGGGGGAAAAAAGATAATGTATATTCAGAGTATTTTTGTATGTATTGTAAAATATCATCTTTTCAAAGAAAAATTTAAAAAAACTCTAGTCTCTCATCTGCTTTGTTTGTGTGTGGTCAGAGACCCAATTACATTTCGACCTAGTTAAAATGTCAACCAACTGGTAACTTCCCCCTAAACTGTCATTCTGATGCAATTCCTTTTTCTTATTGCAATCAGGAGTATAGAAAGTGCCTCCTTACTTAGAATGCCAGTAAATGCAGCTTCTGCTATGCATTTGTGGTAGAAGTTGCATCTCCCAATCAGTATCCAAGCTGTGAAGTTGCTGTTTCACAAGACTGATTCCCAGCATGGATAAATGCATGCATGTGTTATGTGCTAAGAGCTGGTGTAAGAGAGTGTCTAAGGCAGCGGTTCTCAACCTGTGGGTCCCCAGATGTTGTTGGGCTACAACTCCCATCATCCCTGAGCTCTGGCCTTGCTAGCTAGGGGTGATGGGAGTTGTAGTTCAACAACATCTGGGGACCCACAGGTTGAGAATGGCTGGTCTAAGGGATGCAGAAGCCTTTGAATAAAATTCCACCTTCCAGAAGCTATTAGAATATGGGGACTAATCATACCTGTCAACTTACAGATTTGAAAATAAGGGACTAGCAGCCAAAATAAGGGATTTTAGTCAGCCAGCAGCCAAACAAAGCCTCAAGTGGTGGTTCCCACAGCACAGCAACCCGGCAAAGGGGATGCATCAAGGAAAACCACCGTCACCTCTCTGCTGGGAAGTGCTGAGCAAAGGCTGAGCAAAGTCCCCAGGCAACGCAGCCGATTTGATTGGCACAAGGCATGCCAGCTTCACCCCGTAGTCGTTGGGTGAGCAACGCAGCGAAGCAACACAGTTGGAGCCTCCCTCCTCCCTGGCCGGCAGGGAGGGAGAGGAGCTGCTTCCTTTGAAACACGGGAAATTTAAGGGACATCATCAATAAGGGACAGCAGCGGGACACGGCGCTGGGATAAGGGAGTTTCCCGCCAAATAAGGGACGGTTGACAGCTATGGGGCTAATGCCAATCTTCACAGATAGGATATTGGGATGATACAGAAGCAATGGAGGGTTAGGATTGGGTCAACTGAAAAGGCCCTTAAGTCACACTGTTGAGTAGATCCACTGAATTAATTGGGTATGGCCAACTTCAACACATTGACTCATACACACTTTTGCATGTCTCATTCTTAGAAAGCACGGATCCAACCGGTTTTCTGTTTGCCCCACCACTTTCCCCGGGGAAACCTCTTTACCATTGAATGGGAGCAAGCGCCAATCTACAGAAAACCCAGTTGACATTTGCTCCCATTCAGCAGGTGTGTGTTGACAAGACTTTAATTGGATCTTCAACGAGTATGATATAGCTGGATGCAGCCCCATGACTTCTTGAAAGTAGGGCAATTGGGAGTGGTGTTACTTGGCGACTATGGCACACTTGGAAGTTTAACATTTTGGTAGTCCATGTGTTTACAGCAGTGATGGCCAAACTTGGCCCTCCAGCTGTTTGGGGACTACAATTCCCATTATCCCTGACCACTGGTCCTGTTAGCTAGGGATGATGGGAGTTGTAGTCCCAAAACAGCTGGAGGGCCAAGTTTGGCCATCACTGGTTTACAACATAAGAGTTGTTTCTGCAGCATACCCCAGTGAGTAACAGCTAAAATTTTCAAAACTAACCCTAGATATGTGAAAGCAGTCCAAGCTGGATGTTACTGTAGCAAAAACAGTAAAAGATACTGTTTGCATCTAGGTGTGTAGATGTAGCAGTGGGCATATTGCCAACAGAACACCCCAAACAGCAAACCTGGCTTTTGAAGAGGGTAGCAACCCTTCCCCAAATAAGCTGGCTATGCACTTATTCTTGGATCACCAATTCAACACTACCCGTGTCTTGCCTAGATTAAGTTTGGAAGTGGATTGGATAAGAATGAATGAACAACCTTGGGGTCTCGGTTCACAATCATGCTCCCTTGGCTCCAATTTAAAACAAAGCAAACTAACTCGGTTCTTTAGCCATACCAGTCGTACCTGGGTCCAATTTTTTTACTCCTTTCATGTAAAGTGGCACAGGAGACAACAGGAGTGTCTGTGGTACCTTATAGGGTGCTGGGCATAGCAGACTCCTACTAGCACGTTCTGCAACCAGGAATAACTTTAGGTGTTTCAGCACTGTGCTACCCATTTGTCAATGTGCAATGGTGTTGAAAGCTGCTGAATGGTCTAGGTAAGACATTGGTAGGCAAACTAAGGTCCGGGGGCTGGATCCGAACCAGTTGCCTTCTAAATCCGGCCTGTGGACGGTCCAGGAATCAGCGTGTTTTTACATGAAAAAGTTTGCTGACCCCTGGTCTAGGAGAACCTAACAGGGTCACATGTGCCCCTTCTAAGCCTGGTTCTATACTAAAGCAACTTTAGTATAGCATGTCCAATGGTCAGGGATGATAGGACCACCATAAGTCCCCTACCCCCCTTCACCAAGGTGACCAGAGCACGATGCTTTGGGACTGAAACTCCACCTGAGCAACTTGCCCAAGTGTGGAATATTTGCGACTCAATTGTAATTATTGAGCTCCGAGGGAATCTCATGAGAACTTTGAAAATAAACAATACAAGCCTCCAGTAGTCTCATTTTAATGTGGCTGGTCTATCATCTTCGTTCAGGGACCCATTAGCAATTTCCATAATCCCAACCAGCTAGCTCCACCCGGAAAGATTTTGCAAGCCAGGAAGGATAAATTGAGCATGCAGCTAATAGGCCTCCAGCAGGAATCTGGTAAACATCCTCAGGTTGCATAAACTGATAATATCCGTATTGATATAATGAGGTGATGATCTGGGCACAACTTGGTACCATTGGAATTGTAACTTAAGCAAATACTCATAAAGTCCTTCATGCATGAAATTACTAAGTGGTCACAGCAGGTGTCTTGAGAATTCTCCCCTCCCAACAACCAAGGTCCAGATTGTAAAGCCCTTACTACCTGGAAAAGATTTGCTGGCTGGCTCAACAGCACCAGGGAGAAAAGATAAATAGACCCAAAGAAACCATTCATGTATAACCAGGAGACACTGATGGAGGAGTGGCTCCCTTTTGGTCCTCTATATGCTGGTGGACTGCAACTCCCATATCCTTTATTACTGGCCATGCTTGCTGAAATCACAGCAGTTGTACAAAATCCCACTTTCAATACCATTTGTGCCAGCAAACGCTTTGGAGCGGGCACACTGCTACATTTCCAATCCATGCATGTCCCATAACATGCTGCTGAAATCCCGCAACTTTTTTTTTTTATACTACAGATGTTGTGGTTTATTTTATTTTTTTGTTACACTTTATTTTAGAGCATCACAGAACCACAAACTAATAAAAAATAATTATTATTTATACCCCGCCCTCCCCAGCCAAGGCTAACAACCAATAATAAAAAAAAATATGAATGAATACAACTTAAAAACAAGATTAAAATACAACATTAAAACATTAAAATGCAGCCTCATCACAGGAGGAGAAAGAAAAAGAAAGAGGGGGAGGGAATCAAATTGACTCCAAGCCAAAGGCCAGGCGGAACAACTCTGTCTTACAGGCCCTGCAGAAAGAAATCAGATCCTGCAGGGCCCTGGTCTCATGAGACAGAGCGTTCCACCAGGCAAGAGCCAGTGTTGAAAAAGTCCTGGCTCTGGTTGAGGCTAATCTACGGTAACTTCCTTAGGGCCCGGGACCACTAGGGTGTTGCTGTTTATGGACCTTAAGGTCCTCCGTGAGGCATACAAAGCAGAATAATGTGTGGACAGTCCAGTATAAATCCACCACTATTGCACTATTATTGTGTCAATGACAGGTTGCGAAATATATCTGTAAAAATGTGGGGGGGGGGGAGTAGCAACGCCCACCTTTGGGGTGAACCTGAAATAAGCAGACCCACTTCTATAGGGATCTTCTATTTCTTAAAATGCAGCCTCTTGCGCTGGGGAACAAACACAAAACTTAACAGCCCTAAGCTCAATAGGTAGGAAATAAATCCTTTTTGGGGTTGCCTTGACAGTGGCGTAGCGTGGGGGGTGCAGTGGGGGCTGGCCGCACCGAGTGCAACATCTGGGGGTTAGGGTTAGGGGGCGCAAATCCACGGGTTAGGGGTGCAAATTACTTGCCTTGCCCTGGGTGCTGACAACCCACGCTACGCCACTGTGCCTTGATTCCCATGTTAGCCCTGGGAAAAGACGGCCAGGCCAGATGCTTTCCTTCAACACTTACAGGTGAGGCTCACCTCACTGCCCAAGGTTGTCACACAAACTCCTCCCTTTTTTATGGCATCAAGAGTGCTGATGAAAACCAGGGAACAGGTGCTATGAAGAAACTTCCTGATGAGGTTGTTTCCTCAACACCAGCATTTCTCATTTAGAACGCTTACATCCATTGCGTTACAGAAGAAAGTTCTCGCAGCAGTTTATATAGGATAAAATGGGGCGGGGGGGGGGACGGACAGACAGGCGACAGCAGCAGTTATTGAAAGTGACTGTGGAGGTGGAGGAAACCATGGAATGTGCTGGAGGTACATGGGGAGGGAGAGCGATGTGGAAGCACCTCATTGCTATTATTACCTCAGCAGAGGTGTCTCACAGAAAACTACTTTATACTGAGTCAGACCAATGTTTCATCTGATTTTGTATTGTCTACATTGATAGGCAGTGGCTCTCCAGGGTTTGGGGAAGGAGTTTGTCAGCCTTGTGGTCTAGACCACTGAGCCTCTTGGGCTTGCTGATCGGAAGGTCGGCGGTTCAAATCTCCGCAACAGGGTGAGCTCCCATTGCTCTGTCCCAGCTCCTGCCAACCTAGCAGTTTGAAAGCACGCCAGTGCAAGTAGATAAGTAGGTACCACTGCGGCGGGAAGGTAAACGGTGTTTCCATGTGCTCTGGCTTCCGTCATGGTGTCCAGTTGCACCAGAAGTGGTTTAGTCCCAGAAAACTGTCTGTGGACAAACGCCAGCTCCCTCAGCCTGAAAGCAAGATGAGCACTGCAACCCCATAGTCGTCTTTGACGGGACTTACCCCTTCGGGGGTCCTTTACCTTTTTACCCTGTCAGCCTTAACTGGAGACACCAAAGATTGAACCGGGAACCTTCTGTATACAAGACCAGGTGTGCTATATGAGCTATATGTTCCACTACAGTGGTACCTCGGGTTACATACGCTTCAGGTTACATACACTTCAGGTTACAGACTCCGCTAACCCAGAAATAGTACCTCGGGTTAAGAACTTTGTTTCAGGATGAGAACAGAAATTGTGCAGCGGCAGCAGCGGGAGGCCCCATTAGCTAAAGTGGTGCTCCAGGTTAAGAACAGTTTCAGGTTAAGAACGGACCTCCAAAATGAATTAAGTACTTAACCCGAGGTGCCACTGTATTCTCTTTGGGTCAAAGACTGATGACTTTGTGAACGTACCCACAAGGAGATTATAAGCCCCCAGTTGAGGTGTTGGGAAGAGAGAATGAGTAACAGCAGTGAATTTTGTTAGCTGCAGTAGGAGAAACCCACTTAAATATTGGCACCCATCCACAGAGCACAAACATGACAGCCTGTGCTAGGAGCGGCAGGAGGCAAAGGGGTTATTATTTATTTGCATATTTATCATCAGCACTTTCCTACTAACACATCAAAGCGGCATACAGCATGCAGTCAAAAAATCGGCAAAAAGCAGCTATTAGAAACATAATTAAATACCAGTTGGGCTTTGAAAAAGAGAAAATTCATATTGCAGGGGCCTGCGTAAACAAAATAGTTTTCAAAAGATGCCTGCAAGACGAGAGGGATGGTTGTTTGCTAATATGGATCAGGAGGAAACAGAAGCTCAGCCAAAGCTGAAATCCCTTAATTGCTCTTCTCAGAATTTGACTGTATTCAAAGTGAAAGCTTTGAATATTGGCTGTGTTTCAGCAAACTACAGCTCACTTTTGTAGTCACGCCACAGGAACTATTATTGGGGTTACCTACTTTTACTTATCTAAATATTGGGATGGGGGAAAGAGAAGAGCTCCAACACTTCCAGACCATAGCTATTTTGCAAATGGGATTCAAGTGGCAAATTTAGGTCGCCCAGCAGAAATGGATTTTCTGCTCTTGCACAACGGAATTCACTTCCAAAATAAATCAGGTTTCCGCCTGCGCCCCAGTAAAATAAAAGTGGTTGGAAAGTGTGGGGCAAACAACTGCTTGATGTGAAATCATAGAGCAGCAGTGGGGAATCTCCCCATTTGGCCCTCAAGGCCATTTTGGTCAGGCCAGGTCACACCCACCTGCCTGGACTGCCATACATATATGATGTCAGGTGTGAATGAACTTTATTACGGTCTCAGACCAGAATTTTAAAAAAGCATATAGATAAAATAGCAATTAGGATTTTTTTAACCGATAATTGTTAGAGCAAATGAGGACAAGGAAACAGGCATAGGATAAAACTTCTGGATAAAATACAAGATTAAACACGGATAATGGATGGATAAAAAACTGATAATTAAAACAGATAAGAACTAAAAACAAAGACACGCAGTTAAAACAACTGTAAGAGGCTGCAGAGTAGAAGCCTCTTAAATGGAGGACACGCACAACATTAGAAACTGCTGTGCAAATATGGTTAAAACAGACAATTAAAACAATGTACAACACTAAATTTAGCAACTAAGTACAACAATAAACTGTCCCAGAATCACCCATGGAACCGTGTTTGGGGCTTTTCATGCCGGAGTATTTTGAGTTGGGCGATGGTCTGCATCTACAGATCTGTACAAAGAATCTGGCGACCATCCAGGTCATCTTCTGATCTTTGCCTATGTCAGGTGTGGGGCAGGTCAAGATATAGCTGGGCCAAAAGGGTTTGCAAGCACTGCAGTTCAGCTGAACCTGCACATCCTGTCTGTGGTGCCCTGAATGGCTCTTTGCAAGGCCCGACAATCAGCTAAACATTGCAGACAATCAGCTAGTCATTGTAGAGGGCTCTGGCCAGCATTTTGAAGCTCCGGCAGTCAGCTAAATCATCAGCATTTCAAAGCACTATGCACCACACTGGGCTTTGCAACGTCAGGTGATTGACAGGTGGACCCATCCCCCTGTCAAACCTGTCCCACAACGGCTGGGGGAAAATAAGGGTCCAGCTCGCAAGACCCATTGTACAACCCTCCCCACAGACAAATCAGGATGAGCATGCAATCTCACAAGCTTTGCGCAAACGAATCAGGATGATTGCTCGATAACCAGGTTGTCTGAAAGTGACCATCAGGGATGTTTAACTTGTGTATTTCCAGCAGAGCCCATGGGTGAGTTGTTTTGCCACAAACAGCTGTTTTAATAGCCTTTACCGTGGTTGTTGAGAAGACAGCACTGCATGGTTTGGAGTCCATGTTGTTCATTACCATGGTTTCCTGGCAGTTCTCATGCCACACTCATCTCATGCTAAGAAAATGTACAAATCAAGATCTTGAGGCATCAGTCCCACCAGCTTTTGACTAAATAGGTCATGGTGGCCTTTCAGCCTCCTTTGTCAGTATGTCTGTCTAAGGCAGCCATTTCAGAATCCTCACTCCATGAACACTGCAAGCTAAACTGGAGTAAAGGTAAAGGTAAAGGGACCCCTGACCATTAGGTCCAGTCGTGACCGACTCTGGGGTTGCGGCGCTCATCTCGCTTTATTGGCCGAGGGAGCCGGCCTACAGCTTCCAGGTCATGTGGCCAGCATGACTAAGCCGCTTCTGGCGAACCAGAGCAGCACGCGGAAACACCGTTTACCATCCCGCCGGAGTGGTACCTATTTATCTACTTGCACTTTGGCGTGCTTTCGAACTGCTAGGCTGGCAGGAGCAGGGACCGAGCAACGGGAGCTCACTCCATCGGGGGATTCGAACTGCCGACCTTCTGATCGGCAAGTCCTAGGCTCTGTGGTTTAACCCACAGCGCCACCCGCGTCCCTTCTAAACTGGAGTGCTTTTCCCAGTTGGTAGTTTATAGTTTCTCTGCCTCTTCTGTGCGTGCTTTGGAAGACTGGTACAATATATAATCTATCCTTCCCCATTACCTGGCACTGGCCTAATGATACACTAAAAGCCCAACTGACATGGACAAGAATTGACCAAATATGTACATCTAGAGGGTTGGCACCTAAGATCAGAAAGGTGGAAATCTGCCCAAAGACCTGCTCCGACCATAATGCAGTAAAGATGGATATGAGACTACAACCAGCTGGCTCCTTCAGATGGAATATGAATGTTAAGAAGGATGCTAGAATATAAACAACTGGGCACCATTAAGATAGAGGAAGTGATATATGAAGATAAGTTAAATTTAAGAAAAGATAAATTTTTGGAGAATTTTTAGGTTATATTTAATTTTTTAAGATTTGAATAAAGGATATCTAAAATTAGAGATACAACATCAGAAAATTAGATAATAAGAATGGAAACAAGGGGATAAATTTGCTGGAAAAATTCTTTTTGGTTAGGAACGCAGGAGCGGGAAATGTGAGGGAGTCCAAAGAAGTTAAGAAAACTATGTTAAGAGATATGCTATTTTGTATTGTTTATTGGTATTGTAACTAAATTAAAAAACTGCTAATAAATATATTTTTTAAAAAAAAACATGTCCCAAGAGGACAAAATTTATGCCATTTTTTTTTAAAAAAAGGCGTATCACTGTGATGTCATGGAAGTGGTATATCTAAAGAATGGAGGAAGAACAAATGGGAAGCTGGACGGCTGTAGCTTTGTCTGCAGGCGGTTCCAGGTTCAGTCCCTAATCTCCAGGTAAGACTTTGAGTAACTCCCTTCCTGAAATGCCGTAGTAGACAATATTGAGCTAATAGTCTGACCCTTTGCTAAAATAGATAGAAAGGTATGAGAGACGAAATAACCCCAGTGTGGTGTAGTGGTTAAGAGCGGTAGTCTCCTAATCTGGTGAACCGGGTTCGCGTCTCCGCTCCTCCACATGCAGCTGCTGGGTGACCTTGGGCCAGTCACACTTCCTTGAAGTCTCTCAGCCCCACTCACCTCACAGAGTATTTGTTGTGGGGGAGGAAGGGAAAGGAGAATGTTAGCCGCTTTGAGACTGAAGGGGAGTGAAAGGCGGGATATCAAATCCAAACTCTTCTTCTTATTATTATTATTAATTTATTTTTTATAACACCCTGTACTCACAGGTCACAGGGCGGGCCGTTCACAGGAGGATAATATCTTCATACAATAGGATTGTATTATTAGAGGAGGTGGATTATTGGAAGTGAGTGCCCCAAATATAGGTTTCAACAAGCAGCGCTTGGATTGAGCCCAGACTGATTTCTCCTTGCCAGCAATGGCCTTGAGAACTTCAAGAGATAGCCAAATGAAAAGAAATGTAGGCTGGGGAAAATGAAAGTTGTGTCATGCGTGGCTTTAAGTACTCTTCATACCGTGTGCCACAACTGTAATTATAATACTGCTGATCCTAATGAACGAGCAGGGCATTTCCACAGCTAGTGTGCTGAAGCCAAGATTCTGTGTTGATTTGTTTTGACGGGAAACGTACAAATAAGCATACCAACTTGCATATTTCCTCACAAGTTACATAGCAACCTGCGTGGCAATAAAGCACTTTGCAGGAAAGGGCATAACCCTTCACTTGTAATTGTAATTGTGGTTTTTGTTTAATCTGTATCCTGCCATTTTCAGCAGGGAAGAATGAAAGCGCCCAACACTTTTTATATGCTTTGGCATTCCCTTACGACATATACAGCAAACTTGGTTATTTTTAACTCACGCACAGCTACCGATTCTACAGGCCTATTATATAGTTTTGTTTTCCATCTTTTAATTCTGGCCGGCTGTTAGAATTGTTCTCTCTATTTTATATACCTTATAAAATGAAATAATAATAATAATAAACAGAAGAAGAGGAGGAGGAGAAAGAGGAGGAGCTCCTATCTCTACAGAGCTCGCATTTTCCCAGCAGTAGTTGTGTACTGAATCAGATTTATTGCTGGAAGAATAAAAACTGAACTTTGTGGCTGCAGTTTGAGAGCAAGGTGGGGCTTGAAATATGTTCTGGTTTATTTACCCACTTACCCTGCAGCTCCATGGAAATCAATCAATCCTTTTGTATTGAGGGTAGCATTATGGGATTGCTTTACTGCAGAGTCAGAGAAACTGGTGGGGGAGAGGGCGTGGAATCAATTTGCAGTTGCATTCTGTTCTCCTGGTGGCCACCCAGAGGTCCATAGCAAGCCGGGAAGCAGAGCCTAAGAGCAACAGCAGCTGAATCCACCTCAGCTGTCTCAGCAACAGCTGTTGAGAGGCATTTGCCCCTTCCAATATTACAATTCCCAATACCTTTAATAAGCTGGGTGCATGGTTTTCCCAGTAGTGATGTATGGAAGTGAAAGCTGGACCATAAAGAAGTCTGATCGCCAAAGAATTGATGCTTTTGAATTATGGTGCTGGAGGAGACTCTTGAGAGTCCCATGGACTGCAAGAAGATCAAACCTCTCCATTCTGAAGGAAATCAGCCTGGAAGGACAGATCATGAAGCTGAGGCTCCAATACTTTGGCCACCTCATGAGAAGAGAAAACTCCCTGGAAAAGACCCTGATGTTGGAAAGATGGAGGGTACAAGGAGAAGGGGACAACAGAGGATGAGATGTTCTTGAAGCTACCAGCATGAGTTTGACCAAACTGCGGGAGGCAGTGGAAGACAGGAGTGCCTGGCGTGCTCTGGTCCAGGGGGTTACGAAGAGTCGGACATGACTAAACGACTAAACAACAACAACAACAAGCATGTGTGTACTTTAAATCTATATTGTTTCCTTTCACCATCCTCATCCCGCCACCACCCTTGCCCAAATCACAGCTCATAACTAAAAACATTTATCCAGTCCTTCCTCATGCAAGAGTCTTCCTCAAGTGGATTGGCAACCTATCTCTCTCATTTGGAAAGCAAAACTTGTGAGAAGCTATGAAAAGAATTGCAAACCTTTAAAAAAACCATTTCAGGTATTCCTTAACTAGGATGGCCTGCTTTACAGAGGACAGGTCTCCTACTTCAAGGCCTGCCTGGTCCAAGTCTGGTTTAACTCCAGAAAAGGAGAGCGGATGAGACCTTGAAGTAGCCAATTAGCTCCTGGGCAGTTATTAGCTCCTGATTACAGCCTTCCCCATTATGGTGAAATGTAGGGAAGCTTTTAATGTTTAACAGACCATTGTATTTTAATATTTTGTTGGAAGCCGCCCAGAGTGGCTGGGGAAACCCAGCCAGATGGGCGGGGTGAAGGAGGTGAGGACACAGGGTATAAATACCTTATTTTTCGCCCTATAGGACACACTTTTTCCCCTCCAAAAATGAAGGGGAAATGTGTGTGCATCCTATAGGGAGAATGCAGGCTTTCGCTGAAGCCTGGAGAGCGAGAGGGTTCAGTGCACACCGACCCCTCTCACTCTCCAGGCTTCAGGAAGCTCTCCGCAAGCCTTGGGAGCCCACGGGAGTTCCCGTCGGGCTCCCTAGGCTTGTGGATAGCAGCCTGCATCTCGAAGCCTGGGGCGCGCCCCGGGCTTCGGTTCCCTGACCTGGTTTGGAGGCTGGCGGCGGGGAGAAGCGCGCTCGGGGGACAGCAGGGAGGCGGAGCGCCGCCATCCCGCTGTTCTGCGACCTGGTTTGGGCTTCAGGCAGATATCCGCAAGGCGTGGGAGCCCGGCGGGAAGTTGCGGAGAGCTGCCTGTTCTGGGGGCTGGGGGAGAAATAATTTTTTTTCTTTATACCCCCCCCCAAAAAAACTAGGTGCGTCCTATGGGCCAGTGTGCCCTATGTGGCAAAAAATACGGTAATTTATTCTTATTATCATTATCATCATTATCATTTTATTTACATGCAGGTCTCACTTTATGAAGGTTTGCTCTGTAAAAATCCCCTTAGCCTCCATTTTAATTTCCCACAATGCCCCAGCACAATGCTATGCCAGGGGCATTGTGGGAAATTATAATGAATACCCACCTCTGCTGCTAGTGCCGATGGTGGGCCCCACCATGTCAATGGGTCTCTGTCAGTTGCCCTGGAATGCAGGTGCTAGGTCAAGTTTAGGGCTAGTGTTTGTTGCCCCTCGCGGCAGAAATACCACGGCCATCACAGAGCCTCCCTTTCCGACTCCTTTTCATGCCCCTTGCCTCTTTGCTTTTTGAGGTTGCTTGCGATGTAAGCCTCTTGAAGTGAAGCTGAACACATCCACCCACCTGCCCACATCAAAGCTAGTACAGCAACAGTGATCTTTTGGCAATGTGGGGGTGGACAGTCTACATGACATGAAACGTCACTGGCAGAAATCTGAAAATGTCAAAGTATGGCCACGGTTAAGATTTCAGTCCCGGTGGCACCCGCCAGTCAGACTGGGAAGGGACATTTCTCTCACAGCTGCTGTTTTATTTATTTTTGTCATCGCAATCAGCTGTGTGTGTATGCGTGTGCTGTCATCTCTCAAGGCAGCAAGCAACGATAAGGTAAATGCAATAAAACACCAACTATAAAGTGGAAAAAATGGATATCTTCCAGGAATTAAAACAGCAGGCCCTGCCTCGTTTCCCCTCGTGAAAGTGGACCCACAGAGAAACAGGGCTTTGTAACCATCTTGGTCGTTGCCTGATCTGCTCCCCCAGTCAGCAAGTGTGTGTCATCGGTCCAACACACAGCAACAGGGGCAGGAGGAGACAAGCATCACCTCCTATTTGCCAACAGACTGCGGTGGAGACAGCATGTGATGGGGGGCTTCTGAAGACGAAGTAGCTCTGGCCTCCAAGTAGCATGCCTCAGCTATCACTTGTCACCGCAGTAACAGCAGCAGTAGCTGGCAATGCATTCCTGTAGATCCTGGCGCCTGAGGCAGACTCCTCACCTTGCCTCA
Organism: Podarcis gaigeae; assembly: GCF_964106915.1. Classification (NCBI taxonomy): domain Eukaryota; kingdom Metazoa; phylum Chordata; class Lepidosauria; order Squamata; family Lacertidae; genus Podarcis; species Podarcis gaigeae. The sequence continues at coordinate 114,052,200 of NC_139680.1, forward strand.
TGGGTGGGCCGGCCCTGACTAGGGTAAAGCATATGTATACTAGTATACTAGCATATACAGTGGTACCTCAGGTTACATACGCTTCAGGTTACAGATGCTTCAGGTTACAGACTCCGCTAACCCAGAAATAGTACCTTGGGTTAAGAACTTTGCTTCAGGATGAGAACAGAAATTGTGCTCTGGCGGCGTGGCAGCAGCAGGAGGCCCCATTAGCTAAAGTGGTGCTTCAGGTTAAGAACCGTTTCAGAGTTGCTTGAGAAGAATTGGTATACAGTGATACTTCTGGTTGTGAATGGGATCTATTCCGGAGGTCCAGCCACATCCAGGGGAATTTGCAACTGGAGGACCGCTTCTGCACACGCGCGTGCGGCGAAACCCGGAAAAATACTTCCGGGTTTGCCGCATTCGCATCCTGAAGTTTACGTATCCAGAGGGAGGTACGACTGTATTAGACAATATTCCTTACAAAAATGTGTATATCAGGAGGTATCATCCCTAAAGCTGATGGATTTTCACGAGGATTTTTTTTTAATCGCAAACTGATGTAGAAACATGGAGAAATGAACTGAAGTGGAAAAAACGGGAACTCAATATGGGGATGCCACTCTCTGCAGTAACCTCGACTTTCTTAACTGTTATGTACTAAGCAGGTAGGATCCTAGAATGCAACAACTGATTGGCTTGCAGGAAAAGACCAATCAGGCTCCAGGAGGGAAGCAGAATCAACCAGTCAGATGGGACTGATTGTGTAACTAATGTACAGTGGTACCTCTGGTTGTGAACGGGATCCATTCCAGAGGCCCGTTCACAACATGAAAAGAGCACAACCTGAGGCGCCATATCTGCGCAGGTGCGCAGCACGATTTGGCGCTTGTGTGCGTGCGCAACGTGCGATTTACTGCTTCTGCCACATGCGCGAGCGGCAAAACCCGGAAGTAACCCTTTCCGGTACTTCCGGGTCACCGCGGGACATAACCTGAAAGAACATAACATGAAGCAAATGTAACATGAGGTATGACTGTATATAAAAGCCTGAGGTTTTTAAATTAAATATTTTATTTGAAAAATGCTGCTTTTATTTTCATTTTGATTTTCTTTTAAGTTAACTTGCTTTCAATATATGATCTTATCAGTATGTTCCATATTCTACGTAAACTGCTCAGAGGTTCTGATGATGAAGTTACAAATTCCATTAAATAAAATACATTACTGTCAGAGCTGCCCCTAGGTCCCAGATCACAGAGGACCAACGCCAGGCTGTCGTTATGTACAAAAGTCTTTATTGAAGTTCAGTTTCCATTTCAAAGCCGCAGCGTGCAGCTTTACGTCTTAGACCCTAGACCGGCGAAGCTCCGTCTGAATCTCCTCCCCTCTGACACCAGTTTAAGATCCTAGCCCTGCTCCACCTCTTCCTCTCCTCTCTCCTCCTCTGGGTCCTCCTGCCCGCTGGGGCATTCACCATTCTGGACTCTTCTGACGCTGAGTCGCCTGACTCCTCCCCCTGCCTCCTGCGGGCTTTAGGACCTGGTTCCCAATCCTCGTTCTCTGCTGTCCCGCGCTCCTGTACATTTGAACTTGGCTCTCGCGCCAACCCCGTGATCCTCCTCCTGACCGTTACACTGCTTCTATCACTGCTTCCTTCCTTCTGGAAGCTGGCTGGACGTGACCTCCCCTCCGTTGCCTGACTCTCCGATGTAGGCGTGGTCAACCCTGACTCATCTTCTCTCCCTGGTGGTGAATACGCTGGCCCCGATACCTGGGACTCCTCCCCCCCACTACGCTCTGGTGGGGAAGCTGGTCCTGATCTCCAACTGCTGCTCTGGGAGTCCCCGCTGGCCCCTTGTTTCTGGATTGTCCCCCTTGGGCCCTCCCTTGCCCTGGCCACCGGCACCCCCTTCTGTGAATCTTCCGATTCGCTGGAGAGGCTCATGGAATCTCTCAGGCTACTGTCATCTTCTCCTACGCTGCCCTCGGATTGCTCCCCCTCGCTCTCCATCTCTTCCCTTCCCTGTGCTCCCGCTCTTGAGTCCCTGACAATTACACAGTGCTTTTTTTCTCTGGGGGGGACACAGGGGTACCCTAAACATTTTGTGAATCTAATTTTGGCCTCATTGAGGGACAGTATTTCAATATGAGTAGGAAAATGAGAGTACCCCTTAACATTTTTTTTAAAGAAAAAAAGCACTGAATATACATAAACAGGGTCGCACACACAGTGATTCTTATTTGAAAGGCCCCTGCAAGGTCTCCACCCTGCTGTTTGTCTGGGCAGACCCTCATTATAAAGCACATGTAACATACATTCCAATCTCATGAGTTACCCCCCCCCCAAAAAAAAAAAAAGAATCCTGAGAAGCCTAGCTTGTTAAGGAATTGTACAGCATAGCTTGCTGGGAATTGTAGCTCTGTGAGGGGTAAATGATGACTCTTGGGGTTTTTCTGGGTAAAGGACTTGAAGGAGCGTCTCCATCACCATCATCCAGCCCAGACACTGAGGTCCAGCTCCAAGGGCCTTCTGGCGGTTCCCTCCCTGTGCAAAGTGAGGTTACAGGGAACCAGGCAGAGGGCCTTCTCGGTAGTGGCACCCGCCCTGTGGAACACCCTCCCATCAGATGTCAAGGAAATAAACGACTATCTGACTTTTAGAAGACATCTGAAGGCAGCCCTGTTTAGGGAAGCTTTTAATGTTTGATGTGTTATTGTGCTTTTAATTCTGTTGGGAGCCGCCCAGAGTGGCTGGGGAAACCCAGCCAGATGGGCGGTGTATATATATATATTTAATAATAATAATAATAATAATAAAGTCATGTGCTTTAAATATGCATTGAATGTGCTTTAAATGCTTGCTGTGGATTTGCCCAGAAATGTGTCAGGATTTGCAGAATGCTGTGTGAGATAGTAAGTCTGCAGGCTTGAGGTTGCTAGCGGATGCAACTGGCTGACCCACTTATATGGAAGTGCTGGGTCAGAATGACTCAGCAGTAATGTGCTGACAGTTGATTGGCTGTCATCGGTTTAAAAGGGAAACCTGTCCAGCAGTAAAGGAGTGGTGTAGAAGAGTGTGGTCAGAGAGAGAGAGAAAGGTCTTCCTATTTGCCTTAAGGTGCAGCAAGGTACTCTGTATGAACTGCTCGTGTATTATAGCCTGGAGATTGTTGTATATATTTGTATATATATATATAACTCACAATAAATATACTGCACTGCACTGAAGAACCTGGAACTCTGAGCATTTCTGCTAAAGTGCAGCAGGGAATTCGCAAAAAAGTTTCCCTTATAATGGGGTAACCCATAGCTTACTGGGAGAACACATGTTCGCCTTCCGACCTGAGGGGCTCATCTTCCAGCGTCATAACTTTTATATGCCTGTTGTCTTTGTCCATGGGATTTTCTTGGCAGGGATACTGGAGTGGCTTGCCAGTTCCTGCTCCAGGTGGATCACGTTTGGTCAAAACTCTCCACTATGACCTGTCCATCTTGGGAGGCCCTGCACAGCATAGCTCATAGCTTCTCTGAGTTATTCAAGCCCCTTTGCCACGGCAAGGCAGTGATCCATGAAGGGGACGTGTTTCATAGCATAATAATAATAATAATAATAATAATAATAATAATAATAATTTATTATTTATACCCCGCCCATCTGGCTGGGCTTCCCCAGCCACACTGGGCTGCTTCCAAGAAAATATTAAAATACCGTAATATATCAAACATTAAAAGCTTCCCTAAACAGGGCTGCCTTCAGATGTCTTCTAAAAGTCTGGTAGTTGTTGTTCTCTTTGACATCTGGTAAGAGGGCATTCTACAGGGAGGGCGCCACTACCGAGAAGGCCCTCTGTCTGGTTCCCTGTAACTTGGCTTCTCACAGTGAAGGAACCTCCAGAAGGCCCTTGGCACTGGACCTCAGTGTCCTGGTAGAATGATGGGGGTGGAGACACTCCTTCAGGTATACAGGACCGAGGCGCCGTTTAGCGCTTTAAAGGTCAACACCAACACTTTGAATTGTGCTCGGAAACATACTGGAAGCCAATGTAGGTCTTTCAAGACCGGTGTTATGTGGTCTTGGCGGCCTCTCCCAGTCACCAGACTAGCTGCCGCATTCTGTATTAGTTGTAGTTTCCGGGTCACCTTCAAAGGTAGCCCCACATTGAGTGCATTGCAGTAGTCCAAGCGAGAGATAACTCTCTCTGGCGAGACAGTCTGTGGGCAGATAGGGTCTCAGCCTGTGTACCAGATGGAGCTGGTAAACAGCTGCCCTGGACACAGAATTGACCTGCGCCTCCATGGACTCCCAGGCTGCGCACCTGGTCCTTCAGGGGCACAGTTACCCCATTCAGGACCAGGGAGTCCTCCAAACCAGCCTGCCTCCTGTCCCTCCAAAACAGTACTTCTGTCTTGTCAGGATTCAACCTCAATCTGTTAGCCGCGATGCATCCTATCCTATCCAGTTAAATGGCTCTTAGGCAGCAAAGCTGGCCTGGGAAAGATCTCTGTACATTAGACATTGGAGTGTCACTGTCATGCAGTAGAGGGCAGATGATGAAATAGCCTGCTATAAGACTGCTTTCTCTGTTTCTAGGTAACACTTTTGTTTTGAGCTATAAACTCACGGGTTGATGTTTTGAGCTATAAACTCACGGGTTGATCTCGTTTAAGGCTCTGCTGCTTTGGGGCTATGAGGAACAAGGAACCTGATTGGGACTCTCCCATTTTCTCAAACTTGTTTGCTGTTATAAATATCCCTCTCCTCATCACTTCCTGTGCTTCATTAATAACGGGTTGTTTCCCCATCCTTTCTGTCGGGTGTCCTTATGAGAGATCGTATCATATATGACATGGACATGTATTGACATGCCAAGCTTCTGTTCAAGGCCAATCTGCACATGTTTAGGAAAAATGATCAGGTACACTGTTCCCAGGACTTAAAACCAAACACACAGACACACACGCACACAACTGAGTGATTTCAATGTTTTTTCAATAATATTGATTTTATATAAGTTACTTGCCTCAGAATCTTGGAGTGCACTGGCATGCATCAGTCAAGTCTGGGGGAAAGCTATTGGTGACGTGATTGCAGAAGATGGGTGGAATTTTATATGGTCCAAGTCTCCCCTCAGGAGCACCTCCTCTAGGAACAGAGAGATAGCTTTGAAGTTAATATACAGGCAGTTTTATACCCCAGCCAAACGGCATCGGTATAACAGTGAACTACTGGCCACTTGGTGCCAAGGTTGCAAGGAATGGTAAGATAGATACTATCTATCACTTGTGGTGGCCCTGCATGACTTCTGGGTCAAGATTCCCAAAGAAATTTCCTCTATCGACCAGCAAATTATCCCTCCTGACCCAGGTTCAGCCTTGCTTTCATTCTTTTTGGAAAATATGCAAAACACTTTGTACAAAGATTGGATGATGCTATTGGTAGCAGCAACCAGACTGGAAGTTGCAATAAATTTTTAAATTTTATTTTATTTTTTTGTCCACAATTTTTCCCACCTTTCAAAATCAATATTATGTCCCAAATCCTGGGCCCATTTAATCATAACACTCTTTACCTCTTCATCTTTTGTGTGCCTCTCTAGTAATAACTTACACATTTTTGACAGTGTCTTCCTTTTACTGCTCAACAATTCTGTCTCTATTTTTGATTTTATGCTTCCAAACCCATTTCTTTTATTGTCTTCTCTAAACAAATCTTGCAGTTGGTGATATTGCAACCAATCAGTTAACTTTCCTCTCAACTCTTCAAATGACTTTAACTTTAATTTATCATCCACTTCCATCAACAAGTATTTATATGTCACCCCATCACTTCCCATGTTTTTCTTTTTTACTGCAAAGGCCTCCAATGGTGAAAGCCACCGTGGGGTTTTGCGTTCTAGCAATGTTTTATATCTATTCCAAACCTTGTATATTGATTTCCTAAAGCTGCACATCACTGGGAGCTATCAGACCCATTTTTCCTTCCTTCCTTCCTTCCTTCCTTCCTTCCTTCCTTCCTTCCTTCCTTCCTTCCTTCCTTCTTCTTTTACCTCAGGATTATTACCAGCAACAGTGTGTTTGCTTTGGACTACATTTTCACCTCAGACCACCTCAGACAGGATAAAGCACATGGGATGCTCTCAGCCTTACCTCCCCTCATCAAGCAGCTCCTCCTTACTGCCAATACTCAAACAAATCCGTTTATTGTGAGGACCATGCCTGTGCACAAAAATCAACACTACAATAGTTAAAAATATTAAAATTCATTACATACTATGCCAACAAAACCTTCTTCCCACAAAATAGAAAAGGAGGGAAAACGAGCAACGAGTTAAACAGACGATGAAGGGGTCTTTACATTGTCGTCCATAAATCTTTCCCTGGCTTTCATGGCCTTCATCACAAAAACCACTACCACATGGGTAATGCGTGGGTCTGCATCAACTAACAAAAATTTTACTCTGTCTTCAGGACTGGTTATAGAGTTGGGTATAATTTGCAGCAATGCGTCTCTAAAGCCCAAGTAAATGGGGCAATAGAGGAAGTAATGTGTAAGATCCTCTTTAATTTTCATAAGGCAAGGACATAAACGATGTTCTACTGGGGTTTTTGTGTATCTACCGGTCAGATAAGCAGTTGGCAATGTTTGAAACCGTGCCATAGTGAAAGCTCTCCGAAGGGTGGGATCAGTGATCTCCACCAAGTAGTTGGCACAGATTTTGACTGCTTTTATTCGGGGGAACCAGTAGAAAAACCCAGAGTTTTTTATCTTAGTCCAGAAAGGCTTATTTTTCAAAGATCCATTCCCGAACTTTATCAGGGCTCCACAATTTGAGAGTATTAAACTCAGGTAGGTTGTATCTGGATAGAATGTCTAGTAGGTTTTTATGCCAAGTGGTATTATTTTGTAATGATACAAAGGCTTGTTTAGCCAATAAGGTGTTCGGGGCATCTATGAGGTTGGTGAAAAAACGCAGGAATCTTAAGTGGGCCCTGGCAGACACAGAAGGTAATCCTACTTCCACTCTTAGGAGAGCTGCCGGAGTACTCTGAGGGAGGCCTAGAATTCTTCTGAGAATACTCTCAATACTGCCAAACAGCAGTACTGAGGAATATTAAGAATATGCTAAGAATAGTGCTAGTGAATTGATGGTTAGTAATTGGAAGAGGGGTCATTTGCCTCCTAACACCAGCTGTGCCCGTTTCTTACAATGTCTGATTTGGCCACAGTGTCACACGCCTCCTTGGTTTCATCCCGTTTGGATTACTGTAAACCGCTCCATGTAATGCATTTTTGTATGCTATTCTCACCATTATATTATGTTCTGAATTTTGCAGCATTCTGCTTTTAGTGTTATGAGAGAGAGGAAAAAACTTCTCTCCATCCACTTTCTCCATGCAATGCATAAAAACAAATACCTGCTTGCATGTTCACAACAGACCTCAAGTTTCCAGCTGTACTAAACCAGGCATCCCCCAACTCGACCCTCCAGCTGTTTTGGGACTACAACTCCCATCATCCCTAGCTAACAGGACCAGTGGTCAGGGATGATGGGAATTGTAGTTCCAAAACAGTTGGAGGGCTGAGTTTGGGGATGCCTATACTAAACTGAGCAGAGGGAGCAACAACACATAAAATCAGTGCATATCATCTCCCCACGAATGTGGATAGGAAACATCAAGACAGATTTGGGAGAAACAAATTTTTAAGTGCTTATGTGTGGGCAGAGAAGCACAAACAATTACACAGAAATAGTGACCCAAATACACACTAAACACCTTCTTGTGGGCAAAGCCTTTGAGAGAAGCTACGGCAGTTAAATTGGCCTTGTGTATATTTTGGCAAGCCTCTACCTTTTCAGTTCCTCATCTGTAAACTGGGAACACTAAGTGATGGGAGCTGATAAGAGGCAGAGCTATAAATGTGGAATTCCCAGATTGAATCTGGCATTTGTAGGTGGTTTCTGGAAAGCAATTATCTCTTGACTTCAGCTCTTGATTTACGGTATGAGGACAATTAGACTGATCTAACTTGCAGGGTTGTTATAAGGATTAAATGAAGACAAGGCTCTGAAATCTCTAAAAGCTTCATCCTCATTATTTATAAAGTTTATAAAGCATATTTGAAAACCAGTCATCAAAAGTCCCAGTAATTTAATTTATATTATATTACATTATATTGTGTTGTTGTTGTTATGATGTTATGTTATGTTATGTTATGTTATGTTGTTATGTTATGTTATGTTGTTATGTTATTATGTATTATATTATATTATATTATATTATATTATATTATATTATATTATATTATTACCGTATTTTTTGCCCTATAGGACGTACCTAGTTTTTTTAAAAAAAATTTTTAGAGTTTCAACAGATTTTATCATAACAAACAAAACAAAACAACACAATAACAGACAATAAATAATATAACACATAAAAATCAAACAAAAATATATAAGTTCAATTCTTAATTTCATGTACCTTACTTTCCTGACTTCCTCATACCTCCCTTTTCTGTATTCCAATTTCCAAATTGGTTTCAGCAAACTCTTCCATTATTTTGACTGATTTTAATGTTACTTAGTTTCTTTTAAATTAACCATTGCCTCTACTAACCACTTATCTTCTAATCCCCCATCATTGATTAATTTTGCTATGTTTCTTTACTTGTTACTTATAAAACATCTTTGCACGATCCTTTCAAACTTTGTCACTAATGCCGCACTATCTCTATATCCTGCATCGTTTTAACATTCAAATAGTTTACAATGTTTTTGCAGATAATCTTTAAATTTCATCCAATCTTCTTCTGTTTGTTCTTCTCCCAAGTCTCAGATTCTGCCAGTTCCATGTAGTCTATCAGTTGCATCTGCCATTCTTCCAAGGTGGGCAAATCTTGTGTCTTCCAGTACTTTGCGATGAGTATTCTTGCTGCTGTTGTTGCATACATGAAAAAGGTTCTATCCTTCTTTAACACCATCTGGCCAACAATGCCCAAAAGAAAGGCCTCTGGTTTCTTAAGAAAGGTATACTTAAATACCTTTTTCAGTTCATTGTAGATCATTTCCCAGAAAGCCTTAACCTTTGGGCACATCCACCAGAGGTGAAAGAATGTTCCTTCAGTTTCCTTACATTTCCAACACTTATTGTCAGGCACATGATACTGGTGTCATGTACCACCTATAAATCATTTTCATAATATTTTCTTTCAAAGCATTACATGCCGTGAAATTCATACCAGTGGTCCATAACCGTTCCCAGTCAGCAAACATAATGTTATGACCAATGTCCTGTGCCCACTTAATCATAGCTGATTTGACCGTTTTATCCTGAGTATTCCACCTTAACAGCAAGTTGTACATTCTTGACAATACCTTAGTTTTAGGTTCTAACAATTCCGTTTCTAATTTCGATTTTTCCACCTGGAAACCTATTTTCTTATCCATATTAAAGACCTCTCTGATTTGGTAATAGTGTAGCCAGTCTCACACTTTATCTTTTAATTTCTCAAAACTCTGCAATCTCCATGTATCTCCATCATGTTCTAGTATCTCCCAATATTTCGGCCATTTGGCCTCCATATTGAGTCTTTTCAGAGCCTTAGCTTCCATAGGTGACAACCACCTTGGGGTCTTGTTTTCTAATAAATCCTTGTATCTTGTCCAGACATTAAAAACTGCTTTCCTGACAATATGATTCTTTAAATGCTTTATGAGCTCTAACCTTGTCATACCACAAATATGCATGCCACCCAAACGCATTGTTGAACCCTTCCAAATCCAGAATGTCAGTGTTTTCAAGAAGTAGCCAGTCCTTCATCCAGCAAAAAGCTGCTGATTCATAATATAACTTCATGTCTGGCAAGGCAACCCCCCCCCCCTTCTTTAGCATCAGTCAGTATTTTAAATTTTATTCTGGGCTTTTTGCCCTGCCAGACAAATTTAGAAATATCTCTCTGCCACCTCTTGAAACAGTCCATCCTGTCTACAATCTGCAAGGTCTGAAACAAAAACAACATTTTTGGCAATACATTCATCTTTATAGCAGCAATTCGACCCAACAAGGAGAGCTTCAAATTTGACCATATTTCTAGATCTTTATATTAATATCAGTGTCAAACAGCCTCAAATTCCTAAAAACCTTCTTAGTCCTTTAATCTTTTGCAGAGCGAACCTTAAACACTTACAATGTCTCAAAAGGTGCGAGTTTCCAGCATAGCAATTCAATGTAGCAATCCACTGTAGCAATTCTAGCCAGTTGACAGTTCTAGCAATTTTGTAGCTCTAGTAATCTGGCAGCCCGGTTGCAGGGGTCTCTCAAAGATTTTGTAAATCCATAAGAAAGCAAGGATATATCCACAAGTAAAAGGTAAAATCCACGGGTAAAAAAGTAGGCTAAATTAAGTTGATGCTCAGATTAGTGCCCTTTAAAGACATAGTTACCAAGGCATTAGAAAGTTAAACGTCTTTGCTCTGAGTCTTTGTACAGAGCTGGGAGGCGGACTTCCTGGTTGCACCTCCCGCTTGAATGCCGAATTTCCAATAATTTAGTCCCCAGGTCAATAAACTTCGTCTTACTCACGGGTAATTGTTTTATAGCCGAATTGTCCCAGGAAGAAGGTCAGCGCTCACTGACAGCAGCTTCGCGGCTTCACTCCACAGAAAGAGCGATCGACTCACAGCACTGCGCCAGCCCTTTCACGCTCCGGAGCCCCTTATGGGGTTCCTTTGATCTTTCGGGGGGCGCAAATGGTGCCCGCTGAGTCCCACGGCCACAGGCTAACGCTGCCTGTGGTTTTCCAGCAAGGGTCTCCGCTTCGCCGTAGCGGACGACCCGTTTCTGCGGAGCTTCCCCTTCACCAAGTAAAGAGGACCACCATTGACGTTCGCGCCGCCCCCGGAAGTTTTTTTTTTGGGGGGGGAGAAATAAAGAAAAAAATTCCTCCCCCCCCGGCGGGAACTCCCGCAGGCCTCCCTAGGCTGCGGATATCTGCCTGAAGCGCAGGGCGCTCTGCTTCAGTGCGCCCTGCACTCGGGGCAGCAGGCTGCTATCCGCAGCCTAGGGAGCCCTGCGGGAACTCCCAACCCCTCTCGCTCTCCAAGCTTCAGCGAAAGCCTGCATTCGCCCCATAGGACGCACCCAGATTTCCCCTTCATTTTTGGAGAGGAAAAAGTGCGTCCTATAGGGCGAAAAATACGGTATATTATATTATATTGTTGTTGTTTAGTCGTTTAGTTGTGTCTGACTCTTCATGACCGCCAGGCACTCCTGTCTTCCACTGCCTCCCGCAGTTTGCTCAAACTCATGCTGGTAGCTTCGAGAACACTGTCCAACCATCTCGTCCTCTGTCGTCCCCTTCTCCTTGTGCCCTCTATCTTTCCCAACATCAGGGTCTTTTCCAGGGAGTCTTCTTTTCTCGTGAGGTGGCCAAAATCTTGGAGCCTCAGCTTCAGGATCTGTCCTTCCAGTGAGCACTCAGGGCTGATTTCCTTCAGAATGGATGGGTTTGATCTTCTTGTGAGGTTATTTCCCCTGCTGCATTTCAAGATGGGGCAGGGATGTGTCTCCAGCCAATGCACATAAACTTCCTTGTTTTCTCCACCCATGCAGTCGCCCATCAACCCCAGGAAGCTGCATTCTGCACATGTGTGACAGCTGCAAGGGGGCATGTTCGCAGTAGCACTTGGACTGAAGCTTGTTTGAGAAGAAAAACACACACATCGAAGAGCAGTATTTGTCAAGAAACAACGATACGATACGATAATCTTTATTGTCATTGTCCCATACAGAACAACGAAATTGAAAAAATCTACATCAGACATTCAAAAACCAACAGGCCTGCTCTTCCAGCTGTCCCAGCCTGGTTAACCCCCTAAAAACTCTGATACCCCATAATTAAGTACAATATACTTCCACAGAGACTACCTTACACTGCGTTTAAAAGCAAAATTGCATTTGGATAGAAACTGTTTCTAGTCCTAGTCTTTATAACCCTGTACCTTCTTCCAGAAGGCAGGCGCTGAAAGAGATTCTTTCCAGGGTGCGCACTATCCTGCACTATCTCTGCAGCTTTCTTATGGCGCCTGGAAGCATAGATTTGATCCAAGGTGGGAAGAGTGCACCCAATTATTCTCTCCGCAGTCTTTACAACCCTGGAGAGCATTGTTTCCCCCCTGACCATGCAGCTCCCAAACCACACACAGACCATAGACCATATGAATTGAAGCTAATGTTGTGTAGTTGTGTCTTCAAAAACTACCAGTGTGAACATAATCAATCCCATGATGGAAGCCAAGAGGACCACTGTGACATGAGCTTCTTTGGCACTGCATCCTGTGCAATGCCAAATCTTTTCTCGCTCTTGCCTTTCAGCTGCACATCTCTAAAGAGCAAAGCCACAGGCTGTGGTTTCTTGTTACTTGCTGGATTAAAACAAGCAAAAAAAAAAAAAGGGTGTGTGTGATAATGTCATCCCAAGAAGGGACTTGCATGCCCATCTTCTAACTATTATCTCACTGAGTCACCTTTGACAGCTTCTTCTTCTTCTTTTAAAAAAGGTCACTGTCACACTTCAAAGAACTGAGGGTTTTGAGGCAAAGTGAGAGCTAGAGGCTGCTAGCTCTTTTCATTGGTCCCTGCTCCTGGACCTTTTAACAGCATCTTGATCCTCAGACAACAGCAGGAGATGTTGCATCACCTCCAGATTTCTGCAAATCAAGCTGCAATTCTCAAAAGGCATATAAGCACAACGCCAGGATTAGTTTCTTGCCAGGATCAGTCTCTCTCTCTCCCCCCAGTTGCTAGCTGTCTCAAGATAATAATAATTCAGTTGTGGATTAACCAGGAGCAAGGTTCCACTCCCCACAATGTCTGCAGAGGTCATCCACCAGGGCGACCAGGGGTGACTCAGTTCCATGGCCAGGCTTGGATCCAGATTGGAATTGTTATAAGAAGAAAACTGCTCCTTTTCCCTTATGAGCCCAAGAGCCCATATAGAGTCCTTTTGTAGGTACTCTATTGGTAGGAGAAAATAACAGAGACCGACCAGATAAAATCGAGAAGCAAAGCAGCTAGCAAGCCTGATCTTTATTAACTGTTGCAACAGGGTGTTCCCCCACACGCAGGAGAGATGAGGTGCACCCAAAGTCATGCGCGCAAGCCCTTATATAGACATTTTAAATTGCCCGCCCTGGAGCCCAAGACCACCCCCAGAAACATCATACGTTACATCACAGAAGGGGTGTAGCCCAAGATGCCCCCCCCCCCGATACATCATACCTACATCACAGAAAAGGCGGTCTACAACAGAAATCTCAGTGCGTTGTTTATCTCCTGTCTGGCAAGTTACCCGATTGCATTATCTGGGTTGTTTGGCCACTCTTTTGTTATTATAACTACTTAATTCCTGAATCTAGGTCACAGGTCACAGGCTCACACCCTGTTCATATCTTGAATGTGCCCTTAAAACAGGATTTGTGAAGAAAGGATTTGTGAGGAAAGAGACAATGGGGAGGTTTCCCACTTTGACCTTGCAGAGAAATATTTGAGGTCAATTTGTTCAGGACCTAATCTGTGAGGTTTCAGACATGTGGTTTATATTATGAATACACACACACGCGCACACACACACACACAGAGACACACACACACACACACACACACACACACACACACACACAACCTTAAAATTCTTATAACAGAACAAATGTAAACAATCTGTGTCTTCCTAGAATGCCTGCAGCTGCCCCACCATGGTCCTTTCCACCACCTTCCTTAAAATTGGAGGTAAGGCAAGGTAAAGGTAAAGGACCCCTGGACGGTTAAGTCCACTCAAAGATGACTTATGGGGTTGCGGCACTCATCTTGCTTTCAGGCCGAGGGAGCTGGCGTTTGTCCGCAGACTGCTTTCTGGCTCATGTGGCCAACATGACTAAACCACATCTGGCACAACAGAAACCAGAGTGCATGGAAACACTGTTTACCTTCCCGCCGCAGTGGTACCTATTTATCTACTTGAGCTGGCATGCTTTTGAACTGCTAGGTTGGCAGGAGCTGGGACAGAGCAACAGGCGCTCACCCTATCGCGGGGATTCGAACTGCCAACCTTCTGATCGGCAAGCCCAAGAGGCTCAGTGGTTTAGACCACAGCACCACTTGCGTCCCACAAAATGGGGGTATTGGCAATTGGCTGTTGCAATCCAAAGGGTCCAGAAATAACCAGTTGGCTCCCTGTCTGCAAGATTTGATAAACAGGGAGGGACGGGGGGCGATGCTTTGCCACCTCGTCCACCTCCTCTGATTGCATAAGGTGAAAATGATCCCACAAAACATCCTTCGTAACTGTGCTGGGTTACCTCCAATTGGAGCTGCAACAAGTGTAGAGGCAAGATCACTCCAAAATGTCTCCCTCCACACTGGGAATCAGTAATAAAATAACTCTTCCGTCCAGCTACTGAAGGATGCAATGCAAGCTGCAAAATGTACTCTCCTGCTGCTGTTGCCTTTTATTGGCGCTACTATTTTAATTGGTATTTTTAAATCATTTGAATGTGGTCAAATGCAATATGTGAGCTGCCCTGGGAGGAGAAATTCTGGAGGGTGGGATAAATGAATATAAATTGTCAGTCAGTTTTATTGCACATAGCCAAAGCCTGCCGCAATGTACACAGAATCATTCAACAATTAAAAGAAAATATACAGGATTGATACAAAAAACTTAAAAGCTACAAAAGTACCTTAATATACAAGTTAAGACATTAAACAATAAAATTTACAAGCTAAAATTATCACATGGCCACTGTGCTGGGTTACCTCCAATTGGAGCTGCAACAAGTGTAGAGGCAAGATCATTATTTTTATTAAATAAAATAATGTTATTTAATACACTGTACAATTATATTCGGAGTTTGGTGACAAGAATATAGCTTTATGTAGATAGGGTCAAATAAATTCATCTCCTTTACAGTTGGTGAATAATAAATAAGAAAATAAAAAATAAAATAAAAACACAATTAAATAAAATACCCCCCCCCCTTTCTTTTTCCTGGCTCAACTGCCCCCCCCCACATAAGCAGAAATGGGTTTCTGTCCCCACTGGGTGAAAAAAAAGGGTTGCTTTTGGCAGAATATTTGGACTGTATGATATGTATTTGTATAATTTGGAATGCTTAATGTGATTTGATTGGATTGTTAAAATGGAAAATTTAATAAAAAGTATTTTTAAAAAAAGAAAATAAATGTTGCTCTCATGTTAAGCATTCATGATGACACCAGAGTTTTGGGATATTTGCTTAAAAGCTGATGGGGGGGGAGAGGATCACAAAGGGGGGGGCTCCCCTAACTTGACATTCAGAAAAGAAAGGTTATGGGCTGGGCTGTGGAGTTCTGACCTCACCGGCACGCCAAGTGAGAAGGCAGCAAGGAGGTGTTGAGGTTTCTGGGCTGTCTAAAGCGCTTTTGGAGAAGGAGGCGGGCAAGTACGTCACCTCGGGGCCAGCCTCCCCAAATGCTCGTCATAGCTCGGGGGAAATTCCCAGCCCTGCGCGGGGTAGGTGGGGGGGGTGGAGGGATAGTAGTAGCAGCTGGAGTCCGGCGAGAGCAGCCCAGACCAGGAACAGAAACATCGGGAGGCACAAGCTGCAGCCTGCGAGACGGACAGCTTTGCAAAAAGCAATCCCCGATCGGGCAGACAACGCCAGCGGGAGGAAGCAGCGCCATGGCTGGTAAGTGATCTGAAGGAAATCAGCCCTGAGTGCTCACTGGAAGTGATCTTTTTGGCGCATCTCCGCGGGGCAGGAACCCAAGCTTTGCGCGCACAATGTCCCCGCTGGGAAAGACCTTTCTCTCTCTCTCTCTCTCTCTCTCTCTCTCTCTCTCTCTCTCTGCCAGAGACCTGAGCTGGAGTAATAATGAAAATAAATTCTAAGAAGATGGTATGACTCAGAACTTTCTTCTTTTTTTGGCATGTTAGCAGACACACGCGCAAACACACTTTCCCCACCTCAGTCTGAGAGAGAGAGAGAGAGAGAGAGAGAAGGAGGGAGAGAGAAAGAAAGAAAGAAAGAAAGAAAGAAAGAAAGAAAGAAAGAAAGAAAGAAAGAAGCAAGCACAGCTCTTTGGAGGCCGATAAGCCGTCTGTGAGATGCAGCGTTTCATGTTGCCACATCACAGAACTGTACAGCTGGAAGGGACTGCAAGGCACCTAGTGCAAACTCCTGCCCTGCAGGAATCTTTGGCCCGACGGTGGGACTCGAACCCACGACCGTGAGGTTAGGAGTCTCCTGCTCTACTGACTGAGGTGTTTGGTTTGCTCTGTGGAAGAACACAAGAGCCAGAGGCAAAGCAGGGAGCTGATATTATTATTATTATTAATAATAATAATAATAGTAATTATTATTCATCCGTAGATTTCAGGGTGGTTCACAGCGTTAAGCACCTGTAGCTTCTCTTGATCTGGAGATGAAGTGGTTGGAGATGAAGTTTGACTCGTGGCATCTTCTCACAGCCTTAAAAATGGTGCCACCGTCTGTTGTGGCTGTTTGCCGTGGCGGCTGGGCTCTACCTCAAAAGTCAAGGCAGTATGTCTCTGAATACCAGTAGCTGAGAACTGCAAGTGGTGTCAGCCCCTAGAGTATTCTTTCAGGCTTTCCACAGGAATCTGTCTGGCTACTGTGAGAAGAACAGGATGCTGAATGGACCAGTGGCCTGATCCAGGAGGCTGTTGTGAAGGTTTTCCTTAAGGCAGGGATGTGTCAACTCCGGCCCTCCAGGCTCCTTGCTGTTGCAGCATTTAGGCAACGCTTTAGATACCTGGAAGTGCTTTGCATGCATTATCTTCGTAATCCTTACCTGTAAGGTGGGTCAGACTCAGCACATCACAGCCTCATTGCAGGTAAGGGGTTTGTGTGGACAGGCCACCTCCTGAACTGAAGCAGGGATCTTAAGTGTAGAATAAGCTCTTTTTGCTGCTGTGCTGTAACAGCCAGCTCTGAGACATTTGTGGCCACCAGCTCCCTCAAGTCCAACCACCACTGAATACCAACTATAACAATGAAAAACTATAACTATAACAATGAAAAGGTAAAGGGACACCTGACCATTAGGTCCAGTCGTGACCGACTCTGGGGTTGCAGCGCTCATCTGGCTTTACTGGCCGAGGGAGCCAGCATACAGCTTCCGGGTCATGTGGCCAGCAGGACTAAGCCGCTTCTGGCGAACCAGAGCAGCACATGGAAACACCGTTTACCTTCCCTGCCGGAGCAGTACCTATTTATCTACTTGCACTTTGACGTGCTTTTGAACTGCTAGGTTGGCAGGAGCAGGGACCGAGCAACGGGAGCTCATCCCGTTGCGGGGATTTGAACCGCCGACCTTCTGATCGGCAAGTCCTAGACTCTGTGGTTTAAACCACAGCGCCACCTGTGTCCCTAACAATGAATTAATGGGGCATACATTATTTATTTTTAAAGGGATGGGCGCTGATAACCCCATGAGAGATGCTTTGCTGGTAGTTTTGTTGTTGTGGTTTTTGCTGCTTGTCAGTTCATACTACAAATGTTCTTTAGAACCTTGTCTGTGTGCAAGAGCAAGCCTTCGGAGCATTCCACCCACTTTAAAATATATTTTCTCCCTCCTATGTTGAGACAGTCTCCCCAGGCAGTGCTGGCATTCTGTGGTTACTGCCTGACTTCAGCTATTGCTGTGCTAAATCTCTTCTTCCCATCACTTGGCTTTTACTTAATGACATGTATTTACACACCACAGAGAGAAAAGGGATCAACTAGAATTTCCCCTCACTGTGGTGTGTGGAGAGGCACATTTACTTACAATGAATTGCCACTAACTTCAAGGGAATTTACTTCCGTATATACATACTTAGAAAGGCAGCCTTTACGTGTCCGTGTGGTTGATTTAATAAACAACAACAACACAGTTTGAAATAATTCAGTTCAAGCCACAACTTTGCCCCCATAATGTTTTCATTTCTAATTTTTATTATTTTGAATTCAAAAGGGAAAATATGAAGAGAGCAAGGTTAGAAAATATAAAGCCATAATTGGCTATGCAGGCTCAGGTTGATAGCAGGATAAGTCAGTATCAAGCCAACAACAGATCAATCAGCACTGAAACCTTAATACTTCCTCAACTGCATTCCAAGTAAAGCTCTTCTGTTGACCTTCTGCCTAAATACCATTCTCAGGATTGAGGACATACATTTCCTAGAAACCAAGCTGCAGTTCACAGGAGCCATTTGGGAAAGTTGTGGACTTTAAATGTCTTACACTACATAGTAAGGACACCAAATGAAAAGTATCAATAAGCCAACAATTGATGAGCTGGGAGGGCTTCCCTTCTCTGCAACTGGCACAACAACAACAACTCATCTCAAGTCTTTGGGAATGAGGATACAAACAGCCTGCTTATGAACCCTTGGGAAAATATGCTTTCTGACTTTTAGAGAAATTCATGAAGTTATGAGGCATCACAGTTCACGTCACCAGACTCTGTCTGAGTAGGATTCACTCATTTGACTTGGTATTCGTCACACAGACCAGATGTCTTGTGGCAAATGCTAGATGATAATGGGGGGGACGGACCCCATAATTTTTAAAAATAATTTCACAAGAAATTTGTGCACACCTGATGTTCTACAGTGTGTGCAGGAGATAAATGCTGTCTCTCCCTTCCTCCAGTTTTTAAATTATGTTGTTGTTGTTGTTTAGTCATTTAGTCATGTCCGACTCTTTGTGACCCCATGGACCAGAGCATGCCAGGCACTCCTGTCTTTAAATTAAATTAAATTTAAATTATACATCTTTATTATATACTTTTAGGTACCAGGCGAAAGCGTCCCTCTTTGGCTGAATGGCTCTTATGCCATTTTAAATGTGTTGGGCACAGGAGATTATTGGGTTTTCCTTGTTTTTGTTTTGATTATGTATTTAATTTTTTTTATTATTGTAGTTTTGTGTTGTGAACTGCAGGGCGGTATACAAATTTAGTAAATAAATAAACCCCATGGATGACTTCCAGCTTGGATAGAAGTGAAACAACTTGATGACTGCCACCAATTCATGAAAACCAAGCCAGAACATAGCAGAGTGTCCTTTCTCTGCTGACGCTGTCCAGTCCAGTTGCCTTATGTGGGATATTTGCCTCCTGCCAGTCCACTTGCCTGCTGTGAGAGAAATAAGGAAGGCAGTGGTTTAATGCAGTAGGAGAGGATTTGGAAAGGGTGTCGTTCCCGCCAACCTCACCCTGCCTGCCACTTGATGCAACAGCTCTGAACAAAAAAAAGGGGGAGGGAACCAGTGTCACAGAGGAAGAGGCGAAACACCTTGGAGGAAGTAACTGAGCCTCATGAAGGAAGTAGCTGAGTCTCAGAGCGGTGGAGGACGGCTGTTTTAACTTTATGATTTTGTTTTGGTTATGCATCAGTGTATTATTCCCCCTTCCTTACAGGAAGGGTGTGGCTCTGCTGTCAAGCCCTGCGGAATGACTGAGGTAAAAAGTGACTTCAGGATTTAGTTTGAAGCAGGGCTTTTGTTTTTTGTGTCCCGTCCCACCCCCCCAAAAAAATCCAAGGCTCAGCCCTTGGTAGATGTGAGCAGAGGGCTTGGCCCCCGCCGTTGAGCAATGCCAGCCGTCTCTTCCACTTCTGGGAATATAAGAAAGGTTTAGCGTTTAGGCGTCAGAGTGGATTACTTCCAAGTAGTTTTAAGCCCTCTCCAGGTATCCTGGAGTTTCAGACCTTGAGAATCTGAGGGGAAGGAGTTTGGGAGATGATGGGTGATGCCCAGCAAATTAAGAGAGGAGCTTAGTGAAGGGTGGTTTGTTTGGGTTTTTTGATATTATTATTATTGTTGTTGTTGCTTAGTCGTTTAGTCGTGTCCGATTCTTCGTGACCCCATGGACCAGAGCACGCCAGGCACTCCTGTCTTCCACTGCCTCCCGCAGTTTGGTCAAACTCATGCTGGTAGCTTCGAGAACACTGTCCAACCATCTCGCCCTCTGTCGTCCCCTTCTCCTTGTACCCTCCATCTTTCCCAACATCAGGGTCTTCTCCAGGGAGTCTTCTCTTCTCATGAGGTGGCCAAAGTATTGGAGCCTCAGCTTCACGATCTGTCCTTCCAGTGAGCACTCAGGGCTGATTTCCTTAAAGAATGGATAGGTTTGATCTTGCAGTCCATGGGACTCTCAAGAGTCTCCTCCAGCACCATAATTCAAAAGCATCAATTCTTCGGCGATTAGCCTTCTTTATAGTCCAGCTCTCACTTCCATACTTCCATACATCACTACAGGGAAATTATTATTATTATTATTATCTGTTATTTATTTCGAGTATTCATAGACCATTTTCACCTCAGATGGTCACAAAGCAGTTTACAAAACAATCAATGAAACAATTTATCAGTCAAATAATATGGTGTTTAAAACAAGGGGGGGAAAACCAACAACACCACACAGGTGAAAACATAAGTTCCAGAAATATATTTAGCTATATTCATAAGGATGAAACCTAGTTGTGGAGGCATAGGATGTCAACTGGTGGGTCAGGGAGTTTAGCATAAGGAATCCATTGTTGCTACACTTATGAAGCCAATATCTTACCCACAGTATTAGGATCAATATCCCTCCGAATTCCAGTTCCTGGAAACAGAAGGGTGGTGTTGTGCTTTATGTCCTGTTTGTGGGTGTTCCCATCTGGTTGGGGAAGAAAATAATAGAATTATAGAGTCGGAAGGGACCCTGAGGATCATCTAGTCCAACCCCCCGCAATGCAAGAATTTGTGGCTGTCCCATACTGGGATCGAACCTGCAACCTTGGTGCTAACAGCTCTGTGACCAACTGAGCTGTGTTGGAATAGATGGGCCTTTGGTTCAATCCAGCAGGGTGCTTCTTATGCTCTTATGCTTTTAAGCCAATCGTCAGTCTTAGCCCCTCATCCTGAGATTTTGCTCCATCGCTAAAAGGAGCCTGCAAGGCTAACATATGGTCTAACACCTGAGACCTGGACACCCTACCTGAGCCACGGCGCCTCTCATTTTTCAATGATGAAAATGATTAAAAAGTGCTTTTGTCTTGCCTCTTCTATCCGTAAGATGCAGCAGGTTATCGCACACAGGCTCACAACGAGCAAGGCGCATTAAATGCACCGTGCAAATTGCAACACCAAAGGGCCATGCACTCTTATATCCACAGCCTTTGTTAGCAGCATGTCAGCAGTTTGCCCTGAGAATTACAGTGGTACCTTGGGTTACATACGCTTCAGGTTACAGACTCTGCTAACCCAGAAATTGTGCTTCAGGTTAAGAACTTTGCTTCAGGATAAGAACAGAAATTGGGCTCCGACGGTGCAGCGGCAGCAGGAGGCCCCATTAGCTAAAGTGGTGCTTCAGGTCAAGAACAGTTTCAGGTTAAGTACAGACCTCCAGAAAGAATTAAGTACTTAACCTGAGGTACCACTGTAGTGCTTGAATGAGTGTATTAATAACACTGCTTCCTTCTTTCAGACAGGAATAAGGTTACTGCACTTCGTAGCTGTGTTTTGTTCTGTTTTTAAAGGGTTGTCCCCAACTTCTAGAAAAAAACGACACTCCATATTCAGCAGGATTGTATCCACCCCTCTTTCTAAAGTTCGCTAGGAAAAACAAGGACAGTTTTCTGAAACAGAGACGCACTGCTTTTACCTCTCAGCATTAAAAAATATCTAGCCTTTCAGCCTAACCCTTGTCACAAACTACAATGCTAACTTCCTCACATGTTGTGGGTGGGAGTTAGAACACAAGCCTGCTGTGCATCATCGCCATCACTCCGATGAGCAAAACGCCTCAAATTATGACAGGGCCAGGTTGTTAGTTGTGGTGGGAGTACTTTTAAATCGCCCTAACCTCTGGGTAGGAGGTGTGGAATTGCTCAGAGAGACACGTTGCCTCATGTCTTGTAAGAGTTGTTGTAAACATGTAAAGTTCTTTGCACATCAGATATACCGCATGCAAATGAATATCACATGCTGCACACGGTTCGGGGGTGGGAAGGAGATCCTCATTCCACTGTTATTTCCTTCGCTGCTCCATTTAGAAATTTCACACAGTAACACTAGACGTGCAGTTTGCAGGTTGCTGGCTGCTGCCAAGTACCATTTATATGTGGGAGTGGCTGAAATATACAATAGTGGACTATTGCTTTCAAGGTGCTTCTGTTCAGATTTGTTGTTGATGACATTTGGCTAGGGGGCCTGTGCAAAATGCCATCAAATCTAAAATCTATCATCTATCTATGTATCTATCATCTATCTATCTATCATCTATTTATTTATTTATTTATTTATGTATCTATCATCTATCTATCTATCTATCATTTATTTATTTATTTATTTATCATCTCTATCTATCTAGATCTATCAATCAATCATCTATCTATCTATCTATCTATCTATCTATCTATCTATCATCTATCTATCTATCTATCTATCTATCATCATCTATTTTATTTATTTATTTATTTATCTATCTATCATCTCTATCTATCATCTATCTATATTTATCTATATCTATCTATCTATCTATCTATCTATCTATCTATCTATCTATCTATCTATCTATCTATATCTATCTATCTATCTATCTATCTATCTATCTATCTATCTATCTATTTATCTATCATCTATCTATCATCTATTTATTTATTATCTATCTATCATCTCTATCATCTATCATCTATCTATCTATCTATCTATCTATCTATCTATCTATCTATCTATCATCTATCTATATCTATCTATCTATCATCTATCTATCTATCTATCTATCTATCTATCTATCTATCTATCTAATCATCTATCTAATTTATCTATCATCTATCTATCATCTATCTATCTCTATCTATCATCTATCTATCTATATCTATCTATCATCTATCTATCTATCTATCTATCTATCTATCTATCTATCTATCTATCATCTATCTATCTCTATCTATCTATCTATCTATCTATCTATCTATCTATCTATCTATCATCTATCTATCTATCTATCTATCTATCTATCTATCTATCTATCTATCTATCTCTATCTATCTATCTATCTATCTATCTATCTATCTATCTATCATCTATCTATCATCTATCTATCTATCTATCTATCTATCTATCTATCTATCTATCTATCTATCATCTATCTATCTATCATCTATCCCCCCCCCCTCTCTCTCTCGTATCATACTGATTCATTGAGGAACTTGGGTCCCTTTGACTATGACTATGTGCAGTATTTGCCCCCAATTATGTCTATTCTTCTTCTCTGCCAGCAATACAAAATCTCAGCCTCCAGTTGGGAGAGACTCCCTGTCTGAACCCCTGGAGAGCTGCTGCTACCCAGTGTAGACAATACTGGCCTAGAAGGATCAGTGATCTCTCTGAGCTTCTTATGAGTTTCTTTTGATACCTCCACCTAGTTCTTTGGAACCTAGTTATCATCACTCAGTTCCTGGGCTTCCCATGTACAACAGTTTCCCCAGAGACTCCAGGACTGATATGCAGATGTGACTACTAGAGAATAAACCACATTTCAACTATGCTATCCTACATGGGGGGACGCAGGTGACGCTGTGGTCTAAACCACAGAGCCTAGGGCTTGCTGATCGGAAAGTCGCCAGTTCGAATCCCCCGATGGGGTGAGCTCCTGTTGTTCGGTCCCAGCTCCTGCCAACCTAGCAGTTCGAAAGCATGTCAAGTGCAAGTAGATAAATAGGTACCGCTCTGGCGGGGAAGGTAAATGGTGTTTCTATGTGCTGCTCTGGTTCGCCAGAAGTGGCTTAGTCATGCTGGCCACATGACCCGGAAGCTGTCTGCAGACAAACGCCAGCTCCCTCGGTCTATAGAGTGAGATGAACACACAACCCCAGAGTCATCCATGAGTAATGGGTACCTTTACCTTTACCTTTTATGCTACATGGACTTTGAGAGGGTTTAAAAGGGTCTGTTAATATTGCTCACCAACAGATGCAATAGGAAAGGAGGAATGGGGAAAGGAGAACACAGCAAACCTTAGAGCAGTTGCACCATCTCTTCCCAGCAGGTGTTGCTGGGCTGGTCTCCCCTTTGGCATGATGGTCTTCCTAGGAGCTGGAGGGTGCAGCCTCTCACCAGCCCTTGGTCTCCTGGCCAGAGGTGGAGGCCATGCTTCCCATAATCTCTGCAGACAATCTCCAGAGCAACTAGCAGCTAGAGCTGGCCATAGCTGTCAACTTTTCCCTTTCTTCTGAGGAATCCTATTCGGAATAAGGGAATTTCCATCACATCCTTCCTAGGAGGCAAAAGGGTGGTGACTCCATTAAATAAGATACTGTAAAATTGGGAGGGGGGGTTGGCCCTTGGCCTCTCCCTTCTCTTTTGGGAAGCTCTCCCTTCTTGCCTGCCCTGCCTCTTAAGAAGGTAAGAAGGGATCGGGCCAAAGACCTTGTTCTTATGTTAGGCAACTAGGCATGCACAAGAAGCCTGAGTGCAACACTGATCTCCCCACAGCGGGTATTTTGAGGCCTACTGCCTTCCAGCAATCCTCTTCTGTAAGACCTATGTGTGGATATGCATTGACAGCAAGGCTAGCTTGCAACACTCCCTGTTTTACATCTGCCACTCTCTGTTCAACCTAGTTTCTAGAGCAGGGTTTCCCAAACCTGGGTCTCCAGCTGTTTTTGGACTACAGCTTCCACCATCCTGCTAGCTAGGAATAGAGGAACTCCAGGAGGCAGCCCAGTGGCAGACAGAGGTAAAAAAGCAGAGCCAGATCTTAAGAACCAAATCAGTTCAGCCTAGCCAATGGCAGCCTGTGGTGCCTGTCCAGTCCCCAGCTTCCTCAACATTACATTGGTTTAGCCAATCACAGCCAGAAGCTTTGTTGTCGCCACCACACCTTGCTGCATTACAGGATAGGTTGTAATTGACTCCACTCAAGTGTAAACATTGCTGCATCAGGGGCACTGCTCTCCCTTTCTGCATCTCTTCATTGTGCTGAGCACCACCACTCTCTCCATAGCATAGCTGTCAACCGTCCCTTATTTGGCAGGAAAGTCCCTTATCCCAGCGCTGTGTCCCTCTGCTGTCCCTTATTGATGATGTCCCTTAAATTTCCCAGATTTCAAAGGAAGCAGCTCCTCTCCCTCCCTGCCGGCCTTTCAGGGAGGAGGGAGGCTCCAACTGTGTTGCTTGGCTGAGTTGCTCACCCAATAAGGAGTCTAAGAACGACAACCTTGCATGTCTTGTGCCGATCAAATCGGCCACGTTGCCTGGGGACTCGCCTTTGCTCAGCGCTTCCCAGCGGAGAAGTGACGGTGGTTTTCCTTGCTGCGTCCCCTTTGCCGGGTTGCTGCGTTGTGGGAACCACCGCTTGAGGCTTTGTTTGGCTTTGGCTCGGAGGGGCTCAGAAGTTGAACATAGCTGTGCTCTGAAAATCCCTTATTTTGGCTGCTTGATCCCTTATTTTCGAGGCTGCTGGTCCCTTATTTTCAAATCTGTAAGTGGACAGCTATGCTCCATAGCTGAGTGGTAGAACATCTGCTTCGCATGCAGAAGGTCTCAGGTTCAATCCCCAGCATCTCCAGGTAGGACTGGGAGAAGCCCACCATCAGACATCCTGGAGAACTGCTGCCAGTCAGTGTAGACAATACTGAGCAATTCAGTTGACTAGATAGCATGGGAGGCTGCCTTAAATGTTTAGACTGTTGTCTTTCTAGCTCAATATTGTCTACTCAGCATCTCTCCAGGATCTCAGGCATCACTTTTCCCATCACCTTTGCGCCTGGTCCTTTGAGCTGGAAACGCCAGGGATCAAACCTGTGACCTTCTGAGTACAGGTACATGAGCTCTGCCGCTGAGCTACAGCCTTTGCCGTACAAATTTGTTTGCCTGAAGCTGTTCATTGTTTCTGCTGATGTTTTGGTACTTTGAGCTGTTGCTTTGACCTTGTTTTTCCATTTCCTCATCATGGTCTGGAAAGCCAGTAACAGTTGGAGGTACAATTCAGTGCCTTAGGACATTTTTATTTTAGGAAGATTGACGTATTTATATAGGGTGGATACTAATTCCCCGCCCCCCTTAAACCCCTTCCCAAATATCCAATCCAATCCAAATCTTTATTACGGTCATAGACCAGCATAGTTCACAAATATCCACACATTAAATAAGTATCTCAGTTTAAGCACCTTTCAATAAAACCTCTAAAAAACAAAAAATGCTAATGAACACATTTTGGGGGAAGTGTCACATTTATTTATTCAAAGGTTGATTTTTGCATGTAGAAACTTTAGCATCAAAATGCATATCTTCAAGCAACTTTGGTTTAGAATCTGTGCCTCAGAGGACTTGCATAAAGGTTGATTGCATAAAGGTTCATTTCGGTATTCCTGGCACTAATTAGCAGTCAGTTACAAAGGAAGTCCAAAAATGTAACCAAACCTGTATTGAACTTGTTCCGGGTGCATGTATAATCTGCTTATTCAAGTAAAGAGCTACCAGATTTCAGGATTTTTGGAAGAGTGACAAATGAATGGGTGATTTAGAGCGCTATTAAGATGTGTATCTCCGACTGCAGACAATATATTTTAAGCTGGTTAGCGGCCTGTTATGGGAGGGTGTCCCCCCCCCTTTCAAACAACAGGGGAAGTTTCTAACTTCCTAGTAAAGCCATATGTTTCTAGCTAATTGCCCCTTTGTAATGGTTACATTGATAAAGAAGGGGAAGTCTCCAAAATACTCTGAAGTAAAGCTCTCTTTGCTTCAGACATGTGAATTCCAAGCATTGTGCAATAGAAAAAAGCCACGTTAAAAAGCTTCTCCATTTTTCATTGATCCAGTATTAAATTCCTCATCTCCACATCAGTTTGTGATTTTCTTCTTCCTCTGAAATTTGGTGGGAGGTTCTCCCAATTTACATATACAGTATGTGTGAGGTTTCGTCTGATTTTCACGTTTCTGCAAATCAACTTCCCCAGATAGAATGTGTTTCTGTATGTTATTTTCACCAATATATGCCTGTTGGTTGATGATCACCTTGCCCTACCATGGTGCATTTTGTGTACACCTTACTTGGTTGGGGAACTGCACTGCAAAACACGAAAAAATGCAGATGTTGTTCATTTTGCATAGCAGTTCAAAAGCACATCAAAGTGCAAGTAGATAAATAGGTACTGCTCCGGCGGGAAGGTAAACGGTGTTTCCGTGCGCTGCTCTGGATTCGCCAGAAGTGGCTTAGTCATGCTGGCCACATGACCCAGAAAAACTGTCTGCGGACAAACGCCAGCTCCCTCAGCCTGTAAAGCAAGATGAGCGCCACAACCCCAGAGTTGGCCACGACTGGACCTAATGGTCAGGGGTCCATTACTGTTTCAGAAAATGTGAATTAGATAGGTTTGTCTATTCGAACAGAAGCTACCCCAGCCCTTAAAACCTCTGCCCCTCCCTGATGGTTTGCTTTCCTAGATCTGCAGCCTAAGTGGTGTAGTACAGTACCTTATCACTGGATTCTGCTAAAATGTATAAATCTGGCCTTAACAGGCTGCATGCATGGGGCTCTGCTAGTTGTTCTGTTGGTGACCGTGTCCTGAAGAACATGGGGAAAGCACAGATTTCTTTTTTCAAAGTAAATATGAATTTGAACATAGAATTATAGAGTTGGAAGGGGTCAAACCCTTGGGATGCAGGAACCTTTTGCCCAACGTGAGACTCAAACCCACAACCCTGAAATTAACAGTCTCAATCTCTACCAACTGAGCTATTCCTTTGGACTGTGTCTTTGAACACTGAGTTTTGCTTTTGCACATAATACACACTGTTGGAGATATTAATTTCCAACCACAGATCAAGTGGTTGGAAAGAAGCTGGTTCTTGACTTAGTGAAGTGCAGGTGATGTCATCATCAAAATAAGAAACCAAATAACTTTCTCTCCCTCCTTCTCTCTCTCTCTCTCTCTCTCTCTCTCTCTCTCTCTCTCTCTCTCTATCTCTCTGCCTCTTGATTTTAGGCCAAAAAGACAAGAGTTTTTAAGCAGCAATGCAGCAGCTGGTTGAGACAATTTTATTAACGATTTTGATTTGCTTTCATCAGGTCTGTGGCTGTATAATAAAAGTTGATTTTTGAATTTCATTAATCCAGCTAGCCTCAATCAAGCCATTCCTTCCTAATGAAACGACCGGTTTTTGGTTTTAACACATTTTTTTAAAGAAGACTGGTTTTCCCTCAAGCAGAACCACATAAAATTAATCCATGATATGATAAACACACAAGATAATAATAATTTGACAAATAAAGTTGCATATTCAAAAGATGAGCAGAAATATGTGTGTGACTCGCTGTGGTTTAAAGCATTTTAAAATACACACACACACCACTAATTAGAAGAAAAGGCTTCCAGTGGCTTACATAAGATCAGTAAAATCAAGGCAATCCCTGTCCTCAAGTTTACAATTTAAAAGACACAGCATAAAATGATAAAGGGATGAGGAGAGAAGAGGAAAACAAGCAAACTTAGCTACCAATTGTTAATTTTGCATAGCTGCTCTGATATAGAATAGCTAGCACAATAAACAGTTCAGAAAGAGGAGGAGCTGGTTTCTCAGTAGGGACAATGGACAGGCAGTGTTTTCCATGGCTTCTGC
The DNA here is from genome assembly GCF_964106915.1 of Podarcis gaigeae. Classification (NCBI taxonomy): domain Eukaryota; kingdom Metazoa; phylum Chordata; class Lepidosauria; order Squamata; family Lacertidae; genus Podarcis; species Podarcis gaigeae. The sequence goes on from NC_139680.1 coordinate 114,080,837, forward strand.
TTCAGAAGAGACAACACACACTTTTCCGTACATATTTATGACATACTCTTGTACTTTGCTTCACAAACCCAATTTCAGGCTACACATCAATATGACACGTGAAGCTGCTGGAAACAGCAATCCGTTCGGAGAACAATAACTCGCATATACTCTTAGCTAGCATAGCTTAGCAAAAACAACAACACAGAGAAATATTTATCACAAATCATTCTTATTTAAACCATAGTTCCAAGGTTGAGAGAAGCACCTGTTCAGACAGTCTTAATTAATCCTATCAGTCCCGATTTCTAAGAGGAGTTTTCTGCCTTATCCGCAACTAAGCGAAGGGCTGTGATAACTGTGGCAGAGTACTGAAGTTTCCAGGTTCAACCCCTTGGCATCTCCAAGTAGGACTGTGAGAGGACCCCTTCCTGAAGCCCTGGGGTGCTTCTGCAAGTCAGTGTGAACAACACTGAGCTGTAGGGACCAGTGGCTTTACCCAGTATAAAGCAAAAGGATATGTTTTTCTCTGTATTGGGTCCCCGGCTATTGTTGGACTACAACTCCCATCATCCCTAGCTAGTGGGACCAGTGGTCAGGGATGATGGGAATTGTAGTCTGAGGACCCAAGTTTGAGAAACACTTCTCTACAGGTATAAATGGGTGTATGAAAATGCGTATTGCAGAATTTGCAACGGGAGAGAGACCTGATTCCTACATCCTCTGTTTGTAGACTTTTCTGCCTGCTGTAAGGGAATACCTTTTTTAAAAAATAACATGTTGCACTGTTTTCTTTCTTTCCAAAGATGGTCATGAACCATACATTGAAATATGTGAGCAGCCTAGACAGAGAGGGATGCGTTTCCGGTACAAATGTGAGGGGAGATCAGCAGGCAGCATTCCGGGAGAACACAGCAGTGATATGAATCGGACTTTCCCGGCCCTACAGGTATTCCTCTTCGTTATTGTCTTTTTGTCTTTCCCTTCTTTTAAAAAGGAACCAGAGTTGTTTTGCCCAAGAGGCAAATGCTTATTGTTTGATTTACTTACTTACTTACTTATTTCATATTTCGCTTGATTGTAAAACAAAGAAAGAAAGAAAGAAAGAACCCTCAAATTGTTTTACAAAATAGATAACACAATAAAATCGGGGAAGGGGTGCAACAACACTTTAAAACATAAAAAGTTAAAATACTAAAACAGATTAAAATTACCTCAGCTTCCTAAGCATCTGAGTAGGCTTGTCTAAACAAGAATATTTTAGCAGGCGTTGAAAATATTGCAACAAAGGGGCTTTCCTGATATCAACAGACGCAGGTCCCAAAGTGTAGGAATCGGTGATGCCACACTATATGATCGAATGCTTACAAATGCAGAACGGATATTACGTGGCACCTGCCAGTTCTGCCAATCAAAGTGGTTGAGTGGGCACATGGGAGTAAGGCAATTCCACAGGCTTCACAGGCCACTAACAGCCAAATTATATGCATGTCTACTTGGAAGTAAGGGACATTGAATTCAGTCAGTAAGTAGAACAGGCATAGGCAAACTCGGCCCTCCAGATGTTTTGGGACTACAACTCCCATCATCCCTGACTACTGGACCTGTTAGCTAGGGATGATGGGAGTTATAGTCCCAAAACATCTGGAGGGCCGAGTTTGCCTATGCCTGGAGTAGAATAATAGAATCATGGAATTGTTGAGTTGGACGGAACCCCGAGGGTCCAAGCCCCTACAATGCAGGAATCTTAACTAGATCATACATGACAGGTGACCATCCAACCTCTGCTTAAAAACCTCCATGGAAAGGGAGTCCACAACCTCCTGAGGGAGTCTGCTCCACTGTCAAACAGCTCTTAGGTATAGCACTGCAGGAGAAGGGCCCTTCCAGACCACCTGCTTATTGAACCTTCATTCTGATTTGTTTATGGGGAGGTTAGATGATGCTGTCTCAAAGCAAGTGCTATCTCAACTTCCCAGTGCATTTTCCTGTCACTTTCGTTATCTTAAGAACTCTGATCTTACAGTAAAAACAGAATGGGGGGGAACCAATTTAAAATACAGGTTAAAATGCAGCCTCATTTTAAAAGTAGCCCATAGATCAAAACCATAAGGGGAGGGAAACATAAGGGTCAGACTGAGTCCAAACCAAAGGCCAGGCGGAACAGCTCTGTCTTGCAGGCCCTGCAAAAAGATGCCAAGTCCTGCAGGGCCCTAGTCTCTTGTGACACAGCGTTCCACCAGATCGGGGCCAGCCCTGGCCCTAGTTGAGACCAATCTAACCACCTTGCGACTTTGGACCTCCAAAATGTTGTCATTTGTGGACCTTAAGGTCTTCTGCGGGGCATACCAGGAGAGGTGGTCCAGTAGGTACGTGGGTCCTAGGCCACATAGGGCTTTAAAGCTCAAAACCAGACAAAACAACAAATTTAAATGACTAATTAGAATTTTTTTAAAAAAATCATAGCAAGAAGACTAGCTACCAGGTTTGACAATCCCTTTTGAATCCCATAAGAGTGTGGTGATGATAACACTAAGGTTGCAGGTTCAATCCCTGTATGGAGCAGCTGCATATTCCTGCATTCAAGGGGGTTGGACTAGATGATTCTCAGGATCCCTTCCGACTCTGCAGTTTTATGGTTCTATTATAGTTCCTTGGGAACAAAATATTTCAGGGGCCACAGTTGTGAAGGCCCCGCTTCCAAGGTTTACTTGTTGCCGTGTCAGCGTTTCCTTGCTGCCTGAGATTGTGAAGGACTTTAAAGGTTAAAACCAGCATATTGAAATAGAACCTGGAGACGTTTCTTTTAATCAGGGCAGCTGGTTACGCCTTGAACATGACAATTCCTCTCCACGTCTGACAAAAGGCACAAGGGTGATGAGCTCTCCCCACTCTCTTTTTCCTTTGCAGGTGTTCAATTACTTTGGGAAAATAAAAATCAGAATAACGTTGGTGACTAAGAACGAGCCATACAGACCTCACCCCCATCGGCTGGTTGGAAAAGACTGCGAAAATGGTTTCTATGAAGCTGAATTTGGGCCGGAGCGCAGAGTTCTGATGTAAGTAGTGGCTGCTGTTATGGGTGGCCAAAGACAGATCCTTGCTGGATCAGAGACCCATCGGGTCCAACATCCTCTTCTTGGAGAGGATAACCAGACAGGATGGTTAATATAGAAAGGGGGTTCTTTGTGAGCTCTCCAGACATGCTTCAAGAGCTCCTTCTCAACTTGAACAATCAGAAGAACATGGCAGCAAGATAAATGCTGGCTCCAACCTTATAGTCCTATCCAGAGCCATAGCTCAGTGGTAGAGTGTTTGCCTTGCAAGCAGGAAGGTCCCCGGTTCAAACCCCGGTATCTCCAGGTAGGAAAGTGGGTGACCTTTGAAGTTTAAAGATTAACAGGATTGTTGCAAAATAAGCTCTTGTGAACAGAAGCCTACTCCCATCAGTCTGCTGCTTCCTTGAAAGTTCACACACATTCTTCAAAGGGAGATTCCAGTGCAACATTCCCAACCTAAAACTTATCAGCATCTTTGATTTGATACCTTTAGAGCATGGGTAGGCAAACTAAGGCCTGGGGGACGGATCCGGCCCAATCGCCTTCTAAATCTGGCCTGCGGACAGTCCGGGAATCAGCGTGTTTTTACATGAGTAGAAGGTGCCCTTTTATTTAAAATGCATTTCTGGGTTATTTGTGGGGCATAGGAATTCGTTCATATATAGTCCGGCCCCCCACAAGGTCTGAGGGACAGTGGACCGGCCCCCTGCTGAAAAAGTTTGCTGACCCCTGCTTTAGAGCTTAATTGAGACTGGGGACTTCTTGCTCACGGCAGGGGCTAAAGTTACCCAGCAGAGTCTTGTCAGTGCTACTTACTGCTGTTGTAAATGGCCACGGTATGTATCTTGTATACATAACAAGAGCTCTGCAGGATTAGACCAATGATCCATCTAGTCCACCATCCTGTTCTCTTTGTCAGGAGTTCAGCCTACACTCGAGTAGGACCCTGGTAGAGACACATGCCCAACTGGCATGTTCTCTCCCTCCTGGTCGATCGTTCAGGAGCTTCAAAAGCTTTCTTCAGCCCGAACATCACAGTGACCGTTGCCAACAGACACCGGCACACTTAGGGATCTGCAGAGTTTGCACAGTTGTGTAACAGAACTCAGCATTTTGGCTAATCTACTTTATTTACATATAAACACACATGGAGCACTGCAACATGGCTCCCTCTCGCTCTAGCATCAGACAGCAAAGAGGAAAAAAAACAAAGGACAATAGTTCCACTTCATGGAACACAGTAACACAAACATCCTGTCTCCGTCACTTCCCACTCTGTGGAGTCAAAACATATATTGTCATGAGATAGACAACAATCCCATGACTGCAGACACGGAGCAGGAATTCTAACACTCTCAGCATCTGCGGGGAACCCACAAGCCAGACCCCTGAGCGCAAGAGCAGCTCCTTCCTTGTGATTTTGGAGGCATGCTGCCCCCCACATCAGAGGTACAACATAGACATCATGGCTAGTAGCCATGGATAACTCCATTATGAATTTGGCTAGTCATCTTTTATAGCCATCCAAGTTGGTGGCCATCCCTGCCTCTTGGGATAGCATTTTTCCATACTATAGCTATGCACTGTGTGAAGGAAGCACTCAGCGTCCTGTTTCATCTAACATTTAGCCCTTGGGTTCTAATGTTTTGAGAGAGGCCCATCCACTTTCTCTACACTGTGCATAATTCCATATACCTCAAGGTCTTGTTTGTGGTCATCACCACCATTACTGTATTTTGTGAAATTAGATTTCCCTCTCCGCCTCCCTTTATGCTTGCCGGTGTTGAATTGCATTTTTGCCATTTTACTGCCTATTCAGCCAGTTTGGAGAGATCATAGAATCGTAGAGTTGGAAGGGTCCCTGAGGATAATCTAGTCCAACCCGCTGCAATGCAGCTGTTCCGTGTGGGGATCAAACCTGCAGCCTTGGTATTATCAGCACCACGCTCTAACCAACTGAGCTAGCCAGAAGATGCATTTGAGCTTTGCACAGCAGTTACAGCAACTTGTACTGGTTGCCTTTCATAGTTTCTAGCTCTCTGAATCACATACACACTCAGAGCTTGTGTCTGAGCACCCTTTCTTTTTTCCTCCGGAGCTCTCCCCACAAAGACCTGCTCTTTAAAGCTCAATCGGAGCAAACTTCAATCAGTGGAAATCCCGAACTGACATTTGCTCTGATTCAGCTTTAAAGAGCCAGGGAAAAGCTCAAAGCAAAACAACAACAACACTCAGACACAGAGCGTTAAAGCGCAAGTACTCTCACATACGGTACCTGTGCATGGATATACCAGCAAAGTAGGAATGCTTCATGCATCTGATGAAATGGGCCCCCATCTAGGTAGGTAAAGGACCCCTGGATGGTTAAGTCCAGTCAAAGGTGACTATGGGGTTGCAGCGCTCATCTCACTTTCAGGCCGAGGGAGCCGGCATTTGTCCACAGACAGCTTTCTAGGTCACGTGGCCAGCATAACTAAACCGCTTCTGGTGCAACAGGACACCGTGAGGGAAGCCAGAGCACACAGAAATGCCGTTTACCTTCCCGCCACAGCGGTACCTATTTATCTACTTGCACTGGCATGCTTTCAGACTGCTAGATTGGCAGGAGCTGGGACAGAGCAACAGGAGCTCATTCCGTCATGGGGATTCGAACCGCCGACCTTCTGATCGGCAAGCCCAAGAGGCTCTGTGGTTTAGACCACAGTGCCACCCGTGTCCCTTGTGCCTCGATAAGGCAGCAAATGATGAACACACTTACTAAAGAGAAATCCCCATTGAGCACAGCAATGCAAGTAAACAGGCATAGGCTCATTCTGCATATCAGCTAGGATTTAAAGTGCTACAAAAGCCCCTCTCTTGTTTTCATTCTCCTGCTAGAGCAGCCATTCCAAAAAGCATAAGCCACGCTACATTCAAGTTTTTGTTTAGTGTTCATCTCACCAGGCATATAATGGGGTCAGGAAGACCCAGGGATAGGGAGATACTGGCTGGTTAGCATGAGATGCCTCTTTTGCAGTTTGCTCTGATTTCTGATATTGCACAGTATTATCTGGCTTTCAACTTCCTATTTTGCATCCTCCCAGGGGTGGGGTGATGTCATGGGTTTTCCATGTGGGAAAGAATCAGGTTTCTGGAGGTAGGTGGGGAGAGTCCCTTAATGCTGTCCTGTGACCTGATACCATCACATGCAAATTAGGAAGCTGCATTAGCACGTATTCAAATGAGATCAGAAAACTGGCTCTGTTTCTCTCTGTCTCTCTCTCTGTGTGTATCTATTTATTTGCCATCTATCTGTGTATAAGCAATATATTACCATTTTTTCCTTGATCGCATGGTTTGACATTACCCTTTTTTTTGTGGAAACTCTAATGCCAACCTGACCAATTTGCACTATTTCCCGTGTGAATGCTTTTTAAACACAAAACCACAATACCTACTGATAAATGGACGCTCACGTCCTCTGCTGACAGTTTAAAGGGGGGGATATTTTTCTGCGTGGGAGTGTAGGCCCCCTTTCAGAGCTATTCCATTTAACCTGCTCACGTTCATAAAAGAGAAGTCTGAAGGCATCGAGTAAACTTCAGAGTAAATTCCATTCCATGTGCATTGACGGCGCAAGCCGTAATCTACTATCCGACTGAATTAAATGGGATTTACTCCCGTGTAAGTAGGCTTAGAATTCCAGCCTCACAGTGTGATCCCAGTCATGTCTACTTGCAAACAAGTCCTTCTGATCTCAGTGGAGCTTACTCCCAGGTAAGCGGGGTTATGACTGCAGTAACCCAAACCTGCTTTCCTGGTAGTAAGACCCACTGAATTCAATAGGACTTGCTTCTCAGTAGACATTACTTCTCAGGGGGTTGGACTACGTCAGGCATAGGCAAACTCTGGCCCTCCAGATGTTTGGGACTACAATTCCCACCACCCCTGACTACTGGTCCTGTTAGCTAGGGATGATGGGAATTGTAGTCCTTCCAACGCTACAGTTCTAGGATTCCAAATTTGTACTGTAAGGCTACAATCCTATGCCTGCTTACTTGAGAGCAGCACCCCTGAACTCAATTACTTCTGAGTTAGATGACTTGTACCGTAAATGTACACATTGGTACATTTCAAGGGAATGTGCTATTTTGAAGGTCCTGGTTATGGCATAGATTTCCTGGATAAAGCTGTATTTAAAAATAGACACACTACCTCTAGGCCAGGCATAGGCAAACTCGGCTCTCCAGATGTTTTGGGACTACAACTCCCATCATCCCTAGCTAACAGGACAAATGGTCAGGGATGATGGGAACTGTAGTCCCAAAACATCTGGAGGGCCAAAATTGCCCTATGCCAATCTGTCTCAAATGAACTTGAAAGCCTCATTATCACTGCATTCACTAGCCAGAGCTGAGGAGACCCTGGGCATTCTGGCAGGTCATATCATTGTTCCCGCTCTGCCACTTGGACTTTCTGCCAAAGAGGTGTTGTTTAGTCGTTTAGTCGTGTCCGACTCTTCGCGACCCCATGGGCCAGAGCATGCCAGGCATTTCTGTCTTCCACTGCCTCCCGCAGTTTGGTTAGACTCATGTTTGTAGCTTCGAGAACACTGTCCAGCCATCTCGTCCTCTGTCATCCCCTTCTCCTTGTGCCCTCCATCTTTCCCAACACCAGGGTCTTTTCCAGGGAGTCTTCTCTTCCTATGAGGTGGCCAAAGTATTGGAGCCTCAGCTTCAGGATCTGTCCTTCCAGTGAGCATTCAGGGCTGATTTCCTTCAGAATAGATAGGTTTGGTCTTCTTGCGGTCCATGGGACTCTCAAGAGTCTCCTCCAGCACCATAATTCAAAAGCATCCATTCTTTGGCGATCAGCCTTCTTTATGGTCCAGCTCTCACTTCCATACATCACTACTGGGCCAAAGAGGTAGTGGAAGAGAAACACACGCTTTCATCTCCCTGTGAAAGAGGCAAAAACAGAGCGACAGCGGTTTTGCTTTTTGAACTGCAGCGCTTCATATCAGAGCAGAACATCCAGTTCTGAAAGGAAGTTGCCGTCCTTCCTGTGACTCACGGAGGAGATGGGGGCGCACCGCTGGGTCTTGCAAAGCACCTGAATGTTGACAAAACATCCTAGTCATTGAAGCAGCCGTAGCCGTTGGGCCATTGGTTTGGCAGCTGAGGGAATGGCAGACCCACAAATGATTGTGCCGGGAGGGTAGACCCAGGAGGTCTCTCCACACAGGGGCCATCCCGGCCCGTTTTACCACCTGAGGTGAAACGGGAAGGTGTCGTCCCTGCTGAAGCTTTGATTTCTGGGGTTGTGTGCCTGAGGTTATAGCTACATCAGTTTCTGGCGAGATCTCATGAGAATTCTACGAGCTCTTGCTGGAAGCAGCTGCATGATCCACATGGGACACCACTGTCCCATGGGATTCCCTCGCCTGAGGTATCTGCTTCAGTCTGTCTAATGGGCAGGCCGGCCCTGTCTCCAGAGGTGGAGTACAGTTACCCTTGTCCCAAGAAAGGACACCTGCCCCAATTCTACACTCTTCCCTTGCCTCCAAGTGTTGATATCTGGTAGGTGCAGGGACTCCCATTGTCTTAGATCACACCTGGATTTACCAGTGGCAGCAGGATTTTTTTGGGCTGGGTAATAATAATAATAATAATAATAATAATAATAATAATAATATATTTATACCCCACCTCTCTGGCTGGGTTTCCCCAGCCACTCTCGGCGGCTTTCAACAGAATATTAAAATACAATAGTCTATTAAACATTAAAAGCTTCCCTAAACAGAATGTCTTTTAAAAGTCTGTGGGAAGCGTTTAACACTGCCTATTCCTTGCTCCAAATTCCTGTGTGCCACCATCTGATTCCCAGCCCGTCTGCGGGCCGGATTTAGAAGGCGATTGGGCCAGATCCGGCCCCCGGGCCTTAGTTTGCCTACCCATGGTCTATACCAGTGTTTCCCAAACTTGGGTCTCCGTCTGTTTTTGGACTACAACTCCCATCATCCCTAGCTAGCAGGCCCAGTGGCAGGGATTATGGGAACTGTAGTCCAAAAACAGCTGGTTTGGTAAATACTGGTATGGACTCACTGATGTTTGCATAAAAAGAAAAAAGGCTGATCAGATGCTGAACCCAGTCCACCTAGGCCTGCCATTTTGTAAGAAATCCCAATGCCGATTGAGGCACAGTCACCGCAGGGTTGTCTGAATGGCTGGGGGCTGTGCCTAACTCTTCGGTATTAGGTCAAACCTCATTTTAGGGATGGTGGTAGGAACTGGTTTCAGTTTGCATTTAAAGGCTTTCCGAGGCAACACACTAACCAAAGCACAGCTATCCTTTGAAATTTGCACTTCTCAAAATTTTCCAAGTGGCTTATCAGTTAATTTGGAGTAACACTGATTATTATTATTCTTAATTTTTGTACCGCCCTACATCTGTAAATCTCAGGGTGGTTCACACCATAAAATCACAGTGTGTGTGTGTGTGTGTATATATGTGTGTGTGTGTGTGTGTTTGTGTGTGTAACAAAATACAGAACTGAAAGCAAGATAAACAAAGCCTAATTCACCCAAAGCTCAGTGCCTGTTTGACAAATTGAAGGAATCTTAGAGTTTAGTCAACAAAGTAAAGCAGTCATTCTTAAAAGGAAAGGTCATTCCTCAGTATTTCATCATTTGCTATGATAACACACTAATGCAAAAAACAGCCCAAGAAATAATAGGCTCTAAACTCTCTCGCCCCCTTGGATCTGCCCTCTAATCCAACTGAAGCTCTAATAATTTCTGGCGGTTCCCCCGCTGCGAGAAGCAAAGTACAGGGAACCAGGCAGAGGGCCTTCTCGGTAGTGGCGCCCGCCCTGTGGAACGCTCCCCCGTCAAAGAGAACAACAACTACCAGACTTTTAGACAACATCTGAAGGCAGCCCTCTTTAGGGAAGCTTTTAATGTTTAATAGACTATTGTATTTTAATATTCTGTTGGAAACCACCCAGAGTGGCTGGGGAAACCCAGCCAGATGGGTGGGGTATAAAATTATTATTATTATTATTATTATTATTATTATTATTATTATTATGTGTCACGAGAGAGGGAGAAACAGCTTATCTCTCCCCACTTTCTCTATGCCTCACACAATTCTATAAACTTCTATTGTGGCATCTCTTATTCACCTTTCCTCCAAAACTGAAAAGTCCCAAGTGTTGCTCCATCCCCTTCATCGTGCTGGTTTCCCTTTTCTAACTCTCTAGTTTCCTTTGGAGGTGACACAGTATTCCACCGTCGATTTGCATAGCGACTTTACGATATCAACAGTTTCGATTTCAATTCCTTTCCTAATGATCCATGGAATTTGTCTTTCTCACAGCTGCCGCACACTGAGTGCTCGTCCACACATCTCCTTGACTCGCCACTTCTCCCTGGGGAAACCCGCTATTTACCCCTGAATCGGAGCAAATGCTGATCGGGTTTTCCGTGGCTTGACGTTTGCTCCAGTTCAGCAGTAAAGAGCAGGTTTTCCTGGGGGAAGAAGTGGTGCACACAGAAAACCACTAGGGATCGTGCCTAGAAAGCACAAGAAGAGCAGAAAGCCTAACCAGACCCATGGTTTCTGGGCAAGGGACAAGCGATAGCTCAATGAGCCCAATGTCCTGTTCCTGATCAAGCTCAGACCCCATGGGAATATATGTGAAATTAAAAATTGTTTGTTGTTGTTTAGTCGTGTCCAACTCTTTGTGGCCCCATGGACCAGAGCATGCCAGGCACTCCTGTCTTCCACTGCCTCCCGCAGTTTGGTCAAACTCATGCTGGTAGCTTCGAGAACACTGTCGAACCATTTTGTCCTCTGTTGTCCCCTTCTCCTTGTGCCCTCCATCTTTCCCAACATCAGGGTCTTTTCCAGGGAATCTTCTCTTCTCATGAGGTGGCCAAAGTATTGGAGTCTCAGCTTCAGGATCTGTCCTTCCAGCGAGCACTCAGGGCTGATTTCCTTCAGAATGGATAGATTTTATCTTCTTGCAGTCCATGGGACTCTCAAGAGTCTCCTCCAACACCATAATTCAAAAGCATCAATTCTTCTTTATGGTCCAGCTCTCACTTCCATACATCACTGCTGGGAAAACCCTAGCTTTAACTATACCGACCTTAAAATTGTTTGCCCCAGCATAAAATCATTGGGTCACATTTGCCATTTTACTGCTCATTCACTCAGTTTGGAGAGGTCCTTTTGGAGCTCTTCGCAATCCTTTTGTGTTTTAACAACCTTGAACTATTCAATGCCATCAGCAAACTTGGCCACCTCGCTGCTCACACCTAGCTCTAGTTTGTTCATGAACAAATTAAAAGGCACAGGTTTCAGTATCGATCTTTGGGGGACTTTCAACATTTCCATTCAATGAGCAGTCCATTTATTCCCACTCTCCGTTTTCTGATACTTAACCAATTTCAGATCCGTAAGAGGACCTCTCCTCTTGTTCGATGACTGCTAAGCTTATTCAGGAGCTTTTGGTGAAGTACCTTGTGGAAAGTTTTTAGGAGGTCCAAGTACACTTTGTCAACTGCATCATCTCTAGCTATAAGCTTGTTGACACTCTCAAAGAACTCTTTAAAAGGCAGGACTTATCCTTGCAGAGGCCATGCTGATTCTCCTTCAGTAGGGTTTGTTCTTCTAGGTGCTTGGCTATTTTATCTTTAACAATACTTTCCACCAGTTTTCCTGGGACAGAAGTTAAACTAACCAGCCTGTGATTTCTAGGATATCCCTGAATCCTTTTTTAAAAAATAAATAAAAAATTGTCATTGCCTCGGCTGTTTTCCAGTCCTCAAGTATGGAGGCTGAAATGAGGGACAAGCTACACATTTTTGTTGCCAGTTTGGTAATTTCACATTTGAGTTCTTTAAGAACTCTCAGGTGGGTGTAATTTGAACTCGCCAATTTGCCAGTTTTAATTTTGTCTGTTAGGCCTAGAACTTCATCCCTTGCTACCACTATCTGTCTGAGTTTCTTAATCCCCTCCCCTCTTTCTTTTTTCCTTTTTCCTTCTGTGATGGAACTTCTACTTGGGGACTTCCCTGGCTTTTTTCTGACCCACGTAGGACCAGTCTGGATAGTTAGCCTTGGTTTTCATCCCCAATTTTTTTTTTTTTTTTTTTTTTAGTTTCTCCTGAAATGACGCTGCATTTTAATGTTGTATTTTAATCTTGTTTTTTGAAGTTGTATTTTAATCAATTGTTTTATATCTGGTGTTAGCCGCCCAGAGCCCGGTCTTGGCTGGGGAGTGCGGGGTATAAATAAAATTTATTATTATTATTATTACTATTATTATTATTATTATTATTTCTCAGACTCCCTTCCTGAAAAACTTAGTTCATTCACTTCTGTTGTGAAGAGAGATGTAAAAAATTCATTTAGCTTCTTTATAGTCTTCTTATCCTTCTTTATCAAATCTTTGACTCCCTTGCCATCTAAGGCCCAGTTGCCTCCTTAGAACAGGGGTTGGCAAAGTTTTTGTAGCTTGGGCCGGTTCCCAGTCCTGCAGACGCTGCAGTGAGCCGGAGTATGTGTGCGTGCATGGATGCATGTGTTAGTTTCTGTTTGTCACGGAGCAGCTCCTTAGAGTCACAGGACTCTGTTTACATTCCAGACACATTCCATACTGCTGGAAGTCTCATGGGAGACGAGAGGCGGATGTGACGTTACTGGTTTCCTGTTCCTTTGTTCCAGTTGCTCTCTGCTTTCATAGAGAGAGGATGTATTTTTCTTTGCTGTCTGCGTAGCGAGAAATAAAACTCTTTAGCCATGTAGCCATAAATCTCATCACTTCCCTGTGCTGGAAACTCTGCTGGATGGGAATGTGCCTGAGGCCTTATCAGAGGCTCAGGTCATTAATTATTGTCAGATGCGATTCTGAAGGCTCGGCCGGAGGAAAATGAGTTTTATCAGCTTGGCCGAGCGGAGATCCTGACAGCATGCGCAAACACTATTTCTGGCGCTAAGAGCAATGGACTCGTAATCTGGTGAACCGGGTTCACGTCTCCGCTCCTCCACATGTAGCTGCTGGGTGACCTTGGGCTAGTCACACTTCTCTGAAGTCTCTCAGCCCCACTCACCTCACAGAGTGTTTGTTGTGGGGGAGGAAGGGAAAGGAGATTGTTAGCCGCTTTGAGACTCCTTCGGGTAGTGATAAAGCGGGATATCAAATCCAAACTCTTCTTCTTCTTCTTCCAATGCGGAGGAGGCATGCGCAGCTTCCCATTGGCTGCTGGAGCTTCCTGCAACCAATGGGAATCCGGCCAGCATAGCTGAAGGCGGTCCCCGCTCTGCTCTGCACTGGTTTACTGTGCATAGGAAACAACTGAGCAGGTGTCCCTGAGTGGGCAGTGGGGGTTCATGGGCCAGTTAGATGACCCTCATGGGCCTTAGGTTGCCAGCCCTTGTCTTAGAAGGTCTCCTGCTACAAATGTCCTTAAGGAACTTGTTTTTAGCAACGCACTCCTCAGATTCTCTTTTAGCATACCTTACAGGTTGCTTGCCCCCCTTTTTTGCTTTTTGCCAATGTTTATGTTCCTTTTTGTTATCTTCATTGAGTTGCAGCGGAATTTGTCAGAATTGAAATTTCCACAACAAGTCAATTCATGCCAATATTGTGTTGCTGTTGCTTCTTCTTCGTTTTTTAAAAAATCTGCTAATGGTTGACTGTGCGTGTTCCAGTTTTCAGAATTTGGGCATACAGTGCGTGAAGAAGAGAGAGCTCAAGGAATCGATCGTCTCCCGGATCACAAAGCAAATCAACCCCTTCAGTGGTAAGTAACCGTGGCAATTTACTTTGCCAACATTTTATTCAATGGATTCATTTATGGGATGCTCGTTTTCTCGGAATGTGCCAAGCCATGTCAAGGGGCAGGCTGGAGCAGCTATGTGTCTGTGGAACTCCCATCCCATGAGATGCTCAGCTCAAGTAATTCATGCATTTGCTGCTAAAGATGTTGCTTGAAATAATGCAACAAATAGTATGCCAGGACAAGGGAATATCAGGCCTGTTTTGCACACACACCCCGCAGCCACACCCTCTTTCCTGAGTCCATATCGCCCACTGGCCTTGCTTCAGCAGAGAGCCAGCTTGGTGTATCTCTGGCCTTTTATTTTTAATGCCAGTTTATTTATGCCACCTCCTCTTTTCCGAAAAATCACAAAACTCACCGTGAAGTTCTAAATGGCCTTTGCATTTTCAAATAGGTGTGTGTTTGAGCCAGTGTGGTGTAGTTGTTAAGAGCGGTGGACTCGTAATCTGGTGAACTGGGTTCGATTCCCCGCTCCTCCACATGCAGCTGCTGGGTGACCCTGGGCTAGTCACACTTCTCTGAAGTCTCTCAGCCTCACTTACCTCACAGAGTGTTTGTTGTGGGGGATAAAGCGGGGTATCAAATCCAAACTCTTCTTTTTCACACCCTTGTTTAGTGGTTTTTGCCAAGCTGGAATTTGTCCTTGGCTCTGATAGAATGCATCTTGTTTGCCAGCGGAGGCTATTCCCAACAGGGTGAACGGGGCACAGTTTCGCCTTCACAGAGCTTGGCAGGGAGGAGGATGGGGGACAAAACTATAAATAGTGGACTCCACCTGTAATTTGCTCTGGCTCCACCTTCTGTTGCCCTCCTAGCCCTTCCACCTTCCCAGACCCAATAGGCACCAGCCACACCTGTCATCTGAATGAGCTTTGACCAGTAGCTTGATGAAGGATAGGGAATGGTGTTTGAGTGTGTCGAAACTAGCCTGCTTTACAAAGGTAACATTTGCATTAATTGCTCCTCCCACCTTTGCCTCTGGCCCCACCCACCATGGGTGTGCGAACCTCAGAAAGTTGCCCAGAAGGAAACCAGGTCCTCATGCTGAAAAACACTCCCTAACCCTGGTCTCATGAGAATGAAGTATTAGGGAGGACAACCTGAACTTGGAGGTCAGAGCCAGGGTTACTCCAACACTTCATAGTATAGGCATTCTCTGAATTTATTTTAAGGGAACATCTAAAAATGTAAACTTTACTGTGTACCTGGAATTCCCCCCCTTTTTCTTAGGGAGTTCTTTTCTGAACATCATTAGTTTTCCTTGCTGTGAAACGGGCATTTTGTGCTTCCCACAACACTCTCTCCATTTTCTAAAAGTGTCCCTGGGCTGAGAAAGATTAGGGACCCCTGGGTTACACAAGCACAATCAGAAAAAGAGAGTTCTGAACAGGCAAATTGAAGTCAAAGAACTTGGAGTGACAGGGTTCTGTCTTGCTTATGTGACACACTATTGCCTAATTGTGAATTGTACAACATGCCGTTGAAGAAAATAGATGGTTGCAGCGAGTCACAGTGGAGCATAGGAAGGTTGCCTTGTACCAGGTCAAACTATGTGTCCATCTAGTTTAGTATCTTCTTACTCTGAAGGGATGCGGGTGGCACTGTGGTCTAAACCACTGAACCTCTGGGGGTAGCCAATCAGAAGGTCAGCGGTTTGAATCCCTGCAACGGGGTGAGCTCCTGTTGCTCTGTCCCAGCTCCTGCCAACCTAGCAGTTCGAAAGCACACCAGTGCAAGTAGATAAATAGGTACCACTGCGGCGGGAAGGTAAACGGCTCTTCCATGTGCTTTGGAACTTGTCATGGTCCTCCGTGCACCAGTAGCAGTTTAGTCATGCTGGCCACATGACCCAGAAAACTGTTTGTGGACAAATGCCGGCTCCCTCAGCCTGAAAGCAAGATGAGCGCTGCAACCCCATACTCACCTTTGACTGGACTTAACCATCCAGGGGTCCTTTCCCCATTTTTTACCTTACTCTGACTAGCAGTGGCTCTCAGACAGAGACCTGTATCATCACCTGCTACCTGAGCCTTTTTAGCAGGAGATGCTGGCAATTGGTCCTCAGACACAGTCATTACCTAAAGGGGTTCATGAAGTACATCACAGAATTGCTTCCCTTGCCACATGATGCTGAACTGAAAGGTTGAACTCATCATACGACGGCCACTTTGCCACCCACAAGGCAGAGAGGCTGGTGGGACAACTTCCACCCACTTGCCGTGTGTCGAGTTGGCAAGGCTTTAGTCATGCCACCAGCCCTCTGCCATTGACTCATACTTGCAGTGATATGTTTCCTTTTGGCAATGTCCAGTCTCTTATCTGGTGTGGGTGGGGAAGGAAAAAGGAAAGAGGTAGAAGAGGAAAACCAGAGGCTCTGTAAACTGGGCTGTGCAAATTCTCCTTTCTTCCCAATGTGTTGTTATTCCTTTGGATTTGGGTGGTGCTTTTAAGCGTTCAAGTGCTTTGCATGCTTTGTCTTGTTATGTTCCTAACATCCAGCGCAGGCCGGGGAAAGGTGAGGCTTGGCTAAAAGGGGCTTTGAAGGCACCACCAGTGCCTTCAAAGCGCCTTCTGCGGCCCTTTCCAAATCATTGACGATCACCTGCTTATTGGGCTGCCCACCTGTCTAAGTTCACCTGCTGGGGTCTTGGAGGTCAAAGATCTGGTCCACTGGGCTGAAAAGGTTCACTTTAGATAAGGTAAAGGGACCCCTGACCATTAGGTCCAGTCGTGACCAACTCTGGGGTTGCGGTGCTCATCTCGCTTTATTGGCCAAGGGAGCCAGTGTACAGCTTCCGGGTCATGTGGCCATCGCTTCTGGCGAACCAGAGCAGCACACAGAAACACCGTTTACCTTCCCACCACAGCGATACCTATTTATCTACTTGCACTTTGACGTGCTTTCGAACTGCTAGGTTGTCAGGGCTGGGACCGAGCAACGGGAGCTCACCCTGTCGTGGGGATTCGAACCGCCGACCTTCTGATCGGCAAGTCCTTGGCTCTGTGGTTTAACCCACAGTGCCACCCGCGTCCCAATTCACTTTAGATAGGTCAGTATTATTAATATTGTAGTAAGGAAGAGAGCTTCACTTCAGTGCTGCAGGCTGCCAGCCAGCCACAGCCCCCTCAAAGGCACTCCATTCCTTCACTTCTCCCTCACCAGTTCCCCATTCCCCTACTTCCCGCACCCTGTGACCAATGAACGTACTTACTGGACTGTTTTGGTTTGTTTGTTTTTTGTAGTACTGAGCATAATTCTCCCCCGCCACGCTCCCATTTGCAGGACCACCAGTGTCCCATGAACAGTGTGTGAGTGGAGAAGGGGTCTCTGAGGAGGAGGGAGCAAAATATACTGTTGTGGGAGACTTACTTATTTTTCGGCAAGGTGGTTCAAGGCTAGCTGTTTGTCTGGTTGGTTGTTTAAATGCCTAACGCAGGCTTCCTCAACCTCGGCCCTCCATATGTTTTGAGACTACAATTCCCATCATCCCTGACCACTGGTCCTGCTAGCTAGGGATCATGGGTGTTGTAGGCTAAAAACATCTGGAGGGCCGAGGTTGAGGAAGCCTGGCCTAACACTTGACATTGGGATGATTACATATTGTTCGGCAATTTAGACTACACCTCATTCTGTATTTTCTTGCACCTTCTATGCCAGAGATCATTAAAATATAATTTCTGCACATGCGTGGTTTTCCACATTCTATCCCCCCTGATTGATGGTGCGGCCCTTCTTTTCCTTCTCTTATGACTGAACCAAGTCATGGTTTGGCTCAAACTTGTGTTTGGGGCAGTCCTTGGTTTAGCCTGCTGTCTCGGTTGAGCTGCTGATTCTATCCATTTGCTGTGGGGATACAAAAGTGTGTATTTCATTATCTTGTACACGTCGTTGACTCCCTTTGCATTTTAAAATTTAAGAAATCTTATAAATCAATGAAACGTTCCAGTTCATTTAGCAATCTGTGTTTTTGTTTTTTAAAAAAACCAAAACCAAAATCTGGCTAGTTAGTTGCAATAAATAGATGAGTAAATGGTTTCTTTCTTTCTTTCTTTCTTTCTTTCTTTCTTTCTTTCTTTCTTTCTTTCTTTGAGAATGCTGAAGGAAGCCCATAGTTTCCCTTAAATGTGACATAACCCGCCTACTCAGACTCAGAACACACTGGGATTTTAAGGAGTTTCTGTCTCAATTTTTGTTACATTTCAGATTTTACTTTTCCTATGGTTGAATATGTAGTTTACAAAAATTCATTAACAATAATGTATGGCATTTCAACAACTTCCAGTATACGAAATCTTAGTTAACATATTCAATGCCATTGTCGGAGTTCCGTTGGGATCGCACCAGAACAAGTACACAATATAGTGAAAACAAAAAAAAATTCCTTCCAGTAGCACCTTAAAGACCAACTAAGTCAGTTTTTGGTATGAGCTTTCGTGTGCATGCACACTTCTTCAGATACCTGAAGAATCTGAAGAAGTGTGCATGCACACGAAAGCTCATACCAAGAGCTGACTTAGTTGGTCTTTAAGGTGCTATTGGAAGGAATTTTTTTTGTTTTGACTATGGCAGACCAACACGGCTACCTATCTGTAACAATATAGTGAGATGCTCTCATGGACATATTTAAGGAACATGTGGACTGCTTGGCTCTAAGCTATTGAGTTGCAGAAGTGATTATTATTATTTTGGCACTGTATATATTATTTAATGTTTCATGTATTACAAATGGTTGAAATGCTGTACAGTCAAACCTCGGTTGCCAAACCCCTCTGTTTTGGAACATTTCGGCTCCCGAATGACGAAAACCTGGAAGTAAACCTGCTCCAGTTTTGGGACAATTTCCGGAAGCCGAACATGCTACGCGGCTTCTGTTTTGAGTTTCCCTATTATATTGAGGCTTCTGCTTTCAGTTTTTAGTTGTTGAATGTTTTGGAAGATGAATGGCTTTCCAGAACGGATTACATTGTATGAGTGAGGTTTGACTATGCATTGTTGTCAATGAGTTTTTTGTAAACTACATACAGTGGTACCTCAGGTTACATACGCTTCAGGTTACAGACGCTTCAGGTTACAGACTCCGCTAACCCAGAAATAGGAGCTTGGGTTCAGAACTTTGATTCAGGATGAGAACAGAAATTGTGCTCCGGCGGCCCGGCGCCAGCGGTAGGCCCCATTAGCTAAAGTGGTGCTTCAGGTTAAGAACAGTTTCAGGTTAAGAACGGACCTCCGGAATGAATTAAGTTCTTAACCCGAGATACCACTCTACAGAGCTGAAGCTTTGAAGTGCAGCAAGGCCTGAGGAAAGCGTTCGCCGAACAGGTGGGATTGCTTGAAGGTCGGCAGAGGAGGGAAGAGTTGTGGGTTTCGCTTTGCTTTGTGCAACTCACATCAGGGCATCACGCAGGCCTGCGCCAGCTCTCCACGAAAGCTCCCCTATCTATCACACTCTGCGGCCCTCCTACAGTTGAGTGCAGTCGTTCCACCGAAACTGACACGTCATGGGGAGGCTGCGATCATGAGGAAGCAGCTCTCACCTCTGTGGGATTGGCCGTGGTTAATGAGCTCGCTAGCAAAGCACAAGCTTTCAAATCCCCGCAATGGGGTGAGCTCCCGTTGCTCGGTCCCTGCTCCTGCCAACCTAGCAGTTCGAAAGCACATCAAAGTGCAAGTAGATAAATAGGTACTGCTCTGGCGGGAAGGTAAACGGCGTTTCCATGTGCTGCTCTGGTTTGCCAGAAGCAGCTTAGTCATGCTGGCCACATGACCCAGAAGCTGTACGCTGGCTCCCTCGGCCAATAAAGTGAGATGAGCGCCGCAACCCCAGAGTTGGCCATGACTGGACCTAATGGTCAGGTGTCCCTTTAACCTTTACCTTATTATTATTATTATTTGCAACAGCATCTTTCTTTACTACAGTGGTGCCTCGCAAGACGAAAAGAATCCGTTCCGTGAGTCTCTTCATCTAGCGGTTTTTTCATCTTGCGAAGCAAGCCCATTGACGGATTAGTGGATTAGCGCTATTAGCGGTTTAGCGGCTTTTAGCGGCTTTTAGTGGCTTATCGGCTTAGTGGATAAGTGGCTTAGCGGCTTAGAAAAAGGGGGGAAGGGGAAAAAAACCTGCAGGAACTCGCAAGACATTTTCGCTTTCAAAGCAAGCCCATAGGAAATTTTGCGAAGCACCTCCAAAACGGAAAACTCTTTCGTCTAGTGAGTTTTCCGTCTTGCGAGGCATTCGTCTTGCGGGGCACCACTGTACGTTGCAGGACGCAATTAGGAATATAGATACGTAAAAGAACGCAAATTAGTCACTGCATTTCTCTGTTTGCCCACTTAAAGAAGGTAGATTTCCAGGGGGGTGCTGGGTAATTTATTTATTTTTTCTGAAAAAGGATCGGTTGGCCAAATAAGTTAGGGAACCTTTGCATTAGAGGAAGCCGTGAGGACTCTGCTGCAGCCAGAGAGGCTGTGGGGAAGGAACAGTCAGACGGGGCATGCTTAACACAGGACAGTTAATAAAGAGCGTGTTTCTTAGAACTCTTTACGCAGCCTGGCAGCTATCAATGTCTGCAATGCCCACAAATAAATGTGGGTGGATTGGGGGGGAGGTGTGGCAGTCTGGGCCCAAACATGCAAGGCGGAGTTTGCCTGTGGGTGGGTGGGTGAGTGAGTCATGGGCTTGTGGGGTGAGTGGGCAAAAGCTGATATTTTGTGACCATAATGTACTAGTAGGTGAAGGTGTCTGGTGTTTGGGGAGGGGGCTTGAGTGGGTGTAGGTGGTGCTGGAAATGTGTGCATTGAATGGTTTGGGGCTAGTGCCTAGGGCTATGGGGGATGAGAGTGTTCACAGGGTCATGAGACTTAGCTATGAGTAGGATCTCAACCTGCCAGCTGTCTTGGGACTCAGTGCCTAGTCATTTTCTGACCCTCACCGCAGATGCCAATGGTCCTTGCCACATCTTTCTTATTTCATGTTTAGCTTCTCGTTTTCTTTATTTTTAGCATCTCTGGCCTTTTATTTTTAGTGCCAGTTTATTTATGCCACCTCCTCTTTTCCGAAAAATCACAAAACTCACCGTGAAGTTCTAAATGGCCTTTGCATTTTCAAATAGGTGTGTGTTTGAGCCAGTGTGGTGTAGTTGTTAAGAGCGGTGGACTCGTAATCTGGTGAACTGGGTTCGATTCCCCGCTCCTCCACATGCAGCTGCTGGGTGACCTTGGGCTAGTCACACTTCTCTGAAGTCTCTCAGCCTCACTCACCTCACAGAGTGTTTGTTGTGGGGGAGGAAGGGAAAGGAGATTGATAGCCGCTTTGAGACTCCTTCGGGTAGTGATAAAGCGGGATATCAAATCCAAACTCTTCTTCTCTTCTTTGTAATCAAGCCCTGGAGTCATTCTCTGTCAAAGCACATGATCTCAATGTATCACAAAAAAAAAAGTTCACACTTGTTTGCCTCTATGCCTTGCTTCATTATGTAACCTGGTCTGCTCACTCCTGTACCTTTAGCAGCTATATCATCTGTTGAAATCAGCAAGGGAAGAAGTCGTTCACCGTGCACAATAAGCACAAACAGCAGCTGCAGATTTCCTCCTCTCAAGGCTGCTTTGAAATGCACACAGGAGCTAGAGAAAATATTAACAGCCCCAGAGCCAAAATGCAATTTTATAGGGGGAAATGACAGAACAAATAACAAAACATTCTCTCAGATCTCTTGGATGCTTGAATTTTACATTTTTTCCTTCTACCTGTTGCCAGAATGTTTTCTGAAAAAGACTAATGGTGTGGTGTGTGTGTGTGTGTGTGAGAGAGAGAGAGAGAGAGAGAGAGAGCGCCTTGGCCACAGCAGACAGAAGTTTTTACTAGAGTAATGAGAGTGACCTTGTGTTGCATCTCGCTTGCTCGCGGTTGACCTCCTTAGACTCTGGAGTGGTTGGGCCATTGACAAACACAGAGTATGTACAGCCAAGAAACAGAAGCTCCCCCTCTTCTGTGAGCAATAGGCAATATAAATACTTTTCTCCTGCAGAGTATCTCTTGACAGATGAGATGACCCTGTCCCTCCTGAGAACAGAGTGTACCATAGTGGCTGTGACTCTGAGCCAGACAATTCGCTGTTCAAATGTCACCTCCCTATGGCCAGCCCTACTGTTAATGCTGGCAACCAGCAAATTGCACAAAATATTCACTGAGTGATAGTTGCCGGAAATGGAGAGGTTGTTGTTGTCGAAGGTTACCGTATTTTTCGCTCTATCGGACACAGTTTTTCCCCTCCAAAAATTGAGGGGAAATGTGTGTGCATCCTATGGAGTGAATGCAGGCTTGTTCCATAGCTGCGCGCAACCCCTCCGGCAGGGAGAGGTTGCGTGGGGCTAAAGAGGAAGCCAAAGCAGCGAGCGAGATCCATCCCACTGGCTGCCTTGGCTTGTGCCATAGCCGCGCACAACCCCTCTGGCAGGGAGAGGTTGTGTGCAGCCTGTATGCTGCTCTTTGGGGCGGGGGGGGGGGTTATTGATTTCCCCGTCTAAAAACTAGGTGCGCCCTATGGTCCGGTGCGCCCTATGGTGCGAAAAACACGGTAATTCATAACAGTAAGACTGGTTTGTGCTTTGCCTGCACATCCATGGCGATTCCTTACAGTGCCCACATGCTCAGAATCTGGTCCTCTGCTACTTTCTGCTGATCGCCAACTGCTTCACTTGCCCATAGGTAGGGCTGGCTCTTTCTTGTTCCAGGCTAGAATTTTCTGGTGGAGGTGGCAGTACAGGAACTGCTGTAGTGTTGAAAAAGATGATGTTGCAGTTTAGTGGTTAAGAAGTGTGAGCTGAGGCTCCGGAAACACCTGCTTCAAGTCTCACCTTTGGAGGAAGCACCTTTTAAAGGCAGGTGAAAGTGCAACTATCACCCCTGAGGAAGACGTTGTGTGGAAACACATTGGGCGGTTTGGGGCAGGCTTCCGTTCCTCTTTACTTCACAGCTCACTGAGGGGGCCTTAAACCAGCCACACGCCTTGTCCACACACACAGATATCCCTGTTTGCTCCATGGCAGTGATAAGACTGGCCTATGTTACTGGTTCTTGTACAGATTACTGAGATCATGCACATATAGTGCTTCAGCAAAAGTTCTGCATGAACACTAGGTATTGTTATCATAGTACCTTTAAGGGGTGTGTGTGGGACACACGAGTGTTTACCATGCTCTCTTTCATTCTTGCAGTAGGAAGTAGAATTTAAAAATAGCCCAAGAGAAACCTTCTTCCTCTTTTTCTCAGCTGCAAATTAGAGAAAGGCAAAAGAAAGAGTAATAATCGTAAGGATGTGATGAGTAGCAATCATAGATTTGTGGTGTTGTTGTTGTTGTTTAGTCGTTTAGTCATGTCTGACTCTTTGTGACCCCATGGACCAGAGCACACCAGGCACTCCTGTCTTCCACTGCCTCCCGCAGTTTGGTCAAACTCATGTTAGTAGCTTCGAGAACACTATCCAACCATCTCGTCCTCTGTCGTTCCCTTCTCCTTGTGCCCTCCATCTTTCCCAGCATCAGGGTCTTCTCCAGGGAGTCTTCTCTTCCCATGAGGTGGCCAAAGTATTGGAGCCTCAGCTTCAGGATCTGTCCTTCCAGTGAGCGCTCAGGGCTGATTTCCTTCAGAATGGAGAGGTTTGATCTTCTTGCAGTCCATGGGACTCTCAAGAGTCTCCTCCAGCACCATAATTCAAAAGCATCAATTTTTCGGCGATCAGCCTTCTTTATGGTCCAGCTCTCACTTCCATACATCACTACTGGGAAAACCATAGCTTTAACTATACAGACCTTTGTCGGCAAGGTGATGTCTCTGCTTTTTAAGGTGCTGTCTAGGTTTGTCATTGCTTTCCTCCCAAGAAGCAGGCGTCTCTTAATTTCGTGACTGCTGTCACCATCTGCAGTGATCATGAAGCCCAAAAAAGTAAAATCTCTCACTGCCTCCATTTCTTCCTCTTCTATTTGCCAGGAGGTGATGGGACCAGTGGCCATAGTATTAGTATTTTTGATGCTGAGCTTCAGACCATATTTTGTGCTCTCCTCTTTCACCCTCAGTAAAAGGTTCTTTAATTCTTCCTCACTTTCTGCCATCAAGGTTGTGTCATCTGCATATCTGAAGTTGTTGATATTTCTTCCGGCAATCTTGATTCCAGTTTGGGATTCATCTAGCCCAGCCTTTTGCATGATGAATTCTGCATATAAGTTAAACACAGCCTTGCATAGAGGACTGTAAAATCGACATGAAAATAAGTGATGTGAACTTATTAGAATTAAGATCTGCGGATGATAGGCTAGAATGTATGGACTGCGATGTGAAACAGGACGAGCCAGCTCACCCAGACCCCTGGACCTCAGCAGGTGCCACTGTGATGCAATTGTCCTACAGCCCTGTCCTCACTTCTGGACTGCCTTTGTTTCCACAGTATCTGAAGAGGAGCTGATGGCCATTGAAGAGTACAACCTCAACGTGGTGAGGCTCTGCTTCCAAGCTTTCCTCCCTGACGAACACGGCAACTGCACGCTACCCCTTGCCCCTGTCATCTCCAACCCAATTTATGACAACCGTAAGTACCTGCGAATCAGATTGCAACTCATCTCTCTGTCTCTCTTTTTGCTGCTGGGCTCCCTGCCTGATTGTTGGGATACTGCCGGGGAGATGGAGGCAGCTGGGTCTCCCTTGGTGTCAGTGACACCAGCCTCAGATACGTTTAGAGACCCGTGCACGCTCTGTCAGCAGAGTGTATAAATCTTCTCACAGCAGAAGAGGCAGGCAGAGAAATGTGTAAGCATAATGTACAGCATTTTATTCAGCATAGTTCAGGAACAGAGGAAAACATGTCTGCTTCCCTTCGTCTCCAGCAAAACATCAGTAACACAAAAGCTATATACAAACAGAAGTTCCCAGCAGACTGTGCTGGAAGTAAACAGGCATGTGAAACACAACAATCATGCCTGTACCCTTTTAAGGTGGAATGGAACTATATCGTAACACTGATGACCCCTTGGCCCAAGCTATTCTCTCTGGGTTAAGGCTGATCCACACGTACATTGCTCAATATCTCTCATGACTGGGTCACACACTCAACCATTTCCTCATTCCCCATCTCCTCCAGAAGCCCACTTACCACAATATCCTGTAATTATCCAATGGAGAGGGAGGTTGAAAATGAAGGAACACAACCGGGAGGGGGCTGGTGCATTAGGGTGAATGAGGCCCACTCTCACCAACCTGAGCATGTTTTTGGCCAGTCTCTACCTGTCTGCCTTTTTTCTTTCAACCAGTCCAGGGATACCACCACATTTGCTTAATGTGTCATGTACCAGACAAAAATCAATATTTGCAGATCTTCGTTAAAAATGGAATACGCTTACACGTGACCAAGACATGTTCAAACAATAGACTAGTGACAGGAAGTACTAGGTAAATTTCAGCTGAATAGGTTGATATAGCCAGTTCTGACAAACGCCGTGATCTAATGTTGTCAGTGCCATTTTGATAGACTGAAAGAGTGCGAAGATACCCTCTTCTCCCTCAGTATCTGAGGATGAAATCACTACTCCTTCGGGTAGTGATAAAGCGGGATATCAAATCCAAACTCTTCTTCTTCGTCAATGTTTGGCAATAGACCTTTCTGCTACGAGTGGATTGGAGATCATCTATCATTTTACACACACACACACTATACTATACTATACTATACTATACTATACTATACTATACTATACTATACTATACTATACTATACTTTTTATTCAATTTTAACATTATCACAGTCTTAACAGTGTAGAACATTTATACAGTCGTACCTCGGAAGTCAAATAGAATCTGTCCTGGAAGTCCATTTGATTTCCGAAAAGTTCAGAACCAAGGTGCGGCTTCCGATTGGCTGCCAGAAGCTCCTGCAGCCAATTGGAAGCCGTGGAAGCTGCGACAGATGTTCAGGTTCTGCGGAAGGCTCCACGGATGTTCGGTTTCGCAAACCGGAATGCTCATTTCCGGGATTACAGCGTTCAGGAGCCAAAGCGTTCAACTGGCAAGGCGTTTGTCAACCAAGGTACGATTGTACACTCTTGAATCTATGGAATACAAAAACCAGTAATAAACATTTCTAAGACATCTTAATATTATAACTATTAAGAATCAGGTGTTGACTAAAGAAGAAAGCAAAGAGATTGCATGAGATGAAATCTATAAATAGAACATAATACAGTATTTACTAAGTATATTCATCAGCATTAATTGAGTGATAGTTGTCCAGTAATAGAAAATTAGATATTCCAGTGAGTCTGGAGCAGGATCTGTCATTGTTTTTCATTCTTCTTTTGTCTTCTTTAGAATATCTAATTTAGATCTGAAAGTTCCACCCTTTAGATGTCCATGCATGTGTCACTTGACCTTTAAGATACTTCTGAGGAAACATCTGCAGGGCCATGTTAGCTCACTGGGGCTTCTTCCTGGTTACAAATATGTAGAGTTAGGAACTGCAGACTGTTAAGCTGAGTGGTGGCTTAGTCAGTGATGGCAGCTGTCCAGCAGAATGGGTGGGGCAGATGACTGAGCAGTTCACAGTAGGTGCACCCAGAGTAGCTGGTCAAGCCACAAGGTAGGTGTCATGGTTGCCATCCATAGGATTAACACAAAAAGTGCACACCTTATTGAAGCAGTTGGTTTCCATCCATATTTTCTTGGAATTTGCCTCCAAGATGTCTATGATTTTGAGGGTGGGATTCAGCTCCATACTTGCAGTCATGTTATGCAGTTAAAGTGAGTTTGGCACTTTTGTGCAACAAACTACTACTACTAGTAGTAGTAGTAATTTATATGGTTTCCCCAGCCACTCTGGGCAGCTTCCAACAGAACACTAAAATATAATAGTAATAATAATAATAATAATAATAACAACAACAACAACAACAACAACAAGAACAACTTTTTGCAGCAAGGAAGATAGGAAAACACACTGAAAAGTATGGGATGACAATTACTTCACATAACATCATCTAACTTCCCTACACATCAGTCAGAAAGAGTGCTCTGTAAATAGCAAATGTTGTATAACCTCGGCACAAATATTATTCAAGCAAATCGGGTTGGATGCTCAATAAACAGGTGATCTGGAAGCGACCTGTGACTTTACATGGCTAACAGGGACATTTGGCGAATATCCATTTGGCGTGTTTGCAAACTGCGCTGGAGCTCTATTGCTCCAGAGGAGTGTTAAATTTTTCCTCCCAATTGTATTTCAGCACAGTACTATGGCAGAGTCTTGTGGCAGATAGTTGCTCACCGAACAACACACTTGCCTGCAGAGCTTCCTTTCCCACCCCTCTATTTTTAAGCACGAGTTACCGTAAACATCCTCACCGATTCTCCTTCTCTCCTCTAATCATTGTTTCCTTTTTTCTGCTTAGGGGCTCCCAATTCAGCAGAACTGAGAATCTGTCGTGTCAACAAAAATTGCGGAAGTGTGAAAGGAGGGGACGAAATCTTCCTACTGTGCGACAAAGTTCAGAAAGGTAACTGGCTTCCTCCAGACTTCCTCCTGTGTCTGCAGAGAAAGGGAAATGTGCAAGAGTCTTATGGTCCGTAAATTGGGTCTTCTGGAGTCAGGCAGGCTAGAATCCAGAGTCAGGCATGAAACAACAGGCAAACCGCTGGAAAACGTTGTTGGACAGCCTCAGTGTGATCTCCTGATCAGCATCTGACCTGAGATCCTCTTCTGGAGGCTCAGAAGAAGAAGAAATTTGGCAAGAGCTGAAGTTGTTTTCTTGCTTGGAATCACCTGATCTTCAGGGCAGCTTCCAACATGACAACTTCCCTTTACAGATCAGCAATAACAGTGTTAGGGTTCGGTGTACAAGGTCAGCAGGTGATTCAGGGCTGGCAAAAGAATGCCTTTTCCACACACCGTGCATCATTAATTTATTAAATTTGCTGGTTGGCTGCTGTCTTAGATGCCTTTCAAAGAGGAATAGACAAATTCCTGGAGGAGAGGGCGAATCAACATCTGTTGGCCATGATTTCATTTCACTTTTAATTAGTATACCGCCTTTCTATATTGTTATACAGAAGGCGATGGACAAGCTGAAGAAACAACAAAATAGAAAACAAAGAACACACACATAATAGCAATCTGATCCAGTACAGATAAGTCACAATAACTTTAAAATAAACAACTTATATCAAATAAAGCAATATTCAGCGATCCATTAGAATATAATAGTAATCAGTAAAATTAAATATCAGCAAATAATAATTAAGCAGCTTACACTTATCAGTTACAATAAAGAATTACTAAACTACAGTCATACCTCAGGTTACAGACACTTCATGTTGCGTTTTTTCAGGTTACAGAGTGCCGAAACCCAGAAGTACTGGAACAGGTTACTTCCGGGTTTCAGCGGTTGCGCATGCGCAGAAGCGCTAAATCGCAACCCAACGTGCCGCTGCGGGTTGCGAACGCTGCAGGTTGCGAACATGCATCCTGCGCGGATCATGTTCGCAACCCAAGCATCCACTGTATAATCAATAAAAAATAATGGCACAGCACAATGCGTGAAATACCAGAAAACAAACAAAACCATGTAAAAGGATCAAAGTGAGAAACAAGGATACACAACCTATAAAATCGTTTTTTTAAAATATCCCTGAACTCCTCTTCTCTCTTCCCAGCTGCTTTTGCTGTTCTCAGAGAGCCAGTGTGGTGTAGTGGTTAAGAGCGGTGCACTCGTAATCTGGTGAACCGGGTTCGCTTCCCTGCTCCTCCACCTGCAGCTGCTGGGAGACCTTGGGCCAGTCACACTTCTCAGAAGTCTCTCAGCCCCACTCACCTCACAGAGTGTTTGTTGTGGGGAAGGAAGGGAAAGGAGAATGTTAGCCGCTTTGAGACTCCTTCGGGTAGTGATAAAGCGGGATATCAAATCCAAACTCCTCTTCTTCTTCTTCAGAGTCATGGCCTGGGAAAGGCTTCTAGGGCTGGAAGGTGGGGCAAGGCAGGTTGGAAAAGCAATTGCCTGGTGGCCACAAGTTGATGGCTAAGTGGAACCTTGATAATAATAATAATAATAATAATTAATAATAATTTTTATTTATACCCTGCCCTC
This sequence comes from Podarcis gaigeae, assembly GCF_964106915.1. Classification (NCBI taxonomy): domain Eukaryota; kingdom Metazoa; phylum Chordata; class Lepidosauria; order Squamata; family Lacertidae; genus Podarcis; species Podarcis gaigeae. The sequence continues at coordinate 114,109,825 of NC_139680.1, forward strand.
CACAGCCAAGGCTGGGCTCAGGGCGGCTAACAAGCAATAATAAAAACCAAATTGAATGAATACAACTTTAAAACAAGATTAAAATACAACATTAAAATATTGAAACATTAAAATATTAAAATACAGCCTCATCACAGGAGGAGAAGGAAAAAGAAAGAGAGGGAGGGAGGGAATCAAATTGGCTCCAAGCCAAAGGCCAATTTCGTGCGACCTAAGTTAACATCATAGGGTTGCCGTAAGATAAACGACAAGAGCAGAAAGCAGAACTTGGGTGGCGATGCTAAGAAGTGCTCGACTCTCTTCCTCTTCTTCAAATCGTTGCGCTAACTCCAACGCTTTGTTGTTTTTCTGGCAACCAGATGACATCGAAGTCCGATTCGTCATGAACGAATGGGAAGCCAAGGGGATTTTCTCGCAAGCCGACGTACATCGGCAAGTGGCCATTGTCTTTAGGACGCCTCCCTTCTACAAAGACATCGGCGAGCCCGTGACCGTGAAGATGCAGTTGCGCAGGCCTTCGGATCAAGAGGTCAGCGATCCCATGGACTTCAGATACCTGCCGGAGGAGAAAGGTACCGTACCGGCTGGAGGAAGCAAGCCCCCTGGGGGTTAATAGCAGAGCTTTCTGAACTTTTCATGCTGGTGAACACACTTTTTAGACATGAATCATTTCGCGGCACAGTAATTCAGTTTTACTAGCAAACCAAAGGTTAAACAAACGCTTGAGGAACGTTGGCACAACACACTGACACACTGCAGCCGACACACTAATGTTTCACATCACACAGTTTGGAAAGCTCTGTGTTAATGAAATACATGGTGGGAGGCAAGTTCTACTTCCCATGTCATCATTCTCACCATCCTATACTTCCTGGGGGGCAACTGGCCAAGGAGCCTTCACGATTGTATCAGCATGTTTCAGAACCCTATTTCCAGGATTTTAAGACATGTAGGGACCTGAAACTCTCCGATTCAGTCACCCTCTATGAGTTGTAGAACAACGAGAAGGTTGATGGGGTAGTGGAAGCAGCAAGCCATTATGTATGTCCTCACCTGACCTTCATGTACTTAGACAGTGTTAAATGTGAAAGTCTGAAGAGGACTCATCTCGCACACATTGGATAACTAATGCAGGGTTTTCTAGTGCTGCTGAATCAAATCTCGGAAGAAGTTGCACAGGAACCAGATTGGTCACTGAGCTTACAAGAACCTATTTTCAGAACCACTTCCTCTTCCGTTTCCACTACAGCGTTGCTGCCGCCAGTGAGATATTTTTAAGACTGAAGTCTAAGACTGGTTAACTTTTAATGCTGTACAGCTTCCTCTTCTGCCCTAATAAAATGTTACTCTCTCAAAGGAGGAGGAGGAGCCACAACCTTTAAAACTCAACACATGAAAGTCCTTTCGGAACAGAGTCTTGTATTTAATTTTGCAGGAATGTTCTGACCCCTGCCCTCCCTATTTAAGTGTGAATAGGAAGGAGTGGTAGAACACTTGCTTGGCATGCAGAAGGTCCCAGGTTCAGTCCCTAACACCTCCAGCTTATATATGGGGGGGGGGGGGCAGGGTCAAGCAGCAAATGATGGGAAAGAGATAGGCCTAGGACTCTGCTGGTCAAGTTAATGGCCTGGAAGACCAAATAGCCCAATTCTCCCATATAATACAATTTCTTATATTTCACTGAAAATTTGAACAGAACACAAAACTGAGCCTCCCTTCCTCTGGAAGCATCGCTAACTGCAATCCCATTTTCTCCTCCACTTTTAGATCCTTACGGTCATAAGGCAAAAAAACAGAGATCACCAATTGCTTTGCAGAAGCTAATGCAAGACTGTGGTAAGGATACTCCAGGGATGTGGGTGGTGCTGTGGTCTAAACCATGGAGCCTCTTGGGCTTGCCGATCAGAAGGTCGGCAGTTCGAATCCCGGCAATGGGGTGAGCTCCCGTTGCTCTGTCCCAGCTCCTGCCAACCTAGCAGTTTGAAAGCACGCCAGTGCAAGTAGATAAATAGGCACCACTGTGGCAGGAAGGTAAACAACGTTTCCATGTGCTCTGGTTTCCGTCACGGTGTCCCGTTGCACCAGAAGCAGTTTAGTCCTGCTGGCCACATGACCCGGAAAATGGTCTGTGGACAAACACCGGCCCCCTCGGCCTGAAACCGGAAATGAGTGCCACACCCCATAGTCTAATTTGACTGCAATAACAGCCAAAATGTTTTTTTAGGCTTCCATCACAATATGCTTATCATTTTGATAGATGGGCTGAGTTCGGAGGGGGCCCTGTGCACTCTAAATGCCTCTGTGGCATCGCATCCTACCCCCCCCATTAGGGTCCCTACCAGTGAGAGTCAGGCTACACAGACAATACCACGGGCAAAGGGGGTCAGGTTTTGCCTTCAGCGCAAACAAGTGCCTCTAGGTATTATGTCGAATTTTTCCTGCCATCCACTCACTTTTGTAGGGAGATGCAGAAAGGTGTCAGGCTCCACTGAGCAGCGCCTGAAGGTTTTTTCAAATGACCCTGATGATCCCAGTCATCAACTATTATAAATAATAATAATAATAATAATAATAATAATAATAATAATAATAATTACTTTTCTAATTGCTTTCTGCAGAAGAAAAGTCTCGAAACGACTAAACGAAATGAAATACAAACAGATACATGTTTGGCTTATACTTTATTTTAACCAAGAATGTTCAGCGGATAATTCCTAAAATGATTGTCCAAAACACAATGGATGTATAAGGTTGACCCCCCACCCTGCTAAAAGATTAGCACCACAATGGAGCCTAACTTAACTACCAAAGGCCTGGGTAAATAGAATACTTTGGCCTGGTGCCTAAAAACGGACACAGGTGCTGCCAGGTGTGCTTCCTCGGGGAGATCATTCCACAGATGGGGACCCACCACCGAAAAGGACTGTTATTGTGCAGCCAAACTCCATAACTCCCCCGGTATGAGGCACACAGAGAAGGGCCTCTGATGAAGTTTCATTTTGCCCTCAAGACCCCTTTCTTCACTGTCTTCCACCTTGCATCTGTTTTTGGCAGCACTCACCACCTAAGAGGGCTGATATATGATTATTATTTTTTAGAAGAAAATGCACAGCCTAACCACCTTTTTCCCCTGGCAGGTCCATACGAGAGGCCTAAACCTTCTGTGTTCCAGAATACTGCTGGTGAAGCAAAGATAATTAAGAAAGGTTGGTTACCCCATATTCTTCCTTTGTCTCTCTTCCTCTCCATATCTGCTTTTATTTATTTATTTAATTTGTTTGCTTAATTTGCATGCCACCCTTCACCCGTAGATCTCAGGGTGGCTCACAACATAATCTCTACCATGACCATGAACATTGTGTGAGGATATAGTAGATTGCAATGGGGGCATCTGCCTCACTATGCCTCTCCCAGTGAGGAGGTCCTGAACAGCATTCATCTCACCCCTTCTCTTCCCATATATGGGCAGTGACCATAGCTGTCAACCATCCCTTATTTGGCGGGAAAGTCCCTTATCCCAGCGCTGTGTCCCGCTGCTGTCCCTTATTGATGATGTCCCTTAAATTTCCCGTGTTTCAAAGGAAGCAGCTCCTCTCCCTCCCTCCTTGCTGGCCAGGGAGGAGGGAGGCTCCAACTGTGTTGCTTGGCTGCGTTACTCACTCAATAAGGTGTCTAAGGACGACTGGAGGGTGGAGCTTGCATGCCTTGTGCCAATCAAATCGGCCGCGTTGCCTGGGGACTCGCCTTTGCTCAGCACTTCCCAGCGGAGAAGTGACGGTGGTTTTCCTTGCTCCGTCCCCTTTGCCGGGTTGCTGCGCTGTGGGAACCACCACTTGAGGCTTTATTTGGCTGCTGGCTGGGCTTTCTGCCTTTGGCTTGGAGGGGCTCAGAAGTTGAACATACCTGTGCTCTGAAAATCCCTTATTTTGGCTGTTGAACCCTTATTTTCGAGGCTGCTGGTCCCTTATTTTCAAATCTGTAAGTTGACAGCTATGGCAGTGACATCATCTTGAGGCAGGCAGCAAGACTGCATTGCGATTCCATTACGGATTAAGTTCTGCAGCTGAGTTCAGGGGAATCCTGGGAGTATCACTGGAATAATGGGACACCCCAAGTTATTTATGAACTGACATGCCTAAGGGGGCATCGGCTCTTCTGAGCAAAGGACTGGGGGTTCACAGGACGCTGCAGGTGGGCAAGGAGAGGAAAGAGAAGTTGAGTTGAGGAGTGGAAGTCCATTCCACATGCCAACAAACACTATTAAATTCAAGAATCGCTGCCTCTCCTGGTATGCCCCACGGAGGACCTTAAGGTCCACAAATGACAACATTTTGGAGGCCCCATGTCGCAAGGTGGTTAGATTGGTCTTTTCAGTACTGGCCCCGACTTGGTGGAACGCTCCGTCACAAGAGACTAGGGCCCTGCGGGACTTGACATCTTTCTGCAGGGCCTGCAAGACAGACCTGTTCCGCCTGGCCTTTGGTTTGGACTCAGTCTGACCCTTTTGTTTCCCTCCCCTTATAGTTTTGATCTATGGGCTACTTTTAAAATAAGGCTGCATTTTAAATTGCATTTTAACCTGTATTTTAAATTGGGTTTTTTTCCTATTATGTTTTTACTGTAATTGTACTGGTGTTAGCTGCCCTGAGCCTGGCTCTGGCCAGGAAGGGCGGGGTATAAACAACTATTATTATTATTATTATTATTATTATTATTATTATTATTAATTTTATTTATATACCGCCCTCCCCAGCCGAAACCGGGCTCAGAGCGGCTAACAACAATAAAATGATAAAACATTCTAAAATCATTTAATTATAAAATTAATTCCAATCAAATTCATGGCAACCATTGGGCTAGAATTTCTGTGAGGATTGCCAAAGGAGGGAGTCAGGCTGTGCCCTGGCCAAAGGCCTGGTGGAACAGTTCCGTCTTGCAGGCACTGCGGAAAGATGTCAAGTCCCGCAGGGCCCTAGACTCTTGTGACAGAGCGTTCCGCCAGATTGGAGCTACAGCCAAAAAAGCCCGGGCTTTTTTATTATTTTATCAGCAGCAGCAGCAGCTATGGTTATACGTGACTTGCACTATCTCACCTGTGTTGATTCTTTCTCACAGAACTGAATATGTATCACTCTCCAGGGGATGTCCTCCTCCCGCCGCAGAGAACACCTGCACAGACCTTTCCAATGCAGTCCTATTATTCCCCTCCGATGAGCAACCACAGTTCCAATGGATGCGCTGACCCTTCTCTGCAGATGGCAGGGCCCGTTAAGCAGGACGGAGCTCCTCTGCCATGCTGGCGTTCCTCCGGTTCATCTCTCAGCTCCTTCCTGCAGCAAGGCAACTTTTCAGGAGAAGCACCGCACACCAGCTCGCAGAACGGCGGTTCTCCGTCGCTGGGACAGGAAGGCAGCCTGCACTGGGCCAACGAAAAGGATGGGAACCTCTACAGAGCCTTCTTTGGAGCCACGAATGGCCAAACGTCATCAGCATCCTCCATGTATCAGCAAGACATGTTGAGTGTCTCCAGTGCTGCCGGCAACCAGCCTCTCCGCCCTGTAAATGTTGCAACGCCCAATGGCAACGGCATGGAGATGGATGACGCCCGGTGCTCAAGTGTAATGTTAGAGAAGGCATCCTTCACCCAAGTTTTGAATCCGAGTGATCCCAGGAGGCAAGTCCAGCCAGCGCCACATCCTGGCATGTCAGTAGCAGTTTCAGATAGCTCATCTTCAAGTACCATCTCCAGCGCCTTTGAGACAATGCCCTTCGCTTACCTGGATAGCCTCAATGAATCAAGACCGCCCAGCAACCTTGCCTTGCAGAATCCCATGAATTTATCCAATAACCAGTACTTTCCATACAGCGCCCAAGACGAAGAGTTCCTTAGCTCTTTTGGGGGAAATTTTGATGCCATTATTTAAAGCTCTGAATAGCGATCAGATCAAGTTGTTGCTCCGGTAGACAGGCAATGGTTTCTCTCAACAGGATAATTAGATTTTACATGACTTTTGCGGGAAAGTAATATTCCTTTTCAATGCACTAGTATATGCTGGAATTTAAACAATGCCACAGCAATTTTAGGATTAGTGATGGAGGGGCAATCAGGTGAGGTTTGATAGTTTTGTTTTGTTGTTTTTACTTTGCTTTGTACAAAGCACTCTGTGGTTATATTCTTGTGCTGCTGAAAAAAGTCGATTGAGAGGGTTTATTTAATTTTTTTAAATTATATTTTGGTGCATTTGTTGTAGCCAGACTCTTGGTTAAACTATGTTCAGCTGAACCAATGAGTTCTGCAACTCCCAACCCCTTTTTTTGTATTCTGGCCTTCACGGGTCTTATCTAGGGGTGCTGTACAGGGTACAGTCACATTGTTGGTTGACTGGGCACTGATATATTAAGTTTTCCAGCAATTCTTTAAAAAATTTTTTTTTTAAGGCTTTAATGCAACATTGACTATGCCAGTGTTGGTAGCTTCGCAAGTGGAGATGAAACTGCACTATTTTTGTTTCATTTCTTCAGAGAATAGTTGAGTAGAGAACCTTTGCCCAATGCCTCCCATAGCCAGTGCCCAGCCTGTAGCCTGGGTCTTCTACCCTTGTCCTCCCTTGATGTTGTCTTTTGGAGGGGCAACACTTGCCACATCATGCCCCCTTCTCTGCCTTCAGACTGCAATTGTGCAGGGTCTAGCTCAGTGGTAGATCACCTGCCAAGTTCAGCTCTAGGCGTCTCCAGATAGGGCTGGGGAACACTCCCAGGCTGAAACCAGAGCTACTGTGTAGGCCATTCAAAGCAAGATGGACCATTGGTCCGTTATTATAAAGCAGCTTCATGTGATCTTATGGCTCCCAATTCAGTTCTAGTTGCACACAAGTATAGACACCAAAGAGGAATGAACCACACCCCCAACAAAGATGCATCTAAAACAATCTGCGTGCAGATGCGAGTTTCTACCTGTCTCGGCTTGGTTTGAAGAGGCCTTCTGTGCTCAGATTGCAGAATTTGGGCGGCACCCTTTGGCCTACACACAAGCAGCTGAACGATACTCCTGTGTACTGACATTTGAGAAACAACAGCCAAGCTCTGCCTCGCCTCTCTTTCGTGGGATTGGAAATGCAATGGTTTCATTTGTTAAGAAGGAACATTTGATGTTCCCTTCCCCCTCTCTTTTTAATGCAACTTGGACCTGTGTGTTTTCTGAAAAAAGAGGGGCGTGCGTTTTTGTTTTGTGGAAAAACTAGCGCTCTGGAGCGATGCAGAGTTCTTTTTCGGACACGAAGCATGCCGCGTGGAAATCTTGTTTCCACAACCCTTTTGAACGTTACTGCTGAAATCAAAGTCTTCTTGATTTGCTGCCCATACGGTCTCTTCATTCAAAAGCTATTGTGTTAGCAAAGGTACTTTGACTAAGCTCTCCAAGGTGTGGATTCATCTCTGGCCCAATAGCAACAAAGCCACTGGAATAGAGAAACCTAGGGCTGTTAGATGTGCTAGCTTTCTCACTCTGCCATATAGCTGGAATCTCATCAACTGCAGCCAGGCCAGAGGCCACTTAGGACCTACATGGAAGCAACGCAGGAAAGATGGGACTCTTCCTTCCCTTTCACTGAGGCCACCTCTGAACCTGAACAAATTTAATCTTGGACCTGTGCACCCATACTTGTGATAGAACACATCTATTTTTTTAATAAGATGGTCCAGTGTCCCATATGACAAAGCCTTCAGTTCCAAAGTTCTTGTGGGATGGGGAGAAACGTATTCTGAGCAGTAGCAAAGGGGAGGAGTGAGGTCAGTTGGGCTGGGTGATGTATCAATCAGTATAGCATCCCAAACCAGTTTAAAGTCCATATTGTAATATCGGTTTCATAATTTTTGACCTGGCAATATATTGCAAATTGTGTGTGTGCATGTGTACACGATATGCAAAAGTCATGACACAGTGGTACCTCGGGTTACAGACGCTTCAGGTTACAGACGCTTCAGGTTACAGACGCTTCAGGTTACATACTCCACTAACCCAGAAATAGTACCTCAGTTTAAGAACTTTGCTTCAGGATGAGAACAGAAATCGTGCTCTGGTGGTGCAGCGGCAGCGGGAGGCCTCATTAGCTAAAGTGGTACCTCAGGTTAAGAACAGTTTCAGGTTAAGAACGGATCTACAGAACAAATTAAGTTCTTAACCTGAGGTACCACTGTATGGGAAAAACTGTGAAGCCAGCCAATGCTTCCATCCTTATTTCAGACACGGTGATATATTGGTATATCGCAATGTTTAGCTGGTGATATACCGCGATGTTGAAAACCAGATATCGCCCAGCTCTACATTTCGCCTCTACATACTTCCAGCCTTATTTCGGACAGAGTGCTATATCGATATATCACAATGTTTAGCTGGTGATTTATCGTGATGTTGTAAATAAGGTATTTCTGAATCTTGGAGGTCAGCATTCTGCAAATGCGGCAGCGGGAGCACTTATTTGGCTCGATGGCAGGTTTGCACTGTACTGACCTCACAACCCCTTGCCACTCCCCCTCTCCATCATGATATGTAGCCCAACTCTGCCAGAGGGCAGCCAAGTAAGCTGCGCAGCCCCAGCATGCCATTTACCACGGGTCGTGAATAGGTGCCAAGCTAGGCTATGTACAGTAGTACCTCGGGTTACATACGCTTCAGGTTACATACGCTTCAGGTTACAGACTCCGCTAACCCAGAAATAGTGCTTCAGGTTAAGAACTTTGCTTCAGGATGAGAACAGAAATCATGCTCCAGTGGCGCGGCGGCAGCAGGAGGCCCCATTAGCTAAAGTGGTGCTTCAGGTTAAGAACAGTTTCAGGTTAAGAATGGACCTCCGGAATGAATTAAGTACTTAACCCAAGGCACCACTGTATTGAAACCCCAGCAAACCATCTGCAGTGCAGATACGCTACTTGTGCTACGGGTACTTCTGCCTTATGGGTCCAGCCACTTTATCCCGTACGCACTGGTGTTTCTTCCATCGTCAATCACCAGATAAGCAGGTTTTACGAAAGGAAGGACTCCCATTTGATAAGAATTGCAGGCAACTGAACTTTCGAATACTCTCGATTCCTAGCCTTTTCCAAGGCAGGGTAATGTGCTTTTACCATGTAAGGGCTGTTAACTGATATTGCAATCTTATTGGGGTTGAAAATTTAGGCTGCGCTGCTCTGCCCACTTAAGTTTGGAGCAATCCACTTTTAATTCACTGGGACATCCTTAAAAATACAGTGGTACCTCGGGTTGCAGACACCTCGGGTTACAGACACTTCAGGTTACAGACTCCGCTAACCTGGAAGTAGTACCTCGGGTTAAGAACTTTACCTCAGGATGAGAACAGAAATTGCATGCTGGCGCCATGGCGGCAGTGGGAGGCCCCATTAGCTAAAGTGGTACCTCAGGTTAAGAACAGACCTCAGAACGAATTAAGTTCTTAACCCAAGGTACCACTGTAGGCATGAATACGATTTCGGAGTTAAATTGGTTAATTAATTGGCCAGGATTTACTTAATTAGCTGACAACCCTACATGTAACCACGGGACTATTGAAAGAAATTGGTCACTCTTTTTGTGAACTGTCTCTGACTCAAAATAGCTACCCTTAATTTACTCAATATTAGCTCTTCAGGTTCCTTTTCAGCTCCCTGCTGTTCTTGAGATTGACATTGAGCACTGATATTTTTGTTTGTTTGCATTTA